>NC_138984.1:112067776-112763846 GCF_964341445.2 Mesoplodon mirus | reverse complement strand
ATTTTGTCCGTCTTTGTGCCCACACGACCATTCAGAAATACACGCCATACCGTCAGTCAACATCTGATTGCTCAGACCTCATTAGCAACTAAAAATTGTTTTTAAAAATCTTGAAAGTGTATTTTCATCTAGAAATTGCCTTTCTTTTTCTGTTGTCTCCCTTTTTTCCAGAGACTCCAGTAGGTAAAAGTCATAGCACAGATCATTAATTATGGGGGATTCCTCTGTTAACAGCACTCAAGAGTTTAAATTCCAATCAGCCTACTGCCTGCAAAAAGCCAGGGAGTTGTGTCCAATGCATACATATCTATCTTTGTTGCTTTCTCTGATCAAGGTGATTTCTCTTTCACACAAGAAATTATAAGCATATGTTTTATATTAAGTTTTATGTATACATCTACATACAATAGCCACAAAATACAAAGCCACTTAAAAAAAAGATTTTCCTTTTTTTCTTATTGCAAAATGTAAAACAGCAGCAAATTCAGCATTTACAGGGTTAACATTACAGCTGCCAGGGGAGATCCCAGATGGAATGCAGCCCTTGCCCCTTCTGGGGCCTCACAGAGGCACTGCCAGGCTGAAGAAAAGACTGTTTTTCCCTTCAGTTTATCTAAAGCTTTTACTCCAGACCTGGGAATTGAATAACCTTTTTTTTCTCCCTCTTGGAGGAGAGTGGAGCACAAACTTTACATTTTTAACCCACCCAAGCCCAGCTTTGGGAATGTTTGGGGCCCTTTTTCCTCTTTCGCGGAGACGGAACAAAGACCAGAGGGTTCCCAGGGATGTGCCTTCCCCTCCCTCGGTCCAGCAGGCTGGCTCCTGGGGTTGAATTTACTGTTTTCAAATATATTAGTAAGTTTTATTTCTCACAGCTGACGGGTCAGCTTCTGTTTTATATTATGGGTGGTTCCATGGCCACCAGGGACCAAATATTCATCATGTCCCATCCCTTCATTCTTCCTTGTACCGAACAAAGCTTTTGCAATATCTCAGTGACTCAGGGTTGTTCTAGAGAATCCCGTTGCTGTCGTCCCTGTGTCAGGGTCCCCAAGACCACCCCCAGTTTTAATGATTCGCTAGCAGGCCTCACAATACTCCAGATATAGTCATACTTAGGGCTAAAGTTTATTACAGTGAAAGAATAGAAAGCAAAATCAACGATGGCATGTGGGCAGAGTCTGGAAGAAACTAGACACAAGTCCTCTCCCAGCGGAGACCCACAGGGTGCACTTACTTCCCCCAGCAAAGAGTTGTGACCACACACGTGAAGTGTTGTCTTCACATGCAAAGTGTGGAGACTCGTGCCCTGTGCTTTCACTGGGGCAGGTCATGCAGGCATCTCTGCCTGGCACTTGAGTAAGTTTCAGCCCCCCCAGAAGGAAGCAGGTTTCAGCAGAGACCGTGTTGTTTGTGCAAACAGTTTAGGCACAGGGTTGCATTCTTGGCAGTGAGGGGATGGTGGGAGCCCTCACGAAATCCAGGTTCCCAGAGGCCAGCTGATGGCCAACTTGCAAACAGGCTTTCTAGGGACAGCAGTGTCAGGCCTGCTCTGTCAGCTCTTTTCTTTACTGTAACTAAAGTTTGTTAATTTCTCACACTGTTAAACATTTAGGTGGTTGTTTTTTGTTTTTCTGTTCTAATAAAAATATGAGTGATGAGTGTCTCTCTAATAAAATCATTTTGTTCTTTGGAGTGGGGCCTAACTCCTAGAAATAGAGTATATGTCTTTCCTAGAATTTTTATATCTTTTACATCTTCTGATACATATTTATATACTTTGTCCTCCACTTAACCTTTTTAAAAATTTTAGTTCTCATCAGGAAATTTTTCATGGTATTTGTTGGATAGGTAAAAAAATATACTATGGATTCTTTACAATTATTATCTTCATTCATACGTAATATTTCTTAAAAAACATATATCAAGATTAGGAAGTTGTAACTACTTACTGGCTCATCTGCTGGTTTTGATGCTCTGATAGGCCCTAGTTGTGATAATGTTGAAGAAGATATGAACTCTTCCGCCCGAGGAGCTTCTGCCACAGTTTTGGAAGAGACACGGAAAGAAACAGCCCCGGTACAGCTCCCAGTTTCGGGGCCAGAGCTGGCCGCCATGATGAAGATTGGAACGAGGGTCATGAGAGGCGTGGACTGGAAATGGGGTGATCAGGTACTTAGAGATTTGACTTGAACACATCAGCCATACGTTAGTCACCTTCTGCACATCCTGACTTGCGTGCTGTGAGTAGGTGGAAACTGGAATAAATACCCACCTCACTCAAGGACATGTGTGATTGACAGGTGATGTAGTTGTTGGTTTCCGGGCAGGTGAGTAGAATCTCAAAACCAGTAGAGAGCAGCAGCGGCCTGCTGTAGGGCCCTTGAACAGGATCGAGTCTATGAGGAGTGGCGACTCTTCTCAGGAAGCTCCTGGCATAGGCTCGACTTGAGGCGCAGCCCAGAACAAGCGTGAGAGGGGGCAGGAGAGAGTAACCCTCACCTGAATAATCATGTCGGGAAAGCTCTGGCACCGCCTCTGTGGGCTCACGGCCGTGTGCCGGTAAGGCGTGCGGACCCAGGGGCCACAGGCACCTGCTGGGGTGGTGCCCATCTTTCCGCTTCTCCCCCAGCACTTTGCTCCTATGTCTCTGTCAGGGCGCCCCAAGTAGAGGTCGGGGGCCGGGCTCTGTGCCGGTCCTGGAGCCACTAGCTGAGGACGGCACTCGCCCTTCTGTGATGTGGAGCGTTCTTGTCACGTCCAGGTTTTCTCAGCCTCACTCTTAAGCACATGCCTGCTGAGAATCATTTCAGAGATCAGAGTGACTGGAACAGGTAGCAGCATCCTAAAAACAGCTTCTCCTCCTAGAACTGAGAGGTAGAGGTTCACTCTAAGATCTGGGGGAAAACGAGGGGATACTGGTGCTTGTTGGAGGTGTCTGACCTCGTGAAGCCCCAGGAGGGGTTGAGGGGCCAAGGAGCAGGCTGGGAAGTCTGGTCTGTGCATTGGCTCAGAGAGCACGCTCACTGAGGTGCTACTTTCCCCGCTCACCTCCCTGGTGAAGGAATGCGAGCACGTTCGTCCCGGTGTTCGCTTTACAGTGATGATGTGAGCTGGGCACGGAGGCGGGTTAGGAGCCCCCTGTGGGCTCGGGGTGCTGCAGCCCCCCTCACAGGCAGTGTTCCTGTGACAGACGGGCCCGCACACCTTTAACCAGTCTCTGCTTTGGCTTCCTCAGGACGGACCTCCTCCTGGCCTCGGCCGCGTGATTGGCGAGCTTGGCGAGGACGGCTGGATCAGGGTCCAGTGGGACACAGGCAGCACCAACTCCTACAGGATGGGCAAGGAGGGCAAGTACGACCTGAAGCTGGCGGAGCTTCCGGCCTCTGCGCAGCCCTCGGCAGACGACTCGGACACGGAGGACGACTCCGGTGGGTGCCCGGGGGACCTGGCAGGCTGTGTGTCGGCTGCCCGTCCTTTCATCTGGGAGTGAGAGAGGCGCTCTGTAGGTCAGGCTTTCCCTGAAGGTCCGGTTGACGGGCCCCAGGTGATTCTGAGGGACTTGACTCCCCATTTCGCCTCGGAGACAGTTGTGGGGGCGGGGTGAGGCAGTGGGGGGCTTGCTGTGTCCTCTCCTCTGGGGGGCCTCCTGGTGTCCCTGAGCCTGTTCCTGGAGTTGCGGGCATTGCCTCACCGTGCCCTGAGCACGTGTTCTTCCTTCTTTCACCTTCCCCCAGAATGTGGCACATAATGTGGAGTTAGTCAGTACTTTACTGCCTTGGAGACAGTGAGGGTGAGAACGTAGAGTGACCTCAGGAAGTTAACCCTGGAAGGAGAGGTAAGGCTGTGGGAGGAGGGCTTCATGACATTTTTTGAGACGCGTCTGAAAGACCCTGGGATGCCGATCTTGGTGAGACTGTCTAGGAAGCTGGCACTGATTCTTGGGGCTCAGGCGTCTGCTGTATGCGTAGCATGGCAGGCTCTCAAGGTCACTCTTATGGTTAGGAGAGGAGACCCAAGAGGCTGAGCTCGCTAGAGAAGGGGTGGCGTGGAAGGTGGCACAGGCTGTGTTCTGTGCCCATCGCGTGTGCAGGCTGCTCCATGCATGTCAGATGTAAACGGATGACCCCTGTCTTGGGCATGTTAGGGGTAGCGTGCGGGAAGCTGTGTGGCCCTGCCTAGATAGTTGGTGCTGGTTTGTTATCACTGTATCCGACAGTGTCCAGGCCAGGTGTCCCTCCTCCCAGCTCTCTGCCTGGGGGCTTCGCTTGTGAAGTTGGGCCTTGAGCAGGGCAGGCCGAGTGACAGAGAGGTGGCCCAGTCGTGTCTTCCTCATCCAGAGGCCGATGGCCTGGACGTGTGAGCACCAGGCTCCGCCTCCTTGGAGGCGGCCACCTCATCTTCGTCGGGGCATAGCCAGCTCATCAGCAGCCAGCTTTTGACATTTGATAAGTTGGAACCTTGAAATCGTTTTAGTGCTTCTGAACTGTATGCTGAGATTGCTTTAAAAAATTTAACTGCAATTTAAAAGGCTTGTTTCCTTTGAGTAAGGTGGGGCCAGAGCTGATTAGGGTGAGCATTTGTGCATCCTGAATTCCGTCTTTCATTGCAAAGAGCTGCTTCCCTTTCCACAGTGAGAAACGAAGAATGTGGTATTAAATCCCTTGAGTTACATGCAGGGACATTTTCCAGTTTATTTGGGAGTGTAGTTCCTTACTTTGATTCTTTTTTTCAGAAGCTGAACACATTGAAAGGAGCATTCACCCCACTGCAGTGATGCGTACCAGCACTGTAAACTTACTGCAGACGCTGTGTCTTTCCGCTGGGGTCCACGCCGAAGTTATGCAGAGCGAAGCCGTCCAGACCCTGTGTGGGCTGCTGCGAATGCTGGTGGAGAGTGGAACGGCAGACAAGACGTGTATGCGGTGGACAGTTGTGGGCCAAGGAGGCAGAAGTGGGCTGTGGATTTGTCACGTGTTTTTGTGTGGGTGTGTGTGTCCGTGTCATAGGGCTGCTGCTGGAACGAATCACCACAGACGTGGTGTACTGGTTTGCTTGAGCTGCCACATCAAAGTACCACGATCTAGCAGCCTCAATAACAGAAATTTGTTTCTTCACAGTTCTGGAGGCTAGAAGTTCAAGACCAAGGTGTCAGCCAGGCAAGTTCCTTCTGAGGACTATGAGGGCAGGAAGGATCTGTTCCAGGCCCCTCCCCTAATTTCTGATGCTTTGCTGGCAATCTTTGGCATTCCTTGGCTTGTAGATCTCTGCCCTCATCTTCACACGGCATTCTCCCTGCGTGTGTCTGTCTCCAAATTTCCCCTTTTTATAAGGACATCAATTACATTGGATTAAGGACGCGCCCTAATCTAGTTTAACCTCATGTAAACTAGTCACATCTGCCATGGCCCTGTTTCCAAAGAAGGTCCCATTCTGAGGTAGTAGGGGTTAGGACTGAACACAGTTCAACCCTTCACAGTGGGTTAAAGCAACAACGTCATTCTCTCGGAATTCTGGATACCGGAAGTCCAAAATCAAGGTGCCGCCAGGCCTGTGCCCCGTCCCAGCACTCCGGGGGAGGGCCCCTCGTTTTCTCTTTGAGCTGTGGTAGCTCCAGCGTTCCTTGGCTTGTGGCCGCATCATGCCAGTTTCCTCTCATCTTCGCTTGGATGCCTCCTCTGTTCTTCTCTGCCTCTCGTAAGGGCTTTCACTGGATTTGGGCTTCACCCTAAGGCAGTATAATGTCATCTCAGTCCTTACCTTACTTACATCTGTGAAGAGTTTATTTCCAAAGAAGGTCACGTCTGAGGTTCTGGGTGAACATGGATTTTGGGGGATACAATTCAGCCTACAAAAGTGTGTTGAGTATGTGAACGTGAGTATGTGTAAGTGTGGGAGAAGTTGAGGAAGGGAGGGGAGCAAACGTGTGTGTGTACGTGTGCAGGTTTGAGTGCATGTGTGTGTGTACACGTGAGTGTGAGACTGAGTGTGGATGTGTGTAACCGGGTATGTGTGAGTGATTGTGAGTGGCCGTGAGAGTGCGTACCCGAGACGTGCTGGGGTGCAAGTGCCTGTGCACGTGTGTGGGTGAGTGTGACTGCGTGTGGGAGAGACCATGTCTGAAGGGTGGTGTCCCTGGAGGCCTGGGGAGCAGGAGGGCTGGGCCGTGGGAGCTGGTCCGGGCTCTGAGCAGGTCACGTGGCGTGACCCCACCTCAGGGCCTCTGCCAGCCAGGAGGGCCCGGAAGCCCCACGTGTCTACTGGTGGAGACCGGGGAGGAGCAGATAGGGTCATGCTCTCGGCAGAGTCCCAGCGGGTAAACTAAGCCCTGTGAAAGCCTCTTATTCTCATTCTCCTATCGTAGCCTTCTTAAACTTGGATTGGAAATTTAGGATGCAGATCAAATATAAACAAGCTCATGGGGGATAGTTAAAACATGTGAGATTTACAGCCTGTACCAGATGTCCTCCCACAGATAACTGCTATTGAGTTGTGAATTGTTTTCCTACCGCTTAGAGACAGTAAGTAGAGGAAATTCCTGAGCGAGTTTGAGTTGCTCCACGCACCTTAGAGATTTTTAAAATGTAAAGTGTTCCTTGAGCTAAGTCGCAGGTCCTCCTGTTCCTCTCATGTAGAATAATTGAAACTGTAATATATTTGTAAAGGAGCTTATTTATTGAAAGTAACGTGGCGTAGGTAAGTTAAAAGTTGTACTGGGCATTTATTTCTGGAAGTGGGGTACCAAGCTGGTCTGTCTTGCTCCGGCAGCCTCCCCCAGCAGGCTGGTGAGCCGGGAGCAGCACCGGAGCTGGTGCACCCTGGGCTTCGTGCGCAGCATCGCCCTCACGCCGCACATGTGCGCCGCCCTCAGCTCCCCGCCCTGGATCGCGCTGCTCACGAAGGTCGTGGAGGGACACGCGCCTTTCACCGCCGCCTCGCTGCAGCGGCAGGTAACGGTGCTGCCGGACTGATCCCCGCTCTGCGTGGGTTGTGGGACTGTGGGAGCCCCATCAGAGGTGGCGTCGAGCTGGCCCTCGTCGTTAGGTGCCTGAGGGCAGAAAAGAACTGGAACTGACACAGTAGGTTTTCTAGAGTTCAGAGGCTGAGGAAATTGATTATTTTTAAATTGATTCAGTTGTAAGCCTTAGCTGACTTGCTTTTCTGTGAAATGATAAATCCTACCAGCTGCTCTGATATGCTTCACGGGAGCTGTGGTATAATAGTCTTGAGAAGAATTCAACGAAAAGGAGTTATTTTTTAATTAAATGAGTATCTGCATGTGTAATGGAGCTTATTTTTTAACCTCTGATAATCCATATCACTGATCAACTTGGATGTAATTACCTTGCTGTAAAATAATGAATATTAGAATTTTCACATGGACTAACTGTGTTACAGGAACAAAAAATAAAGTAAAACCTCCTAATGTGTCAGGCAGCGGCTTTCTTTAATGCTCGCTCTTCTCAATTGCCCTTATCAGATCTTAGCTGTACATTTACTGCAAGCGGTACTTCCGTCGTGGGACAAGACGGAACGGGCAAGGGACATGGAGTGCCTTGTGGAGAAGCTGTTCGGTTTCCTGGGGCGCTTGCTCACCACCTGCTCTTCGGATGTCCCGTTCCTCAGAGGTGGGCAGCTCTCCCCCTTACCGGTGTCCTGGGTAAGCGAGCAGGGCGTCACGAGGCCCTCCTGCGCGTGTTTCTTGCAGAATCCACGCTGAGGAGACGGAGGGCCCGGCCGCAGGCCTCCCTGACGGCCACGCACAGCAGCACGTTGGCGGAGGAGGCGGTGGCGCTGCTCCGCACCCTGCACTCCCTGGGCCAGTGGAACGGACTCATCAACAAGTACATCAACTCGCAGCTGCACTGCGTCACCGCCGGCTGCGCGGGAGAGCCGGCAGAGGGGGTGGGTGCCGCACCGCCTTTTCACAGCTGCTAGTCTTTGTCTGTAGAATGCTGATTTAACTTTCAAGTTACCTTTTTAAACGCTGTGTATTTTGTTCAAGGATGTATTTGCAAATATTTTTTACTGGAAAAAGTTATTGAGGGAAACTAACGTAAAAGTGAATCCGGCTTAATTGCAAGTGTGTAGGAGACAGGCAGCCCCTGGGCTCTCGTCTACAAGCTTGCTGTCTGTCTGCATTAGGCTCTGTTAGAGGACTACTTTCCTGACTCTGAGACCCCTGAGGTGGGGGGCCTCATGGCAGTCCTGGCTGTGATTGGAGGCATTGACGGTCGGTTGCGACTAGGGGGACAAGTCATGCATGATGAGTTTGGAGAAGGCACCGTGACTCGCATCACCCCGAAGGGCAAAATCACCGTGCAGTTCTCCGACATGCGGACGTGTCGCGTTTGCCCACTGAATCAGCTGAAGCCAGTAGGTGAACTTGTGTTCGGGTTACTAGGTAATGAGGCAAAGGGGTTTTATGCTAGACCTGGGAAGAGCTTGATTCTTGTAGTTGAGGTTGGCCTTCTAGGAAGCTACCCAACTTGAGGAAGACCATCTGTCTTTCTTCCTTTGATTAACAGGGCCTATCTCACAGGGTTGCATATAGATTAGTAGTTCATGTGTCTTATTTTAGCCTCAAAAGACACGAAAGGGCACTAGCAATTTAGAGGGTCCTGTGTAAGTATAAGTTTTCTTTTTTTCAAACTGTGAATTTATGAAATTTATTTTTTATTGAACGACTCAACTTTCAAAAAAACCTAAAAACGACTCCTTTAAAAAAATGATCTTTTTTTCACGTTGAAAATGCTTAATGACTATGTTGAGTGACATGACTTATGTGGCAGCTACTGTCGTCTTCAATCTGTGAATTAGGGATCCATAGGGAAAGTGAGTGATTTATATGACTTTGATGTAACCCAAGTGCAGTTTGCCTATATCTTTCAATAAAATACTGTTTTTGATTACTATAGGAATATATGCATGTTGTAGAAAATTTGAAATGTATAGAAAATACCTAAGAAGTTAATAACTACCACCACGATGTAATTATTGTTTAACAAGTCGGTGAAGAAAAAATTAATTTAGGTTATATTTACTATATATGTAAGTCTTGATCTTGCATTTGGGGTCGTCTTTTTACAATTATTTTCAGATCTAGAAAGGCTTATGAACGTGTGTGTTACTTCAGAATTAAGAGTCATAGTTATGATAACTTTCAGAGCATTCATTTCTCCTTCTCGTCGGACACACTCTGAAGGTTTCTGTGCTCCCTCTCCAGCTCCCTGCTGCGGCGTTCAGCGTCACCAACTTGCCCTTCACGGAGCCCATGCTCTCGGTCTGGGCTCAGCTGGTGAACCTTGCTGGAAGCAGATTGGAAAAACACAAAATAAAGAAGTCACCTAAACAGGGTTTTGCAGGTCAGTACACGCCCTTCGTGATGAAACAGCTACAGTCTTAACTAGGGTTGTCTGCACAGTGTTTGCTGTTTTGTCAGAGCAGGTTCTGTCACGGCTGAAGTCTTTGGGTTCAGATGGATGGCCACTGGTTGAGTGACGGTGGGTGTGGAGATGAGAGCGTGTGATGCAAAGCATGATGCCGTGGCGGGGGTGGCACCTGAAGAACCCAGGCCTCCCTACCTCCCGGTGCCAGCGTCATTCTGCGCACACTCTTTGAAGAGGGGTCTGTGTTCTTTCCCCCTCCCCATCTACCCCCTGGCCTCTGCACAACCGTACCTAGCAGGGCCTGTGTGTTTGGACCTGCCTCGCGTGGTGTCTGGATGCTGGCCGCCCGTCGAAGACCAAGGCCACCCGTGCTTGAATTCTTCCTCTTCCACTGCTCACCGGACTTTCCTTACGTGGCCCCTCACATATTCTTTGAGAGTTCTTCTCCCTGACTGTTGTTTGCACATTGGAAATCCTTGCGGTTTCACCCATAACTTCTTGATCTTTCTGCCCACCCTTCTTGAGTTTTCTCACCCATTTCTCCCCATTCCTGTAATGGCTGCTGCAGTGTTTATGACGGTAAACACCTTGAACTCTGGATCTCCAGTTCACGTCTCTGGCTAGAGGGCCGGGTGCATGTAAACCACAGCACGTCAACAATTCAACTCACTGTGTCCCTTAGCCGGTGTTTCCTGTCACAGTGAATAACCCTGTCCGCCAGGTACTCGAGCTTGGTGCCCCAGTGGCACCTCTGGCTCTTCCTGTGTCCTCCCGTCCCACATTCCCACGTCCCCACGCTGCCTTCCATGGCCTCCAGCATGTCCTGCTTTGGAATGCTGCTGCTGTGACTGTGGTCCAGCTCTCCTTGTGGTCTGCCTACCATCCTTGTGGTGGCTTCCCCACGGGCTTTCCTCAGTCCACCCGTGGACATTACTGCCGTCATTTGTTTAGATAAGATTCTGTAGGGTGCGCTGGTTTTGATGAGTTAGAGAACTGTATGCTGTGAGTATCTGACAAAAGTGTCTCATAGGCGCCTTGGGAAGACAAGGTGAAAGTATTTTATTTGTGATGTAGGTATCTGGTTGAAATTTCAGCAATTTGGGAAATATTTGATTATACTGGCAGTAGCTACCATGGTTCTAACTGTGTTAAACCGTCTAATACTCGCCCCATCCCGAGGTAATGCATGGGGAGCGCGAAAGGGAGAAGACATGAGGGAGGTAGAGGATGCTTACCCACAACACTGGGAAAGGCAAGTCCTACGTTATGGACAGGCTTTGACATGGTCAGCTGAGTCCCTCAGGGCAGTGCCTTCCTCAGGGCTGTACAGCTGCTGAGGGGGAGAGCCCAAGCAGCGTGTTCCATTCCTGCTGAGTCCTTTTTTTCCCCCACAGGACAAGTAGACTTGGACCTGCTGAGGTGCCAGCAGCTAAAGCTGTACATTCTGAAGGCGGGCCGTGCTCTGCTTTCCCACCAGGACCAGCTCAGGCAGATCTTGTCTCAGCCAGCTGTTCAGGAGGCCGCAGCTGCTCATACAGGTATCTTCTTAAGGAGCCCTTCTGAATGTGTCAGAAAGGCAGACACCCCAATAGGAAACAGGCGAGGAGCATGAACAGGCAGTGCATAAAAGGGCAGGTACAGATGGCTTCTACATGTACGGGGAAGGTGTGCAGCCTGGCTAGTAGCTGACGAAAAGTGATAGACAAAGCCCGAGGGGATTTGGTGGGGAGGGAGGGGAAACGGCGCTCTGCCGCCGCACTCGTTAACGTGCGGCCCGAGGACCGGCAGCAGTGATGGCACGTCGGGACGTGGAGAAATGTGGACCCTCAGGCCGCACCCCAGAGCTAAGGAATCAGGGTCTGCACGTGGCACAAGGCCCTAAGGTGGTGCACGTGCACGTAAAGCGGCCCTGCTCTAACACTTCGCTAGCGGGAATGTAAGTCGGTACAACCATTTAATGGGCACCTGAGGAAACCTTAGACTTCAAATGCATACACACGCATATCTGTATCTGTATATCCACTGATTAGCAAGTCATCTTGTGGGAATTTATCACGTGAAACGGCGTGGAGATGCGTGTTTGCAGCTGCTCATTATGGCTGTTCTGTTGGTATTGTTTTTGTGATGAAAACTGGAGACACCTAAATGCCCGTTAGTAGGTGAGGTACCCATGCCGTGGAATACCATGGCGCCATTCACAGTGATGCTATATGTATATATGTTAATGCCATGGAAGCTTGAAAATGATAAACAAAAAAGCTCATTGCTATGTACATCTGTCTGTAGATTTGCCATAGATTCATCTGCTTACCGAAACAATGACAGTAGGATTGCAGCTGACTTTATCTTCTGTGTACTCTTCCGTATTACCTCAGTTTTCTGGAATGAGTTCATATCACTTTGAATAGAAAAAAAGCCAAAGCTGTGAAATATTTTTTGGTTACCTATTATTGAAAGACATTGTGTTAAAGATTATGGGGAACAAGATAGTCCTTGTTTATGATTTTTTACTCTCTGGGGTGAGGGTGGGGATAGAAAATGGACGCAGATGACTCTGTCCAAGGTACGGGCCTGTGTGCTGTAAGACGTGTGAGCACAGGTTCACAGGTGTCTGGGGGATGCTGGCAGCCGAGGGCTGGGGAGAGCAGCCTCGGAAGTGTGTGGCAGACCCTGGGTGCAGGGTACTGAGGCGTCTCCGTCCCGCGGGAGGACACGGTAGGAGCCCAGGCATAAACAGTAAGTATGTGGGTGCTGAGCTTTGTAAGGAGCTCAGGGTTTATTGAGGACTGTGGGGCTAAAGCTGGAGAGGTCAGTTGAAGTCCTGTGGTCGAGTGCCCTGACTACCAGAATGAGAGGTAAGGCTGACTGGGAAAGCTGTGGCAGCGCCTGTCATGACAGGGATTGACGTTGAGGAAGATAAATACATACGCTAGTGAGTTATAGGAGTGTTTGAAACAGGAGATCATGGAGATGGGGGCAACTGTGTCAAGTGGTAAGGTGTCTTCCAGGGGAAGGCATGAAAAACGGAAAGGAGGAATCAGTAGACACGGTGATGTCGTAGTCTTTGAGATGGTATCTTTTTGGAAAACTAGCGAAAAGTCAAAGATGGCTAACGTTTCAAGCTTGAGTTATAGGGAGGATAGGGAGGAGGGCTGTTGACAAAAACTAGAAAAGCCCAGTGCAGTGTGGGGTGTTGCGTTTTGTTTCCTAGACTTCAGAGGGCATCATGAATTTACATATGACGTGCTGAGTATGAGCGGAATCTAATGGAAGTGCAGATTCATTCCGTATTAGACATTAGGGACCTTGAAGACAATCCACAGTTGTATTAGAAGATCAGGAACCAGGGCGCAGGGAATTGGATTGGCTGTTATGTGGTCACCCGATGAAGAGCTATGGCAACGCTGAATCAGGACTACCTTCCCATACTTGGGGCGGATCGAGGGCTCCAGATGGAGCTGTCTAGGACAGGGCTTAAAAAATCCACCGCGGCCACCTGTTTTATAAAGTTCTTTGGGAACATAGCTGCACCTGCTTGTTTACATGTCATCTCTGGCCGCTGTCACACCTCAGTGGCAGAGTTGAGTAGTTGTGACAGACCCTGTGGTCGGTAAGCCTAAACTGTTGACTCTCTGGCACTTCGAGACGATTTACAACCTCTGGTCTAGAGGATTAGTTGAAATTGTAACCAAACCTGGCTATCAGTGGTCCCAGGGCAAACAAGAAGTGCCAGACACCTCACCCGAAGCAGCTCAGATTACAACAAAAGACATCACCCTGACCACACGTCATATTTGGAATTGGTGTCAGTTTATAGTCTGAACAAGGGTTAACAGAAAAACCAGGGCTAGAGATACAGACTTGGGAGTGTCCATAGAAGGGGTTTCTGGAGCAGTGAGTGAGCACCAAGATGGAGAAAGTTAAGAACTGGACCAAGGGCAGGAATCTGGGAGGTAGCTTTGGTTGGCTCTAAAGACACAGACAGATGAACTAAAGAAGTACCAAGGCCAAAAAGCAGGGAGTGGAAAAAGCCTTGAAGATTTTGGTAATCTGATGCTTGATGAGGTAGAAATCATACCTGGTTTAACATGCTCAGTGCACTATCTTTTGTAGTAAGGAGATGTTTGCTGTTGGAAATACAGTGTCATCCATATTTTGTTTTTAAATTCAGATGATGGAGCAGCCGCATCCCCTGACCTTGGGGACATGTCTCCTGAAGGGCCACAGCCCCCAATGATCCTCTTGCAGCAGTTATTGGCCTCGGCCACCCAGCCGTCTCCAGTGAAGGCCATATTTGACAAACAGGAGCTTGAGGTACAGTCAGTAGCCTTGGCAGTTCTAATCCAGTGCATTAGATGGTGAACAACTTTTTTTTTCCTAGATGTGTATTTTCTTAAAGATACAGTCTGAATTTTAAATGATATGCCGAAGTAATTCTTATGACTAGGTAGGTTTTAACCATGTTTGTCATAGAATATATTACAATACTAGTTAGAGAATGAATGAGTTAAAGTTGAATCTTATTTAAAGTTTCTGTGAATTATTTGTAAAAATTAACTAGATTCAGCGTTTGGGTTAATGCTCAAATATTCAGGGAGGGATCTTTTTCCAGGAAATATTATTATTGAAGGAGCCCCATTAGACCTAGGAACATGGCGCTTGCTCATTTGTTTCACTCACGCCAAAGCCTGTCTTGAGCATGCCTTGTTGCTGCCAGGCTCTCAGCCAACACCCTGTTTTGGAGCACGTGCACTGCACTGCGTACTCAGGGGTGGGCTGTGGGCATGTTCCCACAGAAGAGAGTGACATCTGACCAGGTCTAAGCATGATGGGAACTTTCATGGCCCACCACATGGAGGACTAGATATTTTAAAAAATACTTCTTGCTTTGTACTACATCAAAAATTCTGGACAAAATATCAAAGAAAAAACCAAAACCTTGGGGGCTTCCCTGGTGGCGCAGTGGTTAACAATCTGCCTGCCAATGCAGGGGACATGGGTTCAAGCCCTGGTCCGGGAAGATCCCACATGCTGCAGAGCAACTAAGCATGTGAGCCACAACTACTGAGCCTGCGCTCTAGAGTCAATGAGCCACAACTACTGAGCCCGCGTGCTGCGACTACTGAAGCCAGTGTGCCTAGAGCCCGTGCTCCGCAACAGGAGAAGCCACTGCAATGAGAAGCCCACATATCGTAACTGAGAGTAGCCCTCACTTGCTGCAAGTAGAGAAATCCCGTGTGCAGCAGTGAAGACCCAGCACAGCCAAAAATAAATAAATACATTAAAAAAACACACACACACAGAAACCAAAACTGTGAGTGCTCAATTTGGCAGGCAGAAAATACCGTAGCAGAAATCTTCAGAGACTAAGACCCTGTGGGGAGCCAGGATCCAGAGTGAGCTAGGAAGCTGACGGGGGGCAAAGGGAGAAGGCAGGAAATGTTGGGCACGGGGCAGCAGGAGAGGAGGGTGCCGGGCCTTCTCCAAGTAGGCCTGAATGCCAGCTACTCCTTAGGTCTGAAAACTTGAGTTGCTTCAAGGCTGTGTCGCCAGTCACCTATCAGATAAAAACAGGACACTGAGCGTTGAAGAGGGTGTTGGGCAGATGCACCCCAGAGCCATGCTGGGAGGTGCCCAGTGTCACGGGGAAAGATAAGACCCGGAGGAAACAAGGAGACCCAGAGCTGTCCTTTGAGAACCGGGAAGGGCTTCTGTCCCAGAGAGAGAGCCTCCATTGCTCCGTCTCCATTGGTTCTGATGGAAATTCAGCTGACATCCTTATTGCTCTGTATGAAAGGTCTTTCATTTCCTCTGGCTGCGTTTACTATTTTCTGTTTTTCTTTTGTTTTCTGCCATTTGACCAAGTGTGCTTATGGTGTAGGTGGCTTATCCTCCTTGGGGTTTGCTTAAGTTACTTGTATCTCTGACTTGATGTTCTTTTTCCCCCCACCACATTTGGATACTATTGACTATGATATTTTTTCCTGTCCTGCTCTCTTTTGTTCTTTTCTAAGATTATTGCTGTAGTCTGCTAGATTATTAGTGAGCTTCTGTTATTTTTAAGTCTCTCGGTTAAATGGCTTGGTTAACTGTACTGAACTGTTTTAAAGGTCAGGGTGTGCTGCTTTATTGGGTCTAATCTGCTGTAAGCCACCCAAGAAATTCTTTCTTTATTTCTTTCTTTATTTTTGCGGTACGCGGGCCTCTCACTGCTGTGGCCTCTCCCGTTGCGGAGCACAGGCTCCAGACGCGCAGGCTCAGCGGCCATGGCTCACGGGCCCAGCCGCTCTGCGGCATGTGGGATCCTCCCGGACTGGGGCACGAACCCGTGTCCCCTGCATCGGCAGGCGGACTCCCAACCGCTGCACCACCAGGGAAGCCCAAGAAATTCTTTATTTTATATTTTCAGATCTCATATTTCCATTTGGTTCGTATTTTGTAGTTTTATCATTCTTGGCAGTTCCCATCTCTTCACCCTTTATATCTGTCTTTTACTGTATATTTTAAAACATATTTCTGATTGTTATGTTAAATTTCTTATTTGCTAATTCTAATGCCTAGGCCACTTGTTGGTCTGCTACCATTGGCAGTTTTTCTTCTGATGTTTGATTCTGCTTCTTTACATATCTAAAAACAATTTATTGTATTCTGGATGTTTTGGATATTATGTCGTATGGGCTCTGGGTCTGTCACCTTCCTCTGGAGAATGTGGAATTTTATTTTTGTAGATGGTTCAGTACCTGGTAGTTTTCCTCAGTCTAAGGAGGCTTGGTTCTCGGCTTTCTTTTTTTTTTTTTTGCGATACGCAGTCCTCTCACTGTTGTGGCCTCTCCCATTGCGGAGCACAGGCTCCGGATGCACAGGCTCAGGGGCCATGGCTCACAGGCCCAGCCGCTCCACGGCATGTGGGATCTTCCCAGACCAGGGCACGAACCCGTGTCCCCTACATCGGCAGGTGGACTCTCAACCACTGCGCCACCAGGGAAGCCCGGTTCTCGGCTTTTTAGTGATGAATTATTTTTGTTTTGCCCTTAGTCCTGGTTCCTGGTCTCTTAATTCTGTGGGATTTAGAATCTCTTCTCAGGTTTCAGTGGAGACCTTTACATCTTGAGCAATGTACTGAAACTTGGTTGGACTGGGATGTCACACCGTCTCCCTAGCAGTGGGCCTTCTAGCAGTTTCTTTTGGCTGGGTTCTTGAGTCTCACACACGCTCAGTTTTGCCATCAGCCAAAGATTTGAGGGTAGACCGCATGTGCATTTTGTGGTTCTCCCTCACCTCTACTTGTTCTGGTAGGCCGCAGTCCAGTGACAGTGCCCCTGTTAGCAGCTTGCCTGTAGGCTTCCCTCTGGTCAAGGTTGCACCTGTTACTGTTTTCTCCGGGACCTTCAAACAGTTTTTTAAAATATTTTGTCCAGAATTCATAATTATTATCACGGCAGAGGCTTAGTCCAGTCCCCTCTCCATTACCAGAACCGGAATCCCTAGCTCGATCTGGTTCTGAATTGTAAGCTTTTAGGAAGCCTGTCACTTCCGAGTTATTCGGACTTCACAGCAAAACCCTAGGCTTTTGACACTTCCTAAGCACTGGAAGGTGCAACGGTGTCTTCTGTTTCTTCTGAATGCTTTCCGATGTGTTCAGTTAAAAAAAAAAAGCCAGTCTCCGTGCTGTGAGAACAACTGAAGACAAGGGACAGAGAACTGCAGGCGGACCAGGGAGAGGGCTCCCTGTCTGGAGGCAGGCAGCTCCCAGCTGCAGGCCACAGTGATGCATGTATTCACTGATTCATTGCAGTTTGTTACCCAGTATTCTTTATTTCCCTCTTTTTTTTTTATACCCTGTTGAACCCCCAGAGTGGCTTTTCTGCCTTTGAATAGTTGGGAGTTGATTTGGTGGCACACGAGAGGGTCCTGTGCCATCTCTGACCTGCGTGCAGAGGGAAGAAAGCGGGAGGCTGTGGGCACTGACCTGTCCCGGGGAAGGGCGGGGGTCCCTTTCTCCCGCCCCATCAGGCCTCTCACCTGTGTTCTCTCGCTCAGCGTTCAGGGCTGCTGGGAAGTTCCCTCAGCGGACATTGATAATGAGCTCATTTACTAGGTAGACTCTGTGTGTACCAAAGCAGGAGTTATTTGACCATTGAATCTTTCCTCTGCATTCAGCTATGAAAGGTGTCTTTGTCGTTTTTAAACATGTTTTATCCACGCGTTGAAAAATACACATGTAAGCCAGGGCTTTCTACAGTTCTGTACTGCAGTTCATAGTAGTAGTCTGTACTCTCCATTTCCCTGGACTTCTTAGTCCCCTGATTTACACCCCCCCAAGCTCCGCTCTCATTTGCCCAGGCTGCCGCGTTGGCCGTGTGTCAGTGTTTGGCCGTGGAGTCTACTCACCCGCTGAGCCCCGTGTTTGAAGACTGCAGCTCCAGTGAGGCCACGACGCCTGTCCCTGTGCAGCATGTTCGCCCAGTTAGAGCGAAGAAGCACAAGCAGTCTCCTGGTCCTGCTCTGCCTATTGTGGTTCAGCTCATGGAAATGGGATTTCCTAGGAGGAACATAGAGTTTGCGCTGAAGTCACTCACTGGCGCCTCTGGGAATGCTGCTGGCTTGCCAGGTACTGGGTTTTCCTTGTGGGTGTTGGACTTAATGCGCCCACCCCTTTGTTTGTAGGCTTCCCTTGAAATACTAACGTCAGAGGCCCCTCGGGAGGCAGGCGCTGTGGTCCTCACTGTGGTTTTGCTGTGTGTGCTTGCTCCTAGGCGTGGAAGCCTTGGTTGGGTGGCTGCTGGACCATGCTGACGTGCAGGTCACGGATCTCTCGGATGCAGACACGGGGTCTGAGGAGTGTTCGGACGAGGAGGTGGTGGAGGATGTGGATGACACGGCCTATGCTGTGGTCAGTGCTCCCCTCATGCCATCTGTCCTGAGCTCCGGATTCCTCTGCAGCACTCCATGGGCCCCTCCGCGGTTCTGTTGGGCATGAGGCAAAGCTACGAAGTGCTGCCTGGGTTTTCTGTCTCTTAATTACCTTAAGCTTTAAGACAGACCCTTGTTCCAACATCTAATGATGTTGGGTAGCCATTAGAGGAGATCTTAATAAAAAATCATTATTTATGTGACACGTTGACTTCTGAGCCAGTTGTTTTATGGGATTAATTTGGATATGGCTCAGAAATTTTCTGTACTTTCAGCTTTTGTGGTTTATTCTGCTTACAGTCCTGTTGCTATTAGTCTCTTTTAAACGAGGAATTTTATAGTGAAAACATAGAATAATAATTTATACTTTCTTTTTTCATATTATAGGTTTCACACACGACTTTCTTTTTAAGTAGGTTTATCTGGTTCACCATTAAAAAATGTATTTATCCTTTGTAGTCCACTGGTGCTGTTGTAACGGAGAGCCAGACGTACAAAAAGCGAGCTGATTTCTTGAGTAATGATGATTATGCTGTGTATGTGAGAGAGAATATTCAGGTGAGTGATTGTCTAAGGCTGGAACTTTGTTTAGGTTTTCACTCAGCAAATGTCTGAGCATCTCAGAAAGTCGGAGAGGGAGGGTGCAGCACCCAGCAGGGGAGGCCACTGTGGCTGGAGCAGAGGACGGAGGAGCGGAAGATGAGCAGGGGTGGGGGAGGCGGACCAGAGGCAGAGAGCAGGAGGTGGCTTGTCCGCAGTGACGCGGCGCACAGCCCCGTGCTTCTCGATGACCCCCGTTTGGACACTTTTACAATCTGTTTCTGCTTTTTTTAAAAAAAATATTATTCTCACTGCCATCTAATTTTAAACATTTAGTTATGCTCTTTATGTAGTCCTTTTTAACCTTAAATCCTTTCTTTTCCTGTTTTAATTCTTTTGTTCTAGTTAGTATACTTCTGGGAAAATCCCAGACATCATCTCATTTCTCCTATAAATATGTCAACAATATGCATCCCTAATAGATAAAGGATTTTATTTTTAACATAACAACGTTACTGTTACCTAGCATTGCCTAACAGAATAAACAGTAATTCCTTACTATCATCTTATATCTAATGCTTGCTCAGATTTTCCCAATTTTCTCAAAAATGGCTTGTTATAGTCATTTTTTAAGAGTTGGATACGAATAAGATCACGCATCTTACATTTGGGTGATGTGTCTTTTTACCCTGGAACAGTTTCTCCCTCTTTTTTTCCTTTTCATGCCATTTATTTGTGGCTAAAATTACGTTGGCCCTCATCTTCCTCCCTCTCCTCTGCATCTCCTGTAAAGTCAAAGTGAGGGCTGGAGGGTGAGTGGACTCGGGCTGCATCTTAGGAAAGAATGTATCGTACGGACCGACGTGCAGCATCACTTGTCGTCTATGACATCCGTTCTCTATTAATTGTCCATCTTGGTGCTTCAGTAGCCACTCATGTTGTTATCTAGACCCATCAAGAAGGGTCGCACAATAGTGATTTTCTAAATTCGTCATCCCTTCCAAATTTATTAGCTGGAGTTCTGTTCGTTGAAGAAAGCTTTCTTATCAACTCTGGTTGATAAACTATAATATAGTTTGTATACACAGAAAAGGCAGAATAAATAGGGTTTTTTTGTTTGTTTGCTTGTGTTATCAATTTTCAGAGTGGTGAGTTGGTGCCCTGGTACTTACCAAGATGACCAAGAACCTTTATTTTGCTTATTATCATTATGATGAATTTATTGGCTGTTATGGATTTGATGTGTTTCAGCCATTTTCCTTTTGGTCAGGTTGTTCTTTTGAGGGACCCCGTTAATCTTTGATAGCTCCCTTGCTTGATGGCACAAGTTGATCCAAATTCATCTTGTATATTTCCTGTCCCGGACATCGAATCAGGCAGTTTTCTAAAGAGCCCTGGTTCCTTTTAGTGTAAAATGATTTTGAGAGCATGCTGCGGGGTAGAGGAAATTTTTCTTAGGACTAGAGTAATACTACTTCCAGTTGATCATTTCACCTATATACTGGACTGGATTTTTAACTTAATTTTAGGTGGGAATGATGGTTAGATGCTGTCGAACATATGAAGAAGTGTGTGAAGGAGATGTGGGCAAAGTTATCAAGTTGGATAGAGATGGATTACATGACCTCAATGTGCAGTGTGACTGGCAGCAGAAAGGAGGCACCTACTGGGTTAGGTATATTCATGTGGAACTTATAGGTGAGAACATTCTTTATTAAGTTCTTTCGTCTTTCTTAGTTAGAGTCAGAGTTCCCAGAAATGAATGCTAATTATAGTTCGTTTTTTTTATTGGAATCTTTAGGCTATCCTCCACCAAGCTCCCCTTCTCACATCAAGATTGGTGATAAAGTTCGCGTCAAAGCCTCAGTTACCACACCGAAGTACAAGTGGGGGTCTGTGACTCATCAGAGTGCGGGGGTTGTGAAAGGTAATGTTCCCCAGGCAAGAAAACTCCAAGTGCCAGGTTTTCATCTACCGATGTAACTTTTTATTTTTTCATTCAAGGGCAAGAAAAACCAAGTGGAAGGCAAGCCTTATGATACATAAAATAGTGTTGTTTTGCTTTTCAGTACTCTGTAGTCAGGAGTACACCTGTTGTTGGACAGAGTCAGATGTATTACCTCACAGCAACTTGGGAGGATGCCTACCCTGGAAAATGGGGTGTCGCCATAAGTGGGTGTGACAAAGACTAATGGGGTTTGCATTGTGTATTTTGGGAGGGGTTCAAGGAATGGGGTAATTCTAAGAATCTTAGTGGAGATTATTTAGGAGGAAGCACAGTGGACTCACAGTGAGGTTACGATGAGCAAGGAAGCCGAGCAGCCAGGATGGATTTGTGGTTTGGATTAGATTGAACGTGACCGGATATGTTAAAGAACGGTTCTGGCTTTATCTCAGTCTGTTACGGTCTCAGCGTGGCCTGGTCTCATGTTGGGGTTCTGTAAACTTGTTCTGTCAGTCCTTCTGCCAAATAGCTGGCTTCCTCAGTGTTTTTCTCTCTTTTCTTAATGCTGTGTAAGGATTTAGGACTAAATTTAAGAAATGGATGTGTGCAAATGATAGGAGTTAGCAACTGGAAATACAGAATTCTCCTCAGCTTATATTTAATGCGATATTCTTGAGATTTCAAATCAAACACGTGGCATACTTTAAAAGGTATACTATGTCCATTTTAACAATTGCATGAGAAATGATCCAGGTATATGTGTGGTTTTATTTTATCTTTAAACTCCTTCGGTGCCATTTTTCTTTGTTTTTTCTTGTTTCAGTCTTGTAAGAAAACAGTAAGAAAACTCTTACTGTCAAACAGCTTAGATTAGAAGTGGCCGCAACGGTGGTGCAGGAGTGTTGATATTTCTTAGGTTACATAAGAACAAGTAGCTTATTTAACATTTTACTTTAACAGTTTTCTTTACTTAAGAGATTCTTAAAAGTTTTACAAATCAAAACAAAGATACATTTAAATAGTAACTTGGTTTAGAAGTTAACGTTTGGAGTAGCTTTCACCAAAGGGCAATAGATGTCTTAACGCTATTAATGTAATTTTTATTCCCTGAGATAACTGAATGGAGTTTTTGCTTGGCGTAATTAAACAGACCTCCTTATTGCGGAAAATTTCAAACATACACAAAAGTAGAGAATACAGTATACTGAGCTTCTGTGTACCCGTCACCTGGCTTCAACAGTTGACAAACTCCTGTCCAAAGTTGTTCATCCATGATCCCCTCCCTCCATTATTTTGAAGCTAATCCCTGATTGACGACACGTGTTAGTTCATCCATAAGTATCTTAGTATGTCTCTCTGAAAGAGAAGTACTCTTTGTAAAACAGAAATAACTATAATATAATATCCCATAGCTAGATTATAGATTTAATTTTAATTTTAGGTTTTTATTGGTGACAAAGATGTTCCAGACAATTTCTGTTCTGTCCTAGCTTTCAGTGCCAATGGAAAAGATGTTATTGTCGACTTCCCTCAGCAGTCTCACTGGACTGGGCTGTTATCAGAAATGGAGTTGGTACCTAGTATTCATCCTGGTGTTACGTGAGTTTTTATTTTTATACTGCTAGGTTTGTTTGGGAAGGATGGTTTTCTTTGGAATTAAATTTAATAAATGACCTCAGCTTTTTCTTTTCAACTCAATGGCTATTTTAAAAACAGGTGTGATGGCTGTCAGATGTTTCCCATCAATGGATCTAGATTCAAATGCAGAAACTGTGATGACTTTGATTTTTGTGAAACTTGTTTCAAAACCAGAAAACACAACACCAGGCATACATTTGGCAGAATAAATGAACCAGGTATGGTAGACTGGTTATGTTCTCTTTCATCAAACTATTATTAATGAGATAATCACTGTGGAAACAAGTGTACTTAACTTTGCTCTTTAAAGTTCATATTTCTATGGTGAGCACTGTCCTGTGTGCACAGCAAAACAGGGAAGCTGGTCCTACCCACTTGATGAATTGCTGTTTTTTCTTCAAGCCATGAGTGGTCACTGGAACTAGAATAACAGGGATTGTTTGCTTGTATTTCCATAAAGAACAGTAAAAGGATCTCAAGAAACTAGTAAATGTTTCGTTGGATGGGATGTGGAATTGGAGAGACGGAGAGTGAGTCTTTTTATTTGTATATCTTTTAGTATATCTTTTTTTATTATGGTAGAATATATACAACATAAAATTTGCCATTTTAATCACTCGTAAGTGTACGATTAAGGGAATATTGCACACTGTCACCACTATCTATTTCTGAGACTTCTTCACCATTCCAAAATAGGAGTGTACCCCGTAAGCAATAATCCCCATTCACCCCTGGCAACCTCTAATCCACTTTTCGTCTCTATGCATTTGACAACTCTAGGTACCTCATGCATAAGTGGAACCATACAAAATTTGTGTTTTTGTGTGTCTGACTTCTTTCACCTTGCATTAGGTTTCCAAGGTTCATCCATGTTGTAGCATGTGTCAGAACTTCACTTCATGGCTGAGTAATAGTCCATTGTATGTATCTACCACATTTTGCTTATCCAGTTATCTCTTAATGGACATTTGGGTTATTTGTACCTTTCAGCTATTGTGAATAATGTTGCTGTGAACATTGATGTACAAATCTGTTTGAGTCCCAGTTTTCAAAACTAGGAGGAGAATTGCAGGGTCATTAGGTAGTTCTTTAACTTTTTGAAGAACTGCCAAAATGTTTTCCATACTGGCTGCACCAGTTTTCATTACTACCAGCAGTGTTTTTCTGTTCCAGTTTTTCCACATCCTTACCAACATTTGTTATTTTCTTCTTCTTTTTTTAAAATTATAGCTATCCTAATGGGTGCGGAATAGTATCTTGTGATTTTGATTTGAGTTTCACTAATGACAAACGGCATTGAGCCACTTTTCATGTGCTTTTTGCCATTTGTATATCTTTTGGGGGAGGGCATGTCAATTCAATTTTAAAACTTTTGATATTGAGTTGTAGGAGTTCTTTATATATTGTGGACATTAAATCAGATATGTGATTTGCAAATATTTTATCCTATTCTGTGGGTGGTTTTTTCACTCTCTTGATAGGATTCTGTGATGCAGTTTTAAATTTTAATGAAATTTAATTTATTGTCATACTTACTTCTGGGTCAACTTAAGAGATCATTGCTTAAATCCAAAGTTGTGAAGGTCAGCCCCTATATTTGTAAGAGGTTTATAGTTTTAACGTTAGGTCTTCTAATTTAGGTCTTTGAACCACTTTGAGTTAATTTCTATGCATGGTGTAATGTATAATTTCATTCTTTTAATTTTACATGTGTATCCAATTTTCCCAACACTATTTGTTGAAAAGACTGTCCTTTCACCACTGAATGGTCTTGGCACCCTTTTTGAAAATCAGTTGACCATAGATGTGAGAGTTTTTTTTCTGGGCTCTCGATTCTATTCCATTGGTCTATTTGCCTATCCTTACATCAGTAACACACCGTACACAGTGATTATGATAGCTTTTGTAGTAAGTTTTGAAATTGGGAAATGTGAATCCTCCAACTTTGTTCTTTTTCAAGATTGTTTTGACTATTTGGTATCCCTTGGAAGTCAATATGAATTTTGGGATGGAGTTTTCTGCATCTGCAAAAAACAATATTTTGATAGGAATTGCATTGACTCTGTGTATCACTTTGGACAGAATTGTCAGTTGTCTTTCCATTTACTTAGATCTTCTTTAATTTCATTCAGCAGTGTTTTGTGATTAGTGTGTAAGTCTTAAGTCATAAGTCATAAGTCTTATGCGTTAAGTCATAAGTCTTATGCGTTCTTGGTTAAATTTATTCCTAAGTGTTTATTTTTCATGCTATATTAAATTAAATTATTTTTAAAAATTTCCTTCTTGGAATATCTGTTACTAGTGTATAGATTTATACAATACACACCTACAGTGCATATTTTCAACACATTTTGTGTGTTGAACTTATATACAGCAACTTTGCTGAATTTATTTATTAGCTCTGACGGGTTTTTTTGGTGGAGTCTTTAGGGTTGTCTGCATGTAAGATCATGTGTCTGTGAACTGGGATAGTTTTACTTCTTCTTCCTTTCCAATTTGGATACCTTATATTTCTTTTTCCTGTCTTACTGCTTCAGCTAGATCTTCCAGTACTACATTGAAGAGAAGTGGCAAGGGTAGGCATCCTTGTCTTGTTCCTGGACTTAGTGGGGAAGCTTTCAGTCTTTAAGCACTGAATATAATGTTAGCTCTGGGTTTTTCATAAATAGCCTTTATCATGTTGAGGAAGTTCCTTTCTAGTCCTAATTTGTAATATTCTCTTATCTTTATGAAGGAGATCTGTAGAATCTGCAGAGCAATCTCCTTCTCAAGGCTAATTTTGAATACTTTCCTGTTTTGTTTTGTTTTGTTTTTGATCAGCCTGCCATGGGTTTATCAATTTCATTAGTCTTTTCAAAGAACCAACTTTTGGCTTTGAATTGCTGTCTCTCATATTATTTTTATTTCTTTTTCCTATGGAATTTAGGTTTACGTTGATTCCACACCCCACCCCTGCCCCAAATGCTTAGTTCATTAATTTCTCACTTTCATATTTTCTAATATATGAACTTAAAATTTTAAATTTATCTTTAAGCATGGCTTAAGCTGTATCCTGTAATGCTGATATGTAGTAATATCTCATCATCATTTATTTAAAAGTATTTTTAAAATTCCATTGGAATTATTTTCTTATATTCATTGATTTTTAAATTTTCAAACGTGTCAGCATTTTCTACCTCTACCTATTTATTGGTTTCTGCATTGCATTCAGATTGTGTATCCTGCCTGATCTTTGACATTTTGGGGGAAACTTCTGTATGATCATAAGACTCAGCATATAATGGGATTTTACACATGTTTTATGCATGCCTGAAAGAATGTCTCCTGCAGTTTTATGGTGAAGTTAGTGTTTGCTTAGTGTATCTTTTTCTAGCCTTTTACCCTCAATCTTTCAGTAATCTTGTGATTAGTGGAGGTTGTAGATAGTTTTGTTTTTTTTTAAAAATTCCAATGTGATGATCTTTGTCTCTTATTTGGGTCTTTTAGGTATTTATTTACATTTAAGGCAGTACTGAAATATTTTTTTTTAATTGATCAACTTCTTAGTGTTTTTTGTTGTTGTTGTTCTGCCTGTTTTCTGTTCCCTTTTTTCTCCATTCCATCTTCCTTTGGACTGATACGTTCTTTATTAGTTAGCCAACCACCACCTCCCCAACACACACACTTAGCTTAGAAGTTACACATGTTTAGTGTGTATTCATATACTATATGAGTAGTGTATGTTATATGCATTTTTGGTATTAGTAGTTACTCAAGAGATTGTGACATCCTTTTTGACTTATAAAATCTAATATTATTTAGTACTTTTACCCTCCTCCTAAGCAATGCGAGGACCTGAGATCCCTTTAACTTCATTAACCCTCATTCTGATTTAAATTACCATGTTTTTATTATTGTGTTTAAAAATTTTACACATGTAAATTGTAAACAATACAAAGCATATGATTGTTATTTTCTGTAATATTTGTCAAGATTTTTTTCACATACTTAATATTGTAGTTTTATTTTATTCTTTTTGTGTGTTTCACTTTTCACCCATCATCATTTTTCTCCTGCCTAAAGAATTGCCCTTAATATTTTATTTAACGCATCTATGTGGTTATGAATTCTCTTTTTGTGTGTCTTTATTTCTCCTTTATTTTTGAAAACTATTTTTGCTGGGACTTTTAACACTTTAAAAATACTGTTCCATTGCAATTTGGTTTGTATTTTTTCTGCTGAAGTCAGCTGCAAGTGTAGTTACTGTTCCATTAAAGCTATTCAGTCTTTGTATTTCCCCTTAGCCTGCTTTTGAGGTACTCTTGTTTCTACCTGCTTTTGAGGTACTCTTGTTTCTATCTTACACAAATTTTACATGTGTGTACATATGTGTTTCTTTGTATTTATCTTTCTTGTAGTTAGTAGAGCTTATATTTAATTAATTTTCTAGCTTTTTTGAGCTTTAATTGACATATGACATTGTGTAAGTTTAAAGTGTTCAATGTGATGATTTGGTACATGAATATTGCAAAATGATTACCACAGTAAGGTTGGTAGTTAACACATCCATCACCTCACATAATTACCCTTTTTGTGTGTGTGTAGTAAGAACATTTAAGATCTTCTCTTCCAACTTTCAGAGTAGGGCTTTTAAAGTCTGTGCCTTGATATCTTTTGTTGGTCTTGGGAAGTTTTCCATCAGTCAATATTTCTTCCAGTATTATCGATGCCCTATTTTCTTTTCCTTCTTTTTTGGGGCTTCTCTTTCACCTGCTACTCTTATCTCTGTCTTCTAAGTCTTTCACCTTTTTGTTTATGTTTTCTAAACTTTTGCTCTTCAGTTTTTCATTCTAGATATTTTTTACTAATTCTCTCTTCACCTGAGTCTAGTCTGCTGGTAAACCTATTCATTGAATTTTAAATTTTAATTACTGTATTTAACAGTTCTAGTCTTTCTTTCTTTTTTTAAAAATAGTTTCCAATTCTCTGCTGAGATATTCAGTGTCTTTTCAAACATAGTAAGTATAGTTATTATAAAATTTGTATCTTATAACTCTAATATCTGGAGCCTCTTTGGGTTTCTTTCTATTGTCTGTCATTCTCATAGCTTTTAGTCATGTTTTCTTGTCTCACGTTCCATCATGTACTGGACATTATGTTTAAAAAATTGTTTCTTGGGGCTTCCCTGGTGGCGCAGTGGTTGAGAGTCCGCCTGCCGATGCAGGGGACACGGGTTCGTGCCCCGATCCCGGAAGATCCCACATGCCGCGGAGCGGCTGGGCCCGCGAGCCATGGCCGCGGAGCCTGTGTGTCCAGAGCCTGTGCTCCGCAACGGGAGAGGCCACAGCAGTGAGAGGCCCGCGTACAGCAAAAAAAAAAAAAAAAAAAAAAAAAAAAAATTGTTTCTTGGGCCTCCCTGGTGGCGCAGTGGTTGAGAGTCCGCCTGCCGATGCAGGGGATACGGGTTCGTGCCCCGGTCTGGGGGGATCCCATATGCCGCGGAGCGGCTGGGCCCGTGAGCCATGGCCGCTGGGCCTGCGCGTCCGGAGCCTGTGCTCCGCAGCGGGAGAGGCCACAGCAGTGAGAGGCCCGCATACCGCAAAAAGGAAAAAAAAAAAAAATTGTTTCTTGAGTCGATTTGAGGCCTAAGATATTATCTGTCTCCAGGGATTGGGGGGAGAGGGTTGTTCTTCTAGGTAATTGGGGTAAGTAACTATGTGGGCTCACTTCAGTCCAGTTTCACTGACTGAGGTGATTTCATGCAGAGCTGCAATCTGAAAACAAACAGTCAACCCTGCAGAGTTCACCCTTCCTCTAGGGGTTCTTCCTGTTGGGATCCCAGACAAAAGTGTGAGTTTTTCTGTGGCCATTCCCTTCTTTCCTGGTGAGCTCTGGACTCCGGTTCCTGGCCCCCTCGCCCTAGGAAGCCATCAGAAGTGCCATGTGTCCTCTTGAAGGTTCCCCTTAGAAACTGATAAATACACCAGAGAAAAGCAGCCTCTGACCCATGGGGCACCCATCTCAACACCTTTCATCTCAGCCTTTCTCTGATTTTGGTCCCATAATTCTGTATCACCTTGTTAATAACTCTGATACTTTCAAGATTTATTCATCTTTAAATGGTTTGTTTGCCTCTTCTAGTTGTCCTCAATGGGAGAGCTAGATGAATTTCCAGATTTACCATTATTGGAGGTAGAAACTTCACAAATTTGTTTTTGTTGCATTTATGAAAGGTTTTTTTGTTTTGTTTTGGTTTGGGTTTTTTTTTTTGCAGTACACGGGCCTCTCACTGTTGTGGCCTCTCCCGTTGCGGAGCACAGGCTCCGGACGCACAGGCCCAGCGGCCATGGCTCACGGACTCCGCCGCTCCGCGGCATGTGGGATCCTCCCGGACCGGGGCACGAAGCCGCGTCCCCTGCATTGCCAGGCGGACTCTCAACCACTGCGCCACCAGGGAAGCCCCATGAAAGGTTTTTTGATAAGAATGTTTTCTGTAAGCACAGTTACTGAACTTCCCCCCACAGCTGCTTATATGTATCGTTCTATCTGGAAATGCATCACTCTGTTGTTACTTGAGAGAGTCAAGTGGCATAAATCATAGCATTATATGAACTTTATCTCATAAATTGGGGTTAAGTACCTTGACTAGGTTTTTTGAAGCCATTTTAGGTATTTATTAGCTCCTTTTAATTTGGAAACTTACTATTTTCTTGAAGTAAGGAGCTCAAAACTATGTAATATCTATTTCTTGGTTGTGAAGGTTCTGTCCCACAAGTATTAACACTGTTTGACCGCCATTAAATAGGACAGTCTGCAATATTTTGTGGCCGTTCTGGAAAACAGCTGAAGCGCTCTCACAACAGCCAGCCAGGAATGCTGCTGGATAGCTGGGCACGGATGGTGAAGAGCCTAAACGTGTCATCCTCTGTGAACCAGGCTTCCCGTCTCATTGATGGCAGTGAGCCCTGCTGGCAGTCCTCTGGCTCACAAGGAAAGGTAGTGTGCCATGGGGACACTTCCAGAAACACTTCATTTAGATGGCTTAACCTTTTAGAGCTTCAACACGAACTTTGAGAAACCTACTAAGTTATACTGTGATGGCACCTCTCAGTACTCATTTTGTATTTTAGTTCATAATTACTTTAAAGTTGCAGAGTAATATGCCATCCAGCTTTCATTGTCAGAGATTTTTAAACAATATAGTAATAGATTTTATATAACTGATAGAGGGCATAATAGGGTTTGTTTTGTTTTGTTTTATTCCCCCACATAAAATGTATGAGTTCAGATTCTGCTTCTGGTTAGAAGTTCTTCTAATATAACCTAACAGATATGTCTTTATCTTTGGAATGCTGTTTTAATCTCACTTACATATGGGTGTGCCTCATCTAGACATGCAAGTTAGACTTGGAGAAAGGTGCTTTCCCTCCACTTTGACTAGCGTTTTCTATAACCTACTCTTTGAAGGGTATTAAGGGGCCACCCTAGGTCAGGAGTCTATAAACACATGATTTCTGAGGCTTAGAGGGAGACATTCTTCTAATAAACAAGTAATGCTCTTGTTTCTGCCAGCTTAAAGGCAAATTCTATCTCTCATGTGAAATTATATATTTTAAAAATCTCATTGAGAGTCAAGCTTTAGTGATACTTGCCAGCTAAAATATAGCTGAATTTTACTAAGAAGGCTTTTTTTTTTTTTTTTAAAGCATTGGATTCGTTTGGAGATTTTCCCAGATGTTCTTGTTCATAGATTAAAAATGATAGTGGATCCTGCTGACAGTAGTTACATGCCTTCCCTGGTTGTCGTGTCAGGTAATTGAATTACTTTACTCAAAAAGTATCTTCTGTCATATAATAAAAACTCCTTTGTCTGATTCCATTACCCCCTTTTTCTTCCTAGGTGGAAATTCCCTAAATAACCTAATTGAATTAAAGACAATCAACATTAACCCCACTGACACCACAGTGTCCCTTCTGAATGACTCCACAGAGGTAAGTAGAGTCTCCTTACTGTTCTCCATAGTGGCTGCACCAATTTACATTCCCACCAACAGTGCAGTAGGGTTCCCTTTTCTCCACACCCTCTCCAGCATTATTATTTGTAGACTTTTTAATGTTGGGCATTCTGACTGGTATGAGGTGTTACCTCATTGTAGTTTTGATTTGCATTTGTCTAATAATTAGTGATATTGAGCATCTTTTCATGTGCCTGTTGGGCATCTGTATGTCTTCTTTGGAGAAATGTCTGTTTAGGCCTGCTGCCCTTTTTTTTTTTTTTTTTTTTTGCGGTACACGGGCCTCTCACTGCTGTGGCCTCTCCCGTTGTGGAGCACAGGCTCCAGACGCGCAGGCTCAGTGGCTGTGGCTCACGGGCCTAGCCGCTCCGCCGCATGTGGGATCTTCCCGGACCGTGGCACGAACCCGTGTCCCCTGCATCGGCAGGCAGACTCTCAACCACTGCGCCACCAGGGAAGCCTCTGTCCATTTTTTGATTGGGTTGTTTGTTTTTTTGATACTGAACTTCATGAGCTGTTTGTAGATTGTGGAGATTAATCCCTTATCAATTGCATCATTTGCAAATATTTTCTCCCATTCAGAGTGTTGCCTTTTCGTTTTGTTTATGGTTTCCTTTGCTATGCAAAGGCTTTTGAGTTTAATTAGGTTCCATTTGTTTATTTTTATTTCCATTACTCTAGGAAGTGGGTCAAAAAGGATCTTCCTGTGATTTATATCATAGAGTGTTCTGCCTATGTTTTCCTCTAAGAGTTTTATAATAATCCAGCCTTACATTTAGGTCTTTAATCCATTTTGAGTTTATTTTTGTGTATGGTGTTAGGAAGTGTTCTAATTTCATGCTTTTACATGTAGCTGTCCAGTTTTCCCAGCACCACTTACTGAAGAGGCTGTCTTTTCTCTGTTGTCTATTCTTGCCTCCTTTGTCAAAGATAAGGTGACCATATGTGCGTGGGTTTATTTCTGGGCTTTCTGTCCTGTTCCATTGATCTATAGTTCTGTTTTTGTGCCAGTACCATACTGGTTTTGATGACTGTAGCTTTGTAGTATAGTCTGAAGTCAGGGATCCTGATTCTTCCAGCTCTGTTTTTTTTTCTCAAGATTGCTTTGGCTTTTGGGGTCTTTTGTGTCTACATACAAATTAAAAAAATTTTTTGTTCTAGTTCTGTGAAAAATGCCATTGGTAATTTGATAGGGATTGCATTGATACTGTAGATTGCTTTGGGTAGTGTAGTCATTTTCACAATATTGATTCTTCCAATCTAAGAACATGGTGTATCTTTCCATCTGTTCGTGTCGTCTTCTGTTTCCTTCATTAGCGTCTTATAGTTTTCTGAGTACAGTAAGTCCCCTACATACGAACTTTCAAGGTGCGAACTTTCAAAGATGAGAACGTGTGTTCACATGTCCAGTCATGTAAGTTAGTTTATTGTCACTGGTGTACATTGTCACGTGTGCATTCTCTACAAGTGGTTGTGCTTTTGTATACTTTACTGTACTGTACTGTATAGAGTACAGTAGTACAGTATCTTTATTTCAAGCCCAGGATAAGCTTTATGGCCTTTATTATGTTGAGGTATGTTCCCTCTATGCCCACTTTCTTGAGAGGTTTTATCATAAGTGGGTGTTGAATTTTGTCAAAAGCTTTTTCTGCATCCATTTGAGATGATAATATGGTTTTTATTCTTCAATTTGTTAACGTGGTGTATCACACTGATTTGCGGATACTGAAAAAGCCTTGCACCCCTGGGATAATCCTGCTTGATGATGGTGTATGATCCTTTTCATGTTTTGTTGGATTCGGTTTGCCAGTATTTTGTTGAGGATTTTTTTTTTTAATTAATTAATTAATTTATTTATTTATTTGGTTGAGCCAGGTCTTACTTGCAGCAGTCGGGCTCCTTAGTTGCAGCTTGTGGGCTCCTTAGTTGCTGCTTGCAGACTCCTTAGTTGCGTCACATGGGCTCCTTAGTTGCGGCAGGCAGGCTACCTAGTTGTGGTTCAAGGGCTCCTTAGTTGTGGCTCACCAGCTCCTTAGTTGTGGCACATGGGCCCCTTAGTTGCAGCAGGTGGGCTCCTTTAGTTGAGGCTCACAGGCTCCTTAGTTGCGGTTCACCAGCTGCTTAGTTGCAGCATGCAGGTGGGATCTAGTTCCCCGACCAGGGGTCAAACCCAGGCCCCCTGCATTGGGAGTGCGGAGTCTTAACCACCCGCGCCACCAGGGAGGTCACCTGTTGAGGATTTTTGTGTCTGTGTTCATCAGTGATAATTGCCCTGTAAATTTTCATTTCTTTTTTTTGTGTGTGTGTGTGATATCTTGTCTGTTTTTGCTATCAGGGCGATGGTGGCTTCATAGAATGAGTTTGGGAATGTTCCTTCCTCTGCAGTTTTGTTTTTTTTTTGCAGTAGTTTCAGAAGGATAGGTGTTAACTCTTCTCTAAATGTTTGGTAGAATTCACCTGTGAAGCCATCTGGTCCTGAACTTTTGGTTGTTGCAAGTTTTAAAATCACAGATTCAGCACATAATTAACTGAAAAGCTTTTGCACAGCAAAGGATACCCTGGAGAAAACGAAAAGACAACCTATTGAATGGGAGAAAAAAATTGAAATGATATGACTGATAAGGGATTAATACACAACATATATAAACAGCTCATACAGCTCAACAGCAAAAAAACAACCCAATTAAAAAATGGGCAGAAGAACTGAATGACATTTTTCCAAAGAAGAAATGCAGATGGCCAACAGGCACGTGAAAAGATACTCGAAATCACAAATCATCAGTGAAATGCAAATTAAAACCAAAATGAGATATCACCTCAGACCTGTCAGAATGGCTGTCATCAAAAAGAACACAAATAACAAATGTTAGCGAGGATTGCAGAAAAGGGAACACTTGTACACTGTTGGTGGGAATGTAAATTGGTACAGGTATATATCCGAAAAAGATAACATGTATCCCAATGTTCATAGCAACATTATTTACAGTTGTCAAGATAGGGAAGCAACCTAACTGTCCATCAGCAGAAGAACGGATAAAGATGTGGTACATAAATACAATTGAGTACTGCTCAGCCACAAAAGAGAATGAAAATTTGCCATTTGCAACAACATGGAGGGACTTGGAGGGCATTATGCTAAGTGAAATAAGTCAGACAGAGAAAGACAGATACTGTATGATATCACTTACATGTGGAATCTAAAAAATACACCAGTTAGTGAATATAACAGAAAAATAAGCTGACTCACAGACATAGAGAACAAACTAGTGGCTACCAGGGGGAGAAGGAAGAGGGGAGGGGCAATATAGGGGTAGGGGATTAAGAGGCATAAACTATTAGGTATAAAATAAGCTACAAGGATATATTGTACAACATGGGGAATATAGCAGATATGGAGTATAACCTTTAAAAATTGTGAATCACTATATTGTACACCTGTAACTCACATAATATCAACTATACGTCGATGAAAAATAAATTGCTTAATTAATTTAAAAAGATCACAGATTCAATATCAGTACTTGTAATTGGTCTGTTCATATTTACAATTTCTTTGTGATTCAGTCTTGGGAGATTATACCTTTTAGGAATTTGTCCATTTCTTCTAGATTGTCCATTTTATTGGCATATTGTTGCTTGTAGTTGTCTCTTATGACCCTTTGTATTTCTGTGCTCTTGGTTATAACTTCTTTTTCATTTCTGATTTTATTGTTTCCAGCCCTCTCCTGTTTTTTCTTGATGATTCTGGCTAAAGGTTTATCAATTTTTTTTATGTTTTCAAAGGACCAGCTTGTAGTTTCATTGACCTTTTCTATTGGTATTTTAGTCTCTATTTCACTTATTTCTGCTCTGATCTTTATGATTTCTTTCCTTCTCCTAACTTTGGCTTTTGTTTGTTCTTGTTTCTTTAGTTGCTTTAGGCATAAGGTTTGTTGTTTATTTGAGAACTCCCCTCTTAGAATTGCTTCGCTGCATCTCATAGGTTTTGGATCATCATGTTTTTATTTTCATTTGTCTATAGGTATTTTCTGATTTCCTCCTTGATTTCTTCAGTGACCCACTGGTTGTTTAGTAGCATATTGTTCAGCCTCCACATGCTTGTTTTTTTTGCAGTTGTTTTCTTGTCGATTTCTAATCTCATAGTGTTGTGGTCGTAAAAGATGCTTGCTATTATTTCAGTTTTCTTAAATTTACCAAGGCTTGCTTTGTGGCCTAGCATGTGATCTATCCTGGAGAATGTTCCATGTGCACTTGAAAAGAATGTGTATTCTGCTACTCTCAGGTAGAATGCTTTATAAATATCAATTAAGCCCCTCTGGTCTAATATGTCATTTAATGCCTGTGTTTCCTTACTGATTTTCTGTCTGGGTGATCTGTCCACTAATGAAGGTGGGGTATTAAAGTCCCCCACTGTTACTGTGTTACTGTCGATTTCTCCTTTTATGTCTGTTAATGTTTGCCTTATATATTGAGATGCTTCCCTGTTGGGTGTATATATATTTACAATTGTTGTGTTTCCTTGGATTGAAGAAGATATAACATTTCTTCCCCTCATTTTCGGTTTGTATGTGTCTCTAGGTCTGGAGTGAGTCTCCTGTAGGCAGCAAATATATGGGTCATGTTTTTGTTTCCATTCAGTCAGTCTGTGTCTTTTGGTTGGAGCATTTAGTCCGTTTACATTTAAGGTATTTATCCATATGTATGTTCCTATTGCCGTTTTGCTAATTGTTTTGGATTTGTTTCTGTAGGTCTTTTTTTGCCCTTTATTCTTTTGTTCTCTTCTGATTTGATGTCTATCTTTAGTGTTATTTTGCATTCCTTTTCTTTTGTGTGTATTTCTATTACAGGTTTTTGTTTTCTGGTTACTATGAGGTCTTTGTACAGCAGTCTAGTTAAATATGTGCTTGTTTTAAGTCGCTGATCTCTTAATTTCAAATGCATTTTAGATACCCTGCATTTATACTCTTCTCCCATCATGGTCACTGTTTTTAAATTCATATTTTACATCTAATTGTTTTGTGTATCCCTTAAACCCTTATTGTGGGTACAGATGATTTTACTCCTTTTGTCTTTTAACCTCCCTACTAGCTTTGTGTGTGAATGATTTCCTACTGTATGTTTGCCTTTACCAGTGAGCTTTTCCATTTTGTAATTTTCTTGTTTCTAGTTGTGTCCTTTTCTTTTCCACCTGGAGAAGTTCCTTTAGCTGTAAAGCTGGTTTGATGTTCCTGAATTCTTTTAGCTTTTACTTGTCTGTAAAGCTTTTGTTTTCTCCATCAAATCTCAGTGAGAGCCTTGCTGTGTAGAATATTCTTGGTTATAGGTTTTTCTCTTTCATCACTTTATATTGTGCATTCCCTTCTGGTCTGCAGAAGTTTTGCTGAAAAATCAGCTGATAGCCTTATAGGATTCCCTTGTACGTTATTTTTTGCTTTTCTCTTGTTACTTTTAATATTCTGTCTTTATCTTTAATTTTTTCATTTTTATGACAATATGTCCTTGTGTATTCCTCTGCGGGTTAATCCTATATGGGACTCTGTGCTTCCTGGTCTTGGTTGACTTTTTCTTTTCCCAGCTTAGGTAAGTTTTCAGCTATTATCTCTTCAGATATTTTATCACGTCCTTTCTCTCTTCTTCTGGGATCCCTATAATATGAATATTTGTGCGCTTACCGTCGTCCTACTGGTCTCCTAAATTGTCCTCATTTCTTTTCATTCTCTTTTCTGTTTGGTAGCAGTGATTTCTACTACTCTGTCTTCTAGCTCACTAATCCATTCTTCTGCCTCATTTAGGCTACTGTTGATTCCTTCTAGTATATTTTTCAGTTCAATTATTGCATTCTTTAATTCTGTTTGGTTGTTCTGTATATTTTCTAATTCTTTATTTAAAAACTTCTCATTTCTCGCTCTGTGCATCTATTCTCCTTCTGAGTTCTTTCATCATCTTTATGATCATTACTCTGAACTCTTTCTTGGGTAGGTTGCCTCGACGGCACTTAGTTTTTCTTCTGGCGTTTTATCTTGTTACTTTGTCTGAAACATAATCCTGTTGCTTCATTTTGTTTAAATTGCTATTTGTATTTTTATATATGTGGTAGGTTGGTTCTGTTTCTCAACCTTGGAGAAGTGGCCCTCTGTAAGAGACATCCTATGCGTCCCAGCAGTGCAGTTCCTTCTCATCACCCAAGGAAGGGCCAGGGGCCAGCTGGTTTCAGGGTAGGGTCTGGCCTGCATTTGTAGACTTGGTCTGTTGGCTGCAGGACTGTCGTTTTCTTGCTTCTGGTGTCTGACCTCTGGTGAGTGAGGCTGGTCTAGATAGTTGAGTGAGTGAGATTCCTGGCAGGCAGGGCTGGTGCCTGCCCCTGGTAGGTGGAGTTGGGTCTTGGTCCTCTGGTGGGCAGGACCATGTATAGAGGCAGCTGTGGGCTCAGGAAATCTTTAGGCAGTCTGTCTGCTGATGGCTGTTTCTGCGCCTAGTTTGTTGTTTGTCCTGAGGCGTTCCAGCATTGGAGCCTAGAGCCTGGTGGGTGGGGCCAGGTCTTGGTGCCAGAATGTCAGCCTCCAGGAGAGCTCATGCAGATGAATATTCTCCCGATACATATGCCACTAGTGTCTATGCCCCCAGTGTGGGCCACAGCCTCCCCCTGCCTCCCCAGGAGACCCTCCAAGACCAGCAGGTAGATCTGGCCCAGATACCTATCAAATTGCTGCTTTTGCTCTTGGTCCTGGTGCATGTGAGATTTTGCATGCACCCTATGTGAGTGAAGTCTCTATTTCCCCCAGTCCTCTGGAGCTCCTCCAGTCAAGCCCCTGCTGATCTTCAAAGGCAGATGCTCTCAGGGTTCCTCTTCCCAGTGCCAGACCCCCAGGCTGGGGAGTGTGATGTGGGGCTCAGAACTCTCACTCCTGTTGGAGAACCTCTGTAATATAATTATTCTCCAATTTGTGAGTTGCCAACCCCGGGGGGTATGGCATTTAATTATATCATGAGCCTGCCTGTCCTACCAGTCTTGCTGTGCTTCATCTTTATGTCATTAGCTGTAGAGGATCTTTTCTAGTAGGTGTCAGTCTTTTTCAACGATAGTTGTTCTGCAGATTGTTGTGATTTTATTGTGCTTGTGAGAAGAGGTGAGCTTAGTGTCCTTCTACTCTGCCGTCTTGGCCACTCTCCCATAGTGTTCCTTTTTGATGGTTTGCAAATGACAATGGAGCTGCCTTTTTTTGACCATCTCTATAATAACATTGAGCCCATATTTTCCCCCTTAATTAAATAATTGTATTTATTTTAAAATTTGACATGTATACAACTTGAATTTGTTGCTTATCAGATCAGCCTGAAAAGAAAACAACAAATTTCTGCCTCACTATCTTTGGTAAGAAGCAGGGGTAAAAGCTCTTGGCAAAAGTCATTGCCAAGCATGTCAGGGTGCTTTGTGCATTTAGCATTGTGTTATTCACGTTAAATATCTGTTACTATTGCAGTAGTTCTTTCTGACCATACATGTGACACTGGAAATTGCTTTTCTGTTTTCATACCTTTAATTTGGTAATAAGGAAAATTTCAAAATGAATCCAAGTTAATTTTATCTCTTGAAAATTCTGTCTGAGAGAATCAGTGAAGGTTCTTTTAAACAGTACATATTACAGATCAGTGAGACTGCCTTATAAATCTTCCAGTAAATCTTTCCACGTAGACATGAACACTGTTTTAGTAAATTAAATATATTTAAAGTAACGCAAGTTAAAGCAGTTTTTTTTTAACTACCTATACGTTATCTCATGAGAACTTATTTAATTGGTATGATAGTGGATAAAGATACCAAATAGTTGACTTTTTATTCATCTAAAGTTTATCATAAGTGAGTTTATTTTTAAATTATTAAATGCAGTTTGCCAGTCATTGCTTTATTACTTAAAAAAATTTTTATTGGCGTATAGTTGACTTACAGTGTGTTAGTTTCAGGTATACAGCAAAGTGAATCAGTTATACATGTACATGTATCCATTCTTTTTTTTTAGATTCTTTTCCCATATAGGCCATTACAGAGTATTGAGTAGAGTTCCCTGTGCTATACAGCAGGTTCTTATTAGTTATCTATTTTATATATAGCAGTGTGTATATGTCAGTCCCAGTCTCCCAATTTATCCCTCCCCCCGTTATCCCTTGGTAACTATAAGTTTGTTTTCTACATCCATGACTCTACTTCTGTTTTGTAAATAAGTTCATTTGTACCCTTTTTTTTTTAGATTCCACATGTGATATCATATGATGTTTGTCTTTCTGTGTCTGACTTACTTCACTTGGTATGACCATCTCTAGGTCCATCCATCTTGCTGCAAATGGCATTATTTTGTTCTTTTTTATGGCTGAGTTATATTCCATTGTATATATGTACCACATCTTCTTTATCCATTCCTCTTTTGACGGACATTTATGTTGCTTCCATGTCCTGGCTATTGTAAATAGTGTTCCAGTAAAGATTGGGGGGCATGTATCTTTTCAAATTATGGTTTTCTCTGGACATATGCCCAGGAGTGAGATTGCTGGGCCATATGGTAGTTCTATTTTTAGTTTTCAAAGGAACCTCCATACTGTTCTCCATAGTGGCTCCACCAATTTACATTCCCATCAACAGTGTAGGAGGGTTCCCTTTGCCCTACACCCTCTGTAGCATTTACTGTTTGTAGATTTTTCTGATGATGGCTATTCTGACCAGTTTGAGGTGATACCTCATTGTATTTTTTATTTGCATTTGTCTAATAATTAGTGATATTGAGCATCTTTTCATGTGCCTGTTGCCCATCTATCTGTATGTCTTCTTTGGAGAAATGTCTCTTTAGATCTTCCACCCATTTTTTGATTGGGCTATTTGTTTGTTTGATATTGAGCTTCATGAGCTGTTTGTATATTTTAGAGATTAATCCCTTGTTAGTTGCTTTGTCTGCAAATATTTTCTCCCATTCTGAGGGTTGTCTTTTTGTTTTGTTTATGGTTTCCTTTGCTGTGCAAAAGCTTTTGAGTTTAATTAGGTCCCATTTGTTTATTTTTGTTTTTATTTTCATTACTCTAGGAGGTGGATCAAAAAAGATCTTGCTGCGATTTATGTCAAATATTGTTTTGCCTATGTTTTCCTCTAAGAGTTTTATAATAATCCAGCCTTACATTTAGGTCTTTAATCCATTTTGAGTTTATTTTTGAGTATAGTGTTAGGGAGTGTTCTAATTTCATTCTTTTATATGTAGGTGTCGAGTTTTCCCAGCACCACTTATTAAAGACACTGTCTTTTCTCCATTGTAGAGTCTTGCCTCCTTTGTCATAGATTAGGTGACCATATGTGCGTGGGTTTATCTCTGGGCTTTCTATCCCGTTCCATTGATCTATATTTCTGTTTTTGTGCCAGTACCATACTGTTTTGATTACTGTAGATTTGTAGTATAGTCTGAAGTCAGGGATCCTGGTTCCTCCAGCTTTGTTTTTCTTTTGCAAGATTGCTTTGTCTATTCAGGGTCTTTTGTGTTTCCATACAATCTGTAAAATTTTTCGTTCTAGTTCTGTGAAAAATGCCATTGGTAATTTGAAATGGATTGAATTGAATCTGTAGATTGCTTTGGGTAGTATTGTCATTTTCACAGTATTGATTCTTCCAATCCAAGAACATGGTATATCTCTCCATCTGTTTGTGTCGTCTTTGATTTCTTTCATCAGTATCTTATAGTTTTCTGAGTACAGGTCTTTTGCCTCCTTGAATAAGAATCATTGCTTTATTATTTTTTTCTGCCCAGATAAAGGCAGGCAAGTTCCATGTGATCCCAGTGTGTTATGTTAAAGAAGCTGATACACAGCCAGCGATAGGTTAAGTTTTTCAAGGTGGAAGGTTGGTAACTTGTATCTAGAGACTATGGGACCATACCAACACTTTCCCCCAGCTCTAAGAGTTGATGCTCTGGCCTTTGGGTACACCACAAGGTTTTTGTTCTATTTATTTTCTTCCCGTCTTCAATAAATAAAATTTTGGAACACCATTCATTCTTGAATGTCATTAAACTGTTTTATGGAATTCCATGTAATAAATTAACAGCTAATACCAATGGTGGTAATAAATTAATAAAGTGGCAAATGATGAAAATTGAAGATGTTATTGAGTTTTTCTGAGAAAAGATAATATTGCATTTTAGTGTGTTTTATTAACTTATTGCTGGGTAATGGAATGCAGCTTGTCTGTTATCTTAATTATGCTACTGAATTTTTTTTTTTTGTATTTTAAGTAAATCAATAACCACAGAAATAATTTATTCAGTAACTGAGATAGGTATTCATAAAAGATGTATTGATTTTAATAAATTTTCAGTTCAAAACAACTTATTACATAATATTTGAGAAGCACAGAATAGTGTATTTCACATATATGAGAAATATGAAGCATTGTGAGTATTCAGAAAATTCAAGGCCCACTCTCCATCCCTCCAACCAACTTAAGAGCTAGAATATTACCATTCCTGTAAAGCTACTGGACTCTTTCGTCTAGCATTGCTTTTCCTATCAAAATGGTTTGTGACAGGAATTTTCTAACATAACTGAAAATAGTAAGTATACTGAATCCTCCATGAACCTATCACCCAGTTTCAATGATTCTCAACATTTTTGCCAGTTGTGTTTCACTGACTCCGTCCATGTGTGTGTGCCCCCCAACCCTTTTTTTTTTTGAGGGTTTTAAAGCAAGCTCTAGATATGGCCTTATTTCTGTAGTGAGTACTTCAAATATTCATTTCTAACAAGGACTTTAAAAATGTAACCACAATGCCATCACACCGAAAAATTTTTCTTTAATATCATAAACTATCCAGTCAATGTTTAAATTTTCCCAATTGTCCAATAAATGTTCTTTTGCAGTTGGTTACTCTGAATTGTGATTCAGGCAGTGTCTGCACTTTGTACTTCATTAAAATTTTAACTGTCTTGGTTTTTCCTTGCTAAAGAAAGAAACAGGGTCTTCTTTCTTGTAGAATTTTTCATTTCTCTATTTGTCTTTTTCACTCAACCTGTGCTTCCTGTGACATCATAGGTAGATCTTAAGGTTTGATTAGGTCCCATTGAGGCAACAAGAAGTCATTGGTGATGTGTGTGCTTCCTGCTGCTTCAGTCTTTGTTCACATGATATACAGGAATAGAGGAATGCTCTGAATGTCAAGTACGGGGGATGGGGCATTCCGTGGGACAGCGAGCCAGCTTTAAAAAATGAATGGCAAAGGCGTAACAGGGAGGTTGCATCCTGTTTGGATTCCGATTTGGATAAGCTGAAAATAGAAAGATGTTTATGAGATGATCAGAAAATTTGATCACTGGTAGCATTTAGATGATATAAGATTATTGATTTAGCTATCATAATAGTACTGTGGATATATGTTTTAAATGCCTGTATTTCAGTGATACATACTAAACTTTTGAAACAACATGCTGCCTGGAATTTTCTTATGATAATCCATATATGAACAAAATCAGTCATCCATTGATAATTGTTGAACTAGGTGATGGGGTTATGGGGCTCTGTGTATTGTTTTCTCCAATTTGTATGTAATCAAGTATTTTTATTATGTTTTAAAAATTATGAAGGCTTTGCGACTACCTGACACCTAATCTCTTTCTTAATCATCTTGGTTTAAGAAAGCTTTAAGACAGAAAAGGTTTGGAGTCATTCAGTAAGGCTCTCATACTATTTCATTTTAGTAAGAAAATTACTGTGAGTCCCATGCCTTGGATGGACATCCTTGGTGAATTAACGACTTCTTTTGAAAGCGAACCCCACTCAAATGTGCCTGCATCAACCCTGCCTAGTATTTCCAGAACTTAAGTAAAGGGGCTCTAACTTTCCACACATTCCATGTCTCATACGTCTTTCTCTCCAGTTAAAGTATCTAATGTGTTTGATTCTGAAAACTCTGTAGCTTACTGTGTTTGTATCTAGTATCACAGGTATATTGAAATTGCAATAAAGCAGTGCAGGAGCTCGGGAATTGATTGTAAAATCCATGGTCTCATCCTGCTGGGACGGATACGTGCAGAGGAGGAAGATTTGGCTGCAGTTCCTTTCTTAGCTTCAGATAATGAGGAGGAAGAGGACGAAAAAGGCAACAGTGGGAGGTGAGAGCCATTTGCTGTTGTTGGTAGTACTCATGCCCAAACTCTCACTTTCAAAAGCCAGTATTTAATTGGAATGTATCTCATAATGAGGATAGTTTAGTGCCCATAGGACTATTTGTTAAATATTAGTTCATGTTCAAATCATATTCAAAAATATGATTTAATTTAATTTTAGGAAAAATTTAATGTGGAAACACATCGTATTTAGAAAAATTCACTTAAAAGGGAAAATAAAAATGTTTAATTTTTCTACCTGAAATATTATTGTTAATACTTTGGTATATATTCTTGTAGTTTTCTTTTTTATCTGTCCCTAATTGTGTTTTCCTTTGGAGATAGTGTGGTATGGTATGTATTTTACAGCCTTTTTTGTTAAGAATTTTGTTAATAACTTTTAAATAAAAAAAATTTTATTATAATAAAATATACATAAATTTACCATCTTAACCAGCTGTTAAGTGTATAGTTCAGTGGCATTAAGTAAATTTACATTATTTTGCAACCATGAGCAACATCCATCTTTAGAATATCTGTAGCATTAGTCTTCTGTTGTATAATTTTATCTTGTGCAATATTTCATCTCATGATTAAGTTCTCATTTACTCACTCAGTTCCTTATTTTGTATGAGCCCTGTAGTGATGACTGTTACTGTATTTATTCTTCCACCATATATTTATTGAACACCTACTCGAGGCTAAACCCTGTTCTCTGTCCTGTGAATGCTGTAGTGAACACGGTAAATAAAACAAGACAAACTCACCCACATTAGAGTGGCCTCCTGGCTGTGGGAAGTGCACGAAGGAGAAGGGCCTGGTGCTTTGAGCGTCTGCAAAGGAGCATTGGGCTGCAGGAGAGCAAGGAAAAACTCCCCCCATCAAAGCAAAGTAGTGGGCAGCCAGGGGTGTTGGCAGGGGCGCAGCGTATACCAAGGGTGAAGAAAGATGTCTGCCAGGTCTGTGCACATTTGCTTTTTATTCCAAGACCTGTATGGAGGGCTCGTATGCAGTGTCTGTTCTGAGCTCTGTTTACATCCCCGCAGCAAACAGTGCAGACAGTTACTGTCCTCAGATGAGTTGTCTTTTCACAAATAACTTGCTAACAGTGAAATGGCCAAGTCGATAGGTGTTTCTGTTGTATTGCTGGTGTAGCTGGGTCCTTGCAGATGTCCACTAGAGGCAGGCAGCAGTGCCAGCTAAGCTCTGCTGGTCACTGCCCTTAGCACTGAGTGCTTTCTAGTGTGTGACGTGAGCAGTCTGTCTTTGTGCAACAAAGGAGCTTGGCCCTGCAGTGCTATTAAGCACATACTCTCAATCATGAAGAGGTGGCCACTGTGGTGATAAATCAGGTCACTCTAGGGATCTTGGGCTTGGATCCTGTCCTGTTTCGTTTCGGAAGCTTTGCAAAGAAGTTGAAAAGAAAATAGTCTTATAACACTACCTTATCTAGAATAGACGTTATACTATATATCACACTTCAAACTGTTTGTGTCTACATGCATTAATTTGATTAACTGAGGAAAATGATATTTCACTTAAATAAATCATTGGGATTTTTAAGTGAAAGGATTATAGAGTCACATTTTCTTATTCGGTAGCTACTAAAATGAATTGGGCAAATATAATTAGTACATGTACTATATATGTGAAATAACCACAAAAGTTTGAGCTTTACTCACAGGTGAAATTTTTACACAGCTGGATACATTCACAAAAGAAATTCTAGATATTTGAATGTAATTTTTTTTCCCTGTTAGATATCATTAATGAGCTAATAACTAATGAATGGTCCAAGCAGTCTCCCACAGGGCAAGCCCCCAACTAGGGTGTGCCCTCACTGACCACCCGCTGGCATTTGTTCCCCCTGCTGATGCTTACATGGTACCAGTCCTTACATGTCTCAACACTGGTGGAATCCCCTACATATTTTTGAGTAACACTGTGTTACAAGGTATTTCAAATAGTTAGAATGTACATATACTTGCTCTCCTTTGCCTGGTATGGGATGAGAGTTCTCCTACCTTTTTATCCCCAAACCATAAAATTTTGATCCCTGAAAGTAAATATTCGTTAGTATGTAACACGTTAAAAAATCTTACCAATCTGTAAGCTAATCTCTGGAGTCTTCAGTTGTCTATTATAGCTTATAAAAATAGAACAAAAGCAAAAAGCCAAAACCTCAAACACAGAAGCAGCAGTTTTCTTACCACCTGGCATCAAACTGACAACCAGGCAAATCTAACACTATTCCATGTACTTTGTGTTCTTACCGTGTTCAAGAATTGATGGACTTTTCTTTTTAATTGATTCAATCTAATTTATTTCTGATGCACAACAAATTGGAAGTAACAATAGCCATTTTTCTCAAGTGTTAGCAGTATAGTTAACACTGAATGCATGGACATCGGTTGCTGTGATTTTGTCATTTAAATTATTTTTAAATTTAATTTTTATTTTATTTTGAAGAACGTGTGGGCTTTGTTGATCAAACTTTTAACCCATCAGGGGCAGGTCAGGAGATGGGATGAATGAGATGGCCTGTGCTTCAGGAGCCTCGGGGGGCTGGGCAGGCCTCCCCTGGCAGAATGGAGGTTTGGGCCTCCTCCTCCAGCGCAGCTGGCCAGCACAGTGGGCAGAGGGTATAAACGAAGAAATTTGCATTTTGCCTCAGGACATGTGTTTGTGTTTGAGTACATCAGAGGTCATGCGGCTACATCCATTTTATTATTTCTTTGGGGGGGAAAATATGACCAGACAGGGTTTGAGGGTTAGGGACATGGCCCCAGTGCCAGTCCCGGTGCTGATTCTTGACGCCGTTAACCAACATGCTCTCCAGTTACATCTGCAGTAGCTGTGTGTTAAGGTGATGGGCGGTAATTGCCGTAAAAGCAGTAAAAGCTGTCACGTTCAACTTGGTATACAAGAAGAAAGAGAACTGCACAGTGTCTGGAAGATCTCCACCAGAATAAAAAGCTAAGGTTAAATTCTAGTATTGAAAGGTAGCATACTGGTATCTAGACATTTTGACCCTCTGGAACACTAACTCCTGTATATACTTCAGGCTTTGTTGAATTAAAACAAAACTTGTAAGAGTTGTTTCTGATAGTAACCAGCAAACTGTGTGCTTGGGGTGGTTTTCCTTTTTATTTAAAAAAATTTTTTACGCTGATTGACCTCTATTTCTGTTTTATTTTTCCTTTGATTATAGCCTTATTAGAAAGAAGGCTGCAGGTCTGGAATCGGCGGCTACGATAAGAACCAAAGTGTTTGTGTGGGGCCTGAATGACAAGGACCAGCTGGGAGGGCTGAAGGGCTCCAAGGTACCTGCCCAATACCCCGTGCCCTCGCCACCCCGTGCTGCTCAGGCCCAGACAGGCCCAGCAACAGCCAGGCTTCTTGAAGTTTTTATAATGGTTTTTCCTTTTATATGTTGTTTTTAAAGTTGACTTTTCTTAAGTAATTCTTGACGTGAACTCATAGACATTATCAAATTTAGTTTCTGAGAAGCCTCTGTCCTTGGAAAATAGTGCACTTTAGATATAGTTGCATTATTGCTGTTTTGTAAACTAGAACATACACTTTAGAAAAGATTTGACAAGCACAGAGGTAAAAATCATAGAGTATAATTATATTTTAAAGAGTAGGTACAACAATTGATGCATTTGAACTAGAGTTGAATTCAGTGTGGCTCTTAACTGAGGAACAGATTCCTCCAAATTTTAGTGTCTGGAAACAGTTTCTTTTCAGATGAGCATCTCCACTACTTAGTATTCCATGAGACTTCACCCATCATAAGATCCCTTGTTGTCTGCATTGCCAAGAAGCTGAAAAGGAAAGTTAGAACTCATTCATTTTAAGTCTTGTGGTTCTAGTACAATGAAAATAATCTTATGGAATTCAGCAGCCTTGAGTTACATTTGTTTTTGAGGCCCCTGCCCTGCATTTGGAGATATATGAGACCCAGAAGCTCTGGGAGCCTCAGCTGTGACAGGGGCTGTCTAGGGGGTCCTGAGGGCATGGCCCGTTTTGGGGTTTGCACATGAAGGGTAGATTGGCGCTTCACGGTTGGGATGAACATCCTTCTTCCACAGTAGTAGTGACTATTTGATACTTTCTGACACATAGGAATCATAAAGGGCTTCTTCGACAGGGGCTTTAATAATTTTAAATTAAATCACACCCATCTCTAATGGGAAATTTAAGTGTATAATTTCTTAGTCAGAATTAGCAAGAATGAGCAGGACATGACCTGAAATAAAATGTAGCTTACCAAATGTTTGTTTATATCTTTACATTATGTGTATTTTATTTTCTGCCTTTTATTACGGATATTTTCAGATGCACCCAGGTAGAAAGAATAGGGACCTGAGTCCTCATGTCCCTGTACCAGCTTCAACAGTTGCAGATGGTCACATTTTTGTCTTTATTTTCTACACAGCCTCACCCCTATTCATTTTAAAGTCAATCTCAGTATATCATTTCATCTTTAAAATACTTGTGTATATCTAAGAGACAAGAAATTCTTTGGTTAATATAACCATGTAAATTAACAGTAATTCTATGTACCATCTAGTAAGATTACTTGTAATTTTAAAAGTGTAAATAACATTCTCTCTTTTCTCTTTTACTTTAAAAAAAATTCTTATTTTAGATAAAAGTTCCTTCGTTCTCTGAGACACTGTCTGCTTTGAATGTAGTACAGGTGGCTGGTGGTTCTAAAAGTTTGTTTGCAGGTATGATTATTCTAATATTTAAAAAGTTTTAAATGACGGTTAGGACTAAAAACATAGTTGTTGCATTGTGAAAAGTGAGTCCTTTCCTCACTCCTGTTCCTTGCAGTGACAGTGGAAGGGAAAGTGTATGCCTGTGGAGAAGCCACGAATGGCCGGCTGGGGCTGGGCCTCTCCAGTGGGACTGTGCCCATTCCTCGACAGATCACAGCTCTCAGCAGTTACGTGGTCAAGAAGGTGGCCGTTCACTCAGGTAAGGGCCAGGCTTCGAGCTGGTGCACAGATAAGCCTGTTGTTCGTGCTCTGTAATTAACTGGGGCCGTAAACCATTTCCCCTAAAGTGTCTTTGCATTCTTTTTCAAATTTTACTTAACTATTAGGAATAGAGGTTGGTTAATGTAAAACTCCAGGTGGTCTAGAGTCTAATTATTGTTGCTACACGAGGCTTCTTGGAGACCAGTGGTTGCTGGTGTTCCAGGCGTGTGGGGCATACCTCACCAAAGGAGGGGGCTTTTAATCTTGGAGCTGTGGTCTCAGGTTCATAGCATCTCTGCAGTCATCACATTCTGTGCTTAAATATGTGTTATTTTTCTGGGGGAAGAGCCTGTAACTTTCATCAGATTCCCAGTATCTGTAAATTCTAGTGATAAGAAAGAACCATTAAAAAAAAAATCACACTGCTTCAATTCAGGAAACTTTGAGTATCGTTTCAAAGCCCTGTGCTTGGCCTCTGAGGAAATGAACTGAATTAGATACAAACTGAGTTCGTGTCTATACTGGATAGGGTTAGATTTAACCCCTTAAAACAGAAAATCCAAACGGTAATGGCTTGAGCAAGATAGCATTGTACCATTCTCTGTAAAAACCTGGAGGTGGGGTCCAGGGCCAGTGCAGCAGCCCCAGTACCTGTGAGGAGCACTAGCTTGCTGTCCATCCCCATTGCAGCTGCAGGTGAACGTGTAAGATAGGCCTTGTCCTCAGGCCCACTCTGCCCCTCCAAAGAGCTTTTCTGGAAGCCTCACTCACTCCTGTCGCACCTCTGTCACCATCCTCTCTGGGCAAGGGAGTCTGGAAAGCGTGGTTTTTAGCTGAGCACGTTGCCCTGGATCATGTGGGCTCCATTGGCAAGTGATAGGGTGTGAATGGGTATTAGGGGCCTAGGAACTGGTGGACACAAGTGACAGAGAGGAAACGCTCTTCAGTCCTGAGCCGGGGTGGATGGACAGGGAGAGTGGGCCATGCTGGGGACAAAGCATAAGCCTATTGTTTTGGGAAGAGTGAGCATAGCGCCTTAATTGCAACTGATGGTACTTTTGCTTAAATAATTCCATTGTTGAGGTACATTTCACAAAAGCCTAACTGCCACTGCATTTGGTAATTTGTCTAATCACAAATGTACTTATTTTTCCATCTGAATTTTGACGTTTTATATATTTATTTATTTATTTTATATATTTATTTATATATTTATATACCTTTTATATATATATTTTATATATTTAACATAGCAGCAACCCCATTAATAAATAGCATCATTTTGCTGCTTCTTTGCGAGTAAAATTCTTTGTAGGACTTAAACTTTGTAGTTTAATAAATGTTCACTTATTTTATATATTTGTCACCCTGAAATGTTCATCTTATTTACTCAATTATTCAACACATATTCACACATACTGCATGCCAGGAAAAGTAGGTAGTTGTGCTGTTAACTTTTGTAAACCAACTTTGGCAGCCTCTCTCTGTGTGCATGTGGCAGGTGGACGGCACGCTACAGCTTTAACTGTTGATGGGAAAGTGTTTTCCTGGGGTGAAGGTGATGATGGCAAACTCGGACACTTCAGTAGAATGTAAGAATATTTTCTTCATTACTTGCTAATAAGAAACTGTTACTGTTAATAATAGTGAATGCTTTTTGATAGTTTTTTGTAGAAAATTGAGTAGGATGGGTGATTTATGAAAACGGAACTTAAAAATATATTTAAAAATTATCTACGAATGTGGTTTGGCCTCACATGTTCTGTTTTAAGGTTTGATAGTTAACTTAATCTAAAGATGTTGTTTTGACTAAATGTGACTCAGTGTTGATGTCCTTTTCTTTCTTCTTTAAAAAGGCTGGATTGATTATAGGGAATTTTATTTAATCTTGCTTTAGGAACTGTGACAAGCCGCGGCTGATAGAGGCCCTGAAAACCAAGCGAATCCGGGATATTGCCTGTGGGAGCTCTCACAGTGCAGCCCTCACGTCCAGCGGTGAACTGTACACCTGGGGCCTCGGAGAGTACGGCCGCTTGGGACATGGGGATAACACAACACAGCTGAAACCCAAAATGGTGATTATACGCATTTTTGTTGCTTGCAGAAAGTTTACCACCTGCTGGTGTCCAGAGAAGATAAGCTCCCAGTCTAGGACAGTGCATAAAGACATGAGCAGTATTGGCTTTCAGTCTGTGGGGAAAAATCCCCCTTGCTTTCTTAGTGCCTGTGCTTGATTCTGTTTTTAAATTTGTGATTGAGCAGGTGAAAGTCCTTCTTGGCCACAGAGTAATCCAGGTGGCGTGTGGAAGCAGAGATGCACAGACCCTCGCTCTGACTGATGAAGGTGAGTCCTGTCCTGACTCCACGTTGCGGGGGGAGGAACATGGTGAGACACTGGCCTAAAGTATATATTTTTAAACCTAGGTTTGGTATTTTCCTGGGGTGATGGTGACTTTGGAAAACTGGGCCGGGGAGGAAGCGAAGGCTGTAACATTCCCCAGAACATTGAGAGACTAAATGGACAGGGGGTGTGTCAGATCGAGTGCGGAGCACAGTTCTCCCTGGCCCTCACCAAGTCGGGAGTGGTGTGGACGTGGTACGTAAACGCCTGTCATCCGTCAGTGTGTCTGTTCGGGGCCTCTTAGGGAGGGGGAAACCTTTATTTTCTTCCTCGTTCAGTCATCTCTGTTTTTTAATTTATTTTGAGTTGAGATTAATGACAATAATACAAGAAAATTCCCATTATAACTGGGCTGTTTAGAAAAGAACACTGGAGAAATTTTAGCCCAACTTGTCTGTCTTGGTTTTTTTGGTTTGTTTATTTATTTATTTTTAATGTTTTTATTGGAGTAGAATTGCTTTACTATGGTGTGTTAGTTTCTGCTTTATAACAAAGTGAATCAGTTATACATATACATATGTCCCCATATCTCTTCCCTCTTGCGTCTCCCTCCCTCCCACCGTCCCTATCCCACCCTTCTAGCTGGTCACAAAGCACCGAGCTGATCCCTCTGTGCTATGCGGCTGCTTCCCACTAGCTATCTATTTTACGTTTGGTACTGTATATATGTCCATGCCACTCTCTCACCTTGTCCCAGCTTACCCTTCGCCCTCCCCATATCCTCAAGTCCATTCTCTAGTAGGTCTGTGTCTTTACTCCTGTCTTGCCCCTAGGTTCTTCATGACCTTTTTTTTTTTTTAGATTCCATATATATGTGTTAGCATACGGTATTTGTTTTTCTCTTTCTGACTTACTTCCCTCTGTATGACAGAATCTAGGTCCATCCACCTCACCACAAATAACTCAATTTCGTTTCTTTTTATGGCTGAGTAATATTCCATTGTATAAATGTGCCACATCTTCTTTATTCATTCATCTGTCGATGGACACTTAGGTTGCTTCCATGTCCTGGCTATAGTAAATAGAGCTGCAATGAACATTTTGGTACATGACTCTTTTTGAATTATGGTTTTCTCAGGGTATATGCCCAGTAGTGGGATTGCTGGGTCCTATGGTAGTTCTATTTTTAGCTTTTTAAGGAACCTCCATACTGTTCTCCATAGTGGCTGTATCAATTCACATTCCCACCAGCAGTGCAAGAGGTTTTCCTTTTCTCCACACCCTCTCCAGCATTTACTGTTTGTAGGTTTTTTGATGATGGCCATTCTGACTGGTGTGAGGTGATACCTCATTGTAGTTTTGATTTGCATTTCTCTAATGATTAATGATCTTGAGCATTCTTTCATGTGTTTGTTAGCAATCTGTATATCTTCTTTGGAGAAATGTCTTTTTAGGTCTTCTGCCCACTTTTGGATTGGGTTGTTTGTTTTTTTGCTATTGAGCTGCATGAGCTGCTTGTAAATATTGGAGATTAATCCTTTGTCAGTTGCTTGCTTCATTTGCAAATATTTTCTCCCATTCTGCGGGTTGTCTTTTGGTCTTGTTTATGGTTTCCTTTGCTGTGCAAAAGCTTTGAAGTTTCATTAGGTCCCATTTGTTTATTTTTTATTTTATTTCCATTACTCTAGAAGGTGGGTCAAAAAGGATCTTGCTGTGATTTATGTCACAGAGTGTTCTGCCTATGTTTTCCTCTAAGAGTTTTATAGTGTCTGGCCTTACATTTAGGTCTTTAATCCATTTTGAGTTTATTTTTTTGTATGGTGTTAGGGAGTGTTCTAATTTCATTCTTTTACGTGTAGCTGTCCAGTTTTCCCAGCACCAGTTATTGAAGAGGCTATCTTTTCTCCATTGTATATTCTTGCCTCCTTTATCAAAGACCAGATGACCATATGTGCATGGGTTTAATCTCTGGGCTTTCTATCCTGTTCCATTGATCTGTATTTCTGTTTTTGTGCCAGTACCGTACTGTCTTGATTACTGTAGCTTTGTAGTATAGTCTGAAGTCCAGGAGCCTGATTCCTCCAGCTACGTTTTTCTTTCTCAAGATTGCTTTGGCTATTCAGGGTCTTTTGTGTTTCTATACAAATTGTGAAATTTTTTGTTCTGGTTCTGTGAAAAATGCCAGTGGTCTGACTAACACTGGCATATTGCTTTGGGTAGTATAGTCATTTTCACAATGTTGATTCTTCCAATCTAAGAATGTGGTATATCTCTCCACCTAGTTGTATCATCTTTAATTTCTTTCATCAGTATCTTACAATTTTCTGCATACAGGTCTTTTGTCTCCTTAGGTAGGTTTATTCCTAGGTATTTTATTCTTTTTGTTGCATGGTAAATGGGAGTGTTTTCTTAATTTCACTTTCAGATTTTTCATCATTAGTGTATAGTAATGCAAGAGATTTCTGCACATTAATTTTGTATCCTGGTGCTTTACCAAATTCATTGATTAGCTCTAGTAGTTTTCTGGTAGCATCTTTAGGATTCTCTATGTGTAGTATCATGTCATCTGCAAACAGTGACAGCTTTCCTTCTTCTTTTCCGATTTGGATTCTTTTTATTTCTTTTTCTTCTCTGATTGCTATGGCTAAAACTTCCAAAAGTATGTTGAATAATAGTGGTGAGAATGGGCAAACTTGTCTTGTTCCTGATCTTAGTGGAAATGGTTTCAGTTTTATCTTTCTTGTTTAGGTGAGTTATATGTATAGGGTTTCTTCTGCTGCTTTGCCGTGCAAGAAGCCTAGTGATCAAATGGGTGGAAAACAGATTTCTGATTTCTTTGATCCCTGAAAAAGTTCATGTGTGTTTCTAGTGAAAGATTATTTTACTAAATCAGAAAGGAATGGAATATCCAGCTGACCACGGCCAGGCAATTTGATGGCCTAAGCCTGAGTATCATGACCCAAAGTCAGCTGAAGAAGAATTATAGCAGAGAGGTCTTCTAAGAGCCATTTGAGGTTGTGTGTCATGTTTTCAATCTCTTTAGATGAAACCTACCTCAGTAACTTAAATGTAAAACACACATGAAGGATCTTGCTAGCAGAATTAATTTGAATTAATGGTATACTATTTTAGAACAATTTGATAATAACAGTAATTTCAAAGACCTTGGGAACTGTTTATGATGTTATCATTGAGCTGGCTCTAGCGCTGTGGCAGTGAGTATTTTCCTGTGGGGCATTGCCGGCACCATAATCATGTATTAATATGCTCGCTTTTGATCTCCTTGCAGGGGGAAGGGGGACTACTTTAGGCTGGGCCATGGCTCTGATGTGCATGTGCGGAAACCGCAGGTAGTGGAAGGGCTGAGAGGGAAGAAAATTGTGCATGTGGCCGTCGGGGCCCTGCACTGCCTGGCAGTCACTGACGCGGGGCAGGTAAGCGGGCCTGTGACAGGTCCTTTTGTCTGTAGTGTAACGTGATGAAATACATGAATCCCGGTACTGGGGCACCAGGAGGGTGGGCTTTGTCCATTGTGTTCCTGTGTATATCTGCCTAACTGTCAGCATGGGTGAGCGTAGCCGGGAAAGAGCTGCTGACTGACGCAGGCTATAAAGCCATGGGGTTTCCCACTCTAATGCCTGATGGGGAGACATATGTACTTCATTTCAGAAATAAAGTTATCCTTGACAAGTGTCACTTGTTCTTCCACCATGAGAGGCCATCCCATGACAGGCTCATAGATGATATACTTTGATATTCCCTTATGACAACAGATCAGCACACTGTACTTTAATCGAAATGAATTAAACATGAATTATACTTTCTAATTCTGTAAAGCCAAGAAGTAAATTCCTTGAAAAGTGAGCATATTTTTTGGATCATTTTTCTTTGCAAAATAAAGGCAAAAATAAGTTACTATATTTAGTTGAAGAGGAGAACTTCCCTGCTTCCTATAACAGAACAAAATAGATGAATTCATTGGATTGATATTAAGTAAATACTCGTCTGTAGTCATCGGCAGGAATTTTGAAGTAAATTTAGAGCAAATGTTCTGAAATGCTGAAAAATTCAATTTTTTCCCCCTTAACAGGTATATGCTTGGGGTGACAATGATCACGGCCAACAGGGCAATGGCACGACCACGGTTAATAGAAAGCCCACACTTGTGCAAGGCTTGGAAGGCCAGAAGATCACGCGAGTGGCTTGTGGGTCTTCGCACAGTGTGGCATGGACAACTGTCGACGTGGCAACACCCTCTGTCCATGAGCCCGTCCTCTTCCAGACCGCAAGAGACCCTTTAGGTGCCTCCTATTTAGGTAACACAGATTTGTGTTTTCTTTGAGACCCCTCTGTATGCTATAGCGATGCCGTCGATAGAATGCGTGGTGTTGCTACCAGATTAGGGGTTGTGGCACTGGGCTAACTGCATTCGGAACCACAGCCACAGAATCATCGTGGCGCGCTGTGCTGTGACTTATGCTGGAAGGAAAACTTGAGAAGGGAGTGCAAGGCTGATTCCTGTACTGTGGTCAGGCCAGGTATGGCGGTGCTGTGCACATGTGCAAACAGGGGAGACTTTATAATAACCACCTGACATGTATAGGCACTTGGTATTTTCAATAGCTCTGTTTAGGTGTGATCACCATACAATAAGCCACACACCTTTAAAGTGTAGTTTTCATCCGCTTTGTTCTGTGCGTGCCTGGGAGAGCATCATCACAGATGAGGTAATGGACGAGCCCATGCACCACCCTGGAGTTCCCGTGTGCCCTTCGTAGACCCACCCTGCCTGCACACCACTGACTTGCTTTCTGTCACTATAGATCAGTTTGCTCTTCAGAGTTTTACATAAGTGAAGTCATACAGCTTGTACTTTTTTCTTAATCTCACTTTTTTCACTCACCATAATTATTCTGAGATTCATCCACATGGCATGTATCAGTATTTCATTCTTTTTTATTGTTGAGTAGCATTTTATTTATGGGTATACTGCAGTTGGTTTATTCATTTGCCTGTTGATGGACTTTTGGGTTGTTTCCAAATTTTGGCTATACAGATAAAATTGCTGTGAACCTTGTGTACAGGTCTTTATATGGACATACACTTGCATTTCTCTCTAGGGTAATACCTAGGAGAGGAATTCTTGGTAGATGTAGGTTTATCTTCTTAAGAACTGCAAACTGTTTTGCAAAGTTTGTTCTAAAGCTCTAGCTCCTCCATATTTGTGTCTGTACTTGGTGTGGTCAGTCTTTAATTTTAGCCATTCTTGTAGCTGTGTAGTGGTATCTCATTGTGGTTTTGCTTTGCATTTCCCTAATGACTAATGATGTTGAGCATCTTGCTTATTTACCACCTAAATATGTTTTAAGTGTCTATTCAAATCTTTTGCCTGTATTTAAACCTAGGTTGTTTGTTTTCTTATTGAGTTTTGAACACTTTTTATGTATTCTGGGTACAAGTCTTTCATCAGATACATGATTTGCACATATTTTCTCCCAATGTAGCTTGTCTCTTCATTCTTTTAGGTGAATTTTAAAGAGCAAAAAATTTCTAATTTTGATGAGTCCAGTTTATCCATTTTTATCTTTTGAGTGTTGTATTTAAACAGCCTTTGCCTGACTCAAGATCATAAAGATTCTTTTCCTGTGTTTTCTTATAAAAGTTCTGTAGTTTTAGGTATTTAGGTGTATGCTTGATCTTCAGTTACATTTCATATATGGTGTGAGGTATGGATTGGAATAAATAAATTTACTTATTTATTTATATTTGGTATATGGATATCTAGTTGTTTCAGTTGCATTAGTCAAAAACAAATATCCTTTCTTGATTGAAAGAATTTGCACTTGTGTCAAAAATCAGTTGTTTATGTATGTTTGGATCTATTTCTGGATTCTCAGTTCTGTTTGGTTATTTTTGTATTTTGATGCAAATACCACATTGTCTTGATCACTGTAGCTTTATAAAAGAATGAATTCAAGCTTTGGTAATCCTTTAGCTTTATTCTTTTTCAAGTATGTTTTGGGTATTCTAGACCCTTTGCATTTCCATATAACTTTTTTTTTTTAATTTTATTTATTTTTGGCTGAATTGGGTCTTTGTTGCTGCATGTGGGCTTTCTCTAGTTGTGGTGAGGCGGGGCTACTCTTCGTTGCAGTGCATGGGCCTCTCATTGCGGTGGCCCCTCCTGCTGCAGGGCATGGGCTCCAGGTGCGCAGGTTTCAGTAGTTGTGGCACGTGGGCTCAGTAGTTGTGGCTCGCGGGCTCTAGAGCACAGGCTCAGCAGCTGTGGTGCATGGGCTTAGTTGCTCCACGGCATGTGGGATTGTCCCGGACCAGGGCTCGAACCTGTGTCCCCTGCATTGGCAGGCGGATTCTTAACCACTGTGCCACCAGGGAAGCCCCTCCATATAACTTTTAGAATCAGCTTGTCAATTTTTATAAAATAGCCTACTTGGGAATTTGATTGCACTGACTATAGATCAATTTGGGACTTGCTTCACAGTATTGAATCTTCCAACCCTTGAATGTAGTATTTCTTTCCATTTGTTTTTATCCCTAAATATTTCATATTGTTCATCTGTTGTTAATGGTGTTTTAATAATTTCTTTTGTTCCTTGCTATTATCTAGAGATATTCAAGTTGATCCTTGCTAGTGTGTAGAAACACAGTTGATCTTTTTAAGGACATTTGGATTATTTTCAGTTTGGGGTTATTACAAGTAAAACCTGCTATGAATATTCATATTAAGGTTTTTGAGTCAGTCTTCCATATCTTGAATAAACCCCACCTGGTTTAGCTACTTTTCATTTCTTTGATTTTCTCTTGTTTATCGGTTTTCAGTTTTATTGGTTTCTGTTCTCATCTTTATGCTTGCTTTATGTTTATTTTCTATTCTTTTTCTAGTTTCTTGAGGTGAGAGCTTAGATCATTGATTTGAGACTTTTCCTCTTGTCTACTGTAAACTTTTAGTACTATAAATTTGCCTCTCAGCACTGCTTTAGCTACATCTCTCAAATTTTGATATGTTGTATTTTCATTTTCATTCAGTTATATATATGTATTTTAAGGACATATGAAAAGTAATTTTATTTTTGTTTAACCTTAAACTCGCCAAACTGCTTCATTCTTTGAACAGCATTTATCTTCTGTTTGATACCCAGGCTGCACTCATATTGGAAATTAGTGAAAACCACTTAGTGATTCCACTTTGAAGTTATAACCATACAGCTAGATGTTTTGAATATAAGCCTATCTATATGTTGGATAAACTTTAGGAACTCTTAGTGTCTCTTCTTTTACAGAAATTCTCTCTCTATCCTGATGTACTTTGGTTGATCTAGAAAACTAAAGGCAAAGGGCCAGAAAGATAACTTCCTTAAATGAGACAAAAGGAAAATTTTTCCAACTACCACTATAAATAAAAATCTTTCAAATACCAAATCAGTTTTCTCAAGTATACAACAAATTCTAATTTGATGGGTTTTTTTCTTACTACTTCACTTCCAACAGTGACCTATAAATTTGTTTAAATAATAATTAAGTACCTTTTCTGTTTCTTCAGAGTGAAAAAAATTAAATGATGTGTTGAAGATACTACTAAAAATACTTCACCTTTCAAATACGGTCCCTGTGTTGAAAATCTGTAGGAATTTTTCCAATTAACTTTCAAATCTTCCCACAACCTCCTTGTTTTTTAAAAAAATATCATCTTGGAAATAATTTGAATGAATGCTCTACAAATCAAGAATTGATTCACAAGTCCCTATTACCATAATCATCAATTTTAATAAGTCTCCTCAATATGTTTTGTATCAGTTTTCTTGATTATAAGATGAATATGGAAACATTTTTAATATAATAGAATATTTAATTATATCAGTTTCCCATGAAAACACAAGTCATTTAATGATGTTTATATTAGCCGTTTCCATTGGTTGGCAGGAGGCTCTTCCACTGAAGACTCCCATGGTTTCCATTCCACCATTTTTCTCACCAGACTTAGTTCATTTTCAACCTAAAGAATCACCTCTTCTAGTTGGCCACCCTGAAGTTGCTCTTCTAATTTTTTAACATCTGGTTCCACTTTAACCATACGCAGCTTCTCATTTGTAATCTGTTCTATGTACCTTTTATATGGTACATTTTTAAGGATTTGTCCAAGAACATAAGGAATCTTTGCATACAATATTTTTAGCCTGTGTGTGGACTCTTACATACCCACAGTCCCACAAGACCAGTGGTCTTCTTCAGCAAGCCCGCCATGACAGCCCAGTTTTATATATTTTAAAAATTTCTTTTCAGCTTTGTTTTTGACCTGTGGATTATTATTTTTTGTACCTTGTTGTATTCAAGTTGCCAAAAAAAAAAGGTTAAGAACTGTTACCTCTTTGTTCATGATGGATATTGGTCTGTAATTTTCTATTAGTATCTCTGTCTGGCCTCACAGAATGAAGTGGTAAGTGTTCCCTTCTTTTCAGTTTTCCTTTTTATTTTGTGTAGAATTGGTATTCTTTCAGTAGAATTCACCAGTGAAGACATCTGGGCCTAGAGTTCTTTGTGCAGTCTCTTTATGTTTTTTAACCACAAATTTAATTCCTTTAATAGATTCAGGGTTATCTGGTTTTTTTTTGTAGTAAGATTTTTGTCTTTGATGGAAGTCGAACTTATTGGCATAAAGTTGGTCTCAATATTTGCTTATTTTTCTTTTAACATTTGTAGACTCTGTAGTGATGTCATTACTCATTCCTTATATTGGTAATTGTATCTTCTCTTTCCTAGAGGTTTATCAGTTTTATTAAGTTTTTTCAAAGAACAAGTTATGGTTTCCTTGATTTTTCTTCATTGTTTTTCTGTTCTCTATTTCACTGATCTCTGCTCTATCTTTATTAATTCTTTTCTTCTAAGAAGCTTAGGATCTTCCTACTTTTCTAATGTGGACATTTACTTTTCTCTCCTTGATTAATTGACCTTGCTATCATTATGACAGATTACCCTCTTTATCCCTTTGCTTTGAAATTCTTGCTTTAAAGTCAAATTTGTCTGATATGAATATAGTGACTCTAGCTTTCTTTTGACCAATGCTATATAGTATTTAAACTATGGTACTCCATATACAATGGCAAACTATGGTATATCTTTTCCATTCTTTTACTTTTAACCTACTAAAAGACACTTCCTTGTACGAAACATATCGTTGGATTTAGCTTTTTAATTTTTTCTCTGACAGTCTCTAATTGGGGTGTTCATTTCACTTACAGTTAATGTGATTATTAATGTATCTGTTTTCAGTCAGTATCCTGCTATTTGTTTTCTGTTAGTCCTAGCTGTTCATTTTTCTTTTTCCTCTCTTTTTTTTTTGCCTTTCTTTGAATGAATTGTTCTTTATGATTTTATTTTCTCTCCTTTGTTTTCTTTGAGCTCTAACGTATTATGTTATTTTAGTGATTGCTTTAGGATATATATTATACACCTTTAGTTTATCGTAGTCTACCTTCAGGTGCTTCTACACTTCCATGTGTAGTATACGAATTATACCACAGTGTATCTCTCTTTCTTCCCTCCTAGTCTTTGTGCTGTCGTCATTACACATTTCTTTGTATGCTGTAAATGTGACGGTTTTTAAAATTAATTCTCTTTAAACATTAGGTTATCTATTTAAGTGAATTAAAAAGAAAAGAATATCTCTATATTTACTCACGTCATTCCCATTTCTGGTGTTCTTCATTCCTTTGTGGAGATCCATATTTCCATCTGGCACCATTCTCCTTCTGCTTGAAGGACTGACTTTTTTATGTCATGTCGCTCAGGTCTGGGGTTCCTCCTTTCAGCTTTTTATGTTTGCAATATATTTTAGCTGGGTACACAATTTTAGGTTGACATTGTTTTCATTGAGACTTTGCTGTCCTTCTGATCTTTGTTCTTTTGTACGTCACATCTTGTATCTCAGACTACTTTTAGGATTTTCTCTTTCTTTCCATGGTTTTTATCTTCATGGTTCCTGTGCTTCTGGGTCATTGTGCTTCTTGGATCTTTGGGTTTCTAATTTTCAACAAAGTTGGACGTTTTTCAGTTACTATTCTTCACAAAAAATTTCTTTCCTGTACCTTTCTTTCTCCTCTTTGGGAGGTTTATTTCTACGTATATTAGGTCTCTTGAAGTTGTTCCACAGATAAACGACATTGTTCATGTTTTAACTTCCTTTTTCTGTGTTTCAGTTTGGATAGCTTCTATTGCTATGTCTCCAAATTCACTTGTCTTTTCTTCATTTTCTAATGCGCTGTTAATGTTACCAAGCTGTTTAAATCTCAGACATCCTAGCTACCTCTCTCGAAATTTGATTTGGGCATTTTTATATCTTTCATGTCTCTGGTTCTCTTTTGAACATATGGAATAGAGATATAATAAGTGTTTTAACCTGTCTGCTGATTGTAATATCTGTGTTAGTTCTGGATTGTTTAGCTCAATTGGTTTTTCTTCTTATTTCCAAATTGAGTGATATTTTCCTGCCTTTCTGCCCACTGGGTAACTTTTAGTTGGATGCCGTACCTTGTAAATTTTAACCTGAGTGTTGCTGGGGATTTTTGTATGTGTATAAATCTTCTTGAGCTTAGATACAGTTAAGTTACTCTCAAACAGTTTGATCCTTTTGGGTCATGGTTTTGGATTTGTTAAGTGGATTCAGACCTGATATTTGCCTGGGGCTAATTATTCCCACACTGACTCAGTGTCTTGTGAATTATGAGGTCTTCCCATTTGGCGGATGGGAGCAGGCACTAGCTGGGCCCTCCATTTTCTCCCAGCCTCTGTGCTGGGTCTCCAGTCCTTTCATGCAGTTCTTTCTTTGGCTTTGGGCAGTGCCCTTTTATGTAGGCACCCATCAGCTTCTGCTGCATCCTTAGCTGGGTGAGTGAGAGCACCTGCACATCTCCAGGGCACTCTCTGGGCAACTTTCTCCTCTCGTCCTGTCCTGTGAACTTTGGCCGCATTGGACTCCCTGGCTCTGAGCTCTACCTTCTCTGCTCACAGAGACCACTGAGCTCCACCTGGTTCTCTCCCTCTGTTGAGGCCTGGGAAGTCTCAGGGCAGTGAGCTGGAACATGTGTCCAGTAAGACTGTATATGGTGAACATCTTGTCTTCTCACCATTGTTTTGGATTATTTTTTGTTTTACATTTCAATGATAAGAAAATACAGATAGTTATTGTAGTATTTTCACAGCTTACCTATGTGTAGCGTAAATTGTTGTAAGTGTATTTTGCAAAAGTATTTATATCTGTTTGCAGTTACAGTGAACCTTTGCTGAAAATAGCTTCTTTAGGTAAGTATAGATAATTTTTTTAACTCTGAAAGACCATTAATGAAACTAATATTTAATCTGTGAAATAGCAAAATGAAGATTGCAGTGTGTCTTGGAACTAAACTGAAAGGTCAAATTATAGAAATAAAGAAAACTGTGATCTTAAAAATTGAACCGAAATTTTATTTTCCTTTTTCAGGTGTGCCTTCTGATGCTGACTCTTCTGCTGCCAGTAATAAAGTCAGTGGTGCAAATAATTCTAAACCAAATCGCCCCTCTCTTGCCAAGATTCTCCTGTCATTAGATGGAAATCTGGCCAAACAGCAGGCCTTATCTCATATACTTACAGCACTGCAAATCATGTATGCCAGGTAGGCTCGTTTGCTAACTTTTGAAATCCCACAGCTCTGTAAGCTTTGGGTTTTTGTAGTTTTTTGATGGAAAATACACATTTTTTTTAAATACTGTTTTTAAATACTGTGAGTTCTGGGTCATACACCCTTTGATGGTGAATGATGGTATCTGTGCTTTCTTTAATGGAGGTTGAAATATGAATTAGAAAATCAAGTTAAAGAACATTTTCATTATTCTTTATGGCCAATAAACTTTAAACATATTTTGGGGGATGAGAGGAAGAATCAGTTGTTACTACTATACAGTGATGTTTAAGACACCTGTCCTCTCCTTCACTTTGGATAAGGCAGTTTTGGTAGCGCTGTCTTTTCCACCGTTTTGCTGCTGTTTTCTCACAACATGAATAAGTGCCCCATCCATCAGTGTATCGTGGTTATGGATCTGATGAATAGAAATTAATATTTACACAGGAACATTAGTTTAGACCAAAGACTGACTTAGTCGTTGAGAGGACATTTAGTCCTTGCTGTCTTGTGTGAGGCACCTTTGGTATTTGGCCATCAGTAAACACAAAATTACCCTCAGGCTTGAACAAACCAAGAAGATTTCTCAGGGAAATACAGAGGCTGATTTTTATGTCTGCAGTTTTTCACCTGTCATCACTGTGGTCATTCAATAAATAAGATCAGGAGTAAATATGTTAGCTTTTAGTCGATGGATAGTAATAACATTCAGTATTTTTCTAAAACTCTTTTTATACTTATCTTATAAAAATGAGGGGGTCCTTCAATAAGCGCTTGTCCTGCCCCCTGACTCTTCCTTCCTGCAGAGGTGAATGGCAGCTCACTGCAGGTCTGGCTTTCTCTCCTGACAGAGACGCCGTGGTCGGGGCCCTGATGCCAGCTGGCATGGTTGCCCCGGTGGAGTGTCCCTCGTTCTCTTCCTCAGCACCCGCTTCTGACGTGTCTGCCATGGCCAGTCCCATGAATGGAGAGGAGTGTGTGCTGGCTGTTGATATTGAAGACAGACTGAGTCCAAATCCATGGCAAGAAAAGAGAGGAGAGGTAAAAATAAATGGTAAAGCAATAAAGCAATACTTGATCAGAAAGGAAAAGGTAGCTAATTTGTATCTAGTAAAGTATAAGTCATTCTTTCACTTAATTCAGAGTGTTTTTGTGCCTACTGCTGTGATTTTTGGCTTGAATTAGAAAACATTCTGTTTGCAAAAGGAGCCTTGGAACTTCCCTGGTGGTCCAGTGGCTAAGACTCCATGCTCCCAATGCAGGGGGGCCTGGGTTCGATCCCTGGTCAGGGAACTAGATCCCACACGCATGCTGCAACCAAGAGCTTGCATGCCACAACCTGCCTGCCGCAACTAAAGAGATCCCGCAGGGCTTCCCTGGTGGCGCAGTGGTTGGGGGTCCGCCTGCCGATGCAGGGGACACGGGTTTGTGCCCCGGTCCGGGAAGATCCCACGTGCCGCGGAGCGGCTGGGCCCGTGAGCCATGGCCACTGAGCCTGCGCGTCCGGAGCCTGTGCTCCGCAACGGGAGAGGCCACAACAGTGAGAGGCCCGCGTACTGCAAAAAAAAAAAAAAAAAAAAAAAAAAGAGAGATCCCGCATGCGGCGACAAAGATCCCGCGTGCTGCAACTAAGTCCTGGCGCAGCCAAATAAATAAATATTTTTTAAAAAAAGAGCCTTTTTCGTGTGTAGATGGAAACAGATTATTCTTTTAAAAAGTTGCTAAATGCAAGTGCACAGTTGTTTATCTGAAGTTCTGAAACCTGAAAGCTCCGAAAGCTAAAGATTTTTGTAACTTATTTCAGGGAAAAATCCAACTTGAAGAGATGGGAGCTCATTTTAGTTGTTTTCTTGTGACCCGTTGTGACTATTCATAGGTTCTCCTGGGAATATGAATATGGTTGATTTTGCAGGGCTGTCCCAGACCCCGCTGGAGATGGTAGCTGGTGGTGTCAGTGCCTTGTTACCTCTATAAAATCTGGTATATTCCAGATGGCCCAAGGGGTAAGGCTTTTGGAGTTGGACGGGAAGTGTGCCATGTTGCCAAGTTTCTCCTTTTCTTCTTCATTTTAGATCGTCTCTTCTGAGGATGCTGTGACCCCCTCCGCAGTGACCCCATCTGCTTCCTCAGCGTCTTCTCGGCCATTTATCCCAGTAACAGATGACCCAGGAGCTGCCAGCATCATTGCAGAAACCATGACCAAAACCAAAGAGGTCAAGGGGCTTTCTTCTTTAACAGTTCAGTTTGAAATAATCTTAAGTGTCCACACAGGTTGCAGAGGTAGTTCATAGAAATGGAACATGGTGTAAGCCTGTGTACTACGTGGTATACTCCTAGGTACCGTCGACCTAGGTTCTCCAGTCGTTAGTGTTTCTAAACCTTGGCGGGAGCGCTGTAGGACACAATCCCCAACTCTCCTTAATGTTTCAGTGCATATTTCCTGAGTATCAGGACATTACCATTGATGCAGGATTACTTTCTGTCCATAGACCTATTCAGATTTTGCTCACTGTCCCAGTAGTATCCTTTGTAGGTCTAGGACCCAGCCCAGGGTTGAGTGTTGTGTCTTTGGTCTTCAATATGGAACAATCCTTCAGTTCCTGTTTTTGTCAGAAACACCACAGGAATGATGCAGGGTTCTTTTCAGTGCATCCCACTGGGATGTGTGCATTGTTAATTTGCTGCATTACAGGTGATGTTAATTCTTACTATTTTGTTACAAGTATCTGCCAGATTTCTCTCTTGGAAGTTAATAAAAGTGTGTTAGTAAGTATTCATGGGGAGATACTTTGAGACTGTGTTACTACCTTATCCCTTGTCATATTTTCACCTACCAGTTTTTAGTATCTTGATGATTCTAGCTGGATCCATTATTACTGTGGTAGTCGTCATGTGGTGATTTTTCAAATTTCATCATTCCTTTTGGAATATCACTGTTGCGGTTCTTCTGTAAGGGAGAACTTTCCTTTCTCATCTCATCTGTCTGTCTGTCTATTGGTGCAGATTCATGGGATCCTGTTTTACTCAAATAATGACATACATCATTTGACACCCAGATTGCCCCAGACTTGGCCATTGGGAGCCCTTTCCAGCTGGTTTGTCCTTCTGATGTGTCCCCATAATTCTCTGAGCACTTCCTTACTTTCTAGCACAATAGTGTTCCAAACTTATCTTGCACCTACCCTGCCCTCGCCCTGGAATCAGCCATTTCTCCAAGGAGCGCTGGTTCCTTTTAGTGGATCAGAGAATTTAGAAACAAGATCTGGGAGCTTGGAAAGCTGATTGCTACTGGGTGTCCTTGGTTTAGGCCCTCTCAGCAAACAGACACACACCCCCACAAGCATTTATTTCTCCTTTGGCATCTTATCTATATAATGAAAACCCTGAGTGGTTCAAACCAATACTTTAGTTTTCAGTCCAACACCACAGGGTTTATTCTTGCTCTCTTTCTATATTTTAGGTATATAATCCTTTTATATGTTGTTGGATTGCTTTGCTATTTTGCACCTATATCTTCTCCTGATTTGGGTTAAAGTGTAATACTGGTCTCCTGGAATGAGTTGGGCTGTGTTCCTTCCTCTTCTGTTTTTTAGAAGAGTTTGTGAAATTTTGGTGTTAATTCTTTAAATATTTGGTAGAATTTTCTCTGTTCTTAACATGTTCTGATTATTCTTATATTTCCTTGTTTCCTGGCACAACACAAAATTCTAGGTTCAACAAGATGTTTTATATTTCAGCACAGAAATCAGATGTTTCCCCAAGGGGTCTTGGTTCTTTTTAATGGAGAATGGTACTTAGAAGCCAAGATCTGGGCCTTCATGCGCTCACTGCTGTTGCGGGGGCTGCCGTTCACAACCGCTCTTCCTGGGCAGAGCTAGGAAATAAGCGTGTGTGCATGCATGTGCGTGTGTGCGCGCGCATGTGCGCGTCCATGCAATAAGTTATACACATTAATATTTATTTTGTTATATATCTACATATAGTGAAACTGCAGCAATACAATCAATTCTAATAACTGCACAGGATTCATTCTACTTTTCTCCATTTCTGTGTTGAAAACTCTCCTCTCTGAAAGGGAGAAACCTGGCTCCTGTTAGTGACCGTTTAATAACTTGCCCTTAGGTAGCTACCCTCCCATTTTTTTCTGTCCTTCCTCTCCCACACGGACACCCCCCCGTCGCCTGCACAGCTTTTGGCACTCAGAACCAGCCTGCCCTCGGCAGGGATAACCTCTCACCCTGCTTGACCTGTGACCCTCCCCCACCCCTGCACTCAGTGCTGCTGGCCCAGAGCAGGGACATCTTCCCCTTGGCTCTAACACGCGGCGCCCCAACGTGGATGCCCTCCCAAGCCCGCCGGGTGCCCCCGTGCCAGGCCATCACGCCTGCTCCCACCGTCTTCCCTGCGGGCCCACCCTGGGAGCAGACACACGTTGCTGTCAGTTACATCTGGAACTCTGGATTTATATTATGCTCTGACTGCTGATGAAAATACGTCCTATGGAAAATCGTCATAACTGTCTGTGGTGATGAGGAAGTTGCTATTTATAAATTAGGTGTCTGGACTCAACTTCTGATACTTGGCAGTCTCCTAGGGTGAGGGTTTAATGCAGAAATTAATCTGAATTATGCAAAATTTTTGCTTTTAGCTAGAAGAGGGATGGTATAATTTCTTTCTTACCAATTTATTTATGAGACATAGGCATTATCCAGAGTATAGCCCTTAATTCCTATCATTTCAGTTTTGGTTTGATTCATAAATAATGGCAAAGTAATTTTCATGTTAGTTTTGGGCTTATTCAAGGATAGGCAGCTAGTGATTTTATTTTTCTAGCACTTCCTTTGGACTTGTCCTCTATTTTTTTTTTAAACACCCCCACCAAAAAAATGTTTGATCCTGCTTCAAATAAGACCAAAGATGTTATATATGATTAATATATTCCACTGGATGCTTTCGCTGGTCTTCAGTGAGTGAGATTCTGGAATGTCATCGTTTCCGATGAATCTCACTTACTGATTCCCTGAGTGTTCATCCGGAGGTAGGAGCAGGGTCTGTTTCTTTAAAGGGAGAAACCGTGCTCCTGCCCGAGAGAGCTGTGGCCTCCAGGGCCAACTGGAGCATTGATGGACTTTGCGCATTGGATGTGTCACGTTCCCCTTAAGGTTCCTAAGTGGAGCTTGAGCTTCCCCTGGCTCATTTCTGTTTCGGAAAAGCATTGGCACTGGTTTCACTGAAATCCAGAAGGCAAGAGAGAAGAGAAGAGGCACTTGGGGCACCTTGTTCTTCCCCTGGAGGGCTGGACTCTGCTTGGGGAGTGGGAAGGGCCCGACTGCTCCCCTGTTCAGCACAGGTCTCAGTGATGCTCACAAGCTGTGGGATTTCCCAGCTCTGACGGCTCCCTGTTCCTCTCTGTGAGCTGGACCCCACTGCCAGCCTCCGAGAGGCTCCTTTGTGGTGAGCGGCAGGCTGTGGGGTGGCTGTCCCGGGGGGGCACCCCCACCCTCACGTGGGGTTGGGGGTGTCAGTGATGCAGCCACAGGCAAACAAGCGTCTCCTTTCCTCTGCTAATGTGGAAAGAGAGCTAAATGATCACAGGTGTGGTTTGTTTTAACTGACAGACTGTGAATGGGAAGTACAAGGGGGATATTGAGAAGACTCTTACTTTGTATATTTTCTTTTTAAAAGAACCTCAGGGGCAAGAGATTATGGACAATGTTGTTACATGCCAATAAGTCCATTAAATAAGATTCTAAGAAAGAATTATGGAGAGGATCTAGACAAAATATGTAAAAGCATAGTGTACAAATTTAGTTGATAGAAAAACTCCCAAACGTACCCTATGGGGGTAATTTTACACGGTGTGATTTCATTCCAAGTCTCCCCTTGTAAAATACCTGTGTTATGAACTTGGTCACAGTATAAATGGTCATTTCTTTATAGTTTAGGCATTCCTTTTGACAGCCGTTGGTAATTTTTAAAACAGGTAATTGATCTTGAAAGCGTAGTGCAGGGTGGTGGAGATTTTAGGGGCTTGTCATTTCTTACTCTAGTATTTCATGGTCTTAAATGTCTCGGAAAGTCCCTTATTCATTATTGGTAATCATGTATCCTTTGAGTTTATGACTGTTTATCTCTTAACATATCATTCCTCATTTTAATTGTTTGGCCTTTTAGGATGTTGAAAGCCAAAATAAAGCGTCCGGCCCGGAACTTCAGTCCTTGGATGAGTTCACCAGCCTGTTGGTTGTGGACGACACGCGCGTCATGGTGGACCTGCTCAAGCTGTCTGTGTGCGGCCGGGCCGGGGACAAGGGCAGGGACGTGCTTTCGGCTGTGCTGTCTGGCATGGGCGCCGCCTACCCACAGGTGAGCTGCAGGCGGGTGGGCGGGCTGGAGGCGCTGACGCTGTCTCGTGCCTGCAGGGCTCCTGCTAAAGATGAGTCCCTTCTCTGTCGTCTGTGCCGCAGTTGCTCCCCAGTTTGCCTTTTGATGTAATTTTGATATTTTAGAATTTTAGAATTTAGAAATTTCTAGTTTTGACGAAGTCAGATCTGCCATTTTTTTCATTTATGGCTTCTGGATTTTGTATTATACCGAAAATATGCTACCGGTATGACATTGCTTAAAAAACTCTCTCACGTTTCTTCTAATCATTTTTACGTTTTCATTTGTTATTATGTTTACCTTTTTGAACTACCTGGGATGTATCGTGATGTAAGGGATAAAGTGAGGATTCAGCTTTACTTTTTCCTAGATGGCGAACATGTTGCCCCCACATCATTGATCGAATAAATCCGTCTTTTCCCTAGTGATTTGAAGAACACTTTTATCATATTCTAAACTTTTATGGACTTTCTTCTGTTCCATTAATCTAGTTCCTGTGCTCCAATACCAGAGTATTTTAAGTATTAACTATTTAAAATAGATTTTAATATTTGGTAGCACTGGGTCCTGTGGGACTTCCTGCCGTGGCGATGTTCTGTACCTGAGCCATCCAGTGTGGTAACCACCAGCCATATGTAGCCATTGAGTACTTGAAATGTAGCCAGTGCACCTGAGGCAGTGAAGTTTTCACTGTATTTAACTTTAATTACTTTAAATTTGAACAGCCACATGTGGCTAGTCTAGGGTGTAAAGTCAATATCGTATCAGTATATCTTAAAATATATCTTAAAAATATATCAATATATCTTAAAATATATCAATATATCTTAAAAGTAGAATTGATTAGGACCCAGTGCTACCAAATATTAAAAGTCCTTGGGCTTCCTTAAGGACCCTTACTTATCAGCAGCCTTGCTCTGGCTTTTCAGAACTGGCTGTGTCAGGGAGTCTGATGCCATGGGCCCTGTGCAGATGTGTCATCTGTGTTTCTCCAAGTTCCATATCACCACCACCAAAACCATAAAGTACTTAAGTATGGTCAAGTGGTCTTGAAATCATAGTAAATGGTTTGGTAGGTATTTTAGGGACTTGTTAATTTCTTAATTTAGGGGCTTGTTATTTCTTAATTGTATTCAGGAAGAACTAAAAGTTACAGGTTTGCTACTTTGTAGTTTTTTTGAGGCAAGTTACTTGGCCTAATTCTGAGAGGTTAAATCAAGGTGAATTGCCATCAGCAAAATATTAATGTTTTCACAAGTTTAATGTATTCGTGAGAGGAAAGGATGGAATGAGAACATGGATTTAAAGTCATGATACCCAGCATTTCTTGCACACATTACCTGCCAGGCCTGGTTCTCGGTGTCTCAGTCCGGAGCATAGGCTTTCCCTTTGTTCACAGATAAGCACACTGAGGCTCTCAGAGGCCATTACTACCTCCAAGACACGCAGGTTGCTGGTGGGTGGGAGAAATGGTGGTGGACTCTGAGCGCTCTGAGGACAGTACCGCAGCTGTGACCGCTCTGTTACCCTCGCCTCAGAGCTTATTGGCCTCTCCTGGGGGACTGACTGGCTTTGCAGAGGAACGTTCTGAAGCCCAGAAGAGCCCTGGCGGGCTGTGCGTTAGGAGTCTGATGATGTCAGCATCTCAGATTCAAGGGGAGACAGAAACAAAGGTGGGGATTGTCTTCAAACTTTCCTGGCCAGTGGCAAGATGCTACTCCTGTGTCCTACTCTGACCTGAGAGTTGAGACTCTTTAAGAAAAAAAGAGAAACTTTTGAATTTATAATGATAACACCTAAATGGCAGCGATCTTAGTTTGTCATTAATAAAGCTGTTTGCTAAGCTAATCTGTGTATTATGTAAGTATGAGGAAAAATAGATAAAAACAATCATTTATTTCTGAAAAGTACAGAATAGAGCATAGTTTCATTATTTTTCTCTAAATTAAAAATATTTGGAGGTTAATATGTTATTCCTGTAACAGCATATTCTTGTTTGTCTAAAAATAGCAGTCAAGGAGTTTATAATCACCGGTATTGACCATTTAAATGGTGTGAATCACTAAAATTTTCAAGTGAAATTGCAACATTATGGATTGTTTGTTGGGAGAATGTGGTGTGGAGGCTGACCCTAGACGTCTTGGGTCAAGAGACACCCCCAGTTGTCTTCACATTTGTAGCCCTCGTTTCAGATGCCGTCTGCTGCTGTTCAACCTGGACGGCTCGGTCGTTCCTCTCCATTCCTGCTTCCCTCCTGCTTGACCCCCAGTGCCTTCTAGGATCTCGGTCCTTTTTATACCTTCTGCTCCGTCGCTTGGTAGTTTTGTCCCTGGGGCAGAAGTAACCTTGTCTTGATGTAAAGAGAAACCGTTGTAATCACAGGCATTTCATTTCATCAGCTGCCATGTATTGGGTGTTATGGGTGCGTCAGGCACCTCCTGGCTGCTACCTCTGCGAGCTCTGTGCTGTCTTGATTTTATAGGTGAGGAAACCGAGCCCTAATTTCTCAAACTAGATTTCTCAAACTCCCAAGGCCTCCACTCTGCCCCCGTCCCTACGGAAAGATCTGAGTCGGGCCGGCATCCTGACGTCGTTCTGCTTTGTACCCCGCTTCCGCCCGCAGGTGGCAGATATGTTGTTGGAGCTCTGTGTCACCGAGTTGGAGGATGTAGCCACAGACTCACAGAGCGGCCGCCTGTCCTCTCAGCCCGTGGTGGTGGAGAGTAGCCATCCCTACACTGATGATACTTCCTCCAGCGGTACCGTGAAGATACCAGGTACCCAGGGCTGGCCCCAGGGCGGGAAGGGAGCGTCCCCGCCTGTGGAACAGCGTCATTCCTGCGACTGCATCAGTAGAAGCAGCCATCACTGTTGGATCGAAAAGAAGCTACAGAATTGCTGTGGAATCACTTCTCCCAGCTTTTCTAGAAAAACGACTCCCCCCCGCACCCCAAAGTAAAGCATGATACAGAAAACCACGCAGAGGAAATGTTTAGCTTAATGCTTATGAGGTGGATGCCTGAGTCACCAAAACTCAGGTCGAAAGATTTTGTGCCTGTCCACAGAAGCCCTCCTTGTGTCCTCCCCTGAAGTAACGCTGTCCTGGCTTGTGCTTCTGGACAGTTTCTATTACCCAAGCGTGCATTGTCATCTTAACTCTCTTAATTAATAATTTCCATCTTTCAAGTTTCTTTTAACCTGCAGTTTTTTCCTTTTTTCTCAACAATTCACCTATGGAGGAACCTGGGCCTTTGACCTGCCCACTCCTGCTGCACTTCCACCTGCTCCCCAGCCCTGTCTTTCTGCAGATTTCCCCTGATTCAGAGGCCCAATTAGTCCAGCCTTTGGCGAGGCCACTGGTGTTTATGATCCAGCATCTGGAAGCACCTGCTATCTGCTTGTCTCTCCTTTGGTGATGGCAGCCGCTACTGATGCTCATTGCCTGAGGCCATTAAATCCATTAGAGGTTGCAGAATGGTGCTATTCTAATCGTTCCATTGCTTTCTTATTTATTTGCTAGAATACTCTGTATAGGGACATCTCCCCTCCTTTGGTTGGTTGTTTGTGTACGAAAGGCAGGATAAAAGCTTGATTCTTTTCTTCTGTTTACATTTTCAAGAAAATGAACTGGTTACCTATCGTTCTTTGAAGGTGACCAGTTACTTTTTCTTTTTTTTTCCTTGGCTGCGCCTCGTGCGCGCGGCTCATGGGATCTTAGTTCCCCTACCAGGGATTGAACCCAGGCCCATGGCAGTGAAATCGCCAAGTCCTAACCACTGGACAGCCAGGGAATTACCTATTTTTTCTTTTATGTCATTATGAACTCATGGTTTTAAACATATATGATGGGCTTTAATCCATTGTGACTGTTATCCTACTGAAGCTCAAATTATCCCATCTCCGGACATCGGGAACCTCTTCAGTTTGGCTCTTGCAGTGACTCCCATATAGTCTGATATGACAGGATGCTTTAGGCTTGTCATGTAGTTTCTCCCCTCCACCTGGAATCTGCCCTGGTATCTTTTAGTGGAGATAGCATTTCAGATCACTGGACTATCATTGTTTCTAGATTTTTTCAGTGGACAGACATAGGATGAATGAGTGGACAATCAGACAGACTCACTGACTTTCTTTTGAGTTCATAAGATAGAGCCAGATTCAGAGCTACAAGGTTTCTACTTAACCTCTTCTGTTACGTCAGTGTTTCTTCTGTTCCATACCCCAAGTCCTGGTTCTAAGACACGGGATGATAGAATTAGAATATCTCATAATTACTTATTTGCTTTATGCCACATTACATGCACAAAAGACTACGGATACAATTCTAATACTACCAAACATGCACATAGTTACTGAAAATACTTAACAAAATTTTTTTCTTGCTCTCTTCATTGTTGTAACTTTATTTAAATGATTATACTGTATATCCCAGAGCATAATAGCTGTTACAGACTCTCCTTCCTTCCTTTTAATTTGCATTTAGTTTTAGTCGTCTCCTTCCTTATTGTGAGTGTCTGAAGCTCATTCTCTCATCAGTTTCTCATCAGGGCTCAGAGGATGGCAATCCCGACTGAGTTCAGCTTGTTCTAAGAGTTTGTGCCCAAATTTGAAACTTAGCTTTTTTGGATAGCATGTTTTTCTCCTGTGAAAGTGGGAAAATGCTAATCTATTCCCCTGCCCCTTATAAATTGTGCTTTCTTTCCCTAATTTTACTAGAATATGTTTTCATATTGGTTGTTACTAGGCGATATTCTCATATAAGGGGTTGTGCCCCTTTAAAATGTAGTTTCAGGTCTTGTCTTTCAAGACAGTTTTTTTGCATTACACTTTGTAGCATTTGTTTGTATCCTAGCTTCAGTTTTCTTTTTCATGGATGTGTGGTCGTTTTCTTGTGTTGGATGCCATTTAGAGCCAGGGGTGGGGGTAGGTTCCCCTGGGCTGAGGCCTGTTAGGAACTGCGCACAGCCGGTGAGTGGTGGGTGAGCAAGTGAAGCTTCATCTGCTGGGAACCCTGGCCATGGAGGAATTGTCTTCCACAAAACCGGTCCCTGGTGCAAAAAGGTTGGGGACCGCTGTTTTAGAGTCAGTGTTGGCTACTTCCTCTCAAGTGCTTTTTTTTTCTTTTTTTTAAAACAGTTTTGGAGGAACAGTTTAATTAATTAATTTATTTATTTATGGCTGCGTTGGGTCTTCGTTGCTGCGCGCAGGCTTTCTCTAGTTGTGGTGAGCGGGGGCTACTCCTCGTTGCAGTGTACAGCCTTTTCATTATGGTGGCTTTTTGTTGTAAAGCATGGGCTCTAGGTGGGTGGGCTTCAATAATAGTTGCAACACGTGGGCTCAGTAGTTGTGGCTCGTGGGCTCTAGAGTGCAGGCTCAGTAGTTGTCGTGCACGGGCTTAGTTGCTCCACGGCATGTGGGATCTTCCTGGACCAGGGCTCAAACCAGTGTCCCCTGCATTGGCAGGCGGATTCTTAACCACTGCACCACCAGGGAAATCCCTCAAGTGCCTTTTATCTCTTTCTTTTTTTCCCTTTTGTCCTTCTGTTTGTTTCAAAGCATTATTCATTGTGTTTATTTGCTCCTGTGCTCTTTCTAGTTTAATTTTCATTTCTGAATTTAAAAAAAATTCTTTACTCTATTTTCTCATTTAGTGTTTTGGTTGTCCTAATTCTAATTTATGTTGTTCTTTCATATCTTGTATCATTTTCCTAATTTCTTTTAGCTTGGTTTGAAATAATAGATTATAATTTTCATGTGTTTTGTGGGCATATCTTTCTGGCTTGCTTTCATTGTCTGTAGGAAAATGTTATTCTGTTCTTATTCTCTCTTTTATAACAATAACTTGTTATTGCATTTGACCTTGATACTTTTTTAAAATTAATTTTTATTGGAGTAGTTGCTTTACAGCATTGTGTTAGTTTCTACTGTACTACAAAATGGATCAGCTATACATATACATATATCCCCTCTTTCTTGGATTTCTGACCTTGATACTTTTATCCTGATCATTTTTATGTGAAACTAGTTTTCTTAAACTTTTAGAATGAGATGGCATTCAGAAAAGCTTATTTAACTTTGAGCTCTTACTCTTTCATAGAAATTTATGAAACAAATGATAATTCCACTCAGCGGTTGCCTAAGACAAAAATCTGGTATCCCTCTTCCTCTTTTCTGTTTCTCTCTTTACTTCATAACCAGTCTACCAGCAAGTCCTATCATTTCTACTTTAAAAATATATTCCAAATGAGGTCATTTATCACCAACTCCAGATCATTCTGGGTCCAACCATCTAGCCTCACCTGGTTTATTATACTAGATGTCATATACTAGCATAATATACATGTTCTGCTTCTACTTCTCACCTCCTGTGTCCCCCAGAATCAACTCCTTACGTGACATCTGGAGAGATTCTCTTAAACGAGTCAGAACATACTGGTACTCTGCTTAAAACCCACCAGTACACCCCTGTAACCTTAAAATAAGATGTAAACCCTTGATAGTGGCCTGTGCAACTTTACATGAGCCCTGTTCACCTCTCCAACAACATTCTCTTCCTGTCTACCCGTCTCTCTCTCCTGTCCCCTCCATGTCATCTTCTTTGCTGGTCCTTAAATATGTTTTTCTCCTGTGAAAGTGGGAAAATGATCATCTATTTTCCCCCCTTATAAATTGTGCTTTCTTTCTGTGATTTTACTAGAATATGTTTTCATATTGGTTGTTATAGGCAATATTCTCAGATAAGGGGTTGTGCCCCTTTAAAATGTAGTTTCAGGTCTTGTCTTTCAAGACAGTTTTTTGCATTATAGTTTGTAGTATTTGTTTGCATCCTTGCTTCATTTTTCTTTTTCATGGGTATGAAAAGGCAGATGGCAAGTACAAAGCAAGACAAATGGCCTGGAACATATTTAAGGACCATCCTTACAGTCTTTGCCTTTTGATTGAAATGCTTAGGCCATTCATATCTAATGTAATTATAGATGTGGTTGGATTTACATCTGGATTAGGAAGGCAGTTAGTTATAGACAATGTGGTTGGATTTACATCTGCCATTTTGCTGTGTGTGTGCTCTGTGCCTTGTGTCCTTTTTTGTTCCTCCTCAGTGCTTGCTTTTATATTAAACAAAATTTTCTTTAGTGTACCATTTAAATTCCTCTGTTGATTTTAAACCACTTTTATTGGTGTTTGCTCTGATGATTAAAATACATATTTTAATTTATCACAGTCTACATCAGGTTAATATTTTAGTTCTGGTAAAATGCAGCAACTTTGCTTCTTATAGTTCTATTTCCTCTTCCTTCATTTTTGCTGTTATCGTTGTATATACTGTATCTGTATATGTTGCAGACCTATGTGCAACATATTTGTAACTATATGTATTACAAATATATGTATGTGATTTAATAATTATCACATTGTGCCAGGGATTGGTCAACTTTCATATGTCACAAAATACTATTTTGAATTTTCTCCAACTATTAAAAAATGTACAGACTGTTCTTAGCTCACAGGCTATGTAAAAATGGTGAGTGGGACAAATTTGTCCCATGGACTATAGTTTCCTAAGCTCTCCCTTATACAGTCTTTCACCTTGTAAAAATATTAAGAAAAGGGGAAAAAAACCCTTATTTCTCAATCCATGTATTTCCCATTTTTAGTGCTCTTTATTTCTTCCTGTGGATTCAAGTTACTATCCAGTATCATTTTATTTCAGCCTCAAATACTTTAAGTGGTTTTTCTAAATCATGTCTGCTGGCAGTGGATTCTCTCAGTGTGTGTGTATTTGGGAATGTTTTTATTTTGCCTTCGCTTTTGAAGGATAGTTTTGCTGGAGATAGAATTCTTAGTTGTTAGACATTTTTCTCTCATATCACTTTAAATTTGTCATCCCACTGGCTTCCTGTGTTCATTGTTTCTCAAGAGAAGTCAAAGTTAACTGTATTTTGTACCCCTATATGTTATATGTTATGTGTCTTTTTCTCTTGCTTTCATGATTTTCTCCTTGTCTTTAGTTTTCAACAGTTTCAGTATAATGTGTCTGTGGATCTCTTTGTGTTTTCCTACTTGGGGTTATTAATTTTTGGAACTGTGGATTAATGTTTTTCATCAGACTGGAGATTTGGGGCTATCTCTGTTGCAAGTACTTTTTCTGCCCCCTGTTTCCCTCTTCCCTCTTTTTTTGGGGGGTGGGATTCCCGTTATGCATATATTTGTATGCTTGATGTTGTCTCCCAGGTTTATGAGACTTTATTTATCTTCAATCTTTTTTCTTCTGTTCTCCAGTTAGAGTAATAGAAATTACACAGTCTTCAAGTTGTATAATGATTCTTTTTTTCTGCCATTTCAAATCTGCTGTTTTGTCCAGCTGGTGAATGTTTCATTTCGGTCATTGTACTTTTTTCCACCCCCAAAATTCCTCTTAGTACTTTTTTCTTCGAGTCATTGTTTTCATATTTTCCTTTGTGATCGTGTTTTCTCTGGTTTTCTTGAACTCTTTGAACATATTTATTACAGCTGCTTTGAAGTTGTTGTCTACTCAGTTCAGCATCTGGCCATCGGGGTCAGTTTCTGTTGCCCGATTTTCTTCCTGAGTATGGCTCACACTTTTCAGTGTTTTTGCATATCCCATTCTTTTTTTATTAAAAACTGGACATTTTAGATTGTATTGTGTCCCCTGGATTCTGACTTTTTTTTTTTAAGATTTATAATTGTCACTGGGTTTCTTTGGTTGTTTTGTGTGTTTGTTTTGTAACATGCCTGGAATTACTCTCTGAAATCTCTCCCCCACATCACATATCCACCGGGGTGCCTGCTCACTTTTCTATTTTGATTTTTGTTTTCTAGCCTGACTTCTAGGGTTTGCCCTGTGTCTGCTTGGTTTGGCGCTCAAGCCTGCTGAGTTCCCTTCTGTGGGTGGATCTCTGTGTGGGTGGGAGCAAGGAGGGCATGGAAGTCAGTGTTCTGACAGGCTTCCCCGTGCGTGTGTGTGCGCCCGCCTCTTCCAGTTTTCCTGAGTACACGTGCCTCGCATCATCCAGGCCTCCATGGCGTCCTCACTGAGCCCTTCTTGGCTCTCTGACTTCCAGGATCTTCCTGTTAGAGTGCTGGCTAGTTCTCAGGTCTGGCACCGCCCCCCCCAGCCACACCCCCATCCCCGGGCCAGCAAAGCTGCAAACTTTTCTGTGTTCCCTCAGTCACCCTCCCTACTCTCTGACTTCCAGCATCTCTGCCCGGGCACTTGCCCTGCTCTACACAGTGAGCATAAAGCCCCGGGAGGTAGAGTCCTGCCCTGGTAGAGCTGTGCCCCAGCTTGCGTAGAGCAGCCCCAGGCGAGGACACCACAGGCTCTCACTGTCCCTACCCAAGTTTGGCAGGTTTTTCCGTAAATAATCACTTCTCAACTTGTTGCTTGCCGTGAATTGATTTGAAGCGCCCTGGAATCACTGTTTTTTTTTTTTTTTTTAATCATTTTGAGTGGTTTTATAGTTATTTTGCCACCCTCTTCCCTCCACCATAACCCAGTCCTACCCTTTACTGATTCTTTTGTAAGCTAATTTGTCCCAGAGAAGACTCTAGATCTAATGCTAAATGCTTGGTGCATGTGATTTTATATGGCTTTTTAAATATGGGGGTGGGCGGGATAATTAAGCGTGGTCTCACAGCTGGGGCTGCAGCATGAAAATGTGCCCAGAAGTGAGACCACAAAACCAGTTGGCCAAGTGAGAATGTCTTCTGGCGTTTCCATCACAGGTGAATTCTTTTGTGGGAGGGAGGGTGGGAGAGAGGGGTGCTCGGTCTTAGGTTCTTATTTTTTTGAGGTTAGTTCTTCCCGAGTTTCTGCTTTTCATTAGCTGTTACACATCGTTTTAGTCTCACTGCTTCTGTGTGGCTTTTGGCCTCGCCTGTGGTATGTTGAGTGGGAGTTGTTACTTTGTGTTTTGTGCTCGCTTGTCCTCCAGGCGCAGAAGGACTCAGGGTGGAGTTTGACCGGCAGTGCTCCACGGAGAGGCGCCACGACCCTCTCACAGTCATGGACGGCGTCAACAGGATTGTCTCCGTGCGGTCAGGTGGGAAGCCGGTTGAGCTTGCTTTGTAGAGCGGAACCATTAGCATTACTAAGCAGAACGTTACCACTGCTTCGCTCTCGTGTAAGACTTCAGGAAGGGACCGTAAGTGATCCAGCTGCAAAATACAGTAGGTTCTATCCGCCTCTTCCCAGTACTTTTGGTAAGATAATTATTCAAGTGACGTTTGCCCCTAACCGCTGACGGGTGGGATTACTGGGTGACTGGTGTGAGCACGGGTCCTGTTGGGAGCACAGGCCGTCGGGGGCCCAGTCTCAGCCAGACAGTGGAGACGGTGCCGTAAGGTGTGCGGTAGTGCCGGGCTCACGCCAGGTAAATGTTGACAAACTACAAGGCTTTAAAGACGTTTGGTGTGTAATTGATTGCAGTGAGGACTTGGGCTCCACACGGAGGAAGCGTTCTGTGCGTGTGGTGGACGGCACTGGAGTGGACGAGAGATGGCTCCTTTGGGCCTCTCTCTGCTCTGCTGATGTGCTTCGGGAGGCTGAGCAAGAGCACGTCACTCTGTCTAGGGGCTTGTTAACTGCTCTTCACTGGGCTTTTTAGAATCATCAGCGCAGGGGTGTGTGTGTGTGCACGCGCGCGCACAGGTGTGCGCGTAAATCTCTCCAGACTTCTTTATCCTTCACCTGGAGCAAGGGTCAGCGGACGTTCCCTGACATAACTACTCCCCTCTGCCTTTGCAGCGAAGGCAGCCACAGACCGAATGTAAACGATGGGCCTGGCTGTGACCCAGTAGAATTTTACTCACAAGACGTTACTTCGGATGCAGTGGTGTCACAGATGAGCATGGATTTTTTTCCGGCAGTTTGACACATGTCGATGTAGTTTTCAGTAGTGTTGTGAGATGTTCCCCCCGGCTTCTGTGCTTCCCACAAGATGCCCTCCAGGCTACTGCCATGCCGCTGACCGATGGCGCTTCAAAGTAGAAGCCTGCTTGGGGTAGCACGCCACACGCCGGTCTCTCCAGCTCCTCTCCGTGGCACCCCAGGCCTCGGGCTCTGGCTGGGCTGCTCCACTCTCCCTTGAGGGTGCCTCTTCCTTGCTGACCTGCCCCCGTGCTGCAGGGGTGCCCCCTGTGCCTTTGAACATTTGCACCCTCTTTGGGGAAGACCGGGGCTTTTCTGTTTTGTTGCCTGGGTAATAGCCATTGTATCAGACCTTCCCCAAGAGACCTCCCTGCGGCCCCGACCCTGGGTGTGAGCACGGGCTGTCTCTGCGGGCCTCTCACACAGCCTTGTGGTTGTGTCTGAGTGTCTCTGTTGGGGCAGTGCCTGCCTGCCCTCCACTTCCCAACTGCTTGCTACAGTGTGAGTCGAAGGGCATGGTGTGAACGGACGCACATGGGGAGTGGGCTGGAGGAGCCAGCTCTTCTTCAGGCATGGCGTGAATGACTTTGCTTTGTATCTAAAGAAGTTGATGTTGGTCTGATGATGGGTGAACCCAACCCCAGTGTGCTTTTGTCCTCCAGGCCGGGAGTGGTCTGACTGGTCCAGCGAGCTGCGCATCCCGGGGGATGAGTTGAAGTGGAAGTTCATCAGTGACGGGTCTGTGAACGGATGGGGCTGGCGCTTCACAGTCTACCCCATCATGCCAGCTGCGGGTGAGGAGGAGGCTTAACGGCCACCAAGGCTTGATGACCCACGCGAGGGAAACACACATGTCGTTTTCATTTAGTACTTTCTGGTCTGCCTTCTCCTGTGGTGCTGGGAGCCAGCACTGCCCAGGGCCCCACCGTGGCAGAGATCAGAACTGCAGTGAGCTGCTTCAGCTCTCTGCCTGTTGGGCGTTTGCACTCCACCCTCACCCAAAGTTTCCCAGCTGTTGCTGGTTGCAGTTGTTAAGCCATTTGATTTTTCAGGTAAAATGTCAGTGTACAGAACGTAGTTACGTGCAAGACAGTGGCGGCACCCCAGGCGCCCCTCTAACCGTGGCATCCGGGGGGATGAGGCCCACTCATTGTTGGTTGAATCTGTCCAGGTCTCCTTGTGGGGTAGCTCTCGCCCTGTCCAGCAAGGGGACATTTACAGTGCTCTTTTTTCAGGCCCTAAAGACCTCCTTTCTGATCGCTGCGTCCTCTCCTGTCCGTCCATGGACTTAGTAACCTGTCTGTTGGACTTCCGGCTCAACCTTGCCTCAAACAGAAGCATCATCCCCCGCCTTGCAGCCTCTCTGGCAGCGTGCGCACAGCTGAGTGCCTTAGGTAAACGGCACCTCCGTTGTCAGGTCTGTCTCACTCCGTGAGAAAAATGGTCATCTTCTGACATTTTCTGTCTTCTCATTTCAGCGGCCAGTCACAGAATGTGGGCCCTTCAAAGATTAAGGAAGCTTCTTACAACTGAATTTGGGCAATCCATTAACATAAACAGGCTACTTGGAGATGACGGGGAGACAAGAGCTTTGGTACGAAACATCACATTACAGTTTCTAGTCGTGGGACCCTTTGGGACTAAGGTGTTGCTTTAATAATGTAAAACTTCTAAATCACCAGGAAGAGTTGGGAAATTTCACATAGGAATAGACAGCTTTTTGTGCATCCAGACTCCCTTATACTGCTACTATATTGAGTTCAGGCTGGGCTTTGATTTTAAGAACAGCCCTATGTCGATGGCTGTGAGAATAGGATTGTCTGTTGGACTTTATGAGTCTGACTCACCACACCCTGTCTGTTTTGCTGGATGAAACAGTTACTATGAAAAGAATTCTTGATCTTAACCATGTTGGAGATGGAGGTTGGTAGGCCAGAGAGTTCCTTTCTGGTTCCCTGGGGGTTGCTGTGCTGAAATTAAGACCAAACATTCTGAGGTGAATTTTCATGTTCTTTTTTATTTTCGTGTTCATCATGTCCTTTTAGATGTTTTCCTATTTGAAAGTATCAATCACATGTTTTAGGGGAGAACAGTATCAAGGTAATAAAGCATTTGACTCACAGGAACAAAACACTCAACTCCCCTGCATTTGGTTTCCTGGGATAGGTTTTAATTTGGTTGTTTTCTGAAGAGTTTTTCAGGCAGTGCTCTTGCTGCTCTGGTGAAAGGCCTTCCAGAAGCTTTGCAAAGGCAGTTTGAATATGAAGATCCTATCGTGAGAGGTGGCAAACAACTGCTCCACAGCCCATTCTTCAAGGTAATCCTTGACTTGTTCTGAAGTGATGAGGGAGCCACAGGGAGCCATCACGTGCCGTGCCTCAAGTAGCAGGCATCCCCGAGGACAGGTGTAGCTCCTGCTGAAGCTGAATATGAAAAACTTTCAGGAGTAACTGTGTGATCTAAGCCCTTGTACTTTAAGCATCAGTGTGCTTTCAGATGCCTTGATTGAGGTGGCGAGTGTTGTAGCAGTGGTCTGATCTGAGGTCCTGTTGTCAGGTGCATCGCTAGTCACTGGGTAGGAATAATCCACAGCACTGGGGATGCTAAGTCCCTTGCTGGGCACGTGGCAGTCAGCCTGGCCTGAGGAATTCCGAAGGAGGACCCACAGGGGGCCTGCGTGGGGGCCGTCTTTGGCAGGCGGTGTTGGTGGAGTGGAACGTTCGCCGTGTCTCTGAGTGTCCCTGTTGTTCATTTGTGGTGGCTGCAGGTACTGGTAGCTCTTGCTTGTGACCTGGAATTAGACACTCTCCCTTGCTGTGCTGAGACGCACAAGTGGGCTTGGTTCCGAAGGTACTGCATGGCCTCCCGTGTTGCTGTGGCCCTGGACAAGAGAACACCACTGCCCCGTCTGTTTCTCGATGAGGTATTGCAAGTTATTTTGGAACCACTTTGGGGATGCCCAGTGTTTATAGTGTAAAAAGATGCCAATATTATGAGACACAGTAACATTTCTCTTGCCGAGGAATATCATAAAGAAAAAAGCACATAGGTGAAAATGAATAAACGGATACTGTAAATTTCAGTTAATTTTTTTTCAGTTTATTTTTAGTAAAGATATAATGATACTGTCTAGACATTTTAAAATATCTTCAACGCGATATAATCATGTTGATTTTTCTTATTAACTGTAAAGTCCCAATGTTGATGTTGGCATTCCCTCATATTCTTGGGTGGGGGGACCTCCTCTCCTGTCTTCTTCCCTTAGTATTATTTGTTTTATTCTTGAGAGATGAGTGTTTGATGTATAATCTCATAATAATGTTGTCCAGGTGGCTAAGAAAATTCGTGAATTAATGGCAGACGGCGAAAACATGGATGTTCTCCATGAGAGCCACGGCATTTTTAGAAGAGAGCAAGATGAACAGCTTGTGCAGTGGATGAACAGGTTTACTATATCAGAAACAAGAAATAATGTTGTGTATGAGAGAATGGTGCAGTTCCTTCCCATGTCAATTGTTCTCTTAATGTTTGTTACAGGCGACCAGATGACTGGACTCTATCTGCTGGCGGCAGTGGAACAATTTATGGTTGGGGTCATAATCATAGGGGTCAGCTTGGGGGCATCGAAGGTGCAAAAGTTAAAGTCCCCACTCCATGTGAAGCCCTTGCAGCTCTCAGACCCGTGCAGTTAATTGGAGGAGAGCAGACGCTCTTTGCAGTGACAGCTGATGGGAAGGTAAGAAGGTGCATTTCCTGTGTCATACTGACGCTGAAACTGAGACAGCTGTGGCTGGAGGGCATTTGTTTGGTTCACAGCATGTACAACGATTCTGTGCTAAAACAGTATCTCAAGATTATGTACACAGTGCTTATGGTGTGCTGGAAGCAGTTATCGTTCTAAAGTATCTCTGTATAATCTTTAATGTATCCTGTGGTTTTAGAATTTTTTATTTTGAGATGCAGCATACATAAAAAAACGTGTTATAATTGTTGGCATATCAGTTTGTTAAACGTACGTATTCCTTTTTTGTTTGCTATCATAATGCTATCTTTTTTTTTTTGCGGTACGCGGGCCTGTCACTGTTGGGCCCTCTTCCGTTGCGGAGCACAGGCTCCGGACGTGCAGGCTCAGCGGCCATGGCTCACGGGCCCAGCTGCCCCGCGGCATGTGGGATCTTCCCGGACCGGGGCACGAACCCGCGTCCCCTGCATCGGCAGGCGGACTCTCAACCACTGCGCCACCAGGGAAGCCCCATAATGCTATCTTTTAAAAAATTAATTGCTACTGATACATGGAAATCGTTAGTATTTATATATTGACGTTATGTCTAGTGACCTTATTATACTCTTTTCTTTCTTAGTATCTCAAACGGTTGTGTATCTTCTTTATAAAGCCATGTTCTGTAAATAAATTTTGTTCCTTCCTTTCCAGTTCACCTGTCTTTTACTTTGACTTTTCTCCTCTGCATGGGAGAAATGGAGCTCATCAGGCTGGTGGGCGCTGCAGTACAGTATTGAACAGGGGTGGTAGTGGGCCTATTCTTGGCTTGATCCAGGCTGCAAAGGAAACACTGTGATGGAATGCTTTACACACTGACTGTGGGGTTTTGGTAGATGCTCTGTATCAGATTAAGGAAGTTCCCTTCTTTTTTTCTATTTAGGAATAGGTACTGACTTTCATCAAACATTCTTCCTATGTTTAAAAAATAATCAAAGAGATGTTTTTCTCCTTTAGTGGATTAATATAGTGAGTTGGATTAATTGTTTTCCTTATATCAGATAGTCTTGCATTCTTTGGAAAAACCTTATTTGGTCAGGTTCTGTTTTGTATTTTTTTGGTTTGTGTTTGGGATTTGGGGGAGATCCAGGATCATGAGTGCAATCATCATAATATTCTTGTCTTACCCACTCCATGTCTGGTTATGGTACTATTGGATTGGCCAGAAAGTTCCTTCGGTTTTTAGGTTAAAAATAAGAGACACATTTTTCATTTTCACCAAGAATTTTATTGAACAGTGTATTCACTGTTTTGTTCCACTGCCTTCTGCCATTTTTCGGGCAACTTCATGAGATTCTGTCTTCCCAAAACTTTTTACCTTTTTGAGCAAAGAACTGTTCCAGGTGTCTTTTACAGTATTCAGGGAATTGACATTTTTTCCATTAAGAGAATTTTGTAAAAACCAAAGTAAATGGAAATCCGAAGGCTCAATGTCTGGTGAATACGGCGTATGAATCAGAACTTCCCAGCCAAGCTGTAACAGTTTTTGCCTGGTCATCAAAGAAACATGTGGTCTCACATTATCCTGATGGAAGATTATGCGTTTTCTGTTGACTAATTCTGGACGCCTTTTGTTGAGTCCTGCTGACAGTTGGTCTAATTGGGAGTGGTACTTGTTGGAATTAATCGTTCGGTTTTCCAGAAGGAGCTCATAATAGCGGACTCCCTTCCAATCCCACCATACACACAACATCACCTTCTTTGGATGAAGACCGGCCTTTGGTGTGGTTGGTGGTGGTTTATTTCGTTTGCCCCACGATCTCTTCCGTTCCACATTGTTGTACAGTATCCACTTTTCATCGCTCAACACAATTTGTTTTAAAAACAACATTTTTGTTACATTTCAGTAGAGAATCTCATGCGGAAATACGGTCAAAAAGGTTTTTTTTTTTTTGCTTAACTAATGCGGAACCCAAACATCAAAGTGATTAACATAGCCAAGCTGCTGCAAATGATTTTCAGTGCTTGTTTTGGATATTTTGAGTATGTCGGCTATCTCCCATGTGGTACAATGTTGATTGTTCTCAGTGAATGTCTTGATTTGATCGCTGTCAACTTCAACGGGTCTACCCGACCGTGGAGCATCGTCCAGCAAGAAATCTCCAGCATGAAACTTTGCAAACCACTTTTGACATGTTCAGTCAGTCACAGCACCTTTTCCATACACAAAGTAGCAACATGCACAAATGTTGTGCACAAATTTTTTTTTGCATTGTCCATGCACAAATCTTTTTTTTGCATTTCAGTTGCGTTTTTACCTTTCTTGGAATAATAAAGCGTAATGTGCCAAAAATGTTGCTTTTCCCCCCCTCTATCTTCAGTATTAGAATGGCTACACAAAAATGCACCAATTTTGATGTTTTTTTTTTTAATGCACGCTGATACGACAGCTGTCTCGATACAGTGTAACAAAATTGTTTCCAATGAAGTTAAAGACAGCTAAACACTACTAGAGCGGTCTCACGGGAAAAAACGAAAGAGCCTTTTGGCCCACCCAATATATTAGGTATCTGTGTAACTTACAACAGTTGGCGTAAAACAATACACATTTATTATTTCGCAGTTTCTCTGGGTGGCTTAGCTTGGGCCTCCAGCCCAGAATCTCTCATCAGGCTGCAGTTGCTGTCCTGAGGAAAATCCAGCTCCCCATGACCTGTTGGCTAAGGTTGCCCTCAGCTCTTTGCTATCTCACTACGTGGCAGCTGGCTTCATCAGAGCGAGCAAGGGAGAGGGCAGGAGAGCGTGAGAGCAAGACAGAAGTCACAGTCTTGTGTGAGCTAATCCAGAAGTGACACTCCATCCCTGTTGCTGTATTCTGTCCATCAGAAGAGAGTCATTAGGCCTAGCCCACATCCAAGAAGGGATTACACAGGGGCGGGAATCCCTGCAAGCAGGGACTCTTGGGAACCACGTCAGAGGCCGCCCGCCAGAAGTATCAAGGTCGTGCTAGCCTCATAGCGAGGGTTGAAGTGTAGCTCTCGTTTTCTGTTTTCTGGAGAATTCTGTCTTTCAGTTGTTTCCTGGTGATTTTAACCTGTATATTTAAAATCTAAAGTTAATTAGTATTTCTATACTCCTCTCAAATTAAAAAGGCTGATCCTTTGTTATCCTGTGTTTTGGCACTAATCTGTTCCCCAAATTATAGGCATTATTATTGTTGTTGTTTTATATAGACCATATGTTTTCTGGATTTACCCAAATGTTATACACATCTTTGGTCACCAGTTATTTCGTATGTCTCAGATCTTAGATCTGCACTCATTTTTCTTCTACTTTAAGCGTATATTTTCAGTTTCCTTTTGTGAGGGTCTACTGTTGGTTAATCTCCTGATTGTTTTTGTTGTTTATTTAAAAATATCTTAGTTTTGTCCTTTTTCTAGGTAAAGGATAGTATTTTTGGCTATGGGAATCATATAGTCTGGTCTCTGTTGCAGTTATGAAAGCAGCTTGTGGAGAATATGTAAATGAATGGGTGTGGCGAAATCAGGTGGTGGGCGTGATTTGCCAAGCCCTGTTCTAGAGTATAACATTTTCAGTTGACCATTATTTTCAGTCAGCCTATTAAAGGTTTTATTCTTCTGGTTTTTGGCATTGGTTGTTGCTAATGGGATGTCAGCAGTCAGATTAATTTTTACCCAAATGAAGGTAAGAAATCTTTTCTTTGTAGCTGCTTTCAAGGTCTTTCTTAAGGGATCTACAGTTTCACTAGAATATATTTAGATGTCAATTTCTTTTTACTTTTCCTGCCCATTTTTGTGTTGTTTTGTTTCTGCCAGGTGGTGAGGGATAAGGGGTGGGCTTCCTGGCTCTGAGAAGTGGCCTTTTAACAACTCTGGTAAATTCTCAGACATTATTTTTTCCAGTATTGCCTCTCCCATATTCTCTGTATGATCTGTACCTAAAACTCTGAGTTCTGATCGACGTTCAGATGAGGAGTTCTATCCCACATTCTCTCTTCTTTTCAACTTCCTCTTCTCTTTGTGTTTCTGTGCCATATGCTGGATAATTTCCTTAGATCCATTTTCTAGTTGTCTGATTTCTTTACCTGTTTATAATCTTCTGTTTACTACTTCTTGGTTTTTTGTTTCAACTATGTTTTATTAATTTCTGGAAGTTCTGCTTTGGGTTACCTTCTGGTCTCTTATTCCTTGGGGATACTTTCAAGCTTTTATTTCTTTAAACATAATATTGGGCTTTTTTTTTTTTTTCTGATTCTCATGGTGTCTTCCTTCCTTTTAGATAATGGGAATTTTTAAAACTATGAGCTAACCATTTTCCTTGGAAAATTTGATGTAGAAATTCTTTGAGGCCTAGTTTTTGTTTGTTTGTTTTTTGTATGTTTCATTTTGTTTCGTTTTTGATTTCTCTCAGCTAAGGTATTTTATGACAGGGTCCATGCATTTAATGGACCCATTTAAAAAGATGATATCCTAAAGTATCAGAATCTATTAGCATCTTAGAAAGCTAAATATCTCACAGAAATGGGACCGTGAACAATAAAGGTCTGATAGGATGGGACGATCTTGAAGCATGGAAAACTGCTGGGAAATAGCTCCACGAAAGGCATCTGAGAGGAGGAGTTCCAGACAGAAGACTGAGGAGGGACCAGGCAGTGTCTAAATGAAGAGAAAGTGAAAGAAGAAGGCAGCACATTTTCACTTTTTCATAGTGTTGTCTCCTGCCTGTGCCGGTTAAGAAGTTTGTGGTGTCAGAGGCCTAGTTTGAAGTCACTAATCAAACAAGAATTTGTGACCCTGGGTACTACCAACTGTAAGCCGCTGTAAATTAAATTCTCTGCCTACGGAATTTAGACCACAGGTAGCATTAATTCAGACTGAAAACCAACTCAAGGACCAGCTTTTGTCGTTATGAATTCTCAGGAGAGATTTTCCAGCCTCTCCTTCAGTCCTAAGTTTTTTGTTTTTTTGTTTTTTTTTTTTGTGCGGTACGCGGGCCTCTCACTGTTGTGGCCTCTCCCGTTGCGGAGCACAGGCTCCGGACGCGCAGGCCCAGCGGCCATGGCTCACGGGCCCAGCCGCTCCACGGCATGTGGGATCCTCCCGGACCGGGGCACGAACCCGCGTCCCCTGCATCGGCAGGTGGACTCTCAACCACTGCGCCACCAGGGAAGCCCCCCAGTCCTAAGTTTTGAGAAAGGCAACCCTCTTTGTTTTCTTCTTAGTTCTCATTCACAGTCTGAGTGAGGGGAAGCGCTTCAGAGCCTCGCCTTTCTACAGAGTCTCCCTTTAGGCTTGGCGCCTCACCGCCCACACCCGGTGCACTCGAGAGCCTTAAAACCTTCCCAGGGGAGGCTGACTTTGGGTTCATTTATCCAATCTGAATTCTTGGTTTCACTTCCTGTTTTAGTCCTTGAAGTTTCCTTACTGTTGTGTCGATGCAGCAGAGCATTTGAAACAATATGAAACAGCGTTTAAATTGTTATAGGAGGGGTGTTTGACATGCATCTGGAAATGGCAATCTTGATTTTTTTTTATGGTAAAGATGTTTTATGTCCCAATCAATTACCCACTTAGAATGAAAGAAAAGTAGTATATTCTGCTGTGTGATTTGTATGCTGCCTTGCTGAAGTACTAAGTATATGTATAATTTTCATATGGGTGTTTCTGTAGGTGTTAAATGGGATTTGCATATAGTAGCTAATTAAATCGTTTTTGTTTTTCTTGGTATTAATTGTAGTTGCTATTCTAGACAAAAATAGAAATGCTTCCAGGGATAAGACCATGTTTTCAAAATACATTGTCTGAATTTGGGGTTTCTATTAATTATAATGTTTTCTTTAATTTTTAGAGATCTGATAAAGCAAAAATAAAGTCTTAAACATTCCTGTGATTTTTAATTTTATTTTTCTGTGGTAAAAATATCTAGAGCATTGATTTGGTTTATTAATTACTAAAATATAGGTTATTAATTACTAAAATGAACTAATTGGTTTATTATTTACTGAAAATCTGATGTTTATATTACTTTTTCTTGTCTTAGCTGTATGCCACTGGGTATGGTGCCGGCGGCAGACTAGGAATTGGAGGGACAGAGTCGGTATCTACCCCAACATTACTTGAATCCATTCAGCATGTGTTTATTAAGAAAGTAGCTGTGAACTCAGGAGGAAAACACTGTCTTGCCCTCTCTTCAGAAGGAGAAGTTTACTCTTGGGGTGAGGCAGAAGACGGGAAGTTGGGGCACGGCAACAGAAGGTATTATGTGAAACCATCATTTTTAATGTTATGTTTTCCTCTTCTTGTCTGTGTTAATGCTTGTATGGTGTATTGGCAGTTTGTTTTTTAAGACGACATTTGTAATAATCTACTCAAAGTTAATGTTAATGACTCATTTAGCAGAAATAAGTTCATGTGACATTATGTAGGCTTGCCTACATGACCCCTCTGTTGGGGGGAAATCAGTTCTGAATTTTGATTTCTGATTACTAAGTATGGTGAGCTTCATCTTGTCCTTTTCCCCCAGGTCCCCTTCCCCTCGTCCCCGAGTCATCCACTGAATCACAGTTGGCCTTTTGTTAATATGCAGATGCTAAAACTGTAAATACAGAGGAAATGGCAGTAGGGGAAAGGGACACACAAATGATATGGTTTTTCAAACAAAGCAACCCAAACCCACTAAATTTTTAAAAAGTAATGGGAACCACCTGCCAAATTGGAGTGACAGGGCCCTTTGCATCTGAAATAACTAAAACACCAGACAAAATATATGAAACAGCAGCCCTAAAGACATTGGATAACAGGAAGTAAAGTACGGTCAGTGATCTCCAGAGGTGAATACTGACAATCATGTGTGAGGGGAATATCTGAGAGGCCAAGGCACAGACCACCTGAAAAGATTAGGAGGAACATTCCCAGAGCTCACAGAGGGCAGAGGGTAGGGCCGACTCCCCAGACCTCATAATTCGCAGGGCGCTGAGTAGAGGACTAAAAGTGGTGGTGCACCCAGAGGGGAAGGAAGTGAACCACAGACTAAGGGTTGTTCTGATCCCCCCAACAAAGCTAAAAAGCAAGACCTGAAAGGATTAACCTGTTGACAGGTAACTTAACCATGTTGTAGAGATCAAAGCTCAAGAATGTTTTTATGGATACAAACATATCAAACAGCCAGCAAGATGATATTCACAGTGTTGTTCATCCAGTCAGAAATGATCAGGCACATGTCTCTCCAGTAGTGTCGGGAAAACTGGATATTCAAATGCAAAAGAATGAAATTGGACCACTCTTCTACACCACTCACAAAACTTAACTCAAAATGGAGTAAAGACTTGGCTTTAAGACCCGAAATGATAAAACTCCTAGAAGAAGACATAGGGAAGAAGCTCTTTGACATTGGTCTTGGCCATGATTTTTTGGCTATGACACGAAAAGCACAAGCAACAAAGGCAAGAATCAACAAGTGGGGCTCCGTCAAACCAAAAGCTTCTTCACAGCACAAGAAACAACACAGTGAAAAGGCAAACTGTGGAATGAGAGAAACGAGTTGCAAATCATACAACTGGTCGGGGGTTAAGATCCAGAATCAACACGTGGGGCTCCGTCGAACCAAAAGCTTCTTCACAGCACAAGAAACAACACAGTGAAAAGGCAAACTGTGGAATGAGAGAAACGAGCTGCAAATCATACAGCTGGTCGGGGGTTAAGATCCAGAATCAACACGTGGGGCTCCGTCGAACCAAAAGCTTCTTCACAGCACAAGAAACAACACAGTGAAAAGGCAAACTGTGGAATGAGAGAAACGAGTTGCAAATCATACAACTGGTCGGGGGTTAAGATCCAGAATCAACACGTGGGGCTCCGTCGAACCAAAAGCTTCTTCACAGCACAAGAAACAACACAGTGAAAAGGCAAACTGTGGAATGAGAGAAACGAGTTGCAAATCATACAACTGGTCGGGGGTTAAGATCCAGAATCAACACGTGGGGCTCCGTCGAACCAAAAGCTTCTTCACAGCACAAGAAACAACACAGTGAAAAGGCAAACTGTGGAATGAGAGAAACGAGTTGCAAATCATACAACTGGTTGGGGGTTAAGATCCAGAATACATAAGAAACTCATACAACTGAATAGCCAACGAAAACCAAATACCCCAATGAACAAATGGGCAGAGGACCTGAATAAGCATGGTTCCAAGAGGCCTACAAATGGCCAACAGGCACGTGAAAAATTGCTCAGGGTCACTAAATCATCAGGGAAATGCAAATCAAAACCACAATAAGACATCACCTCCCAAGTGTTATCATCAAGAAGACCAGAGGTAACAGGTACTTGCGAGGGTGTGGAGAAAAGGGAGCCCTTGTACGTTGTTGGTGGGAATGTAAACTGGTGCAGCCACTGTGTGAAACAGTGTGGAGGTTCCTCATAAAATTTAAAATTGAATTAGCATATGATCCAATGATCTCACTTCTGGGTATATAGCCAAAGGAAATGAAACCACTATTTCAAAAAGATATCTGCACCCCCATGTTCACTGCAGCATTATTTACAATAGCCAAGATAAAGAAACAACCCCTGAGTGTTCATTGACAGACAAATGGAGAAAGAAAAATGTGTTGTGTGTGTGTGGGGTGTGTGTGTATGTGAATATTACTCAACCATGAAAAAGGAAATCCTGCCATTTGCAGCAATATGGATGAACTTCGAGGACTTTATGCTAAGTGAAATGTGTCAGAGAAAGACAAAAAACTGTATGATCTCACTTATATGTGGAATCTTAAAAAAGCTGAACTCATAGAAGTAGAGAGCAGATTGGTGGTTGCCAGGGGTTGGGGGTGGAGGAAATGGGGAGATGTTGCTAAAAGAGTACAAACTTCGTTATGAGATCAATAAGTTGCGGGGATTTAATGTACAGCATGGTGACTATAGTTAACAATACTGTATTGTACATATGCAAGTTGCTAAGAGCGTACATCTTAAATGTTCTTACTACACACATACAAAAGTAAACATGTGAGGTGAAGGATTTGTTAACTAACCTTATTGTAGTAACCATTTCACAATATATACATCTATCAAATCATATTGTGCACCTTAAACTTACACAATATTATATGTCAATTTTATCTCAATAAAGCTATAAAAAAATTATCAGGCACACAAAAGAGAAGGAAAATACAACCCATATAAGGAGAAAAGTCAGTTGATTGAAACTGACCCAGAAGTGACACAAGTGATAGAATTACTAGACAAGAACACTGTAACAGTTCTATCTTCAGTAAGGTAGAGGAAAAACTTGAACATGTTAGGTAGAGACTGAAAGATATTTAAATGCCCAAATCAAAGTCCTAAAGAAATACAATGTCCAAGAAAAATACAATGTTTAAGATGAAAAATACAGTGCATGGGATTAATGGCAGATTAAACATTGCAGAAGAAAAGGTCAGTGAACTTGAATATATAAGAGTAGAAACTATCCAAATGAAACAGAAAAAAAAAAGAATATATTAAAAGACCATAGTATCAGTGAGCTGTGGACAACCTCAAATGGCCCAATACATGCATAATTGGAGTTACCAAAAGTGATGAAGATGGGGATTTTGAAGAAGTAATGGCTGAAAAAATTTCAAATTTGATGAAAATTATAAACCCACACATTCAAGAAGCTCAGAGAACCCTAAGCAGGAGAAACATGAAGGAAACGACACCAAAGCACATTATAATCAAATTGCTCAAGGCCATTGATAAGGAGCAAAATATTTTAAAGCAGCCAGAGGGAATAATACCAGTTATGTACAGAATAAAAAGTAAAGGGTGATGGTGAATTTCTGATAAGAAATAATGTAAGCTAGAATACAGTGGGAGATACTGAAAGTAAAAATAACTGTCAGCCTAGATTTTTTTACTCAATGAAATTATTTTTTCAGGAATGAATTTGAAGTAGACTTACGCAGGCATACAAAAGCTGAAATAATTCACCACCTCCAGATCTGTACAACTAAAAATTTAAAGGAATTACTTCAAACTAGAGGAAGATTATACCAGATGGGATCAGGGATCTATACAAATGAATGAGGAAATTACTACATGGGTTAATATCATGATGTTTTCCCTTATTATATAAATTCCTTTAAGAGATAATTGAATGTTTTCAGGATATGGTAAAAATGAACTGAGATGCTTAAAACATACGTAGGAGTAAAATAAATGACAGCGGTAGCACAGAGGCTGGGGTTAGAGGCAGGAAATGGACATAATGCTGTTGTGAAGTTCTGACACCACACACGATGTAGTACATGACCCCAGACTAAACTCTAACCGTTAGAGATGCAGTCTACACCCGCCAAAGCAGCCCCGAAAAGAACGCAACAAAAAGTTTTATCTGATGAGCCAACAAGGGAGTTAAAGTGAATCAAAAAACATACTTGAAAGAAACCAGAAAAAAGAAAAAAAATGGAGTAAACAGATGAGACAAATAGAAAACAAATAGTAAGGTATAGATCTAAACCAAAATATATTAACAATCACATCAAATGTTAAATGATCTAAACACCACAGTTAAAAGTCATTGTCAGAATGCATATCAAAGCAAGATCAAACAATATGCTACATAGAACAAACTTTGTATTTAACATGTCTATATTTAAACACATAAATCGATTAAAAATAAAAGAGTGGGAAAATATGCTAACACAGATTAAAAGAAACCTGGAATGCCTATATTAATATTATACAAACCAGATGTAACATCAGAGAATATCATAAAAAGGGTCATTTTATGATGATGATGTGGTCAGTTCATCAAGAGGACATAATAATCCTAAATGTTTACACAACAATAATAGATCTTCCAAATATATGAAATTAAACAAAATGACAGAGCTGTAAGGAGAAACAAATTTACAGTTGTAGATTTTAATATCCCTCCCTCAATAACTGATAGGTGGGTAGAAGATGTGTCAGAAGACTTGAACAACTTTATCCACCAATTTGATCTAATTACCACTATACAACACTACTTAACAAAAGCACATTCTTTTCAAGTACACGTGGAACAGCTGCCAATATAGACCGTAATTTGGGCCAGAAAACAAATCTCATAAATCAAAAAGATTCAAGTTATATAAAAGATTTTCTCTGACCACAATGGAATTAATTAGAAATCAATTACTATAAAGTATGGAAAATCCTCCATATATTTGGAAAGTAAATAAAATGTAAAAATAACTAAAATGTAAAAAAAATAACTGATGGGTCAAAGAAGGAATCAGTGCGAAATTAGAAAGAATTTTGATCTGGGTGAAAATGAAAACAATATATAAAAATGTGTGGGATCCAGCAGAAGCAGTACTTAGAAGGAGATTTATAGCATGAAATGCCTTTTTATAAAAGAAAAATGATCTCTAAACAATAACCTCAGCTTCTACTTTAAGGAACTAGAATAAGAAAGACAAAGTGAGCAGATTGAAGGAACTAAGAAAGATCAGAGCAAGAATCCATGAAATAGAAAACAGAGAAGTAGAGAAAAATTAAAACAGAAGTTGGTTCTTTGAGAAAGTTAGCATCATCAATAAAACCTCCATCTAGACTAATCTATCTATCTATATACACACACACACACAAATTATAGCAATATCAGGAATGAGGGCGTTTGTAGTTATTGAAAGATGAAGTATATTAAATAACTTTATGCCAACAGATTGAACTTTTTAGACGAAATGGACAAATTCCTCAAAGGACACACATTCTTTAATGCTCACTCAAGAAAAATTAGATGACTTGAATGGCCCTGTGTCTATTTAAGAAATTGATTTTCCCACAAATAAATCCTCAGGACCAGATATATGACTGGTGATTTCTACCACGCATGTAAGTAACAGATAATACCAGTTCTTCACAGTCAGTTTCAGAAAATTGAGGAGGGAATTCTCGCCAACTTACTTTTTTGAGGACAGCTTTATTCTTATATCAAAACCAGACTCAGATGTTATTAGGAAAATATAGACCAATATCCTTCATGAGCATAGATGTAAAAATTCTTAATATTTTAGAAAGTTGAATCCAACAATATGTAAAAGGATAAAGCAGTAAGGCCAAATGATGTTTTTGCCAGTATTGAATAATTGTTTTAACATTAGAAAATTGATCAGTGTAAAAAAGAAAAACTATATAGATTATCTCAGTAGATGAAAGGCGGAAAAGCATTTGGCAAACTAACATTTGTTTCTGATAAAAACTTTCAGCAATCTGGGAATGAGAGAAAACTTCCTCAGCTTGGTAAAGGGCATCTCTGTTAAAGCTAGGGCTTGACTTCCCTGGTGGCTCAGTGGTTAAGAATCCGCCTGCCAATGCAGGGGACACGGGTTCAGAGCCCTGGTCCGGGAAGATCCCACATACCGCGGAGCAACTAAGCCCATGCACCACAACTACTGAGCCTGTGCTCTAGAGCCCGCGAGCCACAACTACTGAGTGCCTAGAGCCCATGCTCCACAACAAGAGAAGCCACCACAATTAGAAGCCCACGCACCGCAATGAAGAGTAGCCCCCGCTCGCCACAACTAGAGAAAGCCCACGCACAGCAACGAAGACCCAACACAGCCATAAATGAATGAAAGAGAGAGAGAGGGAGGGAGGGAGGGAGAGAGAGAGAGAGAGAGAGAGAGGGAAAGAAAGGAAGGAAGGAAAGAAAAGAAAGAAAGAAAAGAAAGCTAGGGCTAATGTGGTACATGATGGTGACAGGCTGAACACTTTCCCTATCTCCAGGAACAAGACAGGACGTCTGCTGCTGTCTGTCACCAGTTGTACTCAGCGTTGTTTAGCAGGTTTAGCAAGTGCAGCACAACAATGCAAAGAGGTAAAAGGCATTCAGATTGGAAGGAGAATTAAAGCTGTCCATTTACACATCATATGATTATTTATGTAGAAAATCTGACGGTGTCTACAAAACAGCTACTAGAATCAGTGTGATTAGCAAGGTTGCAGGAGAGAAGATCAGTAAATAAAAGTCGATTGCAGGCAAATAAAGGAAACATTTCTGCATTAAAAAAAGTCAACTGTGTGTCTTTATACATATACATATGCAATCAGAAATTGAAATTTTAAAATACCATTTATGGTACCCTGCCCCTAAAATCGAAATAGTAAGGAATAAATTTGACCCAAAGATATGGATAACTTACAGACAAAAAAACTGTAAAATATTGCTGAGAGAAATTTTTAAAGACCTAAACTAATGGAGGAGTATGCTGTGTTCATGGATTGGAAGACTCAGTATTGTTGATTTCTTGGTTTTCCCCAAATTAACCTATTGATTCAACCCCTTCCCAATCAAAATTTCGGTAGAAATTGACAAGCTGATTATAAAATTCACGTGGAAGTGAAGAGTACCTACAATAGTCAAGACAGCTTTGCAAATGAGGAGCCAGAGTTGGAGGACTGACACTATTTAACTTCCAGTCTCATTTTAAAGATACAGTAATCAAGACAGTGTGGTATTATTGTAACAAGTGAGAAATATATCAGTGGAGCAGGATAGGAGAGGAAGTCCAAAAACGTACCCACAAATACGGATACAGTGAGTGTGGAAAAATGAAACTTGATTCCTCCCTCACAGTTTGCAGTGCATAATACGAAAGTGCAAAGACAATTTACTGGAGAAAAGATAGTCTTTTCAACAGATGGTTTTGAACAATTGGACAACCGTATGGTAAACAGTGAACTTAAATTCTTATCTTGCGCCATTAATATCCAAAATTCAACCAAATACTTCATCTACTTCTACCTGGGCCAAGTAGCCATTCTTCTGTTCAGATCTGGTTTAAAGCATGGACTGTGCCACAGACCCAGCGATCCATCCAAAAACAAGGACTGCAGCCTAAATTCCAAATACCACAGACTAAAATCTTCAGCCTTGCCTAAGGGAACACCTCGATCTTTGTACTTGAATTCTTATCTTGCATCGTATCCAAAATTAACTCATAAATCTAAAGGCTACAACTAAAAACTTCTAGAAGAAAACATGAGAGAAAACTTTTGTGAGCTTAGGTCAGATGAAGATTTTTAGATAGAACTCCAAAAGCACAATCCAGTAAAGAAAACTAGGATAAATTGGACTTTATAAAACTTGTGAACTTCTCTTTGAGAGACACTGTTAAGGGATGGAAATCACATGCCACAGACTGGGAAAGCATATTTACCACATCCTATATCTGACTCAGGTCTTATATCCAAGATCATTATAAATAGCTTTCAAAACTCAGTAATAAGAAAAAGAAGTTTGTCGTCAGGCTTGCCATGTTATATATAGACCAGTTGACTCCTTAAATGAAATGTTGATTTATAGCAAGGGTAGACAGGCTGTTTCTGCAAAAGGCCAGATAGTCATAAATATTTTACGCCAGCCACATACAGTTTTTGTTGTATATCCTTCTTTTGTGGTTTTCGTTTGTTTGTTTTACAACCCTTAAAAAATGCAAAGCCCATTCTCAGCTCACTGGCCTTTCAAAAACAGGTCATAGGCAAGACATGGCCCATCTGTAAGTGCTGGTCTTCCAGCCCCTGATTTAGACTGTACATCTCCTCTCTGGCATTTGGGCAGCTTGTATAAAAGGAGGTAGGTAGGGAATTACGTGATTTTGAGTTCAGGCCTGAATGATTCTTCCAGATTGATTGAATGATTGACTTGACAGATGTATGTAGGTTGAGAGGTGTACATTGAATAAATGAGCAACAAACCAATAGCCTATATTTAATAATTTAAGAATATTTAAGAATGAAACTATTTCAGTTATCTTTGGGGACCTCTTTTGCAGTCCGTGTGACCGTCCTCGTGTCATTGAGTCTCTGAGAGGAATAGAGGTGGTTGATGTCGCTGCTGGTGGAGCCCACAGCGCCTGTGTCACTGCAGCCGGGGACCTCTACACGTGGGGCAAAGGCCGGTATGGCCGCCTGGGGCACAGTGACAGTGAGGACCAGTTGAAGCCAAAGCTGGTGAGGAGGAGCTGTGCTCGGGAGGCCTGGAGGGACAGCTTGCCGTTGTCGTTATGCTTTTTAAAAATCCACAGTATTTCCTGTTCCAGATTCTTTTTAGTTTCAGAGTTAACAGTGGGTTTTTTTGGTGGGAATAAAAACCACCTTGGTATATATTCCGTGGGTCGTTTAAACAGGAGAGCGTTTGAAATACCCTTTTATCTACACTAGTAAATATTACTTGGCATCTAGCTAGAGGCTTTGTCTTCTGGGAGGTCCGCTGTGATTCAGGTGAGACTGTGGGGTGAGCGGCAGGACTGAGCACTGGACACTGGGCCCTGCTCCTCCCGCTGGGATGCTCATAGTCCAGACATGCGAGGGTGTCTTCTGTCCTGGCCCGCAGGACCGTTAAGATTCCCTGGTCTTTGTAAAGAGTTAAGACAGCCACCCTCCCCGCCGCAAGTCCCAGCACGTTAGCCCCTCCGGGGAGAGCCTCCCTTCTGATGCGGTCGGATGTCCTCAGTGTCCCTCTCTCTGCAGGTGGAGGTGCTGCAGGGCCACCGCGTGGTCGACGTCGCCTGTGGCAGTGGGGACGCCCAGACCCTCTGCCTGACGGAGGACGACACCGTCTGGTCCTGGGGGGACGGGGACTACGGCAAGCTGGGCAGAGGGGGCAGCGACGGCTGCAAGGCGCCCGTGAAGGTACGCTGCCCGCCGCCGCCTGCGTCTCAGGAGTAGCCTCGCTTCATCTTTAGCTTCTTTGCAAAACACACGATGGGTCACTGGGTGAAAAGGGAGTGAAAGACCCAGAGGTATGACGATAGTTTTAAGCTCCGTTTCGCGCTCTCTCGGGAATGTCTGTGGTCAGCGGGGCATCGCGCAGCCCGTGGTTTTATTTAGCCTGCGGACCTGTTTGAGGAGGACGACTTGTTCCCACTCTGCAGTTCACAGAGGTCTGTAGCCACGCACTGCACTAGTATTCGCTGAAAGGCTGCATCTGGCTTAGCCGGAGGCTGCTGGATGGACATCTGTGAGAAGCCAAGAGAAGAGCCTCCGCCTGAGCCGAGCGGCTCTGGGCGGTTTATCGACGTTTGTGATCACGGCTGTGTTTTGCCCTCGTGAATAGGGAGTTGGCGGAGGTTACGTCCATCGGTGTGTTTGGGTCACATGCTGACCACCTAGCGGCCTGCGGGACAAGAACACAGCAGGGCTGTTCACCTGAGGTGATCTGCTGTGGACTTGGGAGTGTCGGTGCCGTGAAGGAAAGCTAGAAGTTGTCTCTGCTTGGCATCGTCTCTTGTTGGGGCTCTGAGACTGCGCGTGCAGAGTAGAGACCCACGTGGTGCATGTGCGGCCTGGGGAGGGGGTGGGGAGCCACTGGGGGCTGTCAGAATAGGAGCCTGAGCTGGGGCTGCCGAGCTGTTCTTCTCAGAGCCGCGCTGCTCAGCAAAGCAGCCGCTGGCCACGCATAACTACTTAAGTTTTGACGTAAATCAGTTAAGAGTGAGTGACATCACAGTTCACTCCCTCGCTTGAACTGCCCACATTTCACGTGCTCAGCAGCTGCGTGTGCTGCCATGCTGGGCAGTGTGGGCACAGCAAGCTTCCGTTACCACGTCGAGTGGTATTGGCGGGTGCCGGCTAGAGCCAGGGCCTGATGAAGAGCATGTCACCTGAGGCACCTGCCCCTCTGTGCCATGAGGCTGGCCGCAAGGAGACACCCCTCTTCTTTGGGGCCTCCTTGGCAGGTGCTGCTGGAAGACCTGGGACTCAAGCCTGCCTTCTTGTCTTTACCACCACTTGCTCTTTTCCCTCACAGGTATACGGTATCTTAACCACGTTACAGGTTACTCATGGTTTCCACATTTATGAAAAAGTTGTTGTGGGCTTTCGTATGTCAAGAAGGCATTAGACAAAGGCTTTGCACCTTTCAGGGTTGAGATGCCGAGCGTTGGGGGGTGTTGGGGGGTGGAGGCCATTACTGCTATCATTGTGTTGGGGGTAGGGTGAGGAGAAAACTAAGAGAATTAGGGGCTAATGAATTTAAATTTAAGTTTGAGAACTTGAGTCTGGAAACAGTCACAGGTAATAAGGAGCATAGTTTGCTAGGTGAGGAAAGACGTCAGCCAGGTAAATGAACCCCAGTAAGAGCTCTGGGCGCTAGCTGTGAAGGGTCTGCACCGTTGAGCATGCAGGGCTGGAAGTGGGGTCCAACACGGACCTGACCAACGTCGTGTGTAATTGGAATAACCTGGGCAGATGGATTGCTCGTGTCTGAAGTCAGAACCCTGGTTGTCTTGGCCATCCGTCCCCCATTACCTGCTTCTTCCCCGTGGGCCTGTGCATCTGAGAGGGCTGGAGGGCAGATGGGAAGTGCAGGGCTTGCCGGAGAATGGGGCCACCACATCACAAAGAGAAACGGAGTTGGGAGAGCGGATGCTGGGGAAAGCGATCATAGACCTTCAGTAGTGACGTGTTCATTTCCCGTGGTATGCGGTGCATCTCACGGGTGGTGGCGCGGGCGCCTGGCCGCCTGTGGCCTGTGTGCCCTCAGAGCCAGGCTTCCTGCTCCTTCTGCGAACACTTGGCTGTGTGGAGTAGGGTTTTACGTCGTAATAACCGTTTGGCGTAGGAGTAAAAGGGCTTTCCGAGTTCTCTGTTGGCGTCACTGCGGTCTCTATCTGGGTGCAGCCGTCAGCAGAAACCTTGATTGAATCAGTCTAACTGAGCCTTTTCCCTTCTAGATCGATTCTCTGACAGGCCTTGGAGTGGTTAAAGTGGAATGCGGGTCCCAGTTTTCTGTCGCCCTGACCAAATCTGGTGCTGTCTATACTTGGTATGCAAGATTCTATTTATTTAAGTCCACCAAATCCGGATTGTTCATTAGAAGTCGCTTTAGCTGCCGTTTTGTAGGTAGCAATGTGGCTTCTGGGGCAGGCTGTGGTTTGTGTCTTGCAGTGTCAGCGTGGTGTCTGCTCCCGGAGGGTGGCGCAGGGTGGTCACCAAGATGGCTTTGCACTCACGAGTCCCGCGTTTCCTTGTGTGCAGGGGCAAAGGTGATTATCACAGGCTGGGCCATGGGTCTGACGACCACGTTAGACGGCCGCGGCAGGTCCAAGGGCTGCAGGGGAAGAAGGTCACCGCCATCGCCACCGGGTCCCTGCACTGTGCATGCTGCACCGAGGACGGTAGGTGGAGGCCCGGCCTCGCAACGCGGAGGCGTCCGATCGGAGGGGCCGGCTCAGGGCTGACACGCGCGGCCCTGAGGTGGAGGCGGGACGGGGAGAGCCACACCACGCTCGAAAGCTTCAGCCCCTGGTGGGAACACCGGTGAACCTGCTGTGTCTCATGGCTAACAGAGCCGGCCTGACGCGGCCGTTGTTAGAAACACTCGCCTGCAAGGTTGGCCTTCGGCTGGCTCCTGGGAGCCTGGACTTCAGGAGGGCTCCCACCAGCCCCGATTGAAGGAGGCTTTGTTAGAATGTTTGCAAAGAGCGTGGTCTCTGCCGAAACCTGCGTCCTGCTGGGGGTCTGGAACTTGGGTACGTGCCAGGCAGAGTGCCTGCCTGACCTGCCCCAGTCAGCACCCTGGCACCGAGTCCCTTATGTCCCTGCTGGACGGCACGTCCCAAGGGGCCACAACTTGTTACTGAAGGAACTAAGTGTGTCTGTGTGACTCCACTGGGCGGGGACCCTTGGAAGCTGGCTCCTGGTTTTCTCTGCACGTCACCCACGTGCCTTTTCCCTTTGGTGATTTTGCTTTGTGTCCTTTCACTGTAATGAATGATAGCTCTGAGTCTGGTATATGCTGAGTCCTGGAGTTCTCCTAGTGAATCATCAAAACGGAGGGTGGTCTTGGGAACCCCAAGAGAATGGCAAAAGGGAATTACGGATGCAGTTAAGATTGCCAAATCAGCTGACTTTACAGTATGGAAATGTTCTGAGTCATTAGGTGAGCCTAGTAAAATCGCACACACCCTTCAGTGGAGAAAAGGAGGCAGAAGATCAGTGAGAGAGACGTGGTGGAAGGAGAGGACGGAGAGATTTTCCAGTTACGAGAGGGTCTCAGCTTGCATCGCTGGCATTGACGGTGGCGTGAAGGGGCCGGGGAGCATGGGTGGCTGCTGGAAAACTGCCATTCCCCCAAGTTTGCTCCCTTTAAAAGGCTTCGGTGAATTATATGAACACGTGCCCTTTAATTAGTTTCGATGCATGAGTTTCATATATGAATATGCAACTTCTGTGGCTTGTGGTGGGACTGATGTAGTTCTTGATGAAGAAATTACAACACACTTTTATTTCCTTTATTATAATTTAAAAAATTTTGAAACATATATATAACACACTTAGAGAACAGTTGCAAGTGTAGTACAAAGAACTTTTTCTTTTTCCATGTGAGAGATAGGTGATGCCGTGGTGCCCCATGACCCTGAACAAGTGTGTATTTCCTACAGTGATGGGCCCTGGGCTACCTAATCACAACATGGCCTTCAGGGAGAAAATACACACAGTCGTCACTCCACCTGACCTCCCTCTCTCTCCCCTCACAACACGGGCTCTGTCAGCCGTGCTGCTCTTATCTCTATTCTGAGACGACCCTCAGTCACCCCTCAGGGTCATCCTTGTCAGTCTTCTTCAGTCTTCTTGGACTTTTTGGACCTTGACACTTTTCACACTGGTTACAGGCTGGTTATTTTGTAGAACATTTCTCAATTTGAGTTTGATGTTTCCTCAGTAGATGCAGGTTGCATGTCTTTGATCTTAATTTATCCTGCATTCCTAATTCATCCTCAGTTCATCAGGGGACATGCATGTTCTCTTTGTCCCATTACTAATGGTGTTAATATCAGTCACTTGATAAAGGAGGTGTAGCCAGCCTGTTCCCCTGTGAACATCCTTTGTAACTAATAAGTATTTGGGAGGGTGTTTGAAACTATATAAACATTCCTTTTTCACTGAACATTTTATTTATTCTCATCAGATATTTAAATTTTTGTTGGTTTGTTTTCATCTTGTCGGGCTCGTGGTTTCCTGATTTATCTAATGAGTTACATATAAGCTGTTGCTTTTACTTACCTTGATGTTCAAATTGTGCCCTGTGTGGCTGGCTTCATCTCCTGAAGTTTCCACCCCGTCATTCATTGGGTACTTCCTCGCTTTCTGGCACAAAAAGACCTTCTATCCTTGTCTTGACTCTCCGTGTCTCAAGCTCAGAACTGTCTGTTTCCCCAAGGAGCCCTGGTGCCTTTAGAGGAAAATGGTGTTTGAAAGACAAGGTCAGGTCTGTAGGTGTGCTCATCGCTATGGGATGTCACTGCTCCCAGGCCTTCTCAGTGGATAGAGCTAGGGAATATATATATAAATAATACACAGAATTACATCTGTGCTTATTTCTCTATGTATATATGTACATAGAGTACCACTTGTTCACACCAGTACCCGAAGGCACTGGACCACAGGTTCATTCTACTTTTCTCTATTTCCATACTTGTTCCTCCTTTCTCTTTTGGTAAGAAACCTGGATCCCCTTACTGAGTAAGGAAGTGATTCACTTGCTCTTCCTGTAGTGGCTGGTGTCCCATCGTCGCCTTTGCCTTCTCCCCTGCGTGGATCCTCACCTCACTTGGGCTGTGACTGCCCACTCTGGACCATGTCCCCGCGTGGGTATACTGCTCCCTGCTTCGGCTGACTTCCCACACCTGGCTACCCTCTGTGTGGAAGTCCTTGTCTCTCGTGCACTCTTGATTCCCTGCACCCGGCTGCGCCTCTGCAGAGAGGCTCTCTTCCCCTTGCTTGCACTCTGACCCCTACCCAGTGGCTTTAGGACTGAGTTCTTCAGAGCAGAAAGGGGCAGGACACAAGCACACTGCCCTTGATCATGCGGGCCTTGCACTTTGCACGGCGGTGCTTGTGGCTTCATGGCATCCTGAGGACTCTGTGGATTTGCAAGGCTTGTGATGTTTCTAGAGAACTAGACTCACTTCTGTTCTAGTCACCACCGTAGCCATACAGTGGTGTTTCATGGTTGGGATCTAGTATGGTGTGCTGAAAAATACGATTCTCATCAGTGAGATATGAATGAGAGATTCCTACCTCACGTTTAGGACATGAGTAACCATTGGAAGAACAGCATGTTCCTTTAAAACATGGGTTCTGTTTAGTTAAACACTGACTTTCTCTTCCTTTGACATACACAATCCATTTGGACTGTAAGTATTTACCATCTGTTCTGACGTTACTTGTTCTGATTAAGAACTGCTCCAGTTACATGCTTAGTCCTGTGAGCAGACACGGTTGGAAAAGCCGTGTGCGCAGCGGGGGAAGGGTCCTGGGAAGCCTGCTCCCTCTTTGAGTGTTGTGATTAGAGACATCTGGATCACCATAAGGTTCACATCGCACAGACGACCGCCGACAGCCAGCTGGAGGGCAGCGAGGACTGTGTGCGGGAAGACGGCGGTGGTCGTGCGTGCACTGGTGGTAATATACCAGTCCTTGTTCTAAACCCACTGCATCAGGTGAAGTGTATACGTGGGGCGACAACGATGAGGGGCAGCTGGGAGATGGAACGACAAATGCCATCCAGAGGCCTCGGCTGGTAGCTGCTCTTCAGGGCAAGAAGGTCAACCGCGTGGCCTGTGGCTCAGCACACACCCTCGCCTGGTCGACCAGCAAGCCCGCCAGTGCCGGGAAGCTCCCTGCCCAGGTCAGTGGCGGTTGGGCGAGTGGGCCAGCAGGCATGCAGGTTGTGACAGAGTTACGGCCTGCGTATTGAATTACGCGTGTGCAAGCGTGCGCACACTTGGTTTTCCCCTTATGCATTTCCAGAGGTGCTCTATTGTCAATAATGTATAATTATTGGTAGTGGTAAGAACAGTATTTTTAAGAACGTTAATTACTCACGCCAGTCGACATTCTGTGTGTATCAGTGTGTCACCTTTATTCAACATTTGATAAACTATATAAAACCATTCTGGTAGTTCAGGCTGCATGTTTTCTGTAGTAAATATATTTCTATACGCTAATTTTTTTTTAACCTTCCCCTTGGTTTACGTTTCTTGGCTCAGGCAAAATGGCCAGAATATTATTTTAGAAACAGCAAGATTTTTTTTTTTTTTTTTTTTTTTTGCGGTACGCGGGCCTCTCACTGTTGTGGCCTCTCCCGTTGCGGAGCACAGGCTCCAGACGCGCAGGCCCAGCGGCCACGGCTCACGGGCCCAGCCGCTCCGCGGCATGTGGGATCTTCCCGGACCGGGGCACGAACCCGTGTCCCCCTGCATCGGCAGGCGGACTCTCAACCACCAGCCAGATATTTTTAAACCAAACTCAGAAGTCATAGTGCTTCTCTGTTTTCAAACACAGTATTTTCAGAATCTGTGTACTATACAGTGGCTCATCCGTGCGTTTGGCACCTAAGTCGACTTAACGCAGTTTCCATGTTTCAGGTCCCCATGGAGTACAATCATTTGCAGGACATCCCCGTCATAGCACTGCGGAACCGGCTGCTGCTGTTGCATCACATCTCAGAGCTCTTTTGCCCCTGCATCCCCATGTTTGACCTGGAGGGCTCCCTCGATGAAACTGGACTCGGGCCTTCTGTGGGCTTCGGCACTCTGCGAGGCGTTCTGATATCCCAGGGAAAGGTACCGCTCTGGTAGCAGTTTTTACTGTAGGTGATACTGGTATCTTCAGTAAGCTTTATCCAACAAAAATTCCTGAATTAGGAATATATTGAATACAGCTCATTCAACAAACGTTCACTGAGCACCTACTATTTGCCAGGCCCTGTCCTGGGTACTTAGAATGCATCGAAACAGACAAAAATCTCTTCTCTTTTGGAGCTTATGCTAAAAATGAAGAGTGTGGTGCTGCCTTTTTCCCCCTGTAATCTCTGTTTCCCACCTCCCCAGAAGGTTGGCAGAACTAAGCTTCCATTCTTGCAGTGCTCTCTGCTGTTCTGGCCTTGAGGCTTTATGGCAAATCCCTACTGACAGCAGGAAGGAAAAATAATGGGATAATTTCTTCCCCAGGGGATGTCCAACAGAGGAACCCAGACGTTACAGATCGCTTAGATAGAAGTTCGGTACCAGGATATGTAGAAATTCCTGGCCGAAGGGTAGTTTAACAGCCTCTGAAAAGAATCATGAATGAAGGCTTCTGAAAGTCATGAGAGAAATTTTGACCCATTGACGTTTGTGATAATTTGAGCTTTCTAGAATGGACTGCTTGCCAGGAACCCGTGTGCCCTGCATCGGCAGGTGGACTCTCAACCACTGCGCCACCAGGGAAGCCCCTGGTCTATTCTTAATGATAATAAAATTTAGATGTTTTGGAGTACTGTCCAAACAGATTTTTTTTCGGGATTAGCTCTATTTCCTAAAATACCTGGCCGAAGGAGACTGGTGCACACGTTTTATTTTTATGTGTGGCTTAGAGACACGTAGACAGTGATGAGGACTGTGGTAATGGTAAGAGCTCTCGGATGACCCGGAGCAGGAAAAAACTGTGGGCAGTAAAATCAATATGAGACTTTACTTCAACCATTTTTCAGTAATAGAAATGGCAAATTTGATTACTTTCACCGTTTTTTTTTAATCCCTCAAAGCGGAGGTGATAATAAGCAGTAAAAGGGGAAAAGCCTCTCCTTGTAGGGGGGAAACAAAGCGAGAGGTAGCACGTGTCTCACACCGAGTGTGTGAGTGTCCTGCAGGCTGGGAGCGCAGGGCGGGGACGCCCGGGGAGGCTGAAAGGCACCCTCAGCCGCGGGGGTATCGGCCTCTCTTCTGGTCCTCGTTGGAAAGGACCGCCCCTGCTGGAAGTTCTAGGGAGTGGGTTTCGTTGGTGACCGTGGAGAACTGTTACCAGGGCCCAGAAGAGAGTGAGCCACAGGAGGGCGGGGCCCGGCGGGGCGCTCCGTGGGGAAGGCAGCGCGTGCCTGGAGCAGGGCCGGGCAGCGGGGAGGGCGGTGGTCCTCGGGGTGCAGGGCGTGCAGGAGTGCGTGGGGAGTGGCCTGCCTCTGCGTTGCCTCTGTGGCGCGGGGGGTGTGTCTGTGGGCCCCCCGTGTGGTGGCAGCCCCTCTGCCCTTCCCATCTTCACAGGTTGGAGCTCTCAGGCTCTGACCTAAGCGGGGGGGAGCTGCAGACCTTGCTGTCGGCACCTCGGGGCCCGCCCTCCGCTCCTCCCCCAGCCGCCCTGCCTCCAGAAGAGAGCTCGGTCGTCCGCTCGGCAGGGACCTGGGCTGCCACCAGTCCTGCCTCCTCCGGGGGTCTGGACCCTCCTCCCGTCCTCACACGCGCGCACGCGAGCACGTGTCCCCCGCGCCCAGGCCCACCTGGGCACGCGTCTCCCCGGGTGAAGTTGGGGTCTGCTTCCTTTGCTTGCCGTCCTCACCCTGGGTTTTCCAGGTTTCTTTCAGTGCCCGGTGCCCATGAGTCCCCTCCCTCGCTGGCTTCGCCCTCCCCGTCCCAACCATGGCCCGCTCCCCGGCCCTGCTGCGGCTTTGTGGCCGGCGTCTCTGTTGGGACAGCAACGCTGTATACTTAGTGCCTCAGTCCTGCAGCTAGCGGACTTGCGGTTTGGCTGGGAAACCTCAGTTTTCTGTTTAACCCTCGGAGCCTGGCCTGAGCCCTGGGTTGGAGCAGGTGGTCCCCGGGCTCTGGCCCTCGCTCCTCTCTGTGCAGTGCCTGCCGGGTGCCCCGTGCCTCCAGATGGCAGGCAGGGGGTGCTGCTAAGCACTGGCCCTGCCGGCTGCCTGAGCCTCTGCGTGGGCTTGCGTGTTGAGGCCAGGCTACCGCCCTGGGACAGCCCATGACCCGACAAATGGAGTTTTGTGATGTGGAATATCTGTGGGTAATACTTTCTATATCACATTCTAAATTTTGTCTGTCGTGTTCTAGGAGGCGGCTTTCCGAAAAGTAGTACAAGCAACTATGGTGCGAGACCGCCAGCACGGTCCCGTGGTGGAGTTGAACCGGATCCAGGTAACGAGTGGAGATGGCTTTCTGTTCTTAGATGTGATGGCTTTGTGGTTGTGAATCCTGTCCCCTCAGCCGGGGGCAAGTACTCGTAGAAAACCTTCTCTCATGCCCCTGCTTTAGAGAGCAAGGTGCCACGTGTGTGAGATGTCCCGTGCTGAGACCGCCAGGTGGCAATGTTAGTGGTTTTCTTTATAACAGAAAGAAGAAAGGCTTATTTCAGATAACCCAGAAGCACAAGTCCAGATAAGCAAAAGGGGAAAAGTAAAAATGACCCATATTTCCACCACATAGTGATAACTGCTGCTAACATTTGGGGGGGCGGGTGTATCTGTTGGTTGTAACCCGAACTGGATGACTCGCTTTTGCAACTTGGTGTCTGTTCCTCTGAATGCATTGTAATAAGCACCTCCCTGTCCCATGCTGTAGGGCCGTGGGATTGTTTACGCCAACCAGCTGCCCACGTTGATTTCTCTGCTGGGGGCTAGAAGGCTATGCCTGCTTTTCTAGGGTACAGCAGGGCCCGTTGGTGTGGCTCCAGCTATGGGTGTGTCTTCAGTCACCCCTTTGGGTTAGGTTTTGACAGGCAGAGCAGGTTCCCTGTCCCCGCCAGCCTCATACCTTCCCCGGCTCTGATGGCTGCTGACTTTGCCAGTTTAATCGGCCAGAATCACTTACACTAAGACTGTGTCACAGTAGTCATCGAAGAAGTGAAAAGTAGACTGTCTCTGAATTTGTACTGCTGCCAAATGTATATAAGCTTCGAGCTAAAAGAATTAATTAAAACCAGAGGAAACCCAGCACTGCTGATGGCGTGTGTGCACTTGACATTTCCCACACGAGCGAAGTTGGCCCCACCTCTTGGAGCAGGAGCAGAACCTGAAGAGCAGACGCTTTGTTCCCGAGCCGTGGTGTCAGCACATGGTGTTTACCCTGATGTTGCTTGTATGACTAGACTTTCTTCCAGAGCTGTTCCTGGGGGCATTTTTAATTAAGGCATCAAGCTCTTTTCCTTTGTCGGAGAACACATGTGACCATGCTGATGGAAGTGGTTCCTTCACCGACGTCATAGTGTTTAATGTGAAGCTGGAGGTCAGTCAGCCCATTCCACACACAAACGGGCTGTTTAATTAGGGTCATAAAAAAGCTTTTATTTCCCCACCTTGGAGGATCATGTTGGTTTGCTCTACATTATTAGGGCGTAAATACTAAAGTTCATAAGTGAGGAAAGCTGACCATCTCATCCAGACAGTTGGGTGTTCCTGGATTGCAGGCCTGCCTCAGCTGTGCACAGGCACCACGTTGGGGCCCGTGGCCCAGTGTGGGGGTCCAAGCCCAGGGGCCTTGGCACCAGGGAACCTGGCTAACCTGGAGTCCACACCAGGCACATTTTTCAGTCATTGTGTGCTCGATGTCTCTTCTTTTCTCACCTTGGCATCCCCAGCACAGTGAGTTATGAAAATGCTCAGTGCGTGTCTGAAAGAACAGAATAGGCAAGGAGACAAACAAATTCATATTACACATTTTTTAAAGGGCGTATAGACAACCTTCAACACAGCGTGCAATGCTCATTGATGTCACAGGGGCCACTCCGGGCCACCCAGCGGTCCTCAGGTGCCAGAGCCAGGTTCCCTTCAGTTCAGGGTTTCAAACACACTCTTGAAATTGGGCAGGTCCTCCACAAAGAGGGAGATAAAGTAGAGCAGAGTGGTGGGGGGACATTCTGTGACCCCCACGTTGAGCGCAGACACCAGCAGTGACCCAGAAAGGTGGTGCGGGCATCCTCTTCCCTGTGCTGTCCCGAGGCTGTGGCCTTCTCTCGTGGGGATGCCCTTGGAGACATTTTCTGACTGTCTGTCGGAAGTGCTATAGAGACACTAGAAGTAGGCCATGTTCTTGGAGGGTTTCTCTGTGTTTGAATTTGATTTAGTTTTGTAACAGGATCTAAAAATCTGTGTACATTAAAAACTTTAAATGTATTGCAGATAATGCTTGCTCGTTTCTGCAAATTTAGAAAATTCAAATTAGAGACCATTAAAACCACCTATATTCCTGCTGTCCAGAGGTGTCAGGTACACAGCCCTGTCCTTGCAGTGTCCTGGCTGTGTTCACAGAGCCATGTTCCTTCACAGCAGCTGAGAGCATCAGTCTGTGTTAAGTGGCACTGTACACGGAGGTGATGTGGCCTTTCGGGTGGGCAGCAGGTCTGTGTCTTACCCCTCACGTAGGAACACATCCTTCTTCCTTTCTGTAGCTCCCTCTCCCCTGGGGCACTGTGTGCCTTAGAGAGCTGCTGTTAAGGTCAAATGAAATGACCTGTGAGAACGTGCAGCTGACTGTGTGGTGCACAGGAAAACTCACTCCACAGGAAGCGACTATTATTGTCCTTGTCCTTATATTTTTAGTCTTGAGAATGATAATTTATGCAGTGAGGAGAATTAGCTGTCAAACTCAACCTAGAACTCACGAAGCAGTTAAGGATGGTGAGAGTTGAGCCAGAAGAGTCCAGTGAAAGTACATTCTCACAATCATGTTCTCCTTAACTTCTCATTTTGCAGTCATTTCAGACTGAGCTTCTTGGGTGATTCTGAAGCACAGCCTAGGCTGCAGCTGCAGGGTTACTGAGGCCACACTGAGTGAGGGCTTGAGGGCCATAGTTACGATCTGTTGGGGAATCTTAGCTTATGATGAGAAATACAGGTAGGACAAGTGATCATACTGGGAGACACAGTGACCCCAAGAGTTGAGCAGGGTCCGTGCAGGTGAGGCAAGGAAGGGAGGAAGGCTCCGTCCTGGCCCAGATACTACAGGCCAGGTTTGGTCTCAGAGCCCCTGGGGGTGACCCTGCCAGGGCTGATGGTCTGCTCGGAGGGCGCTTTCAGGGCTCCTGGCCGCTTCACGGAGACCGTGGTCAAGGTCACAAGGCGTGAGCGTGAGCCAGGCTGCAGCTCCCACCCGCCCAGGCTGCTGCTGCAGTACTTCCTGTGGTCTGTGATTTTTTGAGGGCGTGTTTGCTTAGCCACCACCGTCCTGCCTTGCTGCGTGTGCTGGCGAGCGCACCCCGGCCCCGTGAGCACAGCTGTCCAGCAGGCAGCCTGCATCAGGGGAGGGAAAAAGAGGAGCTCAAGGCTGGTCTTCGGGGTCCTCAGCAGGCGTGGGGGAGGAGGCGAGGACACGGGTCAGTCCCGGGAGGCCCAGCAGCCCTTCACGCGCGCACAGGTGTGCTCGGGGGGTTGTGCTTGAGCTTCCTGGGCGCTCGCGGTGGCTTGAGGTTGTAGGGGCCATGCCGCACGTCTGGGTGCTGCTTGCTGTCTGTAGGGTCTCCTGCCCCCGCCCCCCGCTGGTGACCAGGACAGGACAGGCGAGGGTAATGGGAGGGGTGACCGGCCGCAGGGCCCTGCTTTGGATGCAGGGGTTCCAGGGCCGGTCGGCTGCCGAAGATGGCTCCTGTGTGCTTTCTGCTGTGGCCCCTGCTCTGTATGTTCTTTGTCTCCCTCTCTAGGTCAAGCGTTCAAGGAGTAAAGGTGGCCTCGCGGGCCCTGATGGGACCAAGTCTGTCTTCGGGCAGATGTGCGCTAAGATGAGCTCATTTAGTCCTGACAGCCTCCTCCTCCCACACCGCGTCTGGAAGGTCAAGTTCGTGGGTGAGAGCTTGTGTGCGCTGAGGGGCGGTGGTGTGATGGGTGGTGCGAGGAGAAGTGAGCGGCCCCCAGCCGCTCCCCAGGGGGCTCTGGCGCAGTGACCGTGAGCTGCCGACCCTCCTCTCCCCCCAGGTGAATCTGTGGATGACTGTGGTGGTGGCTACAGTGAGTCCATAGCTGAGATCTGTGAAGAGCTGCAGAATGGACTCACCCCACTTCTGATCGTGACACCCAACGGGAGGGACGAGTCGGGGGCCAACCGCGACTGCTACCTGTTCAGCCCGGCTGCCAGGGCGCCCGTGCACACCAACATGTTCCGCTTCTTGGGTGGGCCTCTTGCGTGGGTGCAGTGCTGCGGCCGTTCAGCTGTGTGTGCCCTGTTAGCTTAATGGCTGCTGTGTCTTGGGAGTGGTGTAGCTGTTTTAAATATCTCCTTTTAGCTTTCTCAGCGTGTAGCTGCAGGGACATGCAGAGCTGGACCGTTAGCCGCTGTGTGCTGAGGACCAGAAGGTGCCTTTGGCCCTCAGAGGATCTGAGATAGCACGTGTCTGCGTCTTAAACGTATCTGAAACCTGGGGTCAGATCGTAGGATGTCTTGATACCTGGCCACCTGTTCGTTGAGGTCTGTGCCCATTAACTCACGGCACTGCCCGCACCTCTCCAGGCACTGCGACCGCCTCCTTGAGAAGCTCTAGCTGTTGGCTTTGCCGTCAAAGGATGGGCCACTGTGGCTACAGCTGCTGGTGGAAAGACCAGAAGAGTTATAGACTCAGCCGTAGGAGCAGAAGGGAGTGATGAATTCAGAGTAGGATATAAGGTTTGAAGGACAGACCTAAGTCTCTGTGAATTGGGGTAACGTTGGCTTAGAAGGCACTGAGGCCCCAGTGAAGAGCTAGTTAGTCTCCGCTGTGCTGCCGAATGGACTGGACGTTCTGTCATCCGTTCCAAGTATCTCCTGTCTCTTGTGCTTTGAACGAGCAGGCGTGCTACTGGGTATCGCCATCCGGACCGGGAGTCCTCTGAGTCTGAGCCTCGCCGAACCTGTCTGGAAGCAGCTGGCTGGGATGAGCCTCACCATTGCAGACCTCAGCGAGGTAACCTCCAGGAGGGAGAGGGCCGGGAGACGTGACACCTTGTGTGCCCCGCACAGGGCGTGGGGGGCGTCCCCTGGGGTCTGGTTAAGAGGCACCGGCTGTCCCGAGGTGTCGACATACTCGCAGGTGGTCAGGCTGCTGGCCGTCGGCCGCCTTCTCGTAGCAGAGTCAGGGCGTGGACACAAGGCCAGTCCGCTTCTAGAGCTTGATGCACCAGCTGCTTGCGGGCTTTGCCACTTGTACGGTCTCGTCCGATAAGAAGGCCCTCTGTCTTTCCTGTGGCACAGCTGAGGCCATGGGCAGCTGGGGGGAAGCTGAGGCTCCCGGGGCCTCCCTAGGTGTGGTTCCCTTGGGGCCACGAGTGAGGTTGGGACCCTCTGGGAGCCGCGCCTGCTGCGCTCTCCGTGAGTGGCTTTAAAGGCTTCCTTGTCACACGTTCTTTCTTCAGCTCCTCGGGTAACATGCTTCCCCGCTGCCCCTCTTTCATTTCCCGGCACGCGCGGTACAGCGGGAGCCCTGCCGTACGCCCCAGGCAGGTGGAGGCCTCGCGCGACCGCGTGTCGGGTGTGAACTGGGGCCTGGGGTGCGGGAACAACCCCGACCCAACAAACGGCCTCCCTTCCCCCCTTGTAAGGTCGATAAAGATTTTATCCCTGGGCTCATGTACATCCGTGACAACGAGGCCACCTCGGAGGAGTTTGAGGCCATGAGCCTTCCCTTCACGGTGCCCAGCGCCAGCGGCCAGGACATCCAGCTGAGCTCCAAGTACACACACATCACCCTGGACAACCGCGCCGAGTATGTCCGGCTCGCAATGAACTACAGGTGTGTGGTCGTCTGCCCTCCAGTATTTCAACTCGATAAGTAGCAAAAATAGCAGGAGATGGTTTGCTTGGGTGGCTGCGTTCTTTCCACAAGTAACATTTAATGGACTTGGCTCCATTGTGATCAGGGTCGGAGTACTTATTATTCTCACCCGAGATTCCTGGCTCTGATCAGAACACCAAGGTGAAGAGAATCCCCCTGTTTGGGGACTGTCCCAGCAGAGGTCACAGGTCTCTGTGCGCCACCTCTCCAGGAGCAGGGCTGTGTTTGGGGCGTCGCCACCCCTTGCCTGGCCCTCGTGCCACCATCAGTTGCGGTTGCTGCATGGCCTCTACCTGCCATCCGCTCAGTGTGCTCCTTGGGGGCCTTCCCTTCCAGAAGCACCTGGCTGGGTGTTGGGATGAGGCCCTGGGCGTCAGGTGGGCTTTGCTTGCTGGGCTCTGCCTGAGGCCAGTCCTGGCAAGCGTCTTGTGCCGTCCACCCGTGGTCCTTTCTGTCTCGTGCCCTAACTCGCCAGTCACCAGGGCCTTGGACGCAGCATCTGCTTCCGGGAGGTTCTTACTGTGGGTGCTGTGAGGCCTGCTCGCTGCCTCTGCTTGTTGGACTCCGGCTCCTTCCTGGGAAGCGGGGCGGGGGGGATTGAGAATTGCGTCTTGGAACGCGTATAGCCGTAGCTAGTTCTTGAGGTCGCATTCTGTGTGCCAGTGAGATGGCCCCACTCCGGGAGAAGCTCTGAGACTCTGTGTCTGCACAGCACACACCTGGCTCGTCTGTGTGGCGAGGCTGGGTTGCTATGAGCGGGACAAGATCTATGTCACCAAAGACAGAAGTGCAAAGCGAGTGTTTTCTTTCAGACTCCACGAATTTGACGAGCAGGTGGCTGCTGTTCGGGAGGGGATGGCCCGAGTCGTGCCCGTGCCCCTTCTTTCTCTGTTCACCGGATATGAGCTGGAGACAATGGTACGCCCGCTGCCTCGTGCCGCCGCCCCGCAGTGCCTCCTCACGGCCATCCACTGAGTCAGTGCCCCCAGTTCACCTCTCCGTTAGCTCTTGCACTTGGAGGTCTGAGATAACGCTTGTGCCTTTTGGGTGAAGTAAGACGTGCCCAGGGAGCGAGTAGCCCCCGCCTCCCCCGCCCAGCCCCGGCCCGCACACGGTGGGCCACAGCGCCTGTCCTCCCACCCATCCCCTCGGGCCTCCCACGCCCGAGCCTCCCCACACCAGTTCTGGGAGAAGGGAGTGGTGGACCCTGTGCTGATGCAAAGCGTGTCCCTCCGCAGGTGTGCGGCAGCCCAGACATCCCCCTGCATCTTCTAAAGTCGGTGGCGACGTACAAGGGCGTGGAGCCTTCCGCGCCCCTGATCCAGTGGTTCTGGGAGGTGATGGAGTCCTTCTCCAACACCGAGCGCTCCCTCTTCCTTCGCTTCGTGTGGGGCCGCACGAGGCTGCCCAGGACCATCGCCGACTTCCGGGGCAGAGACTTCGTCGTCCAGGTGCGGCCCTGACACACCCCGCCCCGTCAGCTGAGGGTCGCGTTCCTCGCACGCAGCCCTGCCCCCGCTGGGAAGGCGAGCAGGTCTCTCCTGTGACGTGGTTTTCCTTCCCCCCCGGAAACAAAAATGAAAAACACGTAACTTCTTTGGTTTGACAGCTCAAAATTCTATGACTACAGGTCTTGGGTACCACTGCCTACTTCTAAAAAGTGTATCTGGCCACCACCAGAATACACTGCCGTTATGTCAGCGTATCCTAGATTGTTGAGCACACACATCACTTAAAGCGTTTATTTGATTCTCTGGTTGAATTAGGTGAATTCACTGAGTAATGCTGCTTACTGAGAAAAATCAGCGCTCATCAGATGGAGTTTTGCTTTGAGTTCTGACTCTGCGGTCCATGGTCAGAGACAGGCTCTGTCTACCTGCCAGGCCCTGGGGGTGAAATGACCTGATTCCCCACTGCCTGCTCTCAGCTGACTTTGCCAGTCGCAGTGCTGAGGGGTGGAGTTGACCGCAGAGAGACAGATTGGAAGTCCACTCTCCTGCATGTTTGGGTGGGGGGATTCGGGGACGGCTCCTTGCCCAGTGCAGCCTGTCCTGGGCCTCTGGCCAGGGTTACAGAAGTAGTCACCTTTAAGAGCATGTGTAGTTTTCCTCTCAGAAGGGAGGTCATTTGTGGGGTTTGTCCACAGTTCTTGCTGGCTTCCTAGCATCTTAATCTGTTGTGGTTGAAAGCGGGCTGATAGATTCAGGGAGAGCTTCCCCACATGGGTGATGGCTAAGCCCGTGCCTTTGCACCGGACCCTGTGTCAGCGGGTCTGGGGTCCCACCTTGTTGACCGGGGGTGGGTGGAGCCATCTGACTCATCTCACAGCATTGGTTTGTAAAAGGCAATTGTCACCGTAACCAGTTGCTATTTTTTAATTGAAAGTCCTGGGAAATAATAAGTTGCTCCTTTTTATTTCTGAAATTGGCTAGATTTTGTGTTTTCTGATATTTTGTTATTTTTAGCCAACAAAATATGATGCTTTATGTGAACGAGAGTCAAGAGTCTAATGAACATAATAAAATAGATGGCAGGTTTACCTGTCCTTGTACACAGTCTCTGATTATTTCACATTTCTCATTAACAGGTATTGGATAAATACAACCCTCCCGACCACTTCCTTCCCGAATCCTACACCTGCTTCTTTTTGTTGAAGTTGCCCCGGTATTCCTGTAAGCAGGTGCTAGAGGAGAAACTGAAATATGCCATCCACTTTTGCAAGTCCATCGACACCGATGATTACGCTCGTATAGCCCTCACGGGAGAGCCGGCTGCGGACGACAGCAGTGACGACTCCGAGAACGAGGATGCGGATTCATTTGCTTCAGACTCTACACAGGATTATTTAACAGGACACTGAGGTGGAGAGACGCCACCCATCACAAGACACCGCGCGACTGAGCGAGGAGGCGGAGTGCTGCGGTGCAGGCTGCGGGGCGTGACGTGTGCCATGAGACGGGTTAGCCCTCTGACGTGCGGGAGCGTGGTCGTGGAGACTTAAAAGGGGCTTCCTACCCACGATGCTGCATTACATGTAGGACTTCTGCGTTTACTAAAGTGTGTAAATGTTTAATATAAATAATGAATTGCAGCGTCCCAAAAATGAATAAAAAGCCTTTTTCCCTGTGGGTGCAATAGATTGGTTTTTTTTCCCTTCCTTTTAAGTGTCGTGCATTGCCTTGATTGTACATTGGAAATACTGTGTAACAATTAAATCGTATTATAAATATTTCAATTAATTTCCCTCGGAATTTGTTTATTAAAAGTTTTTTGAACATTAAATGATCAGTATTACTTGAATGCATCCAGAGGTTATTTAAACCAAAATCAAAACGAAAAGGCCATCACCCCCCCCTTTCCTCCCCAGGTGCACATGCTAGCGTACGCGGTGTGTGCCTTGAATTGAGGCCTTTCTGTGAGCAGTATCAGAACTTCTATCCTGGGAAGCACTATATATAATGTTTGTGTCATGTATATGCCTACATTTTAATTCCCTATAAATAAAACGTCTGTCACAAAACTGTAGCTGAACTTTCTTACGTGGTTAGAGTAGCACTGGTGGATATGTTGCCACCCCAAGATAGGTTAGTGTTTGATGCAGCATTCGTTAAAGCCATTCCAGCCTAGTTCGACGTTTTTGGTTACAAAACCAAACTCGCTGCAGTGACAAAGGGAGTGGTCCCCAGGAGACTGAAAGGGCTCCGGGGGAGCAGCTAGGGTCAGGAGCCTTCAGCGTCCCTCCCCTGTCCTCCACGCCGTCTGCCTCTGCAGCCTTGGTTCCTCCCTGTGCCATGGGCCTGGGGGCAGGGGAGTGTCTCTGGTCCAGTCGGCCATGGAGTAGGATTTGAGCTGCTTGTTCCAGGATCATGTGTGTGGTAAGCTCTGCAAAGTGAAGGACTGAGACCCCAGGAGGGACATTGGCGGCAGGCCTAGTGCAGTGGAACTTGGGGTAAACGGTATCAGATGGAGGCAAGGGGTAGGTATTTCATAAGGGAGACTTTCTTTCCTTGGGGATTCAGTGTGTCGCATTAAAAGATCCAAAGAGAAGTTTTTTCTGGGAAATTATTCGTGACCAAATTGGTGAACGTTCAGATTAGCCCTTTTTTCAGCTTGTCTTAAAATTTCCATAAGCTGTGAGATGTTTTTTAAATCACCATCCCTTTTGTTGTTAGTCAGCTTTGGCTGCATAACAAACTACCCCCAAAGTCGGTGGCACACGAGAGGCATTTATTTCTCTCTTTGTGCGTCTGGGTTGGCCAGTTTTGGCCGCGTGGCTCAGGACTGGGGGTTGGGTAGGGCTCTGCTTCACATGCCCTTCTGACGACGACCCAGGGCGGGAGGGCAAGCGAGAACAGGTGCAGCCTGCGCTCAGGCCTGTGTTGTCCCCTCCACTCTCAGGATCAACAGGCTGGCAAAGGTACCGCCTCTACAAACAGTGTTCTCAAAGTCCTGTTCCAGGAGCCTGGAGGTTCCTGAGGCCCTTTCAAGGTGTCCCTGACGTCCTCCCTTTTCCAAACTACATATCTGCATAAGGCCAAATTTTCTTCATATCTTTCGATCAAAACATATGGTTGTCCCTTGATATCTGCAGGAGATTGGTTCCAGGACCCCCAAGGCTACCAAACTCTGGGAATGCTCAAGTCCCTTATGTAAAATAGTGTAGCATTTGCATATAACCTAGAGACATCCTCCCATATAAATTTATTTATTTATTTATTTTTGGCTGCGTTGGGTCTTCGTTGCTGCGCGTGGGCTTTCTCTAGTTGCGGCGAGCGGGGGCCACTCTTCATTGTGGTGTGTGGGCTGCTCATTGCGGTGGCTTCTCTTGTTGCAGAGCACGGGCTCTTGGCACGTGGGCTTCAGTAGTTGTGGCTCACGGGCTCTAGAGCGCAGGCTCAGTAGTTGTGGCGCACGGGCTCAGTTGCTCCGCAGCATGTGGGAATCTTCCCGGACCAGGGCTCGAACCCGTGTCCCCTGCATTGGCAGGCGGATTCTTAACCACTGCGCCACCAGTGAAGCCCCCTCCTATATACTTTAAATCATCCCTAGATCACTTATAATACCTAATGCAATGTAAATGTTACGTAAATATTTGTCAGCAAATTCAACTTTTGCTTTTGGGAACTTTCTAGAATTTCTTTTCCTGAATATTTTTGATCCGAGGTTTAGCTGAATCCACAAATGTGGAACAGTAGTGGAGGGCCGGCTATGGCAGTTTGCGGACTGCAGAGGCAGAAATGAGAATCCATCTATCTTAAGCCAGAGTAAAGAGACTGATAAAAATGTAAATACCATTCTCACTAAATTTTTTTGTTTTGAAAAATAATTTCTCAAAACAGTATCCGTGTTAATAAGTAATTGGCTTGGGGCCTCCCTGGTGGCGCAGTGGTTGAGAGTCCACCTGCCGATGCAGGGGATACGGGTTCGTGCCCCGGTCTGGGAGGATCCCATATGCTGCGGAGCGGCTGGGCCCGTGAGCCATGGCCGCTGGGCCTGCGCATCCGGAGCCTGTGCTCCGTCTGCAACGGGAGAGGCCACAACAGTGAGAGGCCCGCATACCGCAAAAAAAAAAAAAAAAAAAAAAAAAAGTAATTGACTTGTTTTTAAGATGAATAAATATTCTAAAATTTTTCAGTTTTACCTACTAACATCTTTGCTGTGTTAGTTTCTCCCCTCTACCCCCTGCCATCTAAGGGTCCTTGTGGGACTATTAAAAAAATTTTTTTCAGTTTTAATTTCTAATATGGTAACTACTGATAGATAAAATCCAGGTAAAAATCACTGAGGATCCTAAAGCGACTTTAAGGGTGAAAAAGTGTCCTGAGACCAAAACTGCTGCTTCTCAGGCGGGAAGCTGCAGGGTTCTGGCAGAGGGTGGTCCCAGGAGGAGCAGATGCTGGGACAGCTGCCCGCACACAAGCTTCACGCCAGGGTCATGGCCCTGTCCATGAGTATTTGCATAAGACACACTCACTGTGAGCTCCTTTTTTGTTTAACTTCAGGAATCCTGGAGGATATTCTCTGTTTCCTCTTCCTTCTGCTGTGGTACTGCCATGACCCCAGGCCCAGGTTTTGCATCCATGGTGCAAGTGCACACCCAGTGGAAGCCACCAACTCCTGGTCCCCTGCTCTCACTCTGCTGTAGTTGGCTTGGATGGCAAGAGCCCCTTGGAGGGATGATGATTTCTCGAAGCAGTGACACCCAGTCCCAGTGTGGGACACTGGAAACCTGTAGTTGACATGCAGGTCCTAGAGGAGGGCATGCTGGGCACTGTATGTCCTAGTCCTGGGACCAGGCCCCTGCTCTCTAATGGCTGGAGTGGTGCTGGTGACGTGCCGCAGGGACACCTCCACCTGGGTGAGGGGTGTGAGGGCCAGGCCCTTCCCAGCGCAGGGAGCTGGGCCAGGTGGGCCACGCCCCAGCCACTTTTCAAGCGTTTTTTTGTTTGTTTGTTTGTTTTTTATACACAAATGAGACTTTCCTCTGAGGAATTCTGAACAATGAATTTTCCTCTAGCTCATTACATTAAAGAAAAAAAAAACTATTAAAGCAGTTTTAGACTCACAGCAAAATGGAGCAGAAGGTACAGAGAATTCACATACGCCCCCTGCCCCCAAGCGTGCACAGCATCCCACGTTATCAACCTCCCCACCGGAGCGGTGCATTTGTTAGGATTGACGAGCCTGCATCGACTCACCACTGTCCCCCAGAATCCATAGTTCACATTAGGGCTCACTCCTGGAGGTATTACATTCTATGGATTTGGACAAATATGTAATGAAGTGTTTTCATCATTTTAGTATCACACAGAATAGTTTCACTGCCCCCAATATCCTCTGTGTTCTGTTTTTCTGTTCCTCCCTCACCCCAACCTCTTTTATTTCTTATTATCTTCACTTGTGCCTTTTCCAGAACCTCATATAGTGGGCATCATGCAGTTTGGAGTCTTTTCAGATTGGCTTCTTTCACTTACTAATGTATTTAAGGTTCCTCCATGTGTTTTCATGGCTTGAGAGCTCATTTCTTTTTAGTGCTGAATAATATTCCATTGTCTAGACACCACGGTTTATCCATTCACCTGTTAAAGGACATCTTGGTTGCTTCCAAGTTTTGGCCACTATGATTAGAGCTGCCATAAACATCCGTGTGCCAGTTTTTGTGTGAATGTGTTGTGAACTCCTTTTGGATAAACGCCAGGGAGCACGGTTGCTGAATGGTATGGTAAGAGTGTATTTAGTTTTGTAAGAAATTGCCAAAGTATCTTTCAAACTGGCTGCCCATTTTGCATTCCCACCAGCAATGAATGAGAGTTCCTGCAGCTCCACAGGTCATTACGCTTCTAAATGCCTTAAAAATTTTTTTAATTTTATATTGGAGCCTAGTTGATTCGCAATGTTCTTTTAATTTCAGGTGTACAGCAAAGTGATTCAGTTATACATTTACGTGTATCTATTCTTTTTCAAATTCTTTTCCCATTTAGGTTATTACAGAGTACTGAGCAAAGTTCCCTGTGCTATACAGTAGGTCCTTGTTGATTATGTATTTTAAATAGAGCAGCGTGTACATGTCAGTCCCAAACTCCCAATCTATCCCTCTCCCCCACCCCTCCCCCTGGTAACCATAGGTTTGTTCTCTAAGTCTGTGAGTCTGTTTCTGTTTTCTAAATAAGTTCATTTGTATCATTTTCTTTAGATTCCACATATAAGTGATATCATACAATATTTGCCTTTCTCTGTCTGACTTATTTCACTCAGTATGACAGTGTCCAGGTCCATCCATATTGCTGCGAATGGCATTATTTCATTCTTTTTAATGGCTGAGTAATATTCCACTGTATATATGTACCACATCTTCTTTATCTGTTCATCTGTCGATGGACATTTAGGTGGCTTCCATGTCTTTGCTCTTGTAAACAGTGCTGCAATGAACATTGGGGTGCATGTATCCTTTCAAACCGTGTTTTTCTCCGGATATATGCCCAGTAATGGGATTGCTGTGTTGTATGGTAGTTCTATTTTTAGTTTTTTAAGGAACCTCCATACTGTTCTCCATAGTGGCTGTATCAATTTACATTCCCACCAACAGTGCAAGAGGGTTCCCTTTTCCCTTTTGATCAGGTTGTTTGTTTTTTGATATTGAGCCACATGAGCTGTTTGTAAATTTTGGAGATTAATTCCTTGTCAGTCGCAATATTTTCTCCCATTCTGTGGTTGTCTGTTCATTTTGTTTATGGTTTCCTTTGCTCTGCAAACGCTTTTGAGTTTAATTAGATCCCATTTGTTTATTTTTGTTTTTATTTTCATATTTTTCAAAGGCTATCTTATTTTAGTTTTTAAAAGATATTTATTTATTAATTATTTTTGGCTGCATTGAGTCTTAGTTGTGGCATGCGGGATCTTTCGTTGCAGTGTGCAGGCTCTTTGTCGTGGCATGTGGGCTTCTCTCTAGTCGTGGCACACGGGCTCCAGAGTGTGTGGGCTCTGTAGTTGTGGTGCATGGGTTCCACAGGGTGTGGCTTCTGTAGTTGTGGCACGTGGGCTTAGTTGCCACATGGCATGTGGAATCTTACTTCCCCAACCAGGGATCGAAACAATGTCCCCTGCATTGGAAGGCAGATTCTTAACCACTGGACCACCAGGGAGTTCCCTGTTTTTCTTTTCTTTTTTTTTTTAAGCTTTCATTTTATTTTTTTTTTATACAGCAGGTTCTTATTAGTCATCAGTTTTATACACATCAGTGTATATATGTCAATCCCAATCGCCCAATTCATCCCACCACCATGCCCACACCCCCCACCGCTTTCCCCCTTTGGTGTCCATATGTTTGTTCTCTACATTTGTGTCTCAATTTCTGCCCTGCAAACTGGTTCATCAACCTTCATTTTTCTAGGTTCCACATATATGTGTTAATATACAATATTTGTTTTTCTCTTTCTGACTTACTTCACTCTGTATGACAGTCTCTAGATCCATCCACATCTCAACAAATGACACAGTTTCGTTCCTTTTTATGGCTGAGTAATATTCCACTGTATATATGTGCCACATTTTCTTTATCCATTCATCTGTCGATAGGCATTTAGGTTGCTTCCACGACCTGGCTATTGTAAATAGTGCTGCAGTGAACACTGGAGTGCATGTGTCTTTTTGAATTATGGATTTCTCTGGGTATATGCCCAGTACTGGGATTGCTGGGTCATATGGTAATTCTATTTTTAGTTTTTTTGTTTGTTTGTTTTGTTTTTTTTAGTTCTTTAAGGAACCTCCATACTGTTCTCCATAGTGGCTGTATCAATTTACATTCCCATCAACAGTGCAAGAGTGTTCCCTTTTCTCCACACCCTCTCCAGCATTTATTGTTTCTAGATTTTCTGATGATGCCCATTCTAACTGGTGTGAGGTGATACCTCATTTTAATTTTGAGTTGCATTTCTCTAATAATTAGTGATGTTGAGCAGCTTTTCGTGTGCTTCTTGGCCATCTGTATGTCTTCTTTGGAGAAATGTCTATTTAGGTCTTCTGCCCATTTTTGGATTGGGTTGTTTGTTTTTTTAATATTGAGCTGCATGAGCTGTTTATATATTATGGAGATTAATCCTTTGTCCATTGATTTGTTTGCAAATATTTTCTCCCATTCTGAAGGTTGTCTTTTCGTTTTGTTTATGGTTTCCTTTGCTGCACAAAAACTTTTAAGTTTCATTAGGTCTCATTTGTTTATTTTTGTTTCTATTTCCATTACACTAGGAGGTGGATGAAAAATGCTCTTGTTGTGATTTATGTCAAAGAGTGTTCTTCCTATGTTTTCCTCTAAGAGTTTTATAGTGTCCGGTCTTACATTTAGGTCTCTAATCCATTTTGAGTTTATTTCTGTGTATGGTGTTAGGGAGTGTTCTAACTTCATTCATTTACATGTAGCTGTCCAGTTTTCCCAGCACCAGTTATTGAAGAGCCTTTTCTCCATTGTATAGTCTTGCCTCATTGTTGTAGATTAATTGACCATAGGTGTGTGTGTTTATTTCTGGGCTTTCTATCCTTTTCCATTGATCTATATTTCTGGTTTTGTGCCAATACTGTACTGTTTTGATGACTGTACCTTTATTGTATAGTCTGAAGTCAGAGAACCTGATTCCTCCAGTTCCGTTTTTCTTTCTCAAGATTACTTTGGCTATTTGGGGTCTTTTGTGTCGCCATACAAATTTTAAAAGTTTTTGTTCCAGTTTTGGGAAAAATGCCATTGTTAATTTGATAGGGATTGAATTGAATCTGTAGATTGTTTTGGGTAGTATAGTCATTTTCACAATGTTGATTCTTCCTATCCAGGAACCTGGTATACCTTTCCATCTGTTTGTGTCATCTTCGGTTTTTTTCATCAGCATCTTATAGTTTTTGGAGTACAGGTCTTTTGTCTCCTTAGGTAGGTATATTCCTAGGTATTTTATTCTTTTTGATGCTATGATAAATGGGATTGTTTCTTTAATTTCTCTTTATGATCTTTCATTGTTAGTGTATAGAAATGCAACAGATTTCTGTGTATTTATTTTGTATCCTGCAACTTTACCAAATTCATTGATGAGCTCTAGTAGTTTTCTGGTAGCATCCTTAGGATTTTCTATATACAGTATCATGTCATCTGCAAACAGTGACTGTTTCACTTCTTCTTTTCCACTTTGGATTCCCATTATTTCTTTTTCTTCTCTGATTGTCTTGGGTAAGATGTCCAAAACTATGTTGAATAAAAGTGGTGAGAGCGGACATGTTCCTGACCTTAGAGGAAATGCTTTCAGCTTTTCACTATCGAGTATGATGTTAGCTGTAAGTTTGTCATATATAGCCTTTATTATGTTGAGGTATTTTCCCTCTATGCCCACTTTCTTGAGAGATTTTATCATAAATCGGTGTTGAGTTTTGTCAAAAGCTTTTTGTGTAGCTATTGAGATGATCATATGGTTTTTATTCTTCAGTTTGTTAATGTGGTGTATCATGCTGATTGATTTCTGGATATTGAAAAATCCTTGCATCCTGGGATAATCTCACTTGATGATGGTGTATAATCCCTTTAACGTATTGTTGCTTTCAGTTTGGTAGTATTTTGTTGAGGATTTTTGTGTCTATGTTCATCAGTGATATTGGTCTGTAATTTTCTTTCTTTGTGGTATCTTTCGTTTTGGTATCAGGGTGATGGTGGCCTAATAGAATGAGTTTGGGAGTGTTCCTTCCTCTGCAATTTTTTGGAATAGTTTCAGAAGGGTAGGTGTTAACTATTCTCTGAATGTTTGGTAGAATTCACCTGTGAAGCCATCTGGTCCTGGACTTTTGTTTGTTGCAAGTTTTAAAATCACAGATTCAATTTCAGTACTTGTTATTGGTCTGTTCATATTTTCTATTTCATCCTAGTTCAGTCTTGGGAGATTGTATCTTTCTAAGAATTTGTCCACTTCTTCTAGGTTGTCTATTTTATTGGCATATAGTTGTTTGTAGTAGTCTCTTATGATGCTTTGTATCTCTGTGGTGTCTGTTGTAACTTCTGTTTCATTTCTAATTTTATTGGTTTGAACCGTCTCCCTCTTTATCTTTTTTTTGTGTGTGTGGTATGCGGGCCTCTCACTGTTGTGGCCTCTCCCGTTGCGGAGCACAGGCTCCGGACACGCAGGCTCAGCGGCCATGGCTCATGGGCCTAGCCGCTCCACGGCATGTGGGATCTTCCCAGACCGGGGCACAAACCCGTGCGTGTCCCCTGCATCGGCAGGCGGACTCTCAACCACTGCGCCACCAGGGAAGCCCCTTCCCTTCCTCTTTTGTTGTCTTCTCTTGTGGTTTGATGACTAACTTTAGTGTTGTGTTTGGATTCCTTTTTCTTTTGTGTGTGTGTTTCTAATATAGATTTTCAGTTTGTGGTTACCATGAGGTTTTTTGGGTTTTTTTTGCAGTACGCGGGCCTCTCACTGCTGTGGCCTCTCCCGTTGAGGAACAACAGGCCCCAGACGCGCAGGCTCAGCGTCCATGTCTCATGGGCCTAGCCGCTCCGTGGCATGTGTGATCTTCCTGGACCGGGGCACGAACACGTATCCCCTGCATCGCCAGGCAGACTCTCAACCACTGCACCACCAGGTAAGCCCCACCATGAGGTTTTGATATACCAGTCTATATATATGTAAGATTATTTTAAGTTACTGGTCTTTTAATTTCAAATGCATTTCCAATATCCTGAATTTGTGCTCTCCTCTTCTCACAATTGCTGGTTTTGGTATCATATTTTTGGGGGGATGATTTCCTACCTTTACTATATGTTTGCCTTTACTGGTGAGATTTTCCATTCATAATTTTGTTTCTAAGTGTGGCTTTTCTTTTCTGCCCAGATACGTTCCTTTAGCATTTGTTGTAAAGCTGGTCTTGTGATGCTGAATTCTATTAGCTGTTCTTGTCTGTAAAGCTTTTCATTTCTCCGTCAAATCTGAATGAGAGCCTTGCTGCATAGAGTATTCTTGGTTGTAGGTTCTTCCCTTTCAACACTTTAAATATATTGCGACACTCCCTTCTTGCCTTCACAGTTTCTGCTGAAAAATCAGCTGATAACCTTATGGGGATTCCCTTGTACATTATTTGTTGCTTATCCCTCATTGCTTTAATATTTTTTCTTTGTCTTTAATTTTTGTCAGTTTGATTACTATGTGTCTCAGCATGTTCCTCCTTGGGTTTATCCTGCCTGGGACTCTCTACGCTTCTTGGACTTGGGTGACTGTTTTCTTTCCAATGTTAGGGAAGTTTTCAGCTATTATCTCTTCAAATATTTTCTCCAGCCCTTTCTATTTCTCTTCTCCTTCTGGGACCCTATAATGCAAATGTTGGTGTGTTTAATGTTGTCTCCTAGGTCTCTTAGTCTGTCCTCATTTCTTTTCATTCTTTTTTTCTTTATTGTGTTCTGTGGCAGTGATTTCCACCATTCTGTCTCCCAGGTCACTTATCCATTCTTCTGCCTCAGTTATTCTGCTATTGATTTCTTCTAGTGTATTTTTCATTTGAGTTATTGTATTGTTCATCTCTGTTTGTTCTTTAGTTTTTCTAGGTCTTTGTTAAACATTTCTTGTATCTTCTTGATCTGTGCCTCCATTCTTTTTCCAAGATTTTGGATCATCTTACTGTCATTATTCTGAATTCCTTTTTGGGTAGATTGCCTATCCCACTTCTCTTAGTTATTCTTCCGGGTTTTTTTCTTGTCCTTCATCTGAAACATATTCCTCCACTGTCCCATTTTGTCTAAATTTCTGTGATTATGTTTTCTGTTCTGCAGGCTACAGGGTTGTAGTTCCTCTTGCTTTTGGTGTCTGCCCACTGGTGGGTGATGCTGGTCTAAGAGGCTTGTGCAGGCATCTTGATGGGAGGGAATGGTGCCTGCCCACTGGTGGGTGGAGCTGGGTCTCGTCCCTCTGGTGGGCAGGGCTGTGTCAGGGGTTTGTTTATCAGGCAGCTATTTATTCAAGAGGACTTTAAGCAGCCTGTCTGATGGGTGGGGCTGTGTTCCCACCCTGTTGGTTATTTGGTCTGAGGCATCCCAGCACAGGAACCTACAAGCTGTTGGGTTGGGCCAGGTCTTGGTGAGAAAATGGTGGCCTCCAAGAGGGCTCATACCAATGAGCTCACCAGAACTGCCACTGCCAGTGTTCTTGTCCCTGCAGCAAGCCACAGCTGCCCCCCTCCTCTGCAGGACACCCTCCAATATTAGCAGGTAAGTCTGGCCCAGTCTCTTATGATGTCACTGATTTTTTCCCCTGGGTCCTGGTGTACACAAGACCCTGTGTGCACACCCTCCAGGAGTGGAGTTTCTGTTTCCTCCAGTCCTGTGGAATTCCTGTGATCGAATCCCCTGGCCTTCAAAGCCAGATACTCAGGGCTTCCTCCTCCTATTGCCAGACCTCCAGGCTGGTGAATCTCACGTGGGGCTCAGAACTTTTACTCCTATGGGAGAAAGTCTGTGGTATAATTGTTTTCCAGTTTGGGGGTTTCCCACTTGTCATGTATGGGATTTGATTTTATTGCAATTGCACTCCTCCTGCCATCTAATTGTGGCTTCTTTATCTTTGGATGTAGGGTATTTTTTTGGTAGGTTCCGGTTTTTTTTTTTTTTTTTTTTTTTTTGATCATTGGTTGTTCAGTAGTTAGTTGTGATTTAGGCGTTTCTGTAAGAAGGGGTGAATTCATGTCCTTCTACTCTGCCGTCTTGTCTCATCCCCACTAAATGCCTTTAAACTACAGAATTTAATCCAGAATTCCTCACATTGCTTGCATGAAGCTTTCCCTGTTCAGTTGCTGTATCCTTGGCTAGAGAGCAGTCTGTGGCAATTTAAAACATGGCTATAATATTCTTTGACATTCCTCACATCAAGAACTGGGGGCTGTGTCCTTCCCCTTGGACCTGGCCTCTGTGACTGCTTGTTTAATGGGATATGGCAGAAGTGACACCTGCCAGTCCTGGGTCAGGCCTCATGGACCTGTTGGCTTCCACTTCCTGACTCTTGTCACCTGGCCGCCATGCTGTGAGGCAGTCCAAGTGTCAAGGCACAGGCCATGTGGCAAGGCCAGCAGACCCACCCCAGAGGTAAGCTAGAGCACCTCCAGATGTTTCCAGCCCCCAGACTCAAGTTGCTTCATGCCTTTGTGCCACCCTGACTGTTTTGGGACACAGAGGAGTTGTTTCCACTGTGCCTTTTTGAATTCCAGACCCAAAGAATCTGGGAGCATGATAAATGGTTGCTATTTTTGTTACTAAACTTGGGGTGGTTTGTTACAGCAGTAGATAAAGACCCGTGTGAGTCTGCATTTGATTTTTCCTCTTTCTGGTTTCACTCTCTGATCTGGGCCATGAGGCAGAAGGAAGCTGCTCTGGCTTTCTGCCCCAGCGTCCTCTCTTTTCCCATATCTATTAAGGGTCAGTGCAGAGGCTTGGCTGAGCTGACCACCTATGAGCACCAGTGGGTGAGCAGGACACATGGGCTGTGCAGTCAGAGCAGGCAAAGTCTGGGGACCACAGAAGCCTGGAGAGTGAGTGGTTACAGGGATCCTTGGGGGTGGGTGGGGTTCATAAAGGGAAGCTGCAGGCAGGTTTCCAGTGAAGAGGTGGCTGGAGGACTGGGAAGGGGGTCACTCTGAGTCACACCTACCAATTGAGAGTCAGAGGCCAGGGTCACCTTCATGGGATCACCCGCAAACATAGAATATGCATATACACACATTCACACAAAACCCACCACTACATATAATGTAAGAAAAGAGGTTTTATTACGGATATGCTGGAATTTATACATTAAGTACAGTTGACCCTTGACCAATGTGGGGGTTAGGGATGCCCACCCTCTGCACAATTGAAAATCCACGTGTAAATCGACCCATGCAGTTCAAACCCATATGGTGCCAGGGTCAACATGTACTTCAAAATAGTCACCCTGGCCTTTATGTCTGATTCCAGTGATGATGCTCTTTGCTGAGAACACTTAGAGAACTTCTATTTTGGAATTTCCTTCAGAAACTTCCTGAGCCATCCAAGAAAATATGACTCTATGATATCTTGGTCAAATTACCACGTCATTCCTAAGACTGCCCCCGATCACTTCTGACTGAAGAAATCCCGTCCCCATTCAGGGGGTAATAGGGCCACCTGAAGTATACTACAGGCTTCTAGTGATGCTGCTGTAGCCAATCCTTGTTCTCAGCTGCCAAGAAGGGAACCCCCGCCTGGACCTGGCTTCAACAACCAGGAGGGAGGGTTGGCAGTCACTCAGAAGCCCAGAGATGGAGAGCTCATGGTTTGGTCCAGTGTGGTGCTTGGTCTCGGAGACTCTGCCCTGCTCTGAGGGGGCTGCACTGCCATGTGGGTTTGGACATGGCAAATGCCAATTCCTGGCAGGGTTGAGATCTCCTCCATAATTTGGGCCATGCAAGCCCACCCCTGGAGCAGGGATAGGGTTGATTCACCTGCAAATATTTAGCAACTACACAAAAGACATGGGCTAGGCTTGGGGTCTGCACATGGATGCTAGGGACATGGGCAGTAGGCACGGAGAGCCATGCAGTGGCCACAATTGTCCTGCTGATGCTTCATGATCCTCCTTCGGACAGATTGGCCCTCACAGTAAGGCTCCCAATGTGTGGAGGCCATTCTGTAAGGGCAGAGCAGACTGGAACCTTCTGTCTGCCCCAGATGCCTGCATATTCATGCCCTGGGGCCCCCTTGCCACTTTCTGCCCTGTGGCGGAAGACTTGAGGTGCTGGAGGAAGACTTGGCTATGGTTGAGTGCAGATGTGCTGACATTCCTGGGGTGGCCACAGGCTGTGTGTGGCCCCCATTCCATGTGTTTGGGGTCACTGCTGTGTCCACACTGGCTGCCTGTGGCAATCTGAATAGAGACGTCTACAAACATGGCACTGGGCCTCCTCTTGGAGAGGCTGGGCCTTCCTGCCAGCAGTGGTACTGTGCTGTGGCAGTGCCCACCGTGCTCTGGGGGACCCAGAGACCCTGCATCCTTGGTCCTTGCTCCTGGGCAGCCCCCTGCCTTGTACAACATGCTTGTTTTAAGTCTGTGCCTCCAAACACCTAGTGCAGGTGGGCTGCATGAATAAATGGTTCTCCCAGAGAGGCTTGGAGAGGAACCTCTCATAAGGACACCCTTTTGGGTTCTGCCTGTTCCACTGTTGATGAGCCAAGGGCCTTGGACTTCCTGCCAATATCTGGGCAGTGCCCAGTAGGCTAAGCTCCAGTGGGGCTGCCCAGTTCACTGCAGGCCTGTGTGTCTGTGTCTGTGTAGTTAATGTGTCTACGCATATATGTCTGTGTGTTGGAGTGTGTATAGTTATGTGTCGCTCTGTGTGCCTGTTTATATTTCTGTGTGTTTCTGCATCTGTGGGTGTGTAGTGTCTGTGGTGTGTGTGTGTGTCTGTGTATAGCTTACCTGTCTCTGTGTCTGTTTGTATTTCCTTGTGTGTTTATGTGTGTGTGTCCATGTGTGCATCTGTATATGTTTGTGTGGTTTATGTGTCGGTGTGTGTGTCCATATGTGCATCTGTATATGGGTGCGTCTGTGTGTTGTGTGTGTCTGTGTGTCTGTGTGTTGTATGAGACAGTGCTTTCCACAAGCGTAACCTTGGCCGCAGCCCTAGGCTGGAGGCGGGAAAGGGCATGAAAAAATAAGAGGAACGCTGGTCAGGTTGATTAGCTCTAGCAGAGAACCCTTAAAACGCAGGACAGAAAAAAGTTGGCAGAATATTCACTCATTTTGCATTTTCCCAATTCCTGTTCACAGGGAAAAACCCGTTACAAGTATCAATACTTGGCTACCTTCTACAAGTAGAGCTTGACAAGGGTACAGGGAGTGCAGGTTGCACCCGGAGTTCGGAGAGGGCTCTGGCCTCTGGCCAGGAGCCTCCTGTCTTCATTTCCTGACTGTCTCCTGCAGCTGCTGGGGTGAGGGAGCAGGGGCGGGAGCGGGGACTTGGGGGGGGAGGGCTGCCTGTCTTGATGTCTGTGGGCGTGGCCAGCCGGGCAGGAGGACTGCGGAGCGGGCTGGGAGCGCCTGACTCCTGGGACTGCCTCCGTCACCGTTCAGAGCTCTCACCTTGGACCGTAAACTCACTCCTGGAGGAAGATCAAGTCTTCAGGTTAGTTGGGAGAGAGGAGGTGAGGGGCTAACCTGTTCCAGGGAACGGGCGAGGTTCTCATAAGCCTGTGCTGAGCTGTTGCTTTAAGCAGCAAGGAGAGCTCCTCTAAGGGAAAATGCGCGAAGTTGAAGGCTGAGTAGCTGGTGTGAGAACACAGGCTCACCGCCACGCCAGGCATTTCCGGGGTTTAATAGCTCACTGGGAGACAAGTTCCCAGGACAAAGGGCGCCCGAGCCCGGGTGGGCCATGGGGATGAGGGGGAGGAGAATTTGGAAGTGTTCAGGCAGCAAATGTTCTGCCTGAACTGCTGGGTGGCGTCTGCTCCCACTGCTGGCTTAACCCACGTGAGCGCTAGTCAGGCGTTCCTGTGGAATGGAATGTGCCAGGGTGAAAACATCGAATGCCTCCGAGATGCTTCTCTGCGCTCTGGCCACACACAGTGGAGTAAATGGATTTAATGTCGCCAGTTCTTTCCGAGGACACGGATATTAAGCACAGGCATCCCTGGGTGTGGATGTGTTTGGGTTTGCACACCCAGGCCTGGGCCAGGGTGTCAGGGCAGGTGTCTGGGGCTCCCACCACACTGGCCCTGCTGAGCACTGATTTAAGGGATGTGACAATTCTACAAGGTGCAGCGATTCTGAGAAGAGCCAACAGGAGGCTGTGAGCAGGGTAGGCTGTTTCTATAGCCTAAATACAAGGCAGTCCACTGTAACCTACATCATCTAGGAAATGCCATCCCTGGGGTTTGCTTGTTAGAGGTGGGCATGAGGTCTGCTGTCCAGGCCCCTGGTGCAAGGCTTGCCAGGTCTTGGAGGGCCTGGGAGCTTGAATGCACCTGGGGATACCTACTCGCACTTATTATAATTGCTAATAAGGATGAAATCTCATTAGAAACGACAGAGGTGAAACCTCTAGGTAAACCGTAAAGGATTGCATGAAAACTGCTTCTAATTGCAAATTCAGCTTACAAACCCTTGAATGCAGTTGTTCAAATCAGGTGTAATGTGGGAGTGATTTAGGAACATAAATTCCTAAAGTTTTACTGCACTGATGAAAAGCAAATGCTGATACTATTCTCGTTCTTTGAGAAGACATGACACCCTTGGGGTTAGCTGAGGTCTGAGATCATCAGGAATCATGGGGGAGGGGGAGATCCTAGCTGCTGCTGGAGCCTCAGCAGCCTAGATGCCTGAGAAAGGTTTTAAGCCTGAGTCCAGGGCATCACGTGTGTTTTGGAGAGATCGCTGTGGTTAAGTGGTGGGGGGCAGCTGGGGGGCTCTAGAAAGCCACCGCTGAGTCCTGCCAGCTGAGAGGTGGCTGCGCAGTCAGGTCAGGGGGACACTGCCTAGGTGAGGGGTCTGCAGGGTCAGAGGGAGTCGTCAGAGGCGCTCCTGGTTTGTGATATGTGCACCCGAATGGTCGCAGGGCCCCGGGGGAAGGGCCAGGCCTCAGGACTTCAATGGGGGTGTTTGGGCACCTTGGAGACATCGGGGTAGACAAAAAGGCAGCTGGACACAGCGGTCCGGGCTGCAGAGGGGAACTGGGGAGTCACCCGTCCGCCGGTGAGAACCTCATTTGCTGGTTGGATTTTACAGAGGTTTGATTCCGGATTTTGCCGCGGGGTGCGCGGAGGCGCTTGCCTGCTCCTCAGGGAGCCGTGCACCTGCGCAGGTCGCACATGTGCAGGGCCCCCGAGACCCCCAGCCCACAGGAAACGCACTCTTCAGGGGTCGGTGCAGGACTCCGCCCAGCGCAGGTCTCTTTTCAGGTAGCAGGATCTGATCTCGGAGGGACAGCCGAGATCGGTCCTGAAGAGAGATCTTAGTTCCCTGCCCGGGAATTGAACCTGGGGAACCTGGATGAAAACCAGGAATCCTAGCCGCTAGACCACCAAAGGCTAGAGGCTAGAAGCCAAGGGGCCCTAGCTCTTTCCCCCATTTGAAAGCAAGAACGTTTCAAGGAGGCAAAAACTGTAAAAACAGGTACAAAGTTTATTATTAAAGACACAGCACGACGCACACAGAGAAGCAATTTGTTTACTTTAGACAGAGCAGGGCAGAAATACACAGCCGGAGAGAAGGGGTATGAACGTCCTCTCTAACGAGGAGGAACGCGGTGTAAAAGTCAGAAACGAGGCAGAAATACACACCGGGGGAGGAGGGCGGGCGCCCCGCGAGCGGAGCGCAGTACAGAGGCGATTTAAATCCCTTCTATAGGACAGTCCTTCCAGGTCTTTGTTTACCTTTGACCAATTATCTCGTTTCTTTTTCCACACCTGACTGGTCCCAGGACCCTCCCCACATGCGTGCGCAACTTTTTGCTAAGCTGGATCTCACCCCAGAGGCCTGTGGGTGCGTGTCCACACACACCATGGGGTGGCGGCCCCTCCCTTTCTGACCCCCAAGGAGCCTTCCTACGCGTGTGCAGACAGGGAAGTTTTCCTTGACCTCAGGAGTAGTCATCTTAGCTCCTTACTTTAGCAGAGCTCAGCTTCTGCCGCCAGCTTTGTCCTTGGAGTGTCTGGGTGAGACCAGAGCTTCAGTGTTGCTCCACTTGACAAACCCCAGGTGTCCGGCTCAGGGGCCCATCTACCTCCTACCTCAGATCTAACGTCTCCAATGGGGAGAAGAAGAGAGAGAGAGAGAGAAAAGAGAGAAGAGAGCCTGCAGCTGGGCTGGCAAAGCCCACTTCCCGGAGCACTGAGTGGGAGGGCAACTCTCCGAGCCTCCAAGCTCAGAGGAAGGCCACTCTTGTCCACGGAAAAAAAAAAAAAAAGCACAACCTATAAGTTGAGAATTATGCTTTATTCAGTAGACTTTCTGAGGACTCATGCCCCAGAAGAATAGCTCTGAGGGACTGCTTCGAAGAAGTAAGGGGGGGGCTTCTCTGGTGGCGCAGTGGTTGGGAGTCCGCCTGCCAATGCAGGGGACACGGGTTCGGGCCCTGGTCCGGGAGAATCCCACATGCCGCGGAGCAACTGGGCCCGTGGGCCACAACTACTGAGCCTGTGAGCCACAACTGCTGAGCTCATGTGCCACAACTACTGAAAGCCCACGCACCGCAACAAGAGAGGCCACCGCAGTGAGAAGCCCGTGCACCTCAGTGGAGACCCAGTGCAGCCAAAAATAAATTAAAAAAAAAAAAAAAAAGAAGTAAGGGGGGAGCCTGGATCTATAGGAGTTTTTGCCACAAAACCCAGGTAGTCGGAACATCAAAAGATTACTGTTAATTAAAAAGAACCGGACATCTCAAGTTAAGGAATTTAGTGCTTTTCTATATATGGGAAGATACTAGAATCTGGGCTCATTGAAATCATTCCTTTGATATGCACGTCAGCTATCTAGGGCCGGCATCCTGCTTGCTTTTCTCCATCCTGAATCTTCTCAGGGTGCACGGTCAGAAGTGGCTGCAGAGGCTGATTGCTCGATGGCCACAATATCCTTTGCTTACTGACATGGCAGGCAACATTCGTGGTCCACACTTTAAAACGAGAACATAAAGGGAGGCTTTTAACCAAGTTCGTTCATAGCAAGAGCCATCCGAAGGGATCAAGGATCAGACTCCACAGTCTGTGTCCTGGCCTGGAGTGGGATAAGGGCAAAGGCCCCTGCACTGCCCTTGCTGGGAAATGTCTGTCTCTGTGCACAGGCTGGGCTGAGAGGAGGCTGACTCCCGGTGGCCTCCACGGCCCCAGAGGCTACACCTGCACCGTCCCTGGGCTGCGTCACCTAGAAAGAGTGCACCGAATTCAGTGGACCCAGCCACAGTCCCGAGGTTGCCGCCACCTGGACAGTTCTCCACCAAGATGGAAGCTTGGGTCCTGAAGGGTGTGTTACGTGGAGAGGGACATTCCATGACTGGGGTGTCTTCTCAGCACTTAGACATTGTCCATGGGAGGAGGGAATTGCCTGTAGAGTGATTTCTTTTTAGTAATAAAGTTTTCGCAGCAGCTAGTATGCTTTTCTTCCGTCTTCTCTTTTCATTATTGCATTATGTCAAATGATTAAAGAACTTGGAGAAAGGTGCTCTTAAAATTTACAAAGAAACCATTTTCCATCTGATGCGTATTGCTGCTAATTTATGCACCACCGTAAGACCACGACGCTGGCACTGTATTCAGTAATACACTCTATTTAATTGGCATGCCTGTGCAGGAGGGGGCACCACATTCTCAGGACAGCCAGGACAGCACCACAACGCACGCAGTGCACCAAGGAGATGCTTGTTTAGGTGCGGTCTCGCTGGGCTGAAGGCCCCTGAGGGCAGGTACCTAGGACTTCTCGCCTTCCACTTCCGGTCCCTCAGGTCCCTTCTGCCTCGTTTGCACCAAACCTGAGCTCTCCTCTGTAAATGCAAAGAAATTCCATCATGCCCACAAAGCCCCGGCCAAGTTCTGCTGTCAGAGCCATCGGGAAGGGCTGCAGGTGCCTGGCTCTGGCTGGAGCATGGGGAGCACGGCTCTATTGATCCCCTTTTCTCAACACCTCCGTTATTGAGCTTCCCCTCTGGCCCACAGCAGTGAACAACAGCTGCTGGGCCAGGTTGGGGACGGCACAGGGGTAGAACTGCCTGTCTTCCCCAGCAGGGCATGACCAGTGTCCCCCCCCATGTGCACTGTCCCCTGGGCACCCTCGCACCCAGTGCTGTCATCTGATGAGCCCCTCTACCACACTCTGAGCACATCCTCTGGAGCAGCAGTGAGGCCGGAGTAGCGTGGCCTGGAGCCGGGCTGCTAAGCATCAGCAGGAAGGGGCCCAGGCGAGCGGGGAGCGTGTTGTGGCAGTCCTGGGATACCAGCCAGAGCCTCAGGTAATTTTCAGTCTGCTGCCTGTGAGCTGGGACTGGAGGAAGCAAGTGCATGCGCTCTTCAAGCGGAGTCTTGATTTCCTGCAGCCCTCTGGTCAGCCCCACTGGTTTTCAAATCAGCTAAGTGGGCTCATCCCCCTAGTGTCAGATCCCAGGGTTGGGGTGCCTAATATATGGCTTGAACCCGTCATTGCCTAGGGAAGATCCCTTAGCCTGTGATATCCCCTTCCTCTTCTGGGTCCCTTGCTAGGTATGTGGGTCCCAACTAGATCGCTTCGCCTCCCCTCCTACCAGACTCTGTGTGCTTGTCTCTTTAGAGCCTTGGCTGTAGATGAGCTGCTCTGCTAGTCTTCAGGTCATTCTCAGCAAGAGTTGCTCTATATGTAGTTAGAGTTTTGACGTGTTCATGGGGGGAGGTGAGCTCAGGGTCCTCCTCTCCCACCATCTGTTCCTGCCTCCTAACCACTCGGACGGATATTGACTGGTGTTGACAGACAGCTGGGTTGTTTCCAGTTTTGGCCTATTATGGATAGAGCTGCTATGAATATTTGTATATAGGTTTTTGTGTAAGAGTAAGTTTCATTCATCTAGGATAACTGTCCAGGAGTGCAATTGCTGGGGCATATGATAGTTTTTTTTGTTTGTTTGTTTGTTTTGCGGTATGCGGCCTCTCACTGTTCTGGCCTCTCCCATTGCGGAGCACAGGCTCCGGATGCGCAGGCTCAGCAGCCATGGCTCACGGGCCCAGCCACTCCGCGGCATGTGGGATCTTCCCGGACTGGGGCATGAACCCGTGTCCCCTGCATCGGCAGGCGGACTCTCAACCACTGCGCCACCAGGGAAGCCCTGATAGTTCTTTTATAAGAAACGGTCAAACTGCTTTCCAGACTGTGTATGACATGTTGCATTCCCACAAGCAGTGTGTGAGGGGTCCAGTCTCTGCCTGCTTACCAGCATTTGGTGGTCTCTATTTTAAAATTTTAGGTATGCCAGTGATATGTCATCGTAATTTTAATTTGCATTTCCCTAATGGCTAATGATGTCAAACATCTTCTCATGTGCTTGTTTGCCATCTATATATACTCTTCAGTGAAGTGACTCATATCTGTCCATTTTCTTTTTTTTTTTTTTTTTGCGGTACGCGGGCCTCTCACTGTTGTGGCCTCTCCCGTTGCGGAGCACAGGCTCCAGACACGCAGGCTCAGCGACCATAGCTTACCGGCCCAGCCGCTCCGCGGCATGTGGGATCTTCCCAGACCGGGGCACGAACCCGCGTCCCCTGCATCGGCAGGCAGACTCTCAACCACTGCGCCACCAGGGAAGCCCTCTGTCCATTTTCTAATTGGGTTGTTTCTTTACTGTTGAGTGTTGAGGGTTCTTTATATATTGGGATATTAGTCCCTTTCTGCATATGTGATTGGCAAATATTTTCTCCAGCCTGAAATTTGTCTTTTCATCCTCTTAAGTTTTCACAGAGCAAAATTTTTTAATTCTTAAGAATTTCAATTTATCAAAAAATTTTTTGTTTTATGGATTGTGCTTTTGGTGCCAAGTTTAAGGCTCTTTGCCAATCCCCAGATCCTGAAGGTGTTTTCCTATGTTTATTTCTTAAGCTTGTATAGTTTTACAATTTACATTTAAGTCCGTGGTCCATTTTGGATAAACTTTCATATAAGATGTAAGACAGAGCTAAAAGTTCTTCTCTCTCTTTTTTTGCCTATGGATGTCCACTTGCTCCAGAACCATTTGTTGAACAGGCTGTATTTCTTGCATTGAATTGCTTTTGCACCTTTGTCAAGATCCATTGAGCATATTTGTGTGGGCCTCTGTTCTGTTGCATTGATCCTTGTGTGTATATCTCTGCCCACACCACACACTCTTAGCTCTAGAGTAAATCTGGTGATTGAATAGATTGGCTCCTCCCACTTAAATCTACTTTTTCTAAATTGTTTTAGTTATTCTCAATTATTTGCTTTTCCATATAAATTTTAGAATAATCTTATTTATATCTATAAAGAATCTTTCTGGAATTCTGATAGACATTGCATTAAATCCCAATTTGGGGAACATTGACATCTTCACTATATTGAGTCATCCAATCCATAAGCTTGATTTATCTCTCCATTTATTTAGACTTCTTTTATTTCTTTCATCAGCATTGTGTAGTTTCCAGCATATGAGTCAGTAAATGTTTTGTTAGATGTATACCTATTTATATTTTTTACCAGTTGTAAATGGTATTATGTTTTTAATTTTGAGGTCGACCTGTTCATTGATAGTATGTAGAAATATTAGATTTTGAAATGTTTATCTTGTATTCTATAACCTTGCTGAACTCACTTATTAGTTCTATGAGATTCTTGTAGGTTCCTTGGGATTTTTTTGTGTAGAAAATCATACCATCTGCCAATTGAGACAGGTTTATCTCTTCCTTTCTACTCTGTATGCCTTTACTTCCTTTTCTTGTCCTATTAGCCTAGCTAGAATTCCAGTACTATGTTGAGTGGGAGTGGTAGGATTGGACATCCTTGCCTTGTTCCTGATCTTAGCAGGAAATCTTCAAGTTTCTCACCATTAAGTATGATGTTAGCTATAGGTTTTTGGTAGATAATCTTTATCAGGTTGAGGAAGTTACTCTCTATTACTGTTTTTCTTGGAGTTTTTATCATGAAGGGTGTGGAATTTTGTCAAATGCTTTTTTCTGCATCAGTTAATATGATCATGTGATTTTTCTTCTTTAGCCTGTTAATATGGTAGATAATATTGATTGATGTTTTTATTAGCTTTACTGAGGTATAACAACATACCATACAATTCATCAATTTAAATGGTACAATTCAGTGGTTTTTAGTATATTCACTGAATTGTATGACCATCACCACAGTCAATTTTAGAACATTTTCACAACCCAAAATGAACCCTATACACATTAGCAGTCACTCCTCACTTTCCTCCAACAGTGCCCTCCTCCGTCCATCCTAGGCAAACACTAATCTACTCCCTGTCTCTATAGATTTGCCTATTTGGAAGATTTCATATGTAAATGGAATTGGGCAATATGTGCACTTTTGTGACTACATTCTTTCACTTAACATAATGTTTTCAAAGTTCATCCGTGCTGTAGCATGCATTGGTATACTCTTCCTTTTTTATCATTAAATAATATTCCATTCCACATTTTATTTATCCTTAATCAGTGATCAACATTTGGGTTGTTTCCAAAACAATACAAAAAAGTATTCATAATACTTTTACAAAGAGTATGCATAATTCATTTTGAGTATTAAAAATGCTTTTATGAATATTAATGTACAAGGTTTTGTGTGAACATATGTTTTCATTTCTCTTGAGTATATATCTAGAAGTGGAATTACTGGTTCATATTTAACATTGGTCAACCTGTGAATATTGAACCAGCCTGAGTCCCTGGAAAAAACCCTACTTAGTCATGGTATATAATTCTTTTTACATATTGTGGAATTTCCTGTGCTAATGTTTTGTCACGGTTTTTTGCATCATAGTCATGTAACATACTGGCCTGTAGTTTTCTTTTCTTCGTACTGTCTTTATCTGATTTTGGTATCAGGTAATACTGGCCTCATAAAATTAATTGGGAAGTGTACCTCATCTGTTATCTGCAAGACATTGGGTAGGATTGGTGTTAATTCTTCTTTCATTGTGGGGTAGAATTTTCAGTGAAATCATCTTGGCCTGGAATTTTTGGGGGGGGAACTTAAAAATTCAAATTCAGAGCTTCCCTGGTGGTGCAGTGGTTGAGAGTCTGCCTGCCGATGCAGGGGACGTGGGTTTGTGCCCTGGTCCGGGAAGATCCCACATGCCATGGAGCGGCAAGGCCCGTGAGCCATGGCCGCTGAGCCGGCATGTCTGGAGCCTGTGCTCCGCAACGGGAGAGGCCACAGCAGTGAGAGGGCGGCGTACCGCAAAAAAAAAAAAAAAAATTCAAACTCAATTTACTTAATAGTTATAGGATATTCAAATTATTTTGTACTGGGTGAGTTATACTAATTTGTGCTTTTTTGAAGAATTGGTCCTTTTCATTTAGTCAAATTTATGTGTGTAGAGTTGTTCATAGTGTTCGATTATTATCCTTTTGATGGCTGGTGGTCTGTGGTGTTATTCCCCATTTCATTCCTTGTATTGGTAATTTGTATTCTCTTTTTTCTTTGTCAGTTGTGCTAGAGGTTTATCAATTCTACTGACGTTTTTGAAGAACTTGTTTTTGTTTCGATTTCTCTGCTGTTTTTCTGTTTTCTATTTAGTTGTTTTTATACCTATTATTTTCTTATTTTTGTTTGCTTTGGGTTTGTCTTGCTCTTTTTTTTTTCTAGGATATTGAGAGGGGAGCTTAGATTATTGATGAGACTCTTTCTCCTTTCTAATTTGAGCAATTAGTACTATAAGTTTCCCTCTCATCTCATCTGCTTTAGCTGTGTTCCACAAATTTTGATGTTATATTTTCATTTTAATTCAGTTCAGTATAATTTTGGTTTACCTTGAGACTTTGTCTTTGGCTCCTGGATTATTTAGAAGTGTGTTTTTTAATTTCCAAGTGTGCAAATTTTGGGGTTTCTGTTATTAATCTCTAATTTGGTTCCATTTTGTCTGGAAAACACACTGTATATTTCAATTCTTTTGAATTTGTTGAGTATTTTTTAATGGCTCAAGGTGTATATGGTCTTGATATATGTTCTGTGGGCATTTAAAAAATGTTTTGCTGTTGTTGGGTGGATTATTCAATAGATATCAATTAGATCCCATTTGTTGATGGTGTTGTTCAGTTCTTCTGTATCCTTGCCAATTTTCTGTCTTGTTGTTCTATTGATTGCTGATAGAGAAACAAAATATCCAATGCTATAACTGTACATGTCTGTTTCTCCTTTCAATTCTGTCAGTTTTCCATCACATATTTTGAAGCTCTGTTTTTTGGTTCATACACATTTCATATTTCTATGTTTTCTTGGTAAACTGACCCATTTATTATTATACAATATCTCTGTCTCTCCCTAGTAATTTTCTTTGATATGAAGTTTACTGTATCTTGTACCAATACAGCCACTCATGCTTTTTTTTGGATTAATGCTTGAACGATATATCTGTTATCCATCTTTTTACTTTTAGCCCACCTATCTTGTTATTTTTGAAGTGAATTTCTTGTAGACTGCACATAATTGAGTTGTGTTTTTTAATCTACTCTGCCAACCTCTGCATTAATTTTTGTATTCAGACCCCTTATATTCAATGTAATTTTGACATGTTAGGGCTGTGGGTTACTTAAATATATTTTATAATCCCATTTTGATTTATAGTATTTTTGAATGTATCTTTTATAGCTTTTCAAAGTGGTTGCTCTACATATTAATTTAAGTATACATTACATGTCACAGTACTATTGTCATTATTTTATCATTTTGAGTAAAAGCTAGAAAGCTTAGCTCCCTCTCCACTCTTTTTTTTTTTTTTAAGCCTGGATAATAATTATAACAGATAATCATCAGGGCTTCCCTGGTGGCACAGTGGTTGGGAGTCCACCTGATGATGCAGGGGATGTGGGTTTGTGCCCCGGTCTGGGAGGATTCCGCATGCCACTGAGCAGCTGGGCCCGTGGGCCATGGCCGCTGGGCCTGCGCGTCCAGAGCCTGTGCTCCACAGCGGGAGGGGCCGTGGCAGTGAGAGGCCCGCGTACCACAAAAAGAAAAAAAAAAAAAAAAATATATATATATATATATAATCATCTTGTAAATAGGTGTATTAGAGTGGAGAGGCACATATAAATTTTATGGTTGGGGTACTGTTTTTTATGATTTAAAAAAAATTTTCATTGGAGTATAGTGGATTTACAGTGTTGCGTTAATTTCAGGTGTCCAGAACAGGGAATCAGTTATACATATACATATATCCACTCTTTTTTATATTCTTTTCCCTTTTAGGCCATTACAGATTATTGAGTAGAGTTCCCTGTGCTCTACCGTAGGTCAATATTAGTTACCTATTTTATATATAGTAGTGTGTATATATCAATCCCAATTTACCAATTTATCACTCCTCCCTTTACCCCCTGGTAATCATAAGTTTTTTTTTTTAACATCTTTATCGGAGTAAAATTGCTTTATAATGTTGTGCTGTAAAACTTTGTGAATCAGCTATATGTATACATATATCCCCATATCCCCTCCCTCTTGGGTCTCTCTCACACCCTCCCTATCCCACCCCTCTAGGTGGTCACAAAGCACCGAGGTGATCTCCCTGTGCTACATGGCTGTTTCCCACTAGCTATCTATTTTATATTTAGTAGTGTATATATGTCCATGCCACTCTCTCACTTCGTCCCAGCTTACTCTTACCCTTCTCCCTCTCCGTGTCAAGTCTATTCTCTATGTCTGCATCTTTATTCCTGTCCTGCCCCTAGGTTATTCAGAACCATTTTTTTAGATTCCATATATATGTGTTAGCATGCAGTATTTTTTTTTTCTCTTTCTGACTTACTTCACTCTGTTTGACAGATTTTAGGTCCATCCACCTCACTACAAATAACTCAATTTCGGTTTTTTTTTATGGCTGAGTAACATTCCATTGTATATATGTGCCACGTCTTCTTTATCCATTCATCTGTCAATGGACACTTAGTTTGCTTCCATGTCCTGGCTATTGCAAATAGAGCTGCAATGAACAGTGTGGTACATGACTCTTTTTGAATTATGGTTTTCTCAGGGTATGTGTCCAGTAGTGGGATTGCTGGGTCATATGGTAGTTTTTTTTTTAGTTTTATAAGGAACCTCCATACTATTCTCCATAGTGGCTGTACCAATTTACATTCCCACCAACAGTGCAAGAGGGTTCCCTTTTCTCCACACCCTCTCCAGCATTTGTTGTTTCTAGATTTTTTGATGATGGCCATTCTGACCAGTGTGAGGTGATACCTCATTGTAGTTTTGATTTGCATTTCTCTAATGATTATTGATGCTGAGCATCCTTTCATGGGTTTGTTGGCACTCTGTATATCTTCTCTGGAGAAATGTCTATTTAGGTCTTCTGCCCATTTTTGGATTGCGTTGTTTGTTTTTCTGTTATTGAGTTGCATGAGCTGCTTGTATTTTGGAGATTAATCCTTCGTCAGTTGCTTCACTTGCAAATATTTTCTTCCATTCTGAGGGATGGCTTTTCATCTTGTTTATGGTTTCCTTTTTGTGCAAAAGCTTTTAAGTTTCATTAGGTCCCATTTGTTTATTTTTGTTTTTATTTCCATTTCTCTAGAAGGTGGTTCAAAAAGGATCTTGCTGTGATTTGTGTCAAAGGGTGTTCTTCCTATGTTTTCCTCTAAAAGTTTTATAGTGTCTGACCTTACATTTACATCTTTAATCCATTTTGAGTTTATTTTTGTGTATGGTGTTAGGAAGTGTTCTAATTTCATTCTTTTACATGTAGCTGTCCAGTTTTCCCAGCACCACTTTTTGAAGAGGCCTTCTTTATCAAGGATAAGGTGACCATATGTGTGTGGGTTTATCTCTGGGCTTTCTATCTCATTCTATTTATGTATATTTCTGTTTATGTGCCAGTACCATACTGTCTTGATAACTATAGCTTTGTAGTATAGTCTGAAATCAGGGCGCCTGATTCCTCCAGCTCAGTTTTTCTTTCTCAAGATTGCTTTGGCTATTTGGGGTCTTTTGTGTTTCCATACAAATTGTGAAATTTTTTGTTTTAGTTCTGTGAAAAATGCCATTGAAGGTTTGATAGGGATTCATTGAATCTGTAGATGGCTTTGGGAAGTATAGTCATTTTCACAATGTTGATTCTTCCAATCCAAGAACACAGTACATCTCTCCATCTGTTTGTATCATCTTTAATTTCTTTCATCAGTGTCTTATAGTTTTCTGCATACAGGTCTTTTGTCTCCTTAGGTAGGTTTATTCCTAGGTATTATATTCCTTCTGTTGCAATGGTAAATGGGAGTGTTTCCTTAATTTCACTTTCAGATTTTTCACTATTAGTGTATAGGAATGCAAGAGACTTCTGTGCATTAATGTTGTATCTGGTTGCTTTACCAAATTCATTGATTAGCTCTAGTAGTTTTCTGGTAGCATCTTTAGGATTCTCTATGTATAGTATCATGTCATCTGCAAACAGTGACAATTTTACTTCCTTTTTTCTGATTTGGATTCTTTTTATTCCTTTTTCTTCTCTGATTGCCATGGCTAAATCTTCCAAAGCTATGTTGAATGATAGTGGTGAGAGTGGGCAACATTGTCTTGTTCCTGATTTTAGAGCAAATGGTTTCTATTTTTCACCATTGAGAAAGATGTTGGCTGTGGGTTTGTCATATATGGCCTTTATTATGTTGAGATAAGTTCCCTGTATGCCTACTTTCTGGAGAGTTTTTATCATAAATTGGGTGTTGAATTTTGTTGAAAGCTTTTTCTTCACTGAGATTATCATATGGTTTTATCCTTCAGTTTGTTAACACGGTGTATCACATTGATTGATTTCCATATATTGAAGAATCCTTGCATTCCTGGGATAAACCCCACTTGATCATGGTGTATGATCCTTTTAATGTGCTGTTGGATTCTGTTTGCTAGTATTTTGTTGAGGATTTTTGCATCTATGTTCATCAGTGATATTGGCCTGTAGTTTTCTTTCTTTGTGACATCCTTGTCTGGTTTTGGTATCAAGGTGATGGTGGCCTCGTAGAATGAGTTTGGGAGTGTTCCTCCCTCTGCTATATTTTGGAAGAGTTTGAGAAGGATAGGTGTTAGCTCTTCTCTAAATGTTTGATAGAATTCGTCTGTGAAGCCATCTGGTCCTGGGCTTTTATTTGTTGGAAGATTTTTAATCACACTTTCAATTTCAGTGCTTGTGATTGGTCTGTTCATATTTTCTGTTTCTTCCTGCTTCAGTCTCAGAAGGTTGTGCCTTTCTAAAATTTGTTGATTTCTTCCAGGTTGTCCATTTTATTGGCATATTGTTGCTTGTAGTAATCTCTCATGATTCTTTGTATTTCGCAGTGTCAGTTGTTACTTCTCCTCTTTCATTTCTAATTCTATTGATTTGAGTCTTCTCCCTTTTTTTTACTGACGAGTCTGGCTAATGGTTTACCTATTTTATTTATCTTCTCAAAGAACCGGCTTTTAGTTTTATTGCTCTTTCCTATTGTTTCCTTCATTTCTTTTTCATTTATTTCTGACCTGATCTTTATGATTTCTTTCCTTCTGCTAACTTTGTGATTTTTTTGTTCTTCTTTCTCTAATTGCTTTAGGTGTAAGGTAAGGTTGTTTATTTGAGATGTTTCTTGCTTCTAGAGGTAGGATTTTATTGCTATGAACTTCCCTGTTAGAACTGGTTTTGCTGCCTCTCATAGGTTTTGGGTCGTCGTGTTTTCATTGTCATTTCTTTCTAGGTATTTTTTTATTTTCTCTTTGATTTCTTCAGTGATCTCTTGGTTATTTAGTAGTGTATTGTTTAGCCTCCATGTATTTGTATTTTTCCCTGTAATTGATATCTAGTCTCATAGCATTGTGGTCGGAAAAGATACTTGATACGACTTCAATTTTCTTAAATTTACCAAGGCTTGATTTGTGACCCAAGATATGATCTATTGTAGAGAATGTTCCATGAGCACTTTAGAAGAAAGTGTATTCTGTTGTTTTTGGATGGAATGTCCTATAAATATCAATTAAGTCCCTCTTGTTTCATGTGTCATTTAAAGCTTGTTTTTGCTTATTTATTTTGATTTTGGATGATCTCTCCATTGGTGAACGTGGGGTGTTAAAGTGCCCTATTATTATTGTTACCGAATTTCCTCTTTTATGGCTTTTAACATTTGCCTTATGTATTGAGGTACTCCTATGTTGGGTGCATAAATAATTACAATTGTTATATCTTCTTCTTGGATTCATCCCTTGATCATTATGTTGTGTCCTTCTTTGTCTCTTGTAATAGTCTTATTTTAAAGTCTATTTTGTCTGATATGAGAATTGCTAACCCAACTTTCTTTTGATTTCCATTTGCATGGAATGTCTTTGTCCATCCCCTTACTTTCAGTCTGTATGTATCCCTAGGTCTGAGGTGGGTCTCTTGTAGACAGCATATATGCAGTTCTTGGTTTTCTATCCGTTCAGCTCATTTGTGTCTTTTGGTTGGAGCATTTAATCCATTTACATTTACGGTAATTATCGATATGTATTTTCCTATTACCATTTTCTTAATGGTTTTGGGTTTGCTTTTGTTGGTCTTTTCCTTCTCTTGTGTTTCTGCCTAGAGACGTTCCTTTAGCATTTGTTGTACAGCTGCTTTGGTGATGCTGAATTATCTTAGCTTTTGCTTGTCTGTTAAGGTTTTAATTTCTCCACTGAATCTAAATGAGATCCTTGTTGGGTAGAGTAATCTTGGTTGTAGGTTTCTCCCTTTCATCACTTTAAATAGGTCCTGCCAGTCCTTTCTGGCTTGCAGAGTTTCTGCTGACAAGTCAGCTGTTAACCTTATTGGGATTCCCTTGTATGTTATTTGTTGCTTTTCCCTTGCTGCTTTTAATATTTTTTCTTTGTATTTAATTTTTGATAGTTTGGTTAATATGTGTCTTGGTAAGTTTCTTCTTGGATTTGTCCTGTATGGGACTCTCTGCACTTCCTGGACTTGACTGAGATTTCCTTTCCCATGTTAAGGAAGTTTTCCACTATAATATCTTCAAATGTTTTCTCAGACACTTTCTTTTTCTCTTCTTCTTCTGGGACCCCTATAATTCGAATATCGGTGCATTTAATGTTGTCCCAGATGTCTCTGAGACTCTCCACAATTCTTTTGATTCTTTTTTCCTTATTCGCTCTGTGGGACTTATTTCCACTGTTTTATCTTCCAGGTGACTTATCCATTCTTCTGCCTCAGTTATTCTGCTATTGATTCCTTCTAGAGAATTTTTAATTTCATTTATTGTGTTGTTCATCATTTGTTTGCTCTTTAGTTCTTTTAGGTCCTTGTTAAACATTTCTTGTATTTCCTCCATTCTATTTCCACGATTTTGGATCATGTTTACTATCATTACTCTGAATTCTTTTTCAGATACACTGCCTATTTCCTCTTCATTTCTCTGGTCTGCTGGGTTTTTACCTTGCTCCTTCATCTGCTGTGTATTTCTCTGTCTTCCCATTTTGTTTAACTTACTGTGTTTGGGGGTTTCATTTTTGCAGGCTGCAGGTTTGTAGTTCTTGTTGTTTTTGGTGTCTGCCCCCAGTGGGTAAGGTTGGTTCAGTGGGTTGTGTAGGCTTCCTGGTGGAGGGAACTGGTGCCTGCGTTCTGGTGGATGAGGCTGGATTTTGTCTTTCTGGTGGCCAGTACCACATTGGGTGGTGATTTTTGGGGTGTCTGTGAACTTAGTATGATTTTAGGCAGCCTCTCTGCTAATGGGTGTGGTTATGTTCCTGTCTTGCTACTTGTTTGACATGGGGCGTCCAACACTGTGGCTTGCTGGCCATTAGGTGGAGCTGGGTCTTAGCATTGAGACTGAGATCTCTCTCTCTGGGAGAGCTCTTGCCAATTGATATTATGTGGGGCTGGGAGGTCTCTGGTGGTCCAATGTCCTGAACTTGGCTCTCCCACCCAGAGGCTCAGGCCTGACACCAGGCTGGAGCACCAAGATCCTGTAAGACACACAGCTCAGAAGAAAAGGGAAATAAAGAAAGAAAAAATAAACTAAAATGAAAAAATAAAAAAAATAATTTAAAAAAAAGTTAAAAAAATGAAGAGAGCAACCAAACCAATAAACAAATCCAACACTGATAACAGGTGCTAAAAACTCTACTAAGACAAACATAAAAATCAGTAACAAGTCAGTTTTAGACAGCAAACCCCAAGTCTACAGTTGCTCCCAATGTCCACTGCATCAATTTTGGGTTGATTCATTGTCTATTCAGGTATTCCACAGATGCAGCACATCTCAAGTTGATTGTGGGGCTCCTGCTCCTGAGGCTGCTGGGAGAGATTTCCCTTACTCTTCTTTGTTCGCACAGCTCCTGGGGTTCAGCTTTGGTTTTGGCCCCACCTCTCCATGTAGGTTGTCCTCAGGCTTCTGTTCCCACCCAGACAGAATGGGGTTAAAGTAGCAGCTGATTAGGGGGCTCTGGTCACTCATGCTGGAGTGGGGAGGGCTACGGTATTTATAATTGGAATGCAGGGCAAGCCTGTGGTGGCAGAAGCTACTGTGACTTTGCAACAGCCTGAGGCGCACTGTATGTTCTCCTGGGGAACTTGTCCCTTGATCATGGGACCGTGGCAGTGGCGGGCTGCACAGGCTCCTGGGAGGGGAGGTGTGGATAGTGACCTGAGCTTGTACACAGGCTTCTTGGTGGCTACAGCAGCAGCTTTAGCATTTCATGCCCGTCTCTGTTGTCTGCGCTGATAGCCGTGGCTCATGTCCATCTCTGGAGCTTGTTTAGGTGATGCTCTGAATCCCCTCTCCTTGGTCACCCCAAAATAATGGTCTCTTGATGCTTAGGCAGGTCCTGACTTTTTCTCAGAATCCCTCCCGGCTAGCTGTAGTGCATTAGCCCCATTCAGGCTCTGTTCCCGCAGCCAACCCCAGTCATCTCCCTGGGGTCTGACTTCTGAGCCTCAGCTCCCAGCCCCACCTGCCCTGGCGGGTGAGCAGACAAGCCTCTCAAGCTGGTGAGTACTGGTTAGCACCGATCCTTTGTGCGGAAATCTCTCCACTTTGCCCCCTGCACCCCTGTTGCCGTGCTGTCCTCCGCGGCTCCGAAGCTTCCCCCATCCCCCTCCCGTCTCTACCAGTGAAGGGGCTTCCAGGTGTGTGGAAACTTTTCCTCCTTCACAGCTCCCTCCCAGAGGTGCAGGTTCCATCCCTATTCTTCTGTGTTTTTTCTTTCTTCTTTTGCCCTACCCAGGTACTTGAGGATTTTCTTGCCTTTTGGGGAGTCTGAGGTCTTCTGCCGGCATTCAGTAGGTGTTCTGTAGGAGTTGTTCCACATGTAGATGTATTTGTGTGGAGGAAGGTGATCTCCACGTCTTACTCCTCTGTCATCTTGAAGGTCCCATGTCCCTCTCCATTCTTTTTTTTTTTTTTGCAGTACGCGGGCCTCTCACTGTTGTGGCCTCCCCCGTTGCGGAGCACAGGCTCCGGACGCGCAGGTACACCGGCCATGGCTCACGGGCCCAGCCGCTCCGCGGCATGCGGGATCCTCCCGGACCGGGGCACGAACCCACGTCCCCTGCATCGGCAGGCGGACTCTCAACCACTGCGCCACGAGGGAAGCCCCTTGGGGCTTTTTTGGTCTACATCTGTTGGTGTTTCCAGGTTGCTGACATCTTCAGCACCCTGTCTGGGATATATGAGACATGATAAAAATCCAAGGACACAGCCTCACTGCTGTGTCATTTCTTGGGTCCCTAACTTGTGTGCCACCTTCTGTCCACCTTTCAGAGCCTTCTTATGGTTGTTTTATATAAAATGTCAGGTTTTTTATTGTACTTAGCAGGAAGAAGAGGGAAAAGGAATTCTACTCTATGTTCCTGGGAGCACAAGTCCTGAGATGTACTTTTTTAGTGTTGATAGTATGTTTGCATGCTAGCCTGAATGACTTAGGAGAGAAAGAGGAAAAAAACGTAACATAGCAGTCTGAACAGGTGAGAGTGGGTGGGCTCCACTGTACCCAGTAGGGTACAAGCATGTCCGTGGAAGGCTGGGTACTTCAGCCTCTGGTTAGCTTCTCAGCATGTCTACCTCCCATGTAACCAGCTCCTGTGGTTATGTACTCAGAGCAGCTTCCATTTCCTTCTTGGACCCTGGCTGATTCCATTAGTGAAGGAAGGAAGAGGCAAAGTCAGTAGCTGAGACTAGAAAGGAGGGAAGGTATATAGGGATTTAAGGAGGGAGGTGGAGGAGAGCAGGAGTGAAAATTGACTTGGGAGATGCAGTAGGATTGCTGGGCAGTGCTGGGGCCCACTGAGAACCCTGCATGTGGAGGCCAGGTGAGACCAGCTGCAGCACCCAGGGTTCTCCGTGGCCACATTCAGCCACTTAAGTGGAGGCTCAGAGTGAGCAAGTCAGATCTGGGGTCTTGCCACGTGGCAGATAGACTCCAGGGTGGCCCCCATGATCCCCACTGTCTGGTGTTCACACTCTTGTGTGATGATCCCCTGCCCTGGAGTGAGGGTGAGACCTTTAACTGGCTTCCAACCAATAGAATATGGCAAGGGTGATGGATGAGATGTTACTCGTTGACGGCTACATTACATGAAATTCTTCCTTGTTAGTTGACTCGCTCTGGAGACTCTTGCTGTTCCTTGATGAAGTGAACAGACCTGTTGGGGTTCACATGGCAAAGAGCTGCAGGAAGCCTGTAGGAAGTGAGGGTGGCCTCCAGCCGACAACCAGCAAGCAGCTGGGTCCTCAGTCCTGCAGGCACTGGGAGGTGAATTCTGTCAGCACTGAGTAATCTTGGAAGCTGATTCCCAGCCCAATGACACTTGAAAGCCTAAGCAGAAGACCCACCTAAGCCTGCCCCAGCGACCCCTGAGCCACCCAAACTCTGAGATTATAAATGTGTATTATTTTAAGCTACTTATTTTGTGGTAATTTATTATGCAGTAATAGAAAACTCATATACCTAGTGAACTTGACAGAATGTAAGAGGAGGCAAGTAAAAGGAGGGTGTTTGCTGGACCACAGAGTCTCAGCTGGGAAAGGGGAGTGAGGACGTGTTGGCTGACATGGGAGCAGGCAAGTGCAGGAGAGGCACTCACAAAACTGAGAGCCCAGGGTGTAGATGGTGAAGCCAAAAAATAACAGCAAGTGTAGCAGTGGGTGGGAGGGATGGGGAGAGAGAGAGAGACCATAAGCTGGGGCCCAAATCTTCGAAGAATGAAGTTGGGACCTGGCCAGGAAGACAGTAGTCAGTGTAGTAAAGGTTGGGTGGTGTATTCCAATGGCAGCTGGAGTACATTAGGGAGGGGAGAAGATGGCAGTGGAGAACTAAGAGGATAACTCTGTTAAAGGGAGAGAGTGGGACCCAGTGTGTGATGAAAATGTGGGGTCCCTTGTTCAAAAAGCAGGAAAAAGTGCCGTTAACAGTCCTACAATATAAAGGATTTTCTTTTCTTCCACAGTCTCTTGACTTGTCATGGTGTTTTAAATTGCTATTCTAAGTAAAGAAAATTTAAAAAGTTAAATTATTAGCATACATTTTATTGTTCATCTGTATATTGTGCAACATCAGTTTAAGATACAAATATGAGAGCATTTAACTTGTAGGTGGAATCACGGAAGTCACACAAGTTGTATTTTTGTGTAGTTCAAATGTGCATATGGAGTTTATTCTTACCAGGTAATGGAAACGTTGCGTGAAACTAACTCTAATATTTTTGTTTTGTCTTTTGATACATTCTATCAACACTCTCTGCTGTCTGCTTACTGATGATTAAGTCATCTTTTCAATGTAAGTGGTGGGTTAAAGTAGGGAAATCATAGCAATAAGAAAATAGTAGGACTTCCTTGGTCATTTGGGTTTCTTCAAAAGCTGTTGCCTTTCTGTATTTAAAGTAAATTCTTGTTCCATCAGAAAGTGTGGGCTTTTGGGCTGTGAGCACTCCCCGTCCCCACTTACTCAGTTGTAGACATAACACGCTGACCTTGTACCTGCTTGGACTACCACACATCCTGGGTCCTCCAGAATTTGTGATCATGGGGCATTGCGAGCCTCTGTGAATTGGGTGACAAGGAGTGGTGGACCCATGAATTGTACTCACCTCACCCAACTGTAAACAAATAAAATGGTAATGGGTTAAAACATAATCCCAAAAGCAGGATACCATAACCTTGCAAGTATAGTGACTTTTCTCATTTTTGTAATAGATATTATTATTTTCTCATTGCAAGAGTATTAATTTTCTAGATGCAAAAATCATTAAAGCTGTAGCCTAGACAAAGACAAAAAAAAAAAGCCTGAATTATCTGTACCTCCTTCACACAAAGGTAGCCATACTTTAGAGGCTGTGTCTTTTTGGTTTTCTGTTCTATGTATATTCTACATACATATTTATTTCAAGAGACATATCCCAGTGTATCAATGGTGTTTACCGTATTTTAAACATTTCCCAATGTCAGTATCTCTAGAGGATGTTTATGTTTGCATAGTATTTCTTACTAAGCACTTATCACAATTTACCTAACTAATGCTCTGTTCTTGAATAGTTAGGTCACTGCTAGTGTGAAATGTGCTAAAATATTCATTCTTGGAGATGAACATACACTTTTTACCATATGATATTAGATGCTGAGACATGGGAAGGGCCTTGTTATAAGAAGTGTTTCTACTGTACCATTCAGTAGTATGACTTCCTCAAGATAAAAATGATATTCACAGTTTGCTTTTTATCAACAGTGGTTTCTTTCTGGCTGACTCTAGTGAGAAGAGAGGCAACAGAAACATGTACCTAGAGAACAAAGATGGCAGGCTGACCTCTGGTGTGCTGGAGATGGAGATACATCAGACATCAGCTCCCACGAGTGCTGGCCTGGGAGGGCCGGGGCTGGTGGGACTCAACACCAGCAACCATAGGCCACAGCAGGGAGACAGCAAGGCAGACTCCCTGAACCCCTACCCCAGCGGGGCAGCTGGGCAGAGCTGCTGGGCTCCTGTGGACCAGAATTTTGGCTCATTCCTCGCAGAGTGGAGGTGAGTTTAAAACAATTTTATCTTGTGAATGTGGAATTCACAAATACTGGGTTTTCTTGAGCATAGTTCTCTCATATTTTTTGTGGGAAAAATTTCCAGATACTCTGCAAGAATCTTTCCGGCATTAGATCACTTTCCTGGCCTGTTTTGAATGAATGCTACTTCTAAAATGTGGCTAATGTAAATCCAAAAGATAATAAAAATAGAAATCAGATCAGTTACATCACCTGTGTACAAACTGGTTCGTAAGTATTTTCTTAGAGCTATTAAAATCAGGGTAGGTACACAGAAAGCAGGAAGGAAGCGTGTGTTAGGTTATCTAGTGCCATGCAACAAACTCCAAAATTCAGCATCTTAAAACAGCTGTTTATTTTCTCACAGTTTTGTGAGTCCGGAATCTGGGCATGGCTTAGCTGGATCCTCTGCTCAGGGTCTTTTACAGGCTGAGAAGAAGTGGTCAGCTGGGGCTGGTGGACCACGGTTCAAGTGGGCAAGGTGTGATTGTTGGCTGAGCTCAGTTCCCCCCGGGGAAAAGGACTGAGGTTCTCAGTCCCTTGCCAGGAGTCCTGCTCCATCAGGGCAAGCATGAGAGACAGTTCTTTGTAACCTAATCACAGACGTAACTCCCCATCACTTTTGCTGTGTGGGCCCATACTGAAGGGGATGGGATCACACAAAGGTGTGAACACCTGGAGTGGATCACTGGGGGTGTGTCAGAGGCTACCTGCCACAAAGGTAGACGAGAGGAGGAGAGAAAAATTGTGAAAGGCTAAATGGACCAAAAAGATGACTGGTGTTTTCTATAGAAAACTATGTATGGAGCCCTCCTAGGTTATCTATATCTTCTCATTGTTTACAACTGATCTGAAAACTGATGACAATGCAAATGAGTCTCATCCCAAGAAATAAATTTGAAGTGTGTCTGATGGAATGAATTGTCCAGTTTTACACTGATTTTTCAATTCAGTTCAACATTTCTAATTGCCCATATATGTGTGGTTTCTTTTTCTTATTGGTTTCCTGTAATTAATGAGTTAAATAAAATATTTGATATGTGTTCATGTCACATCTATATGGCAGTCATGATTTTATCTTCTTTTTTTACTTACAGTTTTATTGAGCTATAATTAACACATAAAACTGTGCAGGTTAAAGGTGTACAACATGATAATTTGACTTACATACATCATGAAATGATTACCACAATAAGTTTAGTGAACACCTGTCATCTCATTTAGATACAACATTAAATAAATAGAAAAAAGTTGTTGTCCTTGTGATGAGAGCTCTTAGGATTCACTCCCAACAACTTTCATATACAACATGCAGCAGTGTTAACTATAGTCATTGTGTTGTATATTACATCCCTAGCACTTATTTATCTTGTAACTGGAAGTTCATACCTTTTGACTATCTTCATCCAAGTCCCCCTCCCTAAGCCCTTGACTCTGGTAACCACAAATCTGATCTTTTCTGAGTTTGTTTATTTTTTGAAGTATAGTTGACCTACTATACCACGTTAGTTCCTCATCCACAACATAGTGATTCAATATTTCTATCTATTTCAAAATGATCACCACAAGTCTAGTTACAATCTGTCACCATACAAAGATATTACTTAGTTATTGACTGTATTCCCCATGTTGTACATTTAATACTGTGACTCATTTATTTTGTAAGCGGAAGCTGTACCTCTTAATCTCTGTCACCTGTTTCTCTCTTCTCTCCACACCCCTCCTTCTGGCAACTACCAGTTTGTTCTCTCTGTGACTCTGTTTCTGTTTAGTTATATTTGTTCATTTGTTTTCTTTTTTAGACTCCACATATAAGTGAAATCGTACAGTATTTGTCTTTCTCTGTCTGACTTAGTTCACTTAACATAATACCCTCTAGGTCCATCCATGTTGCTGCAATTGGCAGCTCTTCATTCTTTTTTATGGCTGAGTAATATTCCATTGTATGTGTATGTGTGTATATATACATATACACCACATCTTCTTTTTTCAGTCATCTATTTTTGGGCACTGAGGTTGCTTCCATATATTGGCTATTGTAACTAATGCTGCAATGAACATAGGAGTGCATATATCTTTTCAAATTAGTGTTTTCATTTTTTCCAGATATATTCCCAAGAGTGGAATTGCATTATCATATAGTAGTTCTATTTTTAGTTTTTAAAGGAGCGTCCATACTGTTTTCCATAGCGTCTGCATCATTTTACATTCCCACCAACAGTGTATGAGGGTTCCCTTTTCTCTACATCCTTGCCAAGATTTGTTATTTATAGACTTTTTGATGATAGCCATTCTGACAGGTCTGAGGTGATATCTCATTGTGGTTTTGATTTACATTTCCCTGATGATGAGTGATGCTAAGCATCTTTTCATGTGTCTATTGACCATCTATATGTCTTATTTGTAAAATTGTCTATTCAGGTACTCTGCCCATGTTTTTAATTGGCTGTTTTTTTTTTTTTTTTTGGATGTTGAGCTGTATGAGTTCTTTCTATATTTTGGATATTAACCCCTTATTTTTATATACCATTTGCAAATATCTTCTCCCATTAAGTAGGTGAACTTTTTGTTTTGCTGATAGATTCCTTCACTGTGCAAATGGTTTTTAGTTTGATGTGTACATTTTCTTTTTGCTTTTGTTTCCCTTCTCTGAGGAGATATATCCCCCCAAATATTGGTAAGACGGATGTCAAAGAGCATACTGCCTATGTTTTCTTCTAGAAGTTTTATGATTTTGTGTCTTACATTTAGCCTTTAATTCATTTTGAATTTGTTTTTGTATATGTTGTGAGAAAGTAGTCTAGTTTGATTCTTCTGCAGGTAGCTGTCCAGTTTTCCCAATACTATTTATTGAAGAGCCTATCTTTTCCCTGTTGTATATTCTTGACTCTTTTGTCATAGATTAATTGCCCATGTAAGTGTGGTTTCATTCTAGGCTATCTCTTCTGCTTCTTTGAGCTATGTATATTTTTTGTGTGTGCCAGTACCATGCTGTTTTGATTGCTGTAGATTTGTAGTATAGTTTGAAATCAGGGAGTGTGATACCTACAGTTTTGCTCTTTTTAAAGATTGCTTTGGCTATTTGGGGTCTTTTATGTTTCCATACAAATTTTAGAATTATTTGTTCAAGTTCTATGAAAAATACTATTGGTATTTTGATAGGGATTGCACTGAATCTGTAGATTGCTTTGGGTAGTATGGTCATTTTAACAATATTAATTCTTCCAGTCTCTGAGCACAATATACCTTTCCATTTGTTTTTGTCACCTTGAATATCTTTCATCAACATCTTATAGTTTTACCTTCTTGTTTAGAGTTATTCCTAGATATTTTATTCTTTTTGATGCAATTGTAAATGGGATTGTTTTCTTGCTTTCTCTTTCTGATAGTTTGCTGTTAGCATAAAGAAATGAACAGATTTCTATATAGTAATTTTATATCCTGCAACTTTACCAAATTCATTGATGAGTACAAATAGTTTTTTGGTGGTGTATTTAGGATTTTCTATGTATTGTATCACATCATCTGCAGTGACAGTTTTCCTTCTTCCTTTCCAATTTGGATTTCTTTTATTTCTTTTTCTTGTCTAATTGCTGTAGCTATGACTTCCAATATTTTTCTGAATAAAAGAGGCTAGAATGGACATCCTTATCTTGTTCCTGAAAAGCTCTCAACTTTTCACCATTGAGTATGATGTTAATGGTGGGCTTGTCATATGTGGCCTTTATTATGTTGATGTATGTTCCCTCTGTACTCACTTTTTTCAGAGTTTTTTTTTATCATGAATAGATGTTGAATTTTGTCAAAAGCTTTTTTCTGCATCTATCAAGGTGACAATATGATTTTTGTTTTACAATTTGTTAATGTGGTATATCACTTTGATTTGTGGATAATGGGCCATCCTTGCACCCCTGGGATAAAACTCATTTGATCATCATGTATGATCCTTTTAATGTATTGTTGAATTCTGTTTGTAATATTCTGTTGAGGATTTTTGGATCTATGTTCATCAGTGATATTGTCTTGTAATTTTCTCTTTTTAAAAAAAGAAGCTATCTTTGTCTAGTTTTGGTATTAGGGTGATGCTGGCTTTGTAGAAAGAGTTCAGAAGTGTTCCTTCCTCCGCAGTTTTTAAGAATAGTTTGAGAAGAATAGATGTTAATGCTTCTTTAAATGTTTGGTAGAATTGACCCATGAAGCCATCTGGTCATGGACCATTGTTTGTTGGGAGTTTTTTAAAATTGCTAATTCAGTTTCATTACTGATAATTTATCTGTTCATATTTTTTATTTCTTCCTGATTTAGTCTTTAGAGGTTGTACATTTATAGGAATTTGTCCATTTCTTCCAGGTTGCCCATTTCACTGTTTGTAGTAATCTCTTATGATCTTTTCTTTCTTTTTTTTTTTTTTTTTTTTTGGTACATGGGCCTCTCACTGTTGTGGCCTCTCCTGTTGCGGAGCACAGGCTCTGGACGTGCAGGCTCAGTGGCCATGGCTCACGGGCCCAGCCGCTCCGTGGCATGTGGGATCTTCCCGGACCGGGACACGAACCCGTGTCCCCTGCATTGGCAGGCAGACTCTCAACAACTGTGCCACCAGGGAAGCCCAACATTTACTGTTTTTGACATCAGATTTTACATCCTTTTGTTTTGTGTACCCCTTAACTACTTACTGCAGACATAGATGATTTTACTGCTTTTGTAAACTCCTACTATCTTTATAAGTGGTTGATCTACTACCTTAACTGTATACTTGCCTTTGCCAATAAGATTTTTCCTTTGGTAATTTTTATATTTCTAGTTGTGGACTTTTCTTTTTTGCTTAGAGAAGTCCCTTAAAGGTAGTTTGCTGGTACTAAACTCTTTTAGATTTTGCTTGTCTGTAAATCTTTTGATCTCTTCATGAAATATGAATGAAAGCCTTGCCAGGTAGAGTATAGTTGGTTGTAGGCTTTTCCCTTTCATGACTTTGAATATATCAAGTCACTCCCTTCTGGACTGCAGAGTTTCTGCTGAAAAATCAGCTGATAGCCTTATGGGAGTTTCCTCGTACATTACTAACATTTTTCCTTCGCTGTTTTTATTACTCTCTCCTTATCTTTAATTTTTATAATTTTAATTATAATGTATCTTGGTGTAGATCTCTTTGGGTTGATCCTATTTGGAACTTTCTGTGCTTCCTGAACCTGGATGTCTGTTTCCTTTCCCAGGTTAGAAATGTTTTCAGCAGTTATGTCTTCAAATAAGATCTCTGCCCCTTTCTCTTTCCTTCTTCTTCTGGGACCCCTATAATGTGAATGTTTGTTAGTATGCTTGATGTTGTCCCAGAAGTATCTTAAACTGTTCCATTAAATTTTTTTTTTTTCTGTTCAGCTTGCATGATTCTCATTACTTTTCCAGTTCACTGATCTGTTCCTCTGTCTCATCTAATCTGCTGCAAAACTCCTTCTGGTGTATTTTTTATTTAAGTTATTGTATCCTTCAGCTCTGTTTGGTTTTTCTTTATATTTTCTAAGTGTTTGGTAAACTTCTCACCGTGTTTATCCATTCTTCTGAATTTGTTGAGCATCTTTTTGGTCATTGCCATGGAAACTCTATCAGGTAGATTGTTTATCTCCACTTTGCTTTGTTCTTCTGGTGTTTTATTTTATTCCATCATTTGGAAGATGTTCCTCTGTGACCTCATTTTACCTAATTCTCTATTTTTATTTCTATGCATTAGGTAGAATGGTTACATTTTTGTATCTTGGAGAAGTGGCCTTATGGAGGAAATGTTCTATATGTCTCAGCAGGGCACTGCCATCTGGTCACCAGAGCTAACTACTCTAGGGTTGCCCCCTATGTGGGCTGTGTGGGTCCTTCTGTTGTGATGGGCTGACTACTGTGGGTGGTCTGCTGGGGTGGCTGGTCCCTGGTCCGGCTGGTTGCCAGACCCTGCCTTTTGCAAAGGATTCTGGCAGCTGATGGGTGGGGCTGTGTCACAAGGTGACTCGCTGCGGAGCCCAAATGGTTGCAGGGCTAGTGCTTCAACCACTGCTGCTCCTACCGCTGCCACAGCCACAGCCAAAGTTGAAGCAAATGGTGGGTCAGAGGAGCCAGATGAAGATATAGGAATTGTTCTCTTTGACTAATCACCAAAAAGCAACCAACTCAGCCAGTTTATTTGTGAAACAAGAAAATAGAGGCTTACTTCTCTTTAAAAAAAAAAAAGGTCAAGGGTCCTGGATCTAGTGTCAGCCTATTGGTGGGCTGGGCTGGGCCTGTGAGGCTCCTGGAGCTGGTATCATCCTGCTGGTGGGTGGGGCTTAGGGTGGGAGGGCGTGTCCCAGGGCTGGTGCCAGACTGCTGGTGGGTATACCAGGGTGCTGGAGTCTCTGGCTTCAGGACCCTGGGGGTCCCAGAGTTGCTTTCAGGCTGCTGGTTGGCCAAGCTGTGTCCTGGGGTCTCTGGCTACAGAGCCCAGGGGGTTCTGGAGCTGGTGTCAGCTCTTTGGTAGGTGGGTCCAAATCCTGGTGTGGCTAGCTGAGGGGCCCAAGCTGTTCCAAAGCTGGTGTCGGCTTATTGGTGGGCAAGGACAGGGCCCTGGGCATTCTGGGGTAAGTGCTGGCTCTCACTTTTTTTGGTGGAGCTGCTTACCAATGTCTCTGGCTCTAAGGCCTTGGTGTCCTGGTGCTGGTGTTGGCCTGCTGGTGAGTGGGGCTGTGTCCCAACAGTCCACAGTGGTCTTGGGGCTAGTGCTGGTATGCTGATGGGTGGGTCCATGTTCTGTGCCCTCTAGTGGGTGGGGTTGTGTCTTTGGGTGGCTGGAATGTCCTAAGGCAGTGGGCCTGCTGGTGGGTAGGGATGTGTCCCCACCCAGCTGGTTGCTTGGCCTGAGGTGTCCCAGTACTGGTGTCAATAGGCTGGTGGGTGAGACTGGGTCCTGGTGCTTATAAGCTGGAAGGAGGATTCCAAAGTGATGCTTGCAACACCAATGTCCTCATGGTAGAGTGAGCTCCCCAAAAGCGCTTCCACCCACACCTATGTCCCCAGGGTGAGCTCCAGTTACCTCCTTCCTCTCCAGGAGGCTCTCCAAAATCTGCAGGTCTGTCTGACACAGGCTCCTTTCAAATTACTGCTTCTGCCCTGGATCCTGGAGCATGTGAGATTTTGTGCATGCTCTTTAAGAGTGGAGACTCTATTTTCCACAGCTCTCTGACTCTCCTGAAGGTAAGCCCCACTGGCCTTCTGGGGACTCATCTTCCTGGTGCAGCTGGGGGGCCTGATGTGGGGCTCAGACCCCTTGTTCTTTGGGGGGGAACCACTGCAATTGTAATTATCCTCCATTTGTGGCTGCCCACTCAGGGGATACTGCATCTCCACCCTTCCTATCCATCTTGTGGTTGCTTTTTCATATCTTTAGTTGTAGAAGATCTTTTCTGCCTTCAATTCTTTCTTACTGATAGTTGCTCTGTAAATTGTTATAATTTTGGTGTTTCCGTGGGAGGAGGTGAGCTTAGAGTTTTCCTACTATGCCACCCTCCCCAGATCTGACTTTGCTCTCTTTTAACAATAATCCTATAACAGAGGGAATAAACAACAAAAAATAGAGAAAGCAGACTTCATTCTGGTGGCACCCTGACCCTTATGTTTGGGATTCTGAGCCTCCTCTTGTAGCTGCAGCCCTGGAACTCTGCAGGATACTTCTTGATGCTGCTTTCCCCCTGTCCTCACTGAGGAATTCCACCCCTTCGCTACTTGAGGCCTCCAAGTGAGAGGAATAAATTGTTTATACATTTTAAATGACATAGAACAAACAAAACTGCCAAGTTAAAGATGAATGAATTTTTCTAATATGCTAGTTTTCTTCATAGAAAAAGTAAACTATGTTTCACACAGCCTCTCCCATTTCTTCTCTCCCTTTCTCATTCCCTTATCTAAATATAGCATAGTTTTGAATCTCAAATCCCAGAAAGCTTTGAATGAATGCTCCTTTCTTTTATAATAAAATAGCACATAAGATCTGATATGGATTAAATATAGTATATTGTCAGACTGAATTGTCTGACATGACCAGTTCATCTGTCATGAATTGATTACTGTTTTTACTATTAACAAGCCAAAGTAAATAAATTGTTAAAGATTTGGAAATTGAAGGGGAAAAATGATTTTACAACAATGATTACTATCTACTGGCATTTACCTGTATTCCCTTCTGGCCTTCTCCCATACGTAATATGTATTTTTACATTTTTGTGCTCATAGTAAACGTCATTTTATATTTCTTTTATGTAATTGTATATTATAAATACTATCAGTATTGTTATACTGTCCAAAGCTATTATTTTATATATATGTATTTCATTGAAATATAGTTGTTTTAGAGTATTGTGTTAGTTTCAGGAGTACAACTTAGAGATTCAATATCTTTACAGATTATATTCCATTATAGGTTATTACAAATAATGGGTATAATTCCCTGTGCTATACAGGAGTAGGTTGTAGCTGCACCATTTTATATTCCCACTGACAGTGTACAAGGGTTCCCTTTTCTCCACATCCTGGCCAACATTTGTTATTTGTAGACTTCTTCATGACAGCCATTCTGGCAGGTGTGAAATGATATTTCATTGTGGTTTTGATTTGCATTTCTCTAATAGTTAGTGATATTGAGTTTCTTTCCATGTGCGTGTTAGCTATCTGTATGTCTTCTTTGGAAAAATGTCTATTTGAGTCTTCTGCCAATTTTTTGATTGGATTGTTTGGTTTTTTTTAATATTGAGTTGTACGAGCTGTTTGTGTATTTTGGATATTAATCCCTTGTAGTGCCATCATTTGTAAATATTTTCTCCCATTCTGTAGGTTGTCTTTTCATTTTGTTGTGCAAAAGCTTTTAAGTTTGATTAGGTCCTATTTATTTATTTATTTATTTATTTATTTAATTTATTATTATTTTTTGTGGTACACGGGCCTCTCACTGTTGTGGCCTCTCCCGTTGTGGAGCACAGGCTCCGGATACGCAGGCTCAGTGGCCATGGCTCACGGGCCCAGCTGCTCCGCGGCATGTGGGATCCTCCTGGACCAGGACACGAACCCACGTCCCCTGCATCAGCAGGTGGACTCTCAACCACTGCTCCACCAGGGAAGCCCTATTTTTGTTTTTATTAATTTATTTATTTTTGTCTTGGGAGACTGATTTAAGAAAATATTACTATGATTTATGTGTGAAAATGTTTTGCCTATGTTCTCTTCTAGGAGTTTTATGGTGTCATGTCTTACATTTAGGTCTTTAAACCATTTTAAGTTCATTTTTATATATGGTGTGAGGGAGTGCTCTAATTTCATTGTTTCACATGTGGCTGTCCAGTTTTCCCAGCATCACTTGTTGAAGAGACTGTCTTTTCTCCATTGTATATTCTTGCCTCCTTTGTCATAAATTGACTGTAGGTGAGTAGGTTTATCTCTGGGGCTTCTAGTCAGTTCCATTGATCTATGTGTCTGTTTTTGTGCCAGTATCACACTGTTTTGATTACTGTAGTTTTGTAGTGTAGTTTGAAGTCTGGTAGGGTTATACCTCCAATTTTGTTCCTTTTTCTCAAGATTGCTTTGGCAACTTGGGGTCTTTTGTGGTTCCATATAAATTTTAGAATTATTTGTTCTAATTCTGTGAAAAATATCATGGGTATTTTGATAGGGGTTGTATTAAGTCTGTAGGTTGCTTTCAGTAGTATGGCCATTTTAATAATATTAATTCTTCCAATCCAAGAGCACAGAATATCTTTCAATTTCTTTGAACCAACATCAATTTCCTTCATTAATTTTTATAGTTTTCATTATATAGGTCTTTCACCTCCCTTAGTTAAGTTTATTACTAGGTTTCTTTTTAGATGAGACTTTTAACAAGGTTTTTTTTTTTTTAACTTTCTCTTCCTGATATTTCATCATTAGTGTTTAAAAATGCAATAGATTTCTGTATCTTAATCTTGTATCCTGCAACCTTGATGAATTCCTTTATTAGGTCTAATAGTTTTGGGGTGTAAACTTTAGAGTTCTCTAAATAAAATATCATGTCATCTGCAAATAGTGACAGTTTTACCTCTCTCCTTCTAATTTGGATACCTTTTATTTCTTTTTCTTTTCTGATTGCTGTGGCTAGGACTTCCAATACTATGTTAAATAGAATCATGTTTGTCTTTGTCCTGAATTTAGCAGGAAGGCATCTGGCTTTTCACCATTGATCATTAGGCTGAATGTGGGTTTGTCGTAAGTGGCCTTTATTATGTTGAGATGTGTTACCTTTATAACCACTTTGATGAGTGTTCTTTTAAAAATCTTTATTGAGGTATAATTGCTTTACGTTGTTGTGTTAGTTGCGGATGTATAACAAAGTGAATCAGCTATATGTATATATATATATCCCCATATTCCCTACCTCTTCCATCTCACTCCCTCCCACCCTCCCTATCCCACCCCTCTAGGTGGTCAGAAAGCACTGAGCTGATCTCCCTGTGCTCTGCAGCTGCTTCCCACTAGCTATCTATTTTACATTTGGTAGTGTATATATGCCCATGCCACTCTCTCAGTTCATCCCAGCTTACATGTCCCACTCCCCATGTCCTCATGTCCATTCTCTACATCTGCATCTTTATTCCTGTCCTGGCCCTAGGTTCTAAACAACCATTCTTTTTTTTTTTTTTTTTTTTTTTTTTAGATTCCATATATGTGTGTTAGCATACAGTATTTGTTTTTCTCTTTCTGACTTACTACACTCTGTAAGACAGACTCTAGGTCCATCCACCTCACTACAAATAACTCAGTTTCGTTTCTTTTTATGGCTGAGTAATATTCCACTGTATATATGTGCCACATCTTCTTTATCCATTCATCTGTTGATGGACACTTAGGTTGCTTCCATGTCCTGGCTATTGTAAATAGAGCTGCAATGAACATTGTGGTACATGACACTTTTTGAATTATGGTATTTTCAGGGTATATGCCCAGTAGTGGGATTGCTGGGTCATATGGTAGTTCTATTTTTAATTTTTTAAGGAACCTCCATACTGTTCTCCATAGTGGCTGTATCAGTTTACATTCCCACCAACAGTGCAAGAGGGTTCCCTTTTCTCCACACCCTCTCCAGCATTTATTGTTTGTAGAATTTTTGATGATGTCCATTCTGACCAGTGTGAGGTGATACCTCATTGTGGTTTTTGATTGCATTGCTCTAATGATTAGTGATATTGAGCATCCTTTCATGTGTTTGTTGGCAATCTGTATATCTTCTCTGGTTAAATGTCTATTTAGGTCTTCTGCCCATTTTTGGATTGGGTTGTTTGTTTTTTTTGATAATGAGTTGCATGAGCTGCTTGTATATTTTGGAGATTAATCCTTTGTCAGTTGCTTCATTTGCAAATATTTTTCCCCATTCTCAGGGTTGTCTTTTCATCTTGTTTATGGTTTCCTTTGCTGTGCAAAAACTTTTAAGTTTCATTAGGTCCCATTTGTTTATTTTTGTTTTTATTTCCCTTTCTTTAAGAGGTGGGTACAAAAGGATCTTGCTGTGATTTATGTCATAGAGTGGTCTGCCTATGTTTTCCTCTAAGAGTTTGATAGTGTCTGGCCTTACATTTAGGTCTTTAATCCATTTTGAGTTTATTTTTTTGTATGGTGTTAGGGAGTGCTTTAATTTCATACTGTCCAGTTTTCCCAGCATCACTTATTGAAGAGGCTGTCTTTTCTCCACTGTATATTCTTGCCTCCTTTATCAAAGATAAGGTGACCATATGTGCGTGGGTTTATATCTGGGCTTTCCCTCCTGTTCCATTGATCTATATTTCTGTTTTTGTGCCAGTACCACACTGCCTTGATTACTGTAGCTTTGTAGTATAGTCTGAAGTCAGGGAGCCTGATTCCTCCAACTCCATTTTTCTTTCTCAAGATTGCTTTGGCTATTTGGGGTCTTTTGTGTTTCCATACATTGTGAAATTTTTTGTTCTAGTTTGTGAAAAATGCCAGGGGTAGTTTGATAGGGATTGCATTGAATTGACCTACATTTTTTTACTCCCCTCTCCCACATTTTGTGATTTTGATATCCTATTTTACATCTTCATGTTTATTCTTTTGCTGTTAATTACAGTTACAATCACTTTTACAAAAATTTTGTGAGTGTTTTTTATCTATGTACTGACTTGCTTAAGTGATCTTCTATCCTTTTATATATTTGCCTTTCCTATTGTGTTTTTCCCTTTCCTATAGATTTTTGCTCTTTTTCTATTTAGGGAAGACCTTTTAATATTTCTTTTAGTGTAGGTTTAGTATTTCTGAATTCTTTTAGTGTTTGTTTGTCTAAGAAATTCTTAGTTTCTCCACCTATTCTAGATGATAATCTTGGAACTTCCCTGATAGCACAGTGGTGAAGACTCTGTGTTCCCAATGCAGGGGGTCTGGGTTCGATCCCTGGTCAGGGAACTAGATCCCACTTGCATGCTGCAGCTAAGGAGCTGGTGAGCCACAACTAAGGAGCCTGTGAGCTGCAACTGATGAACCCACCTGCCGCAACAAAGACGTGGCACAACCAAATAAATAAATAAATAAATAAATAAATAAATAAATAAATATTTAGATGATAATCTTGTAGGGGTAGAGTATCCTAGGTTTTCCCCTTTCTGGACTTTAAATATATCATGCCACTCCCTTCTGGCCTGCAAACCTTCTGTAAAGAAATCAGCTGAGAGCCTAATATGGGAGGGGGAGTTGCTGATTCCCTTGTAACCAACTCTTTGTTTTTCTCTTGTTGCTTTCAGGATCCTCTCTTTATCTTTAACTTTAACTTTTGCTATTTTAATTATTATATATCTTGGTGTGGGTCTGTTTGGGTTCCTCTTGTTTGGGACCTTCTGTGCTTCCTATACCTGGATATCTGTTTTCTTCTTTAGGTTTGGGAAGTTTGAAGCCATAATTTCTTCAAATATATTTTAGACCCCTTTTCTCTTTCTTCTCCTGGGACCCCCATTATGCATAGATTTGTATGCTTTATATTATCCCATAGATCTCATATGTTTTTTTAACTTGTCATTCTATTTGCTATTCTGACTGGGTGATTTCTATTATTCTATCTTCCAGATCATTATGCATTTTCTATGTCACTTTGTCTGCTATTCCTTGCTTCTACAGTGCTTTTTATCTCCAGATTGAATTACCTATTTTTCATTGGGTTGTCTTTATAGTTTCTAGTTTCTTGCTAAAATGATCTGAGTTTATATTGATACTCTTTCTTAATTCAGTTAGCACTTTTTATTACCAACTTTTTGAACTCAGTGTCTGGTAGACTAATTATCTCTGTTCCATTACTTACTTGTTTTTGTGTGGGGGGTTCTCTTGCTATTTCAATTGGGAGTAGATCCTCTGCCTTTTCATTTTACTTAACGTTCTCTCTCTCCATGAATTTAGGTGAAACAGTTATCTATTTTGGTCTTGAAGGGGTGTTTTTATGTGAGAGCATCCCTATGTAGATTGTGTGTTCCCAATGTATTTGGTGCAAGGGCTGGATATGATGTGGACACCAGTTACATCTTTCCTCAGGGTGTGCTGGGCACTATCTCTTTGATAGTTGGTGTCATTGGTGTTGGAGGAGTTAAAGCATGTATAGGGTATGAGGCAGGACTTCCTCTCTACTCTTGGCTGTCACTGCCCTGTCAAGGGCAGGGTCTGCTCCCCAGTTGCTGGTGCAGAAGCCCTGAGGATCAAGTTCAAGCTGGCTCTTTTCCCTTTAAGTGTGTGTTTTTCCTTCTCCTCTCACTGGGGTTTTGCCCCAAAGAATGGGAGTGGTGAAGTACTTGAGGTTTGTGTGCTTACTGAGGTCTGATGTGCTGCCTGTAAAGGTGTCTGGGGCTCTGTTTAGATGCAACCTTAGTCTTGTCCTTTCCCCTGTTTTGGTTGTCCCAGATCTAGTGCAAGGTTGTGGCATGGAGTGGGCAGCATTTGCTAGGGTGGGACTGGGGGCTTGGGGCATTGTGGCTGTAAGAATTGAAGGAGCTACACTGACATCAGAGGTCTGGATTGCTTCTGGGGCACTGTTTGAGCAAGTGCCAACACTGGCTGCCACCTCTCCACCCAGACCATACCCCAGGCCCCTGGACTGCTCCTCTGGTCCTATATTGAGTCATCTCCCATGATCTGGCAGCCCCAGATCCAGTGCCAAGCTGTTTCGTGGAGTGGGTGGGGCTGGAGTGTTCACTTGGCTGGGATTGGGGGGTCGCAGGGATTCAAGCACCTGCGTTGCTGCTAAAGGTCTGGGCTGCCTCTATGATGCTGTTTGTGCAAGTGCCAAGGGTGCCTGCTGCTGCCCCACCTGGATCAGACCCCAGGCTCCATGGCCATCTCTACATTGCTTGACTGAGTCTTTTCCAGGACCCACCTTTTCTAGGTCACGTGCCAAGCTGTGTCATGGAGTGAGTGTGGCTGGGGTGTTTGCCCAGCTCGGATTGGGGATCCTGGCAAGGTGGCTGCCACCAGTGCAGAGCTCTCGCCATCCTTCCTGGAGGCAAGCCAGCACCACACGGGCAGACACTACTCACGAGTGGAGCCTAGGATTTTCATACTTTCTATCTGTCCCACTGGTTCTCCCAGAAGCCTAGGGGGCTTGTCTTCTCCACATAGGACCCCAGGACTAGGACACCCATTATGTGGCTCAACCCTCTCACTCCCTGAGGTGAGTGTCTGCCTCTGTGATCTCCTTTTTCCTCTTAGCCCCCTTCCAGGGGCACAAGTACCAACCTGATGATTTTCTTCCCCTCCTACCTGCTATGTGGGGATCCTTCTTGCAACCTTGGCTGTACAGGATTTCTTCTGCCAGTTTCCAGTTAGTTTTTCATGAGAATTTTTCCATATGTAGATTATTTGTCCTCTTACTCCACCATCTTGATTCCCCTCCCTATTTGTTAAAAATTGAGGGATAATTGACGTATAACATTATGTTAGTGTCAATTGTACAACATAATACTTTGATAGTTGTATACATTGTAAAATGATCACCACAATAATTCTAGTTAATATTGGTCACCTTACATAGTTTTTATACATTTGAAATTGAGGTATAATTTCACAAAAAATGATGCCTAGATCTATGAGTTTTGACAAATATATGTAGTCATATAACCATCACCACAATCAATATATCACCCACAAAAATTCCTTCAGTCTCTGCCTCTCCCCACCGGCACCTGGTAATCACTGATCTGTTTCCTGTCCTTCTACTTTTGCCTTTTCAAGTATGTCATACAAATGGAATCATTGAGTCTGGCTTCTTTCACTTAGCATAATGCATTTGAGATTCATTCAAGATGAGTGTTCCTTTTCATTGCTGAATGGAGTTGTATACTTTGTTTATCCTTTCACCTGTTGAAAGATTTTGGGTTGTTTCCAAGTTTTAGTAATTATGAGTAAAACTACTATACGCATGTGCATATAGGGTTTTTGTGTGAATATAAGTTTTAATTTCTCTTGGATAAATGCCTAGGAATGGGCTGAGTACATAGGAATGCCTAGGAGTGAGATGCTGAATCATTTGATAATTACATGTCTAACTGTATCAAGAATTGGCCCACGTGCAGCAACCAGGACCCAATGCAGCCAAAAAGAAATAATAAATAAGTAAATAAATAAATACACAAACAAATAAATAAATACATTTATTTTAAAAAAAGAATTGGCAAATTACTTTCTAAAGAAGCGGTGCCATTTTGTCAATTTCCATCAGCAAGGTATAAGTATTCCAATGCTCTGCATCCTTGCTGGCACTTAATATTGACTTTATTTAAAATTTTAGTCATTCTAATAGGTGTGTATATGTATCTTATTGTGGTTTTATACTTCTTATGATTGGAGTTTGTTTTCTTATTACTATTTGTGATTCATTATATATTCTCAGTACAAGTCTCATCAAATATGTTTTCTTAAATTTTGTAATAGTTTGTGGATTGTATTTGCATTTTTATAATAGCATCTTTTAGAGCAGAAATTTAAAAATTCCATGTAGTCCAATTCATCAATTTTTCTTTTATGGATTTATGCTTTTGTTGTTATAGCTAAGAAATTTTTGCCTAACCCAAGGTCACCAAGATTTTCTTTTGTTTTTTATTCTAGAAGTTTTGTAGTTTTAGGTTTTATATTTAGGTCTAAGATCCATTTTGAGTTAATCTTTGCATATGCAGAAAGGTGTAGATTACATCTTGCTTATGGACATCCAATTGTCCCAGCACAATTTGTTGAAAAGACTACCCTTTCTTCATTGAATTACTCTTACACTTTTGTCAAAAATAATTTGACCACATATCTGTGGGTTTGTTTCTGAACTCTCTATTCTGTTCCATTGATCTAGTGACTAACATGTCATTAATATCACACTGTCTTTTTTCCTGTAGCTTTATAGAAAGTTATGAAATCAAATAGTGTGAGTCTTCCAAATTTGTTCTTTCTCAAAATTGTTTTGGCTATTCTATGTTCTTTGCCTTTTCATGTAAATTCTACCATCAATTTGCAATTTCCAAAAAAAAATTTCTGTTGGCATTTTAATTAGAACTGCACTGAATCTATATCATGAGTTTAAGAAGAACTGATATCTTAATAATATTGAATCTTCTTATCCAGGAAAGTAGTATATCTTTCTATTAATTTTGTTCTTATTTATTTTCTCAGCAGTATTTTGTAGAGTTCAGGGAGCAAGTGCTGGACATATTTTGTTAGATTTTTCTCCAGACTTTTTAATGTTATTTTATATGGTGTTTTTAAACATTAATTTACACTTGCTCATTGTTAATATATACATTTAATTGATTTTTGTGCATTGATCTTGTATCCTTGCTAAATTCACCTATTACTTCTAGTAATATTTTTGTTTGTAGACGTTTTTCCTTAGATTTTCTAAGTAGGTAATCATATGTGTGAATAAAGACAGTTTTATAAATCAACAACAAAAATGAACTGTCTTTCTATACACTAGTAATGAATAATCTAAAAATAAGATTAAGAAAACAATTCCACTGACAAAAGCATCAAGAAAGTGGCTTCCCTGGTGGTGCAGTGGTTAAGAATCTGCCTGCCAGTGCAAGGGACATGGGTTTGAGCCCTGGTCTGGGAAGATCCCACATGCCGTGGAGAAACTAAGCCCGTGAACCACAACTACTGAGCCTGTGTTCTAGAGCCTGTGAGCCACAAATACTGAGCCCACATGCCACAACTACTGAAGCCCATGCACCTAGAGCCCATGATCCACAACAAGAGAAGCCGCTGAAATGAGAAGCCCATGCACTGCTAAGAAGAGTAACCCCCACTTGATGCAACTAGAGAAAGCCCGTGCACAGCAATGAAGACATAACACAGCCAAAAAAAAAAAAAAAAAAAAAAAGCATCAAGAAGAATAAAATTCTTAGGATTATATTTAACAAAAGAAGTGCAAGACTCATACACTGAATACTACAAAATAGTGCTGAGAAAAGTTAAAGTAAATTTAGATAAATGAAGAGATGTTCAACGTTCATGGTGTAGAAAACACTATTATTAAAGTGACATTTTCTCCCCAATTGATTTATAAATTCAACACAATTCTTAAAACAATCCCAGCAGGGTTTTCTTGAGGTGCAGAAGTTGATAAGCTGATCCTAAAGTTTAAAAGAAAAGGCAAAGTATCCTTAGCAGTAAAACAGTCTTCAAAACATAAAACAAAGTTCATAGCCTTTTTTCCTCCTTGATTTAAAACTTCAGAAGAATGAGTGGCAGAGTAGAGATTTCCTAGCTCTTGTTATTTCATAGAAACATTGAAAACCCAGCAGAAACTCTCATAACCAACATTGTCAGAACTCTAGAAACCAGTCAAAACTTTACAGCAACCAAGATTCTGAGCCAAGGAAAAGTCAACTTGAAAATGGTAAGAGAGTTTTGTGGCATTTTTACTTGCCTTTACCCTACCCCCTCCCTATCATGATGGTGGTCTTTAAGCCATGACAGACCATTCTTAAAACCTGGTCCTTGGTTCCAGAGGGAGAAGAGCGGACCTTACTTGCAAATTATTGTGTGTGTCTGTTTTAACCTATCTGCCGTTAACTGAAGGACTGACAAAAGACTCTCATCCCTGTTTTGTCTAACTTGGAACACAGGCTATAAAAATGTTGGGAATTGCTTTAAAACACTGTAAGGGGATCTAGAAAACTGCAGATGTCTGGGACAGAAGCTTACTGGTTGAGACATACAAAGACTGTCTAAGGCCCAGTTTCAAAAATTGAAGAGATTCTTTGGGTAACTAGGATATTCAAAAGTACCTATCTGTATGGGAGAATTTAGAAGGCCACACAGGGTCAGATAAAAATGCATGATGAGAAAAGACTGGAGAAGTTTGAACTTTCACTTCAAGCTTAGCCCTCATTCCAGTAAAAGACTAACAAGTGTTGATGGAGTGCCCCAGCACAGAGCCAATCTGTAAAGACAGGGAGAAGTGTTTGCTTTTTCTGTGTGTATTTAAAATTTTTCTTGATTTTTTAAAGCTCCTTGCATTCAAGGAAATCTCTGTCAAAACATTAGCTGAACATGAGCAAAAGGAACAGAGTCTTCAATGGTCACATACAAGTAGTGGGAATACGGTCTTTGGGAAAATAGTTTGGAAAAGTACCTAAGCAAATGGATTACTATAGCCATCAGATATCAGAAAACAAAACAAAACAAAAAAACCCCAGCAAACTGTAGAGAGAAGGAAGACTCTGATTTTCAGAATTACCACATTATAGCACAAAAATGCCATTTTCACCAAAAGAACCACAAGTCATACAAAGAAACAGGAAAGTATGGCCCATTCAACTGAACAAAAGAAATTGACAGAAACTATCCCTGAGGAAGCCGAGACATCAGACCTATTAGAAAAAGACTTTAAAATAACTGTCTTAAATTTCTCAAGGAGCTAAAGGAAAAAAATGGACAAATAACTAAAGGAGATAAGGAAAACACCATATGAACAAAATGTGAATATCAACAAAAGGATAGAATTTACAAAAAGGAATAAAACAGAAATTCTGAGGCTGTGAAGTACAATAACTGAAATGAAAAACCCATTAGAGGGGTTCAATAGTAGATTTTAAAAGGTGGAAGAAAGAGCCAGTGAACTTGAAGATAGGACAGTAGAAATTGCCCAGTCTGAGAAGCAGAAAGAAGAAAGAATGAAGTAATGTGAATAAGAGCCTAAAGGTCCTGTAGGAAACCACAAACCAGAACAACATACATATTATTGGGTTTCAAGACAGAGAAGAGGGAGACAAGAAAGTCCAGAAGAAATATTTTAAGAAATAATGGCTGAAAAATCCCCAATTTGCTGAAATGCATGAATCTACAATCCAAGAAAACTGAAAAAGACCCATACCAAGATACCTTATAATCAAACTGTCAAAAGCAAAAGAGAAAGAGCATTTTGAAAGCAGCAAGAGAGAAATGACATCACATTCAATTGATCTTCCATAAAATCCACAGCTGATTTCTCATCAGAAACCATGGAGGTCAGAAGGCAGTAGGAAGACATATTTAAAGAGTTGAAAGAAAAAAACCTGTCAACCAGGAATTCTATAGCTGGCAAAACTGTCCTTCAAAAATGAGGACGAAATTAAGACATTCCCAGATAACAAAAGCTAAGGGAGTTCATTACTCCTGTCCTACAAGAAATGCTAAAAGGAGTCCTTCAAGCTGAAATGAAAGCACACTTGACAGTTACTTGAATCCACCTAAAGGAAAAAGAGCACTGATAAAGGAACCTACATAGGAAAATATAAAACACAGTACAAATGTATTTTTTTTTGTGTGTGTGTGTAACCCTTTCTAGCTTCCATCTGCTTTAAATGAAAATTGCATAAAGCAGTAATTATAAATCTGTGTTGAATGGTCTACAGCATATAAAATGTAATATTATCCAATAATAGTACAAAATAGGTTAGAAGGAACAGTTATATAGAAGGAAAATTTTTGTTTTAACTGAAATTACATTGATATTAATTCTAACTAGATTGTTTTAAATTAAGATGATAATCATAATCCCCACAGCAACCACTAAGAAAAAAGCTAAAATAATAAATGGTAAAAGAAACAAGAGGGAAATAAAAATGGTACAATTGAAAACATCTATTTGACTCATATTATATTAAATGTAAATGAATTAAACACTAATCAAAAGGCAAAAATTGGCAGAAGGCATAAAATAAATATTTCAATGATATACTTACTATCTATGAGACGCCCTTTAAAATCAAAGACACAAATAAGTTGAAAGTAAAGGAAAGGAAAAAAATATACCTTGGAAACAGTAATCAAAAGAGAGGTAGAGAGGCTACACTAATATTAGACAAAAACAATCTTTAAGACAAAAATTGTTACATGAGACAAAGAAGATTTTATGATAATAAAAGGGTCATTCCATCAAGAAGATATATAAATTATAAACATATGCACATATACATCACAAAAGACAATAAGTTGCATGATTCCATTTATATGAAATGTCATAGAGACAGAGAGTAGTTACTGGATACTAGGACTGAGAGGAGGGAGGAATGGGGAGTGACTGTTAATGGGTATGAGGTTTCTTTTGGGGGTAATGATAACATTCTAGAGTTAGATAGTAGTGATGTTTACAATACTTTGTGAATAGACTGCAAACCACTGAATTGTACCCTAAAAAAAGCAAGGGGGTATGATATCTGATCTTGGAAATAATGGGAAGAATTCAGGGTAGGTTAGTATTGTTCACTACCATTGTGACCAAAGCGATTGAAATCCTACATCCAGTGTGTTGGTGTTAGGAGGTGGGGCCTTTGGGAGGCACGATATATATTTTTAAACACAACCAAGCAGTTCTCCAATTCTTCAGAGACACTGACTCTGTGTCCCAGAAATTTAACTCAGTTCTGACACTATGTGGAGATAGCAACAGATCCTACAGGTTAAGGGCTCAGTCCCACAGGACTACTGAGACTCTTCCAAGTGTCAGTTGCAAACCAGTTTGCTACCTGTGCTTCTGCCCAACTGGCTGTAAGTGGGGGGTTCCCGCAACCCCCTGTTCAGGTTTGATCAATTTGCTAAAGCAGCTCACAGAACTCAGGAAACCCATTTACTTATCTGATTACTGGTTTATTACAAAGGATATTAAAGATATAAATGAACAGCTAGGTTAAGAAATACCTAGGGCAAGGTCCTGCATGCAGATTTTGTCCTTGTAGAGTTTGGGGACTCCCAATGTAGATGCATTCTGTTTCACCAACCTGGAAACTTTCCAAACCCCGTTCTTTTGGTTTTTAATGGAAGCTTCAGTACATATGCATGATTCAATACATAGGCCAGTGATTAAATCATTGGTCATTGATTATTGATTCAACCTCCAGCTCTTCTCCCCTCCTTTGAGTTCAGGGGTGGGATTGAAAGTTCCAACCCTATGATCAAGGTTGCTTCCCCTGGCAACAAGTCCCCCCAACCATCGCTATGGGATTTCCAAAAGTCATGTCATTAAAATAAACTCATTTGGGGTTGAAAGGGGCTTGATATGAATAATAAGGCACCCATTTCACCTTTTTGGTTCTGAAGTGATTTCAGGAACTGAAGACAAAAGACCAAATACTACAACAAAAGATGCTCCCAATGCTCTTATTACTTAGAAAGGGTCTTGGGAGCTATAAGCCAGAAACTGTGGATGAAGACCAAACTATATATATATTTATTATAAATCACAATATTACAGGAAGTTCTACCCTCATGAATGGATTAATGCTCTTATAAAGGGGACCCCAGAGAGTTCTCTCACTCTCCTTCTGCCATGTGAGGATTCAGTGAGGAGTTGGCAGTCTACAACTTGAAAGAGCTTCCTTGCCAGAGCCTGACCATGCTGGCACCTTGATCTCAGACTTCCAGTCTCCAGAACTGTGACAATAAATTTCTGTTGTTCATGAACCACTCAGTCTATGGTACTTTGTTATAACAGCCCCAAACCGACTAAGACAGTGGCCATGCAATCATCATTATTTGTAACTACTACTGCAAAGGGTCTACAGGAATTAACTGAAAAACTATAGTTACAGTAAAGTAACAGAATGTACTAGAAATAAAATTTTCTATCCAGAAAATTTTCTCTTAAGATGCATCTCATTCATAATAAACAAAAATATCCAGAAATACTGAATGAGATGTATGACATTTATTAATCAAAATATAAAATTAGCAGAACTATCAAAGGAGAGTCGCATGGAAAGATAGGTTCATATGCTTAGAAAAGAAGGCTAAGTATAAAGAAGATAAATTAATATAGAGATTAATATAATCCATAGATTTAATGAAAATAAATATCATGGACATTATAAATAGCAATGTTGACATCTGGCTCTAAGGCTGTCATTCACACTCCAAAAATGAGAAAAAACAGATAATCCCCCAAATCACAATTTTTGGGGAACATATCAGAGAACTTATGTCACAGGCCTACTAACTAGCCATAAATCTAGGAAAAGGTAAGTACCTCCAATGAGAAGTGGAACACTGGCATTTTCTAACTATAGGCAGAGTACAGGATGAATATGGGGACATAGTAAAAATAGTAAGAAAAAAACAGCTGAATTAAAAAAAATGAATTTCTAAAGCCTGAGTGTGGGCTAGCATGAGAATATAGGACCCCTGTGTACCACAGATGCAAGGGGTGTGTGCACACACCCCTTGCAGGGTCTTCTCCAGCAACTTTCAATGGGCACTTAAGAGAAAGGCTGGGGACAGGGTGGGAGACAGGGTTGGATACATCTTTGTGCATGGTGTGGGGTAGGATCTAATTTAATCTTTTGCATGTGGATATCTAATTGTCCCAGCATCATTTGTTGAAAAGTCTTTTTGCCAAATTAAGTTGCCTTGGCTATTTTTAGAAAATCAACTTGGCTATTTTTAGAAAATCAAAATCAAAATAAATGTAAGTTTTTTCCCCCTGGACTCTCAGTTCTGTTCCATTGCTCTATATGTGTATACTTAGGTCAGTATCACACTGTCTTGATTACTGTAGCATTGTAGTTAAGTTTTTATTTATTTATTTATTTATTTATTTATTTTTGGCTGCACTAAGTGGCAAATGGAATCTTAGTTCCCTGAACAGGGGTGGAACCTGTGCCCCCTGCAATGGAAGCACAGAGTCCTAACCACTGGACTGCCAGGGAATTCCCAGGTTTTTTTTTAAATTTCCAAATCTTTACTGAGTAGGTTGATTCGGAATTTTATCATTTCCATATAGCCAACACACTTTCTTTCCATTACACTGAAATTTGTTTGAAGTGTGTTTAATACATACCATTATATGGCAATGTAACATTCTGTTCTCTAATTTACATGATACATAAAAACCTTTTGAAATTTTTAATACAGTATCCTAAAATCTAGAATAATTTGAAGATTATACATTAAAGTAGTAGTGCTTTTAGGGATATAATGCTTCACATGCTAACTTCTGGAATGTAAAATGTACATAGTTACAGAAATTTAAATTTCTTGTAGTTGTTACTTATGTGACTGTTATCATCAGTGTCAAGTGATTCAGCTTTGCAACTGAAAGAGAAAAACTCTTACTTGAACCAAATTATTTTAAATACCAGAACCACTGAACAAGGGAGTGGATTACATGTGTATTGAATCTACTGCTGGTAGCGTACCGTGGAAGTGACTTGTACTTTTGTTTCAGAAGACGTATTTCTCTTTTCTGTTTCTTTTTTAAAGAAATGTAAAAACTAAACTTATTAGTCATATTGTTGTTTTATGTATTATTAGTCTCCCATTGATTTTATTTTTATGGGAGGTTATTTTTAAATCAGTCTGACAAAAATAACTATCAAATATTCTGGGTTTATATTTATTCTTCCAACTATGATTAGCTCTTGCTTTTAAAACTCCCCATTTATTTACCAAATATTTCTTAAGTGACTATTTATTGGGCTCTGTGCTAGATATGGGAGTTATCCCTAAGTTCCTCCTTGATTTAAAATGTCTGAATGCACATTTGGGAGTAATTGACTTAACAGATTATTAGCATAAACTGCAGTTTAATAAGCTCCATTGAGGTCATTTTACTTAGAGCATGTCAGTAAGTCAACAATCGGGTAAAGCCCTTACTTTCATTCCCAAGCCAGAGCCTAAGGGGCAGAGAGTATAGAGGTAATTCCCAGTGGGGTTTCCTTTTCTCTTGGCTCAAGCCAGATTGAGGAAGATGGCAGTGCCCTTAAGAAAGGGGCACTTTTTAATGGTGCCAGGAGCTAGCCAGAGTTGACGGTAAGCAAGGGGAAAATGCTGGGACAACTGCCTTATATTGGGTTGACAAAGTTAGTGTGAATGAAGTTTTGGAGGACTTGGATACAGTTTCATTTAAAATCTCAGGGTGAATTTTTTAATGCTGTGTATAACGTTAGGAGACTAGTAGCTTCTTACTACATCACATGCTGGGACCTATAGGTTGAGGACCTCTTTGTTTCCTATTCTCTACATTTCTTACATGCACTGAGGCAAAAAGAGCAACTAGAAGAAAACTCTGTTACACATACCTACCTATCTGAATCTGTGCACATACAAGCTGTTTTTTTCTCCTCCAACTAAGGATGAACTTTCCATGTCCCTAGCAAATGTAGTAAGTTTTTTTTTAAAAAACAACTTTATTGAGATATAGTTTACATACCATACAATTTGTGCACAATTCTCAACATCAAAAGAAACCCCAAACCAAAATAACCTGATTAAAAAATGGGCAGAGTACCTGAACAGACATTTTTCCAAAGAAGACATACAGATGGGCAACAGACACATGAAAAAATGCTCAACATCAGTAATCATCAGGGAAATGTAAATCAAAGCTACAATGAGATATCACTTCACATCAATCAGGATGGCTATTATCAAAGACATAATATATTTTGTATCTTTTGTGTCTTATGTAATTTTTTCCCCTTATTTCCTCCATTACTGCTTCTTCTCTTTATTTTTTGTAGTGACATATTTTGATTCCCTTCTCATTTCCATTTTAATATATTTTATAGATATTTTCTTTGTGGTTACTATCAAGATTCCATCTAACATCCTGAAGTTACAGCAATCTAAACTGAAATGACATCAACTGTGTTGTTATTACTCATAACACTTCTGATACCAAATGAGAGGCTTATTTCCCTCCAGAGATTGATACCAATCAATTCTCTGATTCTCTGCAAACACCAACTGGATGTTTAACAATTCAATTAAATTCAATTCTGACACTGTCTACCTGGAGTTAGAGTCAGATCCCACTAGTCAAGGGCTCAGTCCCACAAAACTCTTCCCGCTTCAGATGCCAGTCACAATTCCTGGGCCTCCTGTATGTCTATCTAACTGGCTATTAATTTGGAGTTCCCATGACCCCCTCCTCAGTTTTGATAATTTGCTAGAATAGCTCACAGAACTCAGGAGCAATCTTTACTTATGTTTACTAATTTATTACAAAGGATACAACGCAGCAAGAGCCAAATGGAAAAGATGCATAGGGCAAACTGTGAAGGTGGGGGAAGCACAGAGCTCCCATGCCTTCTCCAGGTGTACCACCCTCCCAGAACTTTGGTGCATTCACCCACCTGTACGCTCTCCCAAACTGTCTTATAGGATTTTTTTTAATGGAGATTTCATTATGTAGGCGTGATTGATTAAATCACTGGCCATTGGTGACTGAATTCAATCTTAATTCCCTCTTTCCTTCCTTCACCACTTAGCTAGATTTCCTCTGAGTTAGGGATCAGCTTGAGGTGAAATTTTAAGTTCTTCTCAGGAATTTCCTGAGCATATGTGTGTGGCTTTCTAAATTCCTTTGTATACATGCCTAGTTTTGAACATCCTAATTTCCCAGACTCTCATGCCAATCTCTTTTCTGGTCTTAGATGTTCTATTGTGTATCTCCACCCATAATCTCTTGCCCTAGGTGCTTGTGGGTTTGTTGTCCCCTTGTAGCTTTTATGAGCACTGCTTGCTGATTTTCCCATCTGCATTCTGAGGTATATGAGATAGAGATGAGCACCTTTCATCACGCATTAACCCTTCAAGTATCCCCAGGACAACTTAGAATAGACATACACAACCATTTTCAAATAAGGTCATTTCTGCTCCCTCTAGTTTGAAGGATTGTGGGGAACTGGGAACCAGACTGCCACCTGCTCAAGACCAAGACCACCTCCACACCAGGCACGGACTGGGGCAAAGGCAAATAAAATGCCCCCAAACTCTCCTATCATTTTGAAGATGGCCTTTTCTCTCTTGATTGCTGTAAACCTTTGTTTTCCAGAGCTCCTACAAAGTTGGTTCAAGCAGCTTCTGGTTTGTGTGATGTTTCTATGGACAAATTCTCATTAGGAAGCTTGGAGCTTCCTAGTTTGCCATTTGCTATCTCCTTCTTTTGAAGTATTGTTCTGCTGTCTGTAAAATTCTTGGTTGACAGGTGTTCTTTCTGCACATGCTGTTGAGCTGCTCTAGTGAAATTTTCATTTCATTTATTGTACTTTACAATTATAGCATTTCTGTTTGTTCTTTCTTTATACTTTTTCTTTGGCAATATTCTTTATTTTGTGAGACATCATCCCTATACTTTCATATAGTTCTTGAGATATGGTTTCCTTTGGTTCTTTACACATATTTGTTTTTTAATTTAGAAAAAATTTTTCCTTAATGATATTTATTTTTTATTGAAGTATAGTTGATCTACAATGTTGTGTTAGTTTCAGGTGTACAGCAAAGTGATTCAGTTATATATATACATATATATCTATTCTTTCTCAGATTCTTTGCCATTTTAGGTTATTACATTAAAAAAATTAATTAATTTTTGGCTGTGTTGGGTCTTTGTTGCTGCTTGCGGGCTTTCTCTAGTTGCAGCGAGTGGGGGCTACTATTCTTCATTGCAGTGCGTGGGCTTTTATTGTGGTGGCTTCTCTTGTTGTGGAGCACGGCCTCTAGGCATATGGGCTTCCGTAGTTGTGGCACATGGGCTCAGAAGTTGTGGCTCACGGGCTTGGTTGCTCCGCGGCATGTGGGATCTTCTCGGACCAGGGATTGAACCTGTGTCCCCTGAATTGGCAGGCGGATTCTATTTTTTTTTTTTTTACATCTTTATTGGAGTATAATTGCTTTACAATGGGGTGTTAGTTTCTGCTTTATAACAAAGTGAATCAGTTATACATATACATATGCTCCCATATCTCTTCCCTCTTGCATCTCCCTCCCTCCCACTCTCCCTATCCCACCCCTCTAGGTGGTCACAAAGCACCGAGCTGATCTCCCTGTGCTATGCGGCTGCTTCCCACTAGCTATCTATTTTACATTTGGTAGTGTATACATGTCCATGCCACTCTCTCACTTTGTCCCAGCTTACCCTTCCCCCTCCCCGTATCCTCAAGTCCAGTCTCTAGTAGGTCTGCATCTTTATTCCCATCTTGCCTCTAGGTTCTTCTGACCATTTTTTTTCTTTCTTTCTTTTTTTTTTTAGATTCCATATATATGTGTTAGCATACAGTATTTGTTTTTCTCTTCCTGACTTACTTCATTCTGTATGACAGTCTCTAGGTCCATCCACCTCACTACAAATAACTCAGTTTCATTCCCTTTTATGGCTGAGTAATATTCCATTGTATATATGTGCCACATCACCTAAGTGTCCATCAACGGATGAATGGATAAAGAAGATGTACCACTGACTCTTGGGGCACGTTCTTGAATCTAGCCACAACCATCAGTGAGCACAGCCATCATGTTGTGTTGATCCCTTTCCTTCCCTGTGTTTTTCAGGTCTCACCCTCCTTTCCCCCAGTTCTTCAGCTCCAGTTCTAAAGACCCCTGCTTTACAGAAAACACACCTTTGCTGAGGAATTTCTCACAAGAGAAAGGGTGAGGTGTTTTTTTCTTTCTTTCTTATAAAATTAAGAAATCTCTGAGCATTATCCTTTGCACTTATGCTGGAGAATTTCTTCCTGAGATATGAATTTTTACCTGACATGTATAGTCTCTGCTAGATCCTTGTCGATTCAATGTGTGTTCATGATTCTAGCGGTTGTATTCTGTGCCTTATGAATTGCCAAGTAACCTTGAGCATAACCTTGCAGTGACTGAATAGCACATGTACACACTCATGCATGCACACAGCTGGGAAAGGCCATCTTGCCAGGCCAGGGCTTCTCAACCAGGGTTGAGGTTGGCACTGTCAGGAGACATTTTTTGTTGTCACTAATGGGGGAGGGGTACTACTGGCATTTAGGGTAGAGGACAGGGATGCTGCTAAACATCCTGCATTGCACAGGACACCTCCCCACAACAAAGAATTATCTGGCTCAAATATCAATAGTTATGAAGTTGAAAAATGTATGATTTAAAAGAAAACTTTACTTCCTGTAAGTTTGAAGTTCCTTTTTCTTGTTGTGAACCAGTCCTAAAGCAGTGATAAGAGTTCAGGAGAATGACAATGTCCTGTTCAGCTAACTCGGTTCGAAAGGCGTAGATGGAGAGGCCTAACGTAATAGACTGTGGCTCTTGTGTCAATAGTGCCACCCCACAAGTATTTCATGTATCTCCACAGGAAAATTCTGGGCTTGGTGAAGCCTCACTAGAGTCAAGTGCTGACTGAGAATCTGTACTGAATGAGTTGCTCAGTTGTTCAGGGATTCAACCAAAATTAAATGGATATATCCACATGTAATTTTGATAAAAGTTTATGATACCCCTTGATTCATCCTTCTAGATATAGGTCCCATTCTTGGGCCTATCTAGTGCAGTACTGATGTTCCCCACTCCTGCTCATGCTCATGTAGATGTTGGGTGGGAAAGCTAGGTAGACCATCTCCCCTACAGCTCCATTACAGATAGATACCTACAAAGAGGAGAAAAGGCTTACGCCACTCACTGTGCTTCAGGATGAGTATAACAGGACCAGGTATTGAGAACTCCAGCACAATCAAAGAGAAAGCAGAAACTGAAATGAGCTGGAGCTGGTCTGAGCCAGAAAAAGCTTTACTGGAAAGTTCCAAACTCAGAACAAGCCGATGTTTCTTAAAGGTCCACAATTTATTTTGAAGACTGTGTGACCCCAGACGATTTCCCTCCATTCCAGGGTCTGTGATGTCAAGAAAGACCCATTCCCACCAGTCTGACAGCACTACAATATCGATGGTCCTTTTAAAAACGAGTACTGATTATACATTTCACACTCACCCCTGAGATGAAGTGTTGCTTTGGAGATGCTCCTACTTCCGTGAAAATAACCACAAAGCCTCGATTTCCAGGTCACGGTGCGTGCCCGTTTACCACCCAGAGTTCATCACTGCTGAAGAATCTTGGGAGAACAGCTCAGCTGAGTGGGAGGGCGGATCCCTGCTGAGCAGAGACTTGGTAGGTTCCTCTGGATCCGCCTCCTCAGAGAAGGGGGAGCTTCTGGACAGCGCTCACATCAGGTTCCGTCTTTCCAAGTTGAGGTAGGAAGACTTGGAGTGCCAGCACTGGCACAGGGTGTTGGTCGCACAGTGCACGCCGCCCACCTGGGACTGGGCTGGGGAGTGGGGCGCAGTGTGGGTATTGCCCTCGCGACATCCTTCCCGAGGACAGGGTGGAGGTGAGGAAGAAGGCTAGGCGACACTTTCCTGGGAGGTAATCTTCCTTCCTTTCCTCCAGGCCCTGGAAGACAGATAAAGCGACGTTCAAACCAGCATGAAGCCTTTAAGGCTACAGGAAAACCCAATTAGAGACCTAAATGACTAACACCCCACACACCTGTCCTTTCTCTTGTGTGGCTGGGGTCTTCAAGCCCATGAGGCTTTGTGGATGAAGTAGTCCCCGTGGTGTATTACAAGCTGATATTATCATTTGTAGTCAGTGATGAAGCACGTTATTAGAAGGGCTCTGCACAGGAAGCAGAAAGAGGGTTTTTAGGGGTGATGCAGCTGCAGGTGGGGCCGAGAGAGGCCGAGTTCTCCGCGCATGCGCTGAGGATCTGAGGGAATTTTGCAGCACCCCCGCGTGGGTCGGAGCACGAGAGATCTCTCCCTTGTTTGTCTGTTGAGGCTTCTGCGTGAGCGTTTACTCGAAGGAGGGGTTCTGTTGAGAGCCACACATTTGAAAGTGGCATTTCCAGGGATACAATACCAGGACCACCAAGGCCCCCACTATGTATCTGCTCCGAGGTAGCTGAGGAACCAGCAGGGCCGGGCATGTCCGTGCAGCTTTCTCCTTGTCGCCTGGCATTCCCCTCCCTCCACAGCCTTCCGTGGGCTTCCACTAAAATGGTCTATGTGAAAACCCATGGATAGGTGAGAAGACACCATGAAGCTATCAAATATTAGTGTTATTATTTCTCTACATTAGGGGGGCCCAGCTTTTCTGAAGCTGTTTGAAGGGCTGATTAGAAGTGTACCTACGGGGCTTCCCTGGTGGCGCAGTGGTTGAGAGTCCGCCTGCCGATGCAAGGGACACGGGTTCGTGTCCCGGTCCGGGAAGATCCCACATGCCGCGGAGCGGCTGGGCCCGTGAGCCATGGCCGCTGAGCCTGCGCATCCGGAGCCTGTGCTCCGCCACGGGAGAGGCCACAGCAGTGAGAGGCCCGCGTACCGCCAAAAAAAAAAAAAAAGAAGTGTACCTACCTGCATCCCAAAGTGTATCTGTCTTTACCTAGAGAGGCCCACTCTCAGGTGTCCTACTGATCTTTCAGGCAATCCTGAGAGGTAGGTGAGGTACTTCAGAGAGGGTAAGGGTTTTGCCTGAGGTCATGCAGGTTGTGAGAGGAGCAAAGGGGTGGGGGGAGGAATGCGACCCCAGGTCCCCCACCAGTGCTTGTCCATGGAGATGTCTTTTCCCACCATGCCTCCCAGCCATGTGTAGTTTCTTCACCTTGACTGGTCTTAGCTCTTCTCATAGGTGTGACAAATATTGGCCAATTAATGTGCTATAAAATTACTTGAATCATGTGAAAGTGTGTGAACAGGGACCTGGCCCCATAGGTCACCATGATGGTAAGCGCTGACACTGTTAACACCCTTCTCCAGCTGGCTGCCTCACAACTCCAGAGGATGCGAGCTTCCTCAAAGGTCCCATCCCATGGAAAATAGAACCAAGTACATTTAAGCCTTTACATTCAGTGGTGGTTTTATCTTCTACGATTCATAGAATGGTTGCCTCAAACTTGCCACTTAACTGGAAGACTTAGCGCCATTCTTAACATGTCTAGAAAGTACTACACATGTTTGTTGAAGAAACTTGTAAAAATTATTTTGGATGGTCAGCTCTGCTGTATATATCAGTTATGTAGAAAGAAATTAGTATTTAAAATAGTTCAACTGGGGCAAGACAGGAATAAAGATGCAGACCTACTAGAGAATGGACTTGAGGATACGGGGAGGGGGAAAGGTAAGCTGGGACAGAGTGAGCGAGTGGCATGGACATATATACACTACCAAATGTAAGGTAGGTAGCTAGTGGGAAGCAGCCGCATAGCACAGGGAGATCAGCTCGGTGCTCTGTGACCACCTAGAGGGGTGGGATAGGGAGGGTGGGAGGGAGGGAGATGCAGGAGGGAGGAGATGTGGGGACGTGTGTATATGTATGGCTGATTCACTTTGTTATAAAGCAGAAACTGACACACCATTGTAAAGCAATTATACTCTAATAAAGATGTTTCAAAAATGTATTAAAAATAGTTCAATTAATGCTTCATGCTTTAAGAGGAAATATTTTTTTGATTCCCATTTGAATAGGAGCTATTGATCATAATTTGGAAGGGTGAAATATTACTCATCAAATTCATGAAATCTGAGAGAATGCAAAACAGGGTTTTACCATTTTGAAAGGATCAGAAAGGTTTTGAAAAAGATATCCCTATATAGACTTTATTCCTTTGTTCTACAGACATGTGTCAAGCACAGGCTGTGTACCAGCACCCTTCCTTTTGCAGGGCAGAGCACAAATACCCCAGGGCTTGCCCTCAAGGAGTGGCCAGGGGAGAGTTCCCCCCAGCACTAGGCAGTGATTGTGTCTTCAGGAGGTAGGATCTGGTGGGCCCTGGGGAGGTGACAGGAGCAGAGATAAGCCTGGAGTGGCTGCCAGGCCCACATTCGCCAAGGACCTGAGGGCCACAATTAAGAAGTGTGTAATGATGACTGGACCAGGGTGCCATCAGGAGTCCTAAGAGGGCCTGAATGTCTATTGAATTATCTCCTAAGGAATTCTTAAAGGACTCTGCTGGTACAACCGGTTATAGCATTGCAATTTCTTTCTTGAATTGTTTGGCTATGTCTCAGTCGATGTTTATTCGATGATCAAATCCATATGCCTACCTTCCAGAAAACACAGGGGGAACTAATTGATAAATATGAATCTGAGAGCTGAGATAAAGCTTGTTTCCAGGAAACCAGAGCCTTTAAAAGGCTAGTGAAGAGGCTCCAATCTTGAACTTCAGCATCTCTGCTAAGAAGCAGTGTTCAGACACTCAGGGTTAAGTTTGTTCCCCTCTATAACCTCCACCGATCTGCTGGTGTCCTCAGCAGTATCCTCCTTCATACCATGTTACGGAAAGAATTTCACACATGTGCTTTGAGACAAGCATTACCCAAGGCTTCAGCAGGCACCTGAGGTTTGACAGTTCGGGGCACATGCAAGCAGGACTACTGTCACTGTGACCTGGGGCCTGTCTTTTCTCTTGCAGGTGCTGTGTGCGGTGGCTGAAAGTCACGGGCTTATTTGTCTTTGTGGTGCTGTGCTCTGTGAGTACCATGGCACCCTGAGCTCTGCTGTCTGCTCAGCAGAGCCCCCGGGTGCATCGTGCTGGGTAGCAGGGCACCTGAGGTGTGGGGCTCACACATTTCTTTGGAGGAGTTCCTGAGGGTGTGTGGGATGGCAGCCTGGGGGTGGCTAGGGAGGCCTGCCCTTAGCAGTGCTCCTCTGTGTTGTCCCCAGTCATACAATGGAAGCCCTGAGGACCTGGCTTTGCTCTGTGGAAGGCAGTTAGCTTGCCCGCAGGTCTCAATGCCCACCTTAAGTGGCTTACCAAATTCTCTTTTCAACCACATGCAGTAAACACTCTTTAGTTGTGTTGGGACATGTCCAGCCATCATGGGTGCCCCCAGGAATGTCTCAGTGCCCCTTTGGGATGGCTCCCAGCTGAACCACCCTGTTTGGGAGAGAGTGAAGTTCTATGTTTTCCTCTTCCCTGGAGGCTGCTCTGATTTGACTTGCCCATACATCCCCAGGGAGGGCTGCAGAGCCAGGGCCCTGGAGGTGACCTAAGTGTTCCCTCTGACTTGAGGGGTCACGAGTTTCACTGCCAGCATTTGGGTGGTGTGTGCCCTGGTGTGGCCCTAGCCGAGATCACGTTGTAGGCACTCAAAATATATTTGCTGAATGAGTGAGTGTGAGGCCCCCCATTTGTGTGTGTGCATGTGGGTGTGAGGCCCCCATGTCTGCCTGTGTGTCTGTGTGTGTGCACATAGGTGTGAGGTACCAAGTGCCTGGCTGTGTGTTTGTGTGTGTGCATGCCTCTGTGGGACGTGTGGGTCTTTTGCGGTGTGTGAGCATTTTGAGGTTGTGTGTGTGCCTAGGGAGTTATTGCTAGAGTTAATAGTTACCTATTTTTAGCATTGGCATAGGGTAGTTTGTGTGGGCCAGTTTTGGGAGACGCCAGTAGGTGGTTGGTATGTGCCACTGTGACAGGGTATGAAACTGTGAGCAAGGAAGGGGTGGGTGAGTGGTGTTTCCATACGTGTGCCCTGTGGACTCCAGGACTGGTGTGGCTGTGGCTTTTCTCTGAAGGCAGCCTGTGGTGACAGCCATGCTGGCTGCCCTTTGTGACTGGAAGCTGTGTATGTGACCACGGGTAGCTGTGAATACATGATCTTCATTATCTGTGTGTGTGGGCATGAGGGTTGGGGCTCTATGTGTGTGCAGGATTGTACATGACAAGAGCCTCCTCTTCTCAGTGTGACATATAGGGAACAAGGTTGCATTTCAGACAGCAAGGGTGCATGAAGTCAATACTGGCTGAATTGAAATGAGTACAGGCTTCTTTAATAATCCACATGGGAGGAGAGCAGTGGCACAGAGAAAGGAAATCTAAGCACAGAACAAAAAACCAATTGCATTGAACTCTGAAAACTTCAAGAGTTTACTTTTTTGGCTACCAGTTTGCCTTTCTACTTCCTATTCACACAGTTGTGTGGTTCTGAAACCCCAGCTGCTTAGCATAGCGTGGTGGGTGGGTATACTGGGGTATCCAAGGAGGAGGTATGGGTGGCCCAAGTCTCCCCTGACCCCTGAGAGCTGACCTGAGCTCTGTGGCTGTTCTTCATCCTTCTTCTGGTAACTGAAATTTTGGTGATTTGTGGACACAGTCCAAAACAGAATTTGAGGAATTTGTTTTGAACGTCTGTAATCTGTTATCTCATCATCGCTTTTACTTTTTGATGAAGTATAAGATACTCTGCAAATTCCACAAGCATGTGCTCCCACCATCATATGGGCTGTATTTCCTTCTCTCCAGTGTGGGAAAACCACGTTTACCCTCCTCTCATGATTTAATTTTATGGCTGGATATTTAATCCTTAAAACTGGCAAATATCAATAATCAAGGCCCATTGTAGCAGAAAATAGTATAATGGATCAGAAGTTTATCTTTTAATATCTCAGAAAAGCTATTTAGAGTAAGCTGGTGAATTTTGGATACATCAAGCAGCACCATTATCCTACCCGTATTTTCAGCTCTTATCAAAGTTACTTAAATCCTATTGCTCTCACACCACGAATCTATCATTAAATGTTTCTGATTGTTACAGATTTTATTTAGCCTGTATCCAGATCAAGGAAAGTTATGGCAGTTGCTGGCTGTGTCACCGCTGGAAAGCTACTGTATCCAAACCTGTACTGAGATGGACAGTCGCCCATGGTTGAGTCACAAAGTGAAGAGATCCGAAAACTATCATGACTGTTGCCCAAGGTCACAGCCTAAGCAATTACCGTTCCTCCCTGTGTGTGTTTTGTTTCTCCAGGACGTTTGGTGAAAGATGAGGCTTCAGAACAGAAGGGGAGGGGCACTAGTGAGACTGCGATGGGTGGGTGGTGGTGAGGTTCCCCACGGAATGGTGACGGCAGCCAAACTGTGTGTTTTAGTTAAGGCCCGGCTTCCTGTGGGTCTTGGATGCTCTGTTCTGTTCCTTGCCCCCACCCTCTTGTGTTTTGGCTTGGGTGGTTCCTCTTGACCTATCTTTAAGTTCATTGGTTCTTTCCTTGGCTGTGTCATCTGAGTTTGATGATTGCTTGGTTTCTTACACTATGGGCTCTCTTGCCTTTTTGTAGGCCTCAGCTACCATAACAGAATACCACAGCCTGGGTGGCTTAAACAACAGACATTTATTTCTCACAGTTCTGGAGGCTGGACATCCAAGGTCAGGGTGGGCTGATTTGATTTCTAATGAGGGCTCTCTTTCTGGCTTGCAGGTGGTCACCTTCCTGCTATGTCTTCACAGGGCCTTTCCTTTCCTGTGTGTGTGTGTGTGTTTATGAGTGTGTATGTAGAGAGAGTGAGAGCTCTCTGGTATCTCTTCTTACAAGGACACTAATCCTATCAGATCGGGGCCTCACCTTATGACCCCATTTAACCTCAGTTACTTCCTTAGAGGCCCCATCTCCAAGTATAGCCACACAGGTGCTCAGGGCTTCAACATACGAATATGGGGACTGGACATTCAGTCCACAGCACTGAGGTAAAGTTTTAAGCTTGGAGATGATCACACCTTAACTTCTATGGGCCTTAGTTTTGGGGTGGGGGGAGTTGTGTAAATCTAGTTAGAGGTTGGCTGTGTTGTGGTTTGTAGTTGCCATGGTAACCTTCAGTGCCCCAGACACTTGGAATTTCTCGGCCTCTTTCCATCTGTCCACTGTTCATCATGCGTCCAGGAACTGGGGTAGGCGTTTTATGCTGGCTGCAAAGAGTAGAAGCAGAGATGATAGTAGGATGGGAGACACCCCCTAAACGTTAAACCAGAGGATCCAAAACACAACTAAACAAAGCAAAACCAATTGTGCGTGTCAGGGGTGAGGGGCTGAAGAGGTAGGAGCAGTCAGGGCAGCGGCACAGGTGGAAGGGACGGCCTGGACATACATTTCCTTGTGCGCTTTCCAAGATGGGTGTTCCCTGGGAAGGTGGGAAAGGTCGGTGGGGGGGGACCCTCCAGGCCTCTCCTCCTTGCTTTGTAGTTCACCTTGACAGCCCCCCAGCTGTGAACCTCAGCAACCATGCAGACTCCATGCTGCTCCAAGTGGACCTGGCAGGGGCCCTGGTGGCCAGTGGCCCAAGTCATCTCGGGAGAGAAGAGCACGTGGTGGTGGAGGTGACCCAGGCTAATGCTCCAGGCTCCAGACGGTGGCGGCCACAGCAGGTGACACTCATAAGTTATTTGAAAGGAATTGTAAAAATTCATTTCACCTCTTTATAAATTGAGTTTCCTCTCTAGTAGATTTGATGGGAGCCATAAGGCAATGACACCATTATTAGGCAAGCCCTTATCTTTTGCTTTGTCTTTGAAATTCTCTTTTCTCTAAGACAGTTATAAAACTCTCACCTTTCAGTAAACTCAGGCTTTTGAGGGTTTTTTTTTTTTAATTTAGAGTGATTTTACTGGGCAATTCAGGGAAATATTGTATATTTGAAAGTGCAGTTAAACCTGAGCCTTCAAATATATAATGTTTCCTTCTGTACCATGAGGTACTCCAATACCACGGTTCCCTTGACTTTGTGGACACTTGGCTAAGACTGTGTCTGGTTTCCCCGAGCTTCTGCTTCTATAGCAATAGGACCCTGTGCTCAGCGTCTAAGCCAAAGCCTTCAGTTCACATCCTGTGAAGGCTAGGAGAGCCAGCAGGGGCGTTGTCACCATGTCCCAGAGCCCAGACAAGGCCTGGCCCCTCTCTGTACACCCTGACTTGTGCCCCAAGTCCTGGCCTCAGTGACTCCCCTGGATTATCATGATGACTTCTATATGAAGTCGTATCCCTAGTTCATGGGTTTTCCCTATTATAACGAATAGAAGGAAACCCTGCTGGTACACAAGGCTGTGTCATCCAAAATGGAGTGTCACTGGAGTAACGGTGGGTTACTGCACCCATCACATTTTTCTGCCATGCAGAGAAGTGTCCCCAGAGCCAATGTCTCGTTATGAAGAAGGCTGCGGTTTCACGGGCAATGGCTGATGTTGCACCGAAGTTCCAAACCGGTGGCTCTGGCTGTGGTCTTAGGGCATGAACTTGGCTTCCCTGTTTGCAGCCCACAGCTCACTGGCTCCTCGGTAAAGACGAGGTAGGCACATTTCATCTGCTGTGGGCTCCTTTTGTGACCTTGTGTGGAGGAGGGCGTGACCTTTTGCAGCCTGCTGACATAGCTGCCTGTTCCAGAAACACAACACAGGAGATCTTTACTGAAGGCTTGTTTTCTGATACACTCTTTCCAAACACGGAAGTGTTTAAGAGAACTTTTGATCTCTCATTCATGCTTTGACCGATTTCAGAGTTCCTATTTTCAATTTTCTTTATGATTTGTGGGCGGCAAGACTCCTGCCCTCCCATTGAAAGTTCCCTGGCAACCTCAGTCAGGCTGCCTGCCTCTGCCCGGGCACACCTCCATCTCTGCTCACATCTGGCCCCTCTCCACTGGCTTCTCCACTCCTCTCCTCCTGACAAGAACGTACAGGCACTTTGGACCGCAGCAAAGGCAGCTCATCCTCTGGCCCTCCCTCCCACAGGCTCCTGTGACCTGGGTGTGGAGAGTTTCCTGCCTTCAGTTTGCAAACAGGAAGCAGTTCTAAGCCAGCCTTTCTCGTCAGTTGCCTCAGTGGGTTCAGAAGACTGCAAGTCTCCAGTAATGTGCAATGATTTCTTTTTCTCTTAATAAATCGTATTTACTTCTATATCTTTGTGTCTTTGTACATGAATTCTGTATTTGTACTTCTGTATTTTTCTTAAACACAGCCCTCCAGTTGTGGACATTTCCAGCGGCACACCACCTGGCCATCTCTAGTGTCTCCGTGCGAAAAGGCTTCATGCTCCTCTCTTTCTCCTTTTCTTATTCTAGACAAGAACCTACATTGAACAGCGCGGGACCCCAGGTGATGACCCAGGTTCAAAGCCTTACCAGGATTTCATGCTTTGACTTTTACAGGTCACTCATAACTGGACGGTGTTTTTAAATCCAAGCAGAAGTGAGCGCACGGTGCTGAGCAGGACCTTTGAGGTTCTGAGCAGGTGGGTCTTGGTGACTGAGGTCTTGGGGAAGCTCCTCTGGGACACGCTCACCTAGAGAAGTGTGACCCTTGGGACTCCAGTTATGAATAGCCAGGCCAGTTACGGGCTTGGACGAGATGTTCCTTTTGTGTGGACAGTGAACATGAGGCTGTGGCCGGGCGTCAAAACCACACGTATCAGGAAGTAAGAGGATTGATTACAGGCCCCATTTTGAAGCAAATGGTGTTTTATGGCTGATGCTTTAAATTCATTAATATCATGAAGCTATGCAATGGGGAATTCCAGAAAATCTTAGGATTCTTTTTTTCTTTACTGCCACTCCATATTAAGTCTGTACTCTTGGTTACTGTATGAGTTTGCTAGGCCTGCTATAACAAATACCACAGATGGGTGGCTTAAACAGTACAAATTTATTTCCTCAAGTTGTCAGCAAGGTGTGTCTCTCCTGAGGCCCCTCTCCTTGGTGTGGAGACACCATCTTCCCCCTGTGTCCTCACGTGCTTGTCCCTCTGTGCATGTCTGTGCCCCAAACTCCTTTTCTTATAAGGACACCAGTCATATTGGCGTCACTATTTTTGACTTAATCACCTTTGTAAAGATCTTATCTCCAAATCACGTTCTGAAGTGGGGTTAGGAAGTCCACATGTTGAAGGGACGCAATCCAGCTCAGAACAGTTACTGAAATTTTATTCACTTATTTATTTTTTTTGCGGTGCGCGGGCCTCTCACTGCTGTGGCCTCTCCCGTTGCGGAGCACAGGCTCCGGACGCGCAAGCCCAGCGGCCATGGCTCACGGGCTCAGCCGCTCCGCGGCATGTGGGATCCTCCCGGACCGGGGCACGAACCCGTGTCCCCTGCATCGGCAGGCGGACTCTCAACCACTGCGCCACCAGGGAAGCCCAGTTACTGAAATTTTAGAAAGTGCTTTAGCTTCACCATGCCACGTGCTGTTGATGACTTACATGCTTCTTGTTCCTGGTACTTTCACACCATTGGCGACAACCTGTCTACCTGTTCTCAGGTTGCACATCCTTTTCCAACTCTCTCACCTGGGAGAATAGTCGGCTATGCTATTTGTTAGCAGGTAGAGCAATCAGGTATGTGATGAGGAGGAAGAGGGAAAATTCAATGGCTAGAACCGCTGTGAACTTCCCTGCCCACTGGTCATTGCTGGAGTGGCAGCTGCGGCACAGAAGGCGCTGCCTGAAGGCGGCTGAGTCGCGATGTCAGAGGGGCGTGGCCGTGGGGAGGCTGTGCATGCATCGCACACAGCTTGCCTGTGCTCAGGGCTCCTCATCTGCCAGGTCAGGCATTGTGTGAGTCACTCTGAGATCAGTTCAGGCTCTGGTTATGGTCATGGATGACATGTCGGGAAAGACACCGAGGGAGCAGCACTAATGGCTGATGGCTGGTCCGTTTCCCTTGTCAGTGGTAAGATCTTTGCTTCGTTCTGCAGAGAGCCTGTTTCCATCAGCGTTCGAGCCTCCCTCCAGAAGACCCAGGTTGTTCCTCTTTTGATGGCTCATCAGTACCTCCGCACAAGCGTTGAAGCCCAAGTGACCATGGCGGCGGTCATTCTTGCTGGGGTCTACGTGCTGATTATATTTGAGGTAACTTGCATGCCTGCTCTCCTGGGTTTATCTGTGCGCCCACACGTGTATTTTGACACTTGCTTGTTGGGTGCTTAGGGATGGGCTCAGTCTTGCATCTTAATCAAATTGAAAGAGCGTCTTTCCTAAAAAGTAACACTTCCCTCATTCTACGTAGAAAATTGCTCTGTACTGGAATATCTGCTGAATCTTGGCAATTGACATATGTAAGATAAGTTTTGCCAGGCACCAGCAAACGTTTATTGAGAAAACTGAATATGCATGTGATTTTCTCACCCTCACTTTGCTGCTCACACAGAGTGAGGGGACAAATGTTGAACCTCTCTGAGACTCAGGGTCTTCTTCTGTAAGATGAGCATGTTAAAATGCCCCCTAGCTGCTTCATAGGATTGTGTGCATGATGGGGACCTGGGAGACCTTGGGCTACATGTGGGGAAGCATTATTATCTTTTATGCTTATCAACTCAGCTAATGAGCCTTTTCACAAGTGATCTCATGTCCCATAAATTCAATTTTTCTGGGAAACTTTAAGTGTGGCTATACCTTCAATAGCATGGAACAAAGTACAGACACTGCCTGGGCTGGGCAGGTCCATTGTTGGTTTGGTTGTGAAACCACATTTACAACAACATGTTGATGGGAATGTTGACTCCAGTGGGCTGAGCCTGGAGGGTCAGGAGAGGGTGTGACTGTGAAGAGGTGTTTCTTCCCGAGGTATGAGAAGTGCCGTGGAACTTCAAGGGGGTGAGCTGAGGGAGGAGTCACCAGGATAGTCCCTGAAGTCCCCTGCGGCTGTCTGGTCTGCCTGGCTCCAGCAAGTTGAGCCCCTAGCTGTCCAGCAAGGTCCACTCACTGGTTTAGTTGCTCTTTCTCTTAATGTCTCTTTTATTCTGGGGCAGCTCTATTCTCTCCATTCTTTCTCTATTTTCTTTTCAATCAATATTATCATTGTTTCAGAGTTCCTATGGCCACACACACACTCTGTGATCCGGCAGAGTCCAGAGGGGTCCAGGAGCGGGTTGTTGAGCAGTTTTCTCCCCGAGAGGCCACAGAGAACACACTCCGCCCTCCGTGGCAGTGTTTCTGCCAAGGGCAGGATGCCTGAGATTCAGAGCCCAAGGCTGTTGTTGGGGGCTTGTCGCATAGGCACCCTCAGCCCACCAAAGTCCCAGGCTCCCAGAAGTAAGGCAGATGTTCACATAATAAGTCACATTTTTTTTTTTTTTTTTTTTTTTTTTTTGCGGTACGTGGGCCTCTCACTGTTGTGGCCTCTTCCGTTGTGGAGCACAGGGTCCGGACGCGCAGGCTCAGCGGCCATGGCTCACGGGCCCAGCCGCCCTGCAGCATGTGAGATCCTCCCGGACCAGGGCACGAACCCGTGTCCCCTGCATCGGCAGGTGGACTCTCAACCACTGCGCCACCAGGGAAGCCCACTAATCACATTTTTATACCAACAGTTTAGGCATACTGGTACAGCAGAATGCAGTACTCCAGGCTCACAGAGCAACCTTATCACTTGGTAACACAGGGAACATTTCAAAAGCCAAGTACTCAGACGTCAGCCAAGGCCAACCCTGGAGCAGGCTCTTCTAAAGGCCCTTCTAATGATGGCTGCCTCAGGCTTGCCAGGTCTTTACTGCACCACCATCTGGTTGAAAAATCCTATTCTGTTTTTCTGTAGAATATCCCGCACCCTGGATTGTTACTCTAGTCCCTCTATCTCCAACAGACTACAATTTAGATCTGAAGCCTTCAGGTTGAATTACGGGGCCCATATGCTTCACAGGGGTGCTGGGAGTTTGAGTTGTATGGAGGAGAAGGCATCCGGGTGCCCTCCTTTCAGGGACGCTGAGATCGCCCAGTGAGTTTAGGTAGTAGCAGCCCAGCCTGTTTGCTGTCACGCTCCCTGCTGCTACCTGTGTTCTTAATGGCTTTAATATCCACCAGGGACCGTTGCCTGACTCAGTGGTTTCATTAGCGTTTACAGTAAACTTTCTGGTCTTCATTCTGCGTTTATAAACGATTCATTCTGTATTGAAGAACTTTCTCCCACCCAATTTCGTTACTGTGAAACACACTTCATGCCAGAGACACAAGATTAATTTTCTTTAATTAATGGTTTTCATAGAAGTGAATTGTTGCCTTAGCAACGTACAGTGGTATCCACTGAGTTATTTTGTGTCTCTTACATTTTTTTTTTTTTTGCGGTACGCGGGCCTCTCACTGCTGTGGCCTCTCCCGTTGCTGAGCACAGGCTCCGGACACGCAGGATCAGCGGCCATGGCTCACGGGCCCAGCCGCTCCGCGGCATGTGGGATCCTCCCGGACTGGGGCACGAACCCGTGTCCTCTGCATCGGCAGGCGGACTCTAAACCACTGCGCCACCAGGGAAGCCCTCTTAGATTTTTCTGAATATCATTTTGAACTTATGGATACAATAGATTCAGTGTGCTTTAATCAATCACAGTCACTAGTAATTAAAAAAATACAGTCCAGTGCCAATTTATTTATTTTTGAATTTTATTTTATTGTATTTTTTAATACAGCAGGTTCTTATTAGTTACCTGTTTTATACATATTAGTGTATATATCTCAATCCCAATCTCCCAATTCATCCCACCACCACCACCCCCCACTTTCCTCCTCTGGTGTCCACATTTTGTTCTCTACATCTGTGTCTCTATTTCTGCCTTGCAAACTGGTTCATATGTACCATTTTTGTAGATTCCACACACACATGTTAACATACGATATATGTTTTTCTCTTTCTGCCTTACTTCACTCTATATGACAGTCTCTAGGTCCATCCATGTCTCTACAAATGACCCAGTTTCATTCCTTTTTATGGCAGGGTAATATTCATTGTATATATGTACCACATCTTTATCCATTCATCTGTTGATGGGCATTTAGGTTGCTTCCATGACCTGGCTATTGTAAATAGTGCTGCAATGAACATTGAGGTGCATGTGTCTTGTTGAATTATGGTTTTCTCTGGGTATATGCCCAGTAGTGGGATTGCTGGGTCATATGGTAATTCTATTCTCAGTTTTTTAAGGAACCTCCATACTGTTCTCCATAGTGGCTGTATCAATTTACATTCCCACCAATAGTGAAGGAGGATTCCCTTTTCTCCACACCCTCTCCAGCATTTGTTGTTTGTAGATTGTCTCATGATGCCCATTCTAACTAGGGTGATGTGATACCTCATTGTAGTTTTGATTTGCATTTCTCTAATAATTAGTGATGTTGAGCAGCTTTTCATGTGCTTCTTAGCCATCTGTAAGTCTTCTTTGGAGAAATGTCTATTTAGGTCTTCTGCCCATTTTTTCATTGGGTTGTTTGTTCTTTTAATATTGAACTGCATGAGCTGTTTATATAGTTTGGAGACTAATCCTTTGTCTGTTGATTCATTTGCAAATATTTTCTCCCATTCTGAGGGCTGTCTTTTTGTCTTGTTTATAGCTTCCTTTGCTGTGCAAAAGCTTTTAAGTTTCATTAGGTCCCATTTGTTTATTTCTGTTTTTATTTCCATTACTCTAGGTGGTGGGTCAAAAAGATCTTGCTGTGATTTATGTCAAATAGTGTTATTCCTACGTTTTCCTCTAAGAGATTTGTAGTGTCCATGCTTACATTTAGGTCTTTAATCCATTTTGAGTTTATTTTTATTTATTTATTTATTTAAATTTATCATCTTGTATTCTTTTCTTTTCCTTTTTCTTTTAAACATCTTTATTGGAGTGTAATTGCTTTACAATGGTGTGTTAGTTTCTGCTTTATAACAAAGTGAATCAGTTATACATATACACATGTTCCCATATCTCTTCCCTCCTGCATCTCCCTCCCTCCCACCCTCCCTATCCCACCCCTCTAGGCGGTCACAAACCACCTAGCTGATCTCCCTGTGCTATGCGGCTGCTTCCCACTAGCTATCAACTTTACGTTTGGTACTGTATATATGTCCATGCCACTCTCTCACCTCGTCACAGCCTACCACTCCCCATCCCATATCCTCAAACCCATGCTGTAGTAGGTCTGTGTCTTTATTCCCATCTAACCCCTAGGTTCTTCATGACCTTTTTTTTTTTTCTTAGATTCCATATGTATGTGTTAGCATACAGTATTTGTTTTTCTCTTTCTGACTTACTTCACTCTCTATGACAGACTCTAGGTCCATCCACCTCACCACAAATAACTCAATTTCGTTTCTTTTTATGGCTGAGTAATATTCCATTGTATATATGTGCCACATCTTCTTTATCTATTCATCTGTTGATGGACACTTAGGTTGCTTCCATGTCCTGGCTATAGTAAATAGAGCTGCAATGAACATTGTGGTACATGACTCTTTTTGAATTATGGTTTTCTCAGGGTATATGCCCAGTAGTGGGATTGCTGGGTCGTATGTTAGTTCTATTTTTAGTTTTTTAAGGAACCTCCATACTGTTCTCCATAGTGGCCGTATCAATTTACATTCCCACCAACAGTGCAAGAGGGTTCCCTTTTCTCCACACCCTCTCCAGCATTTATTGTTTGTAGGTTTTGTTATGATGGCCATTCTGACCGGTGTGAGATGATATCTCATTGTAGTTTTGATTTGCATTTCTCTAATGATTAATGATGTTGAGCATTCTTTCATGTGTTTGTTGGCAATCTGTATATCTTCTTTGGAGAAATGTTTATTTAGATCTTCTGCCCATTTTTGGATTGCGTTGTTTGTTTTTTTAATGTTGAGCTGCATGAGCTGTTGTAAATTTTGGAGATTAATCCTTTGTCAGTTTCTTCATTTGCAAATATTTTCTCCCATTCTGAGGGTTGTCTTTTCATCTTCTTTATGGTTTCCTTTGCTGTGCAAAAGCTTTTAAGTTTCATTAGGTCCCATTAGTTTATTTTTGTTTTTATTTCCATTTCTCTAGAAGGTGGGTCAAAGAGGATCTTGCTGTGATTTATGTCACAGAGTGTTCTGCCTATGTTTTCCTCTAAGAGTTTGATACTGTCTGGCCTTACATTTAGGTTTTTAATCCATTTTGAGTTTATTTTTGTGTATGGTGTTAGGGAGTGTTCTAATTTCATTCTTTTACATGTACTGTCTAGTTTTCCCAGCACCACTTATTGAAGAGGCTATCTTTTCTCTACTGTATATTCTTGCCTCCTTTATCAAAGATAAGGTGACCATATGTGCATGGGTTTATCTCTGGCCTTTCCCTCCTGTTCCATTGATCTTTATTTCTGTTTTTGTGCCAGTACCATACTGTCTTGATTACTGTAGCTTTGTAGTATAGTCTGAAGTCAGGGAGCCTGATTCCTCCAGCTCCGTTTTTCTTTCTCAAGATTGTTTTGGCTATTCGGGGTCTTTTGTGTTTCCATAGAAATTGTGAAATTTTTTGTTCTAGTTCTGTGAAAAATGCCAGTGGTAGTTTGATAGGGATTGCATTGAATCTGTAGATTGCTTTGGGTAGTAGAGTCATTTTCACAATATTGATTCTTCCAATCCAAGAACATGGTATATCTCTCCATCTATTTCTATCATCTTTAATTTCTTTCATCACTGTCTTATAATTTTCTGCATACAGGTCTGTTGTCTCCTTAGGTAGGTTTATTCCTAGCTATTTTATTCTTTTTGTTGCAATGGTAAATGGGAGTGTTTCCTTGATTTCACTTTCAGATTTTTCATCATTAGTATATAGGAATGCAAGAGATTTCTGTGCATTAATTTTGTATCCTGCTACTTTACCAAATTAATTGATTAGCTCTAGTAGCTTTCTGGTAGCATCTTTAGGATTTTCTATGTATAGTATCCTGTCATCTGCAAACAGTGACAGCGTTACTTCTTCTTTTCCAATTTGGATTCTTTTTATTTCCTTTTCTTCTCTGATTGCTGTGACTAAAACTTCCAAAACTATGTTGAATAATAGTGGTGAGAGTGGGCACCCTTTTCTTGTTTCTGATCTTAGAGGAAATGCTTTCAGTTTTTCACCACTGAGAATGATGTTGGCCGTGTGTTTGTCATATGTGGCCTTTATCATGTTGAGATAGGTTCCCTCTCTGCCCACTTTCTGGAGAGTTTTTATCATAAATGGGTGTTGAATTTTGTCAAAAGCTTTCTCTGCATCTATTGAGATGATCATATGGTTTTTATCATTCAATTTGTTAATATGGTGTATCACGTTGATTGATTTGCATATATTGAAGAATCGTTGCATTCCTGGGATAAACCCCACTTGATCATGGTGTGTGATCGTTTTAATGTGCTGTTGGATTCTGTTTGCAAGTATTTTGTTGAGGAGTTTTTCATCTATGTTCATCAGTGCTATTGGTCTGTAGTTTTCTTTTTTTGACATGTTTGTCTGGTTTTGGTATCAGAGTGATGGTGGCCTCATAGAATGTGTTTGGGAATGTTCCTCCCTCTGCTATATTTTGGAAGAGTTTGAGAAGGATAGGTGTTAGCTCTTCTCTAAATATTTGATAGAATTCGCCTGTGAAGCCATCTGGTCCTGAGCTTTTGTTTGCTGGCAGATTTTAAAATCACAATTTCAAGTTCATTGCTTGTGATTGGTCTGTTCATATATTCTATTTCTTCCTGATTCAGTCTTGGCAGGTTGTGCATTTCTAAGAATTTGTCCATTTCTTCCAGGTTGTCCATTTTATTGGTGTAGAGTTGCTTGTAGTAATCTCTCATGATCTTTTGTATTTCTGCAGTGTCAGTTGTTACTTCCCCTTTTTCATTTCTAACTCTATTGAATTGAGTCTTCTCCCTTTTTTTCTTGATGAGTCTGGCTAATGGTTTATCAATTTTGTTTATCTTCTCAAAGAACCAGCTTTTAGTTTTATTGATCTTTGCTATTGTTTTCTTTTCTTTTGTATTTATTTCTGATCTGATCTTTATGATTTCTTTCCTTCTTCTAACTTTGAGGTTTTTTAGTCTTCCTTCTCTAATTGCTTTAGGTGTAAGTTTAGGTTGTTATTTGAGATTTTTCTTGTGTCTCAGATGTAGGATTTGTATTGCTATACAAATTGTATTGCTATAAACTTCTGTCTTAGAACTGCTTTTGCTGTATCCCATAGGTTTTGGGTTGTCGTGTTTTCATTGTCACTTGTTCATAAGTGTTTTTTGTTTTCCTCTTCGATTTCTTCAGTGATCTCTTGGTTATTTAGTAGCATATTGTTTAGCCTCCACGTGTTTGTATATTTTACAGATTTTTTCCTGTAATTGATATCTAGTCTCATAGTGTTGTGGTCTGAAATGACGCTTGATATGATTTCAATTTTCTTAAATTTACCTACACTTAATTTGTGACCCAAGATGTTATCTATCCTGGAGAATAGTCTGTGTGTATTTGAGAGCAATGTGTATGCTGTTGTTTTTGGATGGAATGTCCTATAAATATAAATTAAGTCCATCTGATCCAATGTGTTATTTAAAGCTTGTGTTTTCTTATTTATTTTCTGTTTGGATGATCTCTCCATTGGTGTAAGTGGGGTTTTAAAGTCCTCTACTATTATTGTGTTACTGTTGAGTTTTCTTTTTATGGCTGTTAACATTTGCCTTAAGTATTGTAGAGCTCCTATTTTGGGTGCATAAATATTTACAATTGTTATATCTTCTTCTTGCATTGATCCGTTGATCATTATTTAGTGTCCTTCCTTGTCTCTTGTAATGGTCTTTATTTTAAAGTCTATTTTGTCTGATATGAGTATTGCTACTTTTGCTTCCTTTTGATTTCCGTTTGCATGGAATATCTTCTTCCATCCCTTCACTTTCAGTCTGTATGTGTCCCTAGATCTGAAGTAGATCTCTTGTAGATAGCATATATATGGGTCTTGTTTTTATATCCATTCAGACAGTCTGTGTCTTTTGGTTGGAGCATTTAATCCATTTACATTTAAGGTAATTATTGATATATATGTTCCTATTACCATTTTAAAAATTGTTTTGGGTTTGTTTTTATAGGTCTTTTCCTTCTCTTTTGTTTCCCACATAGGGAAGTTCCATTATCATTTGTTGTTAAGCTGGTTGGGTGGTGCTGAGTTGTCTTAACTTTGCTTGTCTGTAAAGGTTGTAATTTCTCCAGTCCAATCTAAATGAGATCCTTTTTGGGTAGAGTAATCTTGTTTGTAGGTTTTTCCCTTTCATCAATTAAAATACATCCTGCTGCTCCCTTCTGGCTTGCAGAGTTTTTGCTGAAAGATCAGCTGTTAACCATATGGGGATTTCCTTGTATGTTATTTCTTGCTTTTCCTTTGCTGCTTTTAATATTTTTTCTTTGTATTTAATTTTTGATAGTTTGGTTAATATGTGTCTTGGCATGTTTCTCCTTGGACTGATCCTGTATGGGACTCTCTGAACTTCCTGGACTTGATTGACTATTTCCTTTCCCATTGTAGGGAAGTTTTCAACTATAATCTCTCAAATATTTTCTCAGCCCCTTTCTTTTACTCTTCTTCTTCTGGGACCCCTATAATTTGAATGTTGGTGTGTTTAATGTTGTCCCAGAGTTCTCTGAAACTGTCCTCAATTCTTTTCATTCTTTTTTCTTTTTCTGCTCCTTGGCAGTTATTTCCACCATTCTATCTTTTAGGTCACTTATCCATTCTTCTGCCTCAGTTATTCTGCTATTGGTTCTTTCTAGGGTATTTTATATTTCAGTTATTGTGTTGTTCATCACTGTTTATTTGTTCTTTAGTTCTTCTAGGTACTTGTTAAATGTTTATTTTATTTTTTCCATTCTATTTCTGTGATTTTGAATCATCTTTACTATCATTACTCTGAATTCTTTTTCTGTTAGACTGCCCATCTCCTCTTCATTTGTTTGGTCTGGTGGGTTTTTACCTTGTTTCTTCATCTGTTGCACATTTCTCTGTCTCCTAATTTTATTTAACTTACTGTGTTTTCGGTCTCCTTCTGCAAGCTGCAGAGTTGTAGTTCCTTTTAATTCTGTTGTCTGTGCCCAGTTGGTGAGGTTGGTCCAGCGACTTGTGTAGGCTTCCTGGTGGCGGGGGCGGGGGGGACTGGCGCCTCTGTTCTGGTGGGTAGAGCTGGATCTTATCCCTCTGATTGGAAGGGCTATGTCCATTGGTCTGTTGTGCAGTGTCTGTGAGCTTGGTATGACTTTAGGTAGCCTGCCTGCTAATGGGTGGGGTTTTGTTCCTGTCTTGCTAGTTGTTTGGTGTGAGGCAGTCATCACTGCAGCTTGCTGGCCATTGGGTGGAGCTGGGTCTTAGTTTTGAGATGGAGACCTCTGGGAGAGATCTCACCAATAAATATTCCATGGGACCAGGTGTTCTCTGGTGGTCCAATGTCCTATACTTGGCCCTCCCACCTCAGATGCTCAGGCCTGACCCCCGACCAGCAAACCAATACCCTGCAAGCCACAAGGTGCACAAGAAAAATAAGAAGTAAAAACAAAACAAAACAAAAACAAAACTAAAAAAGATCCCCCCAAAACGAACAGATGAGACCCCAAGACAAATGGTAAAAGCAAACTAAACAGACAAAAATCACACAAACATATATACACACACTCACAAAAAGAAAAAAAAGAAAAAAGAGAAAAGAAAGAAGAGAGTAACCAAACCAGTAAACAATTTCAAAAATGAAAACAAACACTAAAAACTAAACTAACAGAAACATAAAACTAGAAACATATCAAATGCAGAAAGCAAATTAAAAAAGACAATGAGGGGCTTCCCTGGTGGCGCAGTGGTTGAGAGTCTGCCTGCCAATGCAGGGGACACAGGTTCGAGCCCTGGTCTGGGAGGATCCCACATGCCGCGGAGCGGCTGGGCCCGTGAGCCACAGCTACTGAGCCTGCGCGCCTGGAGCCTGTGCTCCGCAACAAGAGAGGCCGAGAGAGTGAGAGGCCCGCGCACCACGATGAGGAGTGGCCCCCGCTCGCCGCAACTAGAGAAAGCCCTCCCACGGAAACGAAGACCCAACACAGCCAAAAATAAATAAATAAATTAAAAAAAAAAGACAATGAAAGCATAAAACAAACACACAAAAGCTATCCCCAAAAATGTAAAGCCAAAGAAAGATGAAAGCAGAAGGAAAAAATACAAAACAACAAACTAGTAAAGTAAAAATAGAAAAATCTAAAATATAGTTAAAAATAAAATGAAAACAAAGCAAAGAAAAAAAGCAAACACAAGGAAAAAACGCAATATAATGAAAAAGTACAGTAGAATTAGGAAAAAATAAATAAAAATATGTTAAAAATAAAAGCATAAAAGAAAAGAAAAATTAAAGAAAAAGGTAAAATTAAAGAATAATAATAATAAAGAAAAAGAACAACAGAACCAAAAAGAATAACAAAAGAAAAGTAGTGATATTTTCCTGTGGCCTTAGCTGTCAGTGTCCTTGCCTCCACAGTGAGCCACAGCCAATCCCTGCCTACCCAGGAAGTCCTCCAATACTCCTAGGTAGTTCTCTAGACCTGCTGTGGGCACTGTGGGGCTAGCTCAGACTCTGATCTTGACCCATGTGTACTTGCCCCCAAAGTCCACATTTGCCCACAAAGTCTGCAGCCTCAGTTGTGGGAACCCTCGTTGTCTATTCAGGTATTCCACAGTTGCAGGGTTTACCCAGCTGATTGTGGGGACTTAATCCACAGCTCCTGCAGCTGCACAGGGATATTTCCCTTTCTCTTCTTTGGTCACACTGCTCCTGGGTTTCAGCCTTGGTTTTGGCCCCACCTCTGCGTGTGGCTTCCCTCAGACATCTGTTCCCCACCCAAGCAAGAGGAGGCAAAAGCAGTGGCTGATTAGGGCTCCCTTGCTCACTCAGGTTGGGGCTGAGGGAGGGATACAGCAGTCATAATTGGGATGTGTGGGGAGTGCCTGTGGGCCACAGAGGCTGGCATGATGTTGCAAGAGCCCAAGGCATGCCATGTGTTCTTCCAGGGAAGTTGGAAGGCAGTGGTTGGCTGCAGAGGCTGCCGGGAAGGTGTAGGAAGAGACCTGCCTTGCACACAGGACCCTTAGCGGCAGTGGCGGCAGTCTCTGGGGTCCAAGGTAACAGCTGCGGCTCAGGGTGCACCATTTTACATTCGCACCAGCAATGTTTGAGGCTTTCAAATTCTCTGCATCCTTGCCTTTCTGTATATTTTGCCTTAGAAATTCCATGCTCACTTGAATTATAATTAAATAGAAAAAGTATTTTCGTGGTTCAGTGGTAATACTGAAGTTTCAGTTAGATTAAGCATTTTATAACAGCTTCAGTAATTGGGCAGAATTGATTTATATTGTGGAACTAATTCTCCAATTGCCTATGTATTATATGGTAAATAATTAATGATAATTTACTGCAGGCTTCCTTATAGAACATACTTTATTGAGCTTCTACTTCAGAGTCATCTAATTATGCAAGGAATCTTTCTTTAGAGAGCAGACTGGTGATGGTTGTGTGTGTCTCTAGGGCATCCAGACTCTGAAACAAAGAAACCCATGATTTATTTATTGTCCTAATAGGTATGGTATAAAATGGCCAATCTTCACAAATACTTATACCGATAGAGGCTTCTGTGTGTTTTATTTATTTTTTAAAATTATTTATTTATTTATTTTTGGCTGCATTGGGTCTTGGTTGCGGCACGTGGGATCTTTCATTGCAGTCTGTGGGCTCTTTATTGTGGCGTGTAGGCTTCTTTCCAGTTGTGGTGCACAAGCTTCTCTCTAGTTGTGGTGCGCAGGCTCCAGAGTGCGTAAGCTCAGTAGTTGTGGTGTGCGGGCTCCAGAGTGCGTGGGCTCTGTAGTTGCAACACATGGGCTCTCTAGTTGTGGCGTGTGGGCTTAGTTTTCCTGTGGCATGTGGGATCTTAATTCCCGACCAGGGATCAAACCCACTTGCCCTGCATTGGAAGGTAGATTCTTAGCCACTGGACCACCAGGGAAGTCCCCTTCTGTGTGCTTTAACGTCCTGTGGATTAGAATGCAGTAATTTTCTGTTTCTTTCCAGATTGTTCACAGAACACTGGCAGCCATGTTGGGTTCCCTTGCGGCATTAGCAACGCTAGCTGTGATTGGAGATGTAAGTGTATCATTTTGAGTCAAAGGCTTAGCACTCAGTAGAATGTCAGATTCAAAGACAGTCCAAGAATTAGGCATTAGCTGGTGATTTTAAGTTTTTACTATACTCTTTCACATTTCCCATTAGTGGCATGAACATTACAGCATTGATGGGTAATTAACATTTGACTTTATCACACACATCCCAGTAGTGTTATTCTCCACCCTAGCTGAGGAAACGCTTGACTCATGGTGGTCAAGCATTTGCCCAGGTCATGCAGCTGAGTTATGTTAGAGCTGGCCCTATGTACTGTCAGCCCATGGAAAGTAGAGGAGGCCATCCTGGCTGGAGCAGAGAGGTGGGAGACAGTGAGGTTGGGGTTCTGTCCTGCAGACATCAGGAGGTCCCTGGATGTGCAAGTCTGGGGGGAATAGCACCCCCTCAGGGTCTGAGCATGGTCCATCCTGCAGGGACATTGGAATGAATGTAGGGAAGCAAGAGAGGCCAAGTGCCCACTAGAGATGGAGGCCTGTGGAGCCTCCATCTTGAGGAGTAGTGCTGGAGCTGACCAAGGTGGCAACATACAGAACTTAGGCTTGAAAGCAACTCTGAGAATTCCAGGGATTGTTCTGAAAAGTGCTACTAAAGGGCAATCAGTCAACCAAAGAATAATAACTGGGGCTATGTGGGGCTATGTTCAGTTAGTTATTTATTGTTTTTTTATTTTCTTTTTCTTGGCTAGAGTTGGTATAAACAAACACTAACTCTAAGGGTAAAATGTCCCAGAATCCTAAAACTTACACATAAACCACTGTTATTTTTATTAATTGTTAAGGAGTAGTGTAGTAGTAGTTATTTAATTCTAGAAATCATTGACGTGGCACATGGCTTGTGCTGCAGGAACCTCCCTGGACCACTGTGCAGTCCCTTTCCAACAACCAGGCTCTCCAAGTGCCCTCACTTCCCAGTCTGGGTTCCCAGTCCCCCATGATTCTACCTTCCCTTAAGGACATGGATGGGGCTTAAGAAATCTGCTTTTGTTTTTATTGTCAAGTGCATAGGTTTGACGTTATTAAGCTTTGGGTCACGGATGTTTTTCAGTGATGATATAATCTGATTTCAAAGGCAAGCAGATGGTGTGACTTTCGACTCTGGTCCAATGAGTGGGTTTTCTGTAAAGGGTAGCACATATTTACAGTTTATCACCAGGAGGATGATGCCCAGGACTAATTGGCAAATTTGTGCTTTGATTGCAGAGACCTAGCCTGACCCACGTGGTGGAGTGGATTGATTTCGAGACCCTGGCCCTGCTGTTTGGCATGGTAATGACAGTCCTCCCAGTGGGACAGGGCCCCAAGCTTGCTGTAACCTTGGACCTTCTCTTTTGCCATTGCTGACTCTTAAAGACACTGTGCTGCTTGACAATTAGGGCTTGATTGAGAAGTGTTTGTGCAGGTCTAGCTGATTTCTCCTGAGGAGGCATGGAGTGATTGGTGCTCTGATTAGTTAGCTGTAAAATTTCAGCCTAAGGCCTGTCTGACAATGAAATAATCTTGCCATTCAGAAAATTTAGAAATTTTTAAATGTTACTGTATTTAAAATATAAAATAGAATATCCTAAACAGATTTAAATTTTTCAGTGATTAGAAAAGTACCTTTAATTATATGGATAAAGGAAGAAATGAAGAAATTGTCCCTAAGTAATAGTTTGTATATTTGCTGTTAAACAGACATTTTTCAAGTGGCCCCTCTACTGTGTGCTATGAAGAGTGTCACCAAATGAACTTGTAGGAAGGGAACTTTAAGACACACTAGTGGGCTCGTGTGGTACATGACTTATAAACAAATTTAATTGGAATAAGTGGAATTTGACAGGGGTCTGGACAGCAGTGGGAACGGCTATTGCGCTCTTGAACAGACCCACAGCTGCTGAGTGATTTGAGGAGGGTGTTTCCTCTCAGGGCTAGAAGACTCACACTGTGTAAAGCAGGTCACCACATGCCCTCACCTCCTTGCTAATATTCTTTCTGCCCTAGCACCGTGGAGGGCCCTGCTGCTCTAGGCTTCGGTGTGACCCAAAGTGGCTGCCTACTCTGTGGGTGGAGTGGGGGGCAGGTCAGTGCTCTGAACTCAGGCTTCATAGAGGGACGAATGTATTGGGTCCTGAAGTGTATAGGGTTTGGGCCTATGGAAGGAAGAAGGAAGGCATACCAGATGGCTTATAAAATAGGTTTTTAAGAAAATTTAAATGATTGGTGTATTAGTCTTCTGGGGCTGCCATAATGAAGTACCACACACTGGGTGGCTTAAACAACAGAACTGTATTTCCTCACAGTTCTGGAGGCTGGAAGTCTGAGATCAAGGTGTTGGCAGGGTTGGTTTCCTCTGAGGCTTCTCTCCTTGACTTGTAGATGATCATCTTCTCCCTGTGTCCTCACATGATTGTCCCTCTGGGCATATCTGTGTCCTCAGCTCTTCTTCTTATAAGGTCACCAGTCATAGTGGGTTAGGGCTTCACTTTAATTACCTTCTTAATATAGTTACATTTGGAGCTACTGGGGGTGGTTAGGATTTTTAAAAATGAGTGGTTTAATTTTTTTTCTCAAATGGAATTGGTAGAACTTTGCGGGGTGCAGAGACAGTCTATATAACTAGGCCCCTGCCTTTTCCACCCTGTTGCATGCCAGCCAACCACCCGTGTGGCCACTTACCCAGTCCCTGAGTTCCAGCACCTCTTGGGTGGTTCTGGCAGCCGACGTGTGGAACAGCTTCACCATGACAGTGGAAGACCACACAGGACCTACCCATCCACGTTCATGTGAAGCTTCCATTGGTGTGTGAAGCTCCGCATTCTATAAATGGCCTCACAGTGGCCATTTGGGTTAGGATGAATATTGTTGGTCATGCTAGACAAGGTAGATATTTGTACTGAGTCTAAATTAATTTTTGGACATTTTTTGTTTTGCACTGTCTACTTGAAAGACAGTATTGGGCCCACTCTTTTCTAAGTACTTTAGTTTACATAACGCTATTGAATTTTCACAACAACCTTACAAGGAACAGACATTCAGAGATGAAGTGAGAAAACCAAAGTACAGAGAATTAAATAAATTTTTTGCTCAAAGTTAAATGACTCCTAAGTGGCAGCATTGATATTTGAACCTGCATCTTCTCACTCCAAGTTCAGCACATGGTACGTCACCATCTAAGGAGGTAGAATAGAGAATCTTCCAGAAAGTTCAGGCTGGTTGAAATGTCTGGTTGATTAGACTTAGAATAAATGGGACATTACTTTTTGTTACTATCTAGCCTATCTATTCTCACCAACTCAGTGTCATCAGTGGAAAAACGCAAGTGAGTAGGCCTTCTGGGTTCATATAGAACCCAGAGAATAATCATTTCAATGTAACTACTCTTATTTGCTTGTCTTGATCAAATTGGTGACAAAACTCAAATTATTTTAGGAAACAAAATTTAAGCCAGTTTAAAAGTCTTAGAACATTGAATTGTTGCTCATGTGGACACTTAGGTGCAGAAGGCCACATTCTGTCCCAGTTCCTTCCCTGTTCCTAGCTTTGTGACTGTGAGTGAGTCACCTTCCATCTCTGCTCGCCAGTTTCCTGGTCTATAAGACAGAGAGGAATTATAACACAGTGTTCACTGTCAAGATCAGATGGAATCAGATGGAATGATAATGTACCTTGGGCACATATCCTTGGACACATATAGTGGTGCAAACCCACTAGCAAGGGGCTTGATTCAGGGAGTTAGTAAGTGAAGCACACTCAGCAAGAGAGTGAGAAGCTTGATGAGGTGGTAGCTTTCACGCAGAGGCCAGAGATCAGATTTGAAAGTGATCACTCTGGTGTCATTTCAGGATGGTGCTGAATGCTGAAACATTCTCCGTGTCTCCTTTTTCTCTTTTCCCCACAGATGATCTTAGTCGCCATATTTTCAGATACTGGATTTTTTGATTATTGTGCTGTAAAGGTAAGTTTGATGTGGCATTTAATAGTTATGTATTAGTTAATTGACGTATTTATTTTCCCACCATTACATATTTAGTGAATAAAACTACCACTTAAAGCAAATATTTTAAAATTCTGTCCTCCTTTTCAAAATCACTGCTGAAAAGATGGATAGAGTTGCTGTGCTAAGTTAGGTGCCTCTGAGCAACACTTTCAGCTTCTCAACAAATAACCAAAGAAGAGGATCAAGGAGAAGTGTACTCGAGTTGAGTGTTTGTATGACAGGGTTCAAACTGGCAGGTTGAGAGCTATGCACCAAAACTGCTTTGCACTTCAGAGTATCCAAATATTTTAAGTCATCAGCTTCTGATTACTCCACTTTTTGGTGAAATAATTTCAATGATTACTTTGTAAACATTGAGCATATAAACATTCCTTTTTTTCTTTATTGCATTTAATTAATTGTTTATTTATTTTAAAAAAACAACTGTATTGGAGTATAATTGCTTTACATTGTTGTGTTAGTTTCTGCTGTATAACGAAGTGAATCAGCTATACGTATACATATATCCCCATATACCCTGAGGAATCCACCAGCAAGTTTTGACTGGCAGAATTTGTACTGGTCCTGGCTGAAAACCTAGCCTGAGCCCAGCAGCCATACCACAGATGAGCCCATGTCCAGGCCACTCAGATCTCCCAGCTGGATATTTGATATAGCTTTTGATGGTTTAGGGCCTCTTTCACGTGACCCCAGCCATGTGGGTGACGGGGTCTTGGTGCTCCGGCCTGGTGTCAGGCCTGAGCCTCCGAAGTGGGAGTGCCAAGTTCAGGACATTGGACCAGCAGAGACCTCCCAGCCACATGTAATATCAAATGGCGAGAGCTCTTCCAGATCTCTCCATCTCAATGTGAAGGCCCAGCTCCACCAACAGCCAACAATCTCCAGTGCTGGACACCCCATACCAAACAACTGGCAAGACAGGAACACAACCCCACACATTAGCAGAGGGGCTGCCTAAAATCATACTAAGTTCACAGACAACCCAAAACAGACCACCAGAAGCAGTCCTGCCCACCAGAGAGACAAGATCCACCCCACCCACAAAAACACAAGCACCAGTCCCCTCCACCAGGAAGCCTACACAAGTCACTGAACCATCCTCACCAACTGGAGGCAGACACTAAAAACAATAGGAACTATGAACCTGCAGCCTGCAAAAAGGAGACACCAAACACAGTAAGTTAAACAAAATGAGACGACAGAGAAATATGCAGCAGATGAAGGAGCAAGGTAAAAACCCACCAGACCAAACAAATGAAGACTAAATAGGCAGTCTACCTGAAAAAGAATTCAGAGTAATGATAGTAAAGATGATCCAAAATATCGGAAATAGAATGGAGAAAATACAAGAAATGTTTGACAAGGACCTAGAAGAACTAAAGAGCAAACAAGCATTGATGAACAACACAAAACATGATATTACAAATTCTCTAGAAGGAATCAATAGCAGAATAACTGAGGCAGAAGAATGGATAAGTGACCTAGAAGATAAAATAGTGGAACTAAATACCACAGAGGAGAATAAAGAAAAAAGAATGAAAAGAATTGAGGACCGTCTCAGAGACTTCTGGAACAACATTAATCCCACCAGCATTCAAATTATAGGGATCCCAGAAGAAGAAGAGAAAAAGAAAGGGGCTGAGAAAATATTTGAGAGATTATAGTTGAAAACTTCCGCACCATGGGAAAGGAAATAGTCAAGTCCAGGAAGCTCAGAGAGTCCCATACAGGATCAATCCAAGGAGAAACATGTCAAGACAGATATTAATCAAACTATCAAAAATTAAATAAAAAGAAAAAATATTATAAGCAGCAAGGGAGGAGAAACACATAACATACAAGGGACTCCCCATAAGGTGAACAGCTGATCTTTCAGCAGAAACTGCAAGCCAGAAAGGAGTGGCAGGACATACTTGAAGTGATGAAAGGGAAGAACCTACAAGCAAGATTACTTTACCCAGCAAGGATCTCATTCAGATTCGATGGAGAAATGAAAACGTTTACAGACAAGCAAAAGTAAAGAAATTCAGCACCACCAAACCAGCTTTACAACAAATGCTAAAGGAACTTCTTTAGACAAGAAACAAAAGAGAAGGAAAAGACCTACAATAACAACCCCAAAACAATTAAGAAAATGGTAATAGGAACATATATATTGATAATTACCTTAAAGGTAAATGGATTAAATGTTCTAACCAAAAGACATAGGCTGCCTGAATGGAGATAAAAAAAAGGTCCATATATATGCTGTCTACAAGAGACCCACTTCAGACCTAGGGACACATACAGACTGAAAGTGAGGGGATGGAAAAACATATTCCATGCAAATGCAAATCAAAAGGAAGCTGGAGTAGCAATACTCATATCAGATGAAATAGACTTTAAAATAAAGACTATTACGGGGCTTACCTGTTGGCACAGTTGTTGGGAGTCTGCCTGCCGATGCAGGGGACACGGGTTCGTGCCCCAGTCTGGGAAGATCCCACATGCCGTGGAGCAGCTGCACCCGTGAGCCATGGCCACTGGGCCTGCGCGTTCAGAGCCTGTGCTCCACAAAGGGAGAGGCCACAACAGTGAGAGGCCCACGTACCGAAAAAAAAAAAAAAATTATTTACTTTACAAAGCCCTTTCCAAACCTTGAATGATAGAACAATTCTGTGATTTTTGCCATCTTTGTGCACCATCTTGCACCTCCCAGGTACTATCTGGCCTCTTCCTCACAATACCTTGGTACTGAAAGTAACCCCTAGATCCCCAAAGATCAGCAGACTCTAGGGTCAGGTGGATCCCAACGTCACAGCCCAAGCTGTCCAACCAAAAGGAGTGTGTAAAAGACTAGGGGATACAGGGGTGACAGGCCGTCACCTTGTGACAGATTGACCACCACAGGGCACCGAGAAGGAGAATCTGAGGGAAGGAACATAGGCCAGGGTGGACTTAGAACGTCCAGGTCCAGCCATTACTACCTCATCTCAGCAGATTTAGGAGTTTGTGGGTCTAAGTTTTAATCCTCCATGCAGTGTTTATTTAGACCCTTAGTTTTAGAGACCCTAATGAAATGTTGCATCTGTTCTTTGACCCTGCTAATCCTGGCTTGTTCTTTATTGCGCTGCAGGCATACAAACTGTCCCGGGGAAGAGTATGGGCCATGATCATCATGCTGTGTCTCATTGTCGCAGTCCTTTCTGCCTTCCTGGACAACGTCACCACAGTGCTCCTCTTCACTCCCGTGACCATAAGGTAGGCAGAGTGGCACCGTGTGGGCATCAGGCCAGGCTCACGGCAGCGCACGCTGGCTGCTGACCTCGCCCTCCACTCGTGTGCTTGGGTCCGGCCTGCACACCCACTGGGACTGTGGCTCTGTGTGCATGGCTGTGACAGTGGCAGTGGTGGTTGCAGAAACGCTGCAGGAGTCAGCACACATGGGCCTTTGTGTCCTGTGGGACAGACCGTCAGGGGCCAGGAGTTCGGGTCCATGGGCTCCATGGGGCACTCAGCCAGAGGGTGGGAGGTGGGGCTGCCGTCCCGCTCTGGCAGGCTCCTTGTGGGAGGATAGGACCTGGCAAGGCCTTGCAAGGCAACTTTGGGAAAGAGAAATTCAGTTTGATTCTATGTTACTCCCTTTAATTCCATCCACTTCCTTTGTTTGACATTCACCGAGCACCACAGGCTGATCTCCTGGAGCCTCCTGGGGCTTGGGCTTCAGCCTGTCCTTGTGCAGCCCCTTGCAAGGTCATGGATGTACACTTGTATCTAGACTTTATGTTCTTTACTTTAAAGATGGTTCCCAGCATATCATGGTCTTCCCCTGCTTAGACCCATCATGTGCTGGTGCTGGCTGGTCCTGGGGAGACTGAGGGGACACAGGTATGGCCGGTGGTTTCTGGGAAGCTAGGTAGTGAGGACCTTTAGACAAGTCACTTCAGCTGCACTGATCTGGGTTGTACCATCAAAGAGATTAACCCAAACTAGTGTTCTGAGGATTCTGCCAGATAAGAGATTCTGCTGCACTTGAGGCATGAGACACAGCAAGTTCACTGTCACCAGCGAGGGGCTACTTCCAGAGCTCAGGACTAATTCTGGGCAATGCCTTTGCTGTTGGAAGAGTAGTGACCCTCAGAGGAGGTGGGAGTTGGAGTGTGGGTTGGGGAGAGGAGAAAGATGGCTAGAGAGGAACAGAGAGCAGGCAGCAGCCCACGGATTGGCCTGCAGTGTCACAAGTCAGTCTGTTGCTCAGGCTTCTGCAAGCTTGACTACACTGTCATGGCCCACGTGCAAATATAGATTTGAGGGGAGGGACGCTGAACTCAGCATTCCTGCACAGGGGGCATAGCACCTCCCAGTACCCAGGGTTCTTTTGAGGGTAAATGGGGGATGGAGGGCGTTGTAGACTGTAGCACATGCTAAAACCAACCCTGCCCCTAGGACACCTCAGGGGGCAAGAGGCAGTTCACACCCACCCCACTTCAACCAGGGCAACTCTGCTGCTGACACTGGTTTGAAAATCATCTCACAATGTGCCAGATTCCAGCATGTCACTGCACTCTCTGATGATGGCACCCACGTTCTCAGTATCCCTGTATAACCTGGGCAGCTGAGGGTTGTCTCAGCCTTGCTGGGATTTGTTTATATCCTTAGTGTTCTAGGAACTGGCTTTGTAATTTTATGTGAGAATAGCAATTCCACTTATTGGTCTAAAAATTACTTCTTTCAAGATCGAAATGTTGGTGTGCTCAGATTCACTGTTTAAACTACCATATTCTTCATGACTCTATAAGCTTAATCGCATTTCTTCCGCCTTTGTCTGGATTGAGTAGCGCTAGTCTTTACAGTTAAACAGCCAGATCTGGCATTGTTGATCAGCACGCACTAATCCTTTTCTTGCTAGAAGCAGAGCTGGGGCCTCTTAGCCTGACAGCTCCTGCTGCTGATTGGGGTCTGATCCTCTTTTTTGGATTCATCCCTGTCCCTGGTCCCTGGACACTGCTCCCTTCTCAGCTTCCACACGGTTCTGTAGGCCAGCCCCCCTCAGAAGAGCTGCTGGCTGTGCTCTGAGCTGGGAGGTGGTAGAAAGGACCCTTGAGGGGCTTCCCAGACTCTGCGCTTCCATCGCAGGGGGTGTGGGTTCAATCCCTGGTCAAGGAACTAAGATCCTGCATGCCGTGGAGTGGCCAAAAAAAAAAAAAAAAAAAGAACCCTTGAATGTAGCAGGGACCCCCCTCTCTGCCAACTTCCACACCCAGGCCTGGCTTCTGTAAGGAAGTGGGCAATGTGATGGGCAGGTGGAGGAGGAAATACCATGAGGTATTTCCTAAACTTTCTTTAGAGTAGCCTTTTCTCAACTGTGTGCTCAGTGGACCCACTTGCGGAGCTCTAAACGCTGCTGCCCAGGCCCAGGCCCAGGGGTTGATCTGTCGTGAGCTGGGCAGCAAGACTGTCAAGATTCCCAGACATATCTAGTGTGTAGCCAAGGTGGAGAACCACTGCTGTAGAGTGTGTGCTCCTTGTTAATATTAAGCTTAGGGCCTCAGCATTTGAAAAGTGTAAGGTGGGTACGGAGCTAGGTTGGCAGGCATGGTGTGAGCCACTGGGTGGCGGTGGTTTCTGCTCTAGCCTCATCCTACTCAGAGGGGTCTGGTGGCAAAGACTCATTCATCTGTGCCAGGGCCTGCCCTGCACAGGGTCCTGCACCCTGAGCGCTTCCTCCAGACCTGTGGGGGCAAGGCAGGAGTATATTTTCACATGGATGGTTCAGATGGGTTGTATGTTAACTTTCAGAGAAATCTAATGCTGAGAGTCAACTTTATCCAGTAGCTCTGTAGCATTGTTGTCATTTTTTACCCCTCAGCATTGCCCTTCTCACAGGTGTGTGTGTGCGTGTGCATGTGCACGAGCACGTGCACACACATGCCTCCCTTGTACAAGCAAATGCTTTAAAAAATTTTAAGTCTCACATGGGCCATTCACAATGTGAATAGCGGGACTGTTTTCATCTTCCTCCATTCATGACAGATTGTGTGAGGTGCTCAATCTTGATCCAAGACAAGTCCTGATTGCAGAAGTGATCTTCACAAACATTGGAGGAGCTGCCACTGCCATTGGGGACCCACCAAACGTCATTATTGTTTCCAACGAGGAGTTGAGGAAGATGGTATGTATCAGTATAACAGGGTTGCTTCCAATAAATAGAAGTGTGCAGCTTACCTGCACACTTAATAAAATTTTACCCTAAATGGATGTCACTTCTTCATATGAAGTGCTCTTGGACATCTTGAGAGTGGGAAGTTAGGTGACTGATCCTCTAATTTAGAGTTAAGTGGTCTGAATTGATTTCATTCTTTTTTTTTAAACATCTTTATTGGAGTATAATTGCTTTACAATGGTGTGTTAGTTTCTGCTGTATAACAAAGTGAATCAGCTATACATACACATATATCCCCATATCTCCTCTCTCTTGCATCTCCCTCCCACACTCCCTATCCCACCCGTCTAGGTGGACACAAAGCACCGAGCTGATCTCCCTGTGCTATGTGGCTGCTTCCCACTAGCTATCTATTTTACATTTGGTAGTTCATACATGTTAATGCCACTCCCTCACTTTGTCCCAGCTTATCCTTCCACATCCCCGTGTCCTCAAGTCCATTCTCTACGTCTGCATCTTTATTCCTGTCCTGCCCCAGGTTCTTCAGAACCTGTTTATTTTTGTTTTTTAGATTCCATATATATGTGTTAATATACGGTATTTGTTTTTCTCTTTATGACTTACTTCATTCCATATGACAGATTCTAGGTCCATCCACCTCACTACAAATAACTCAATTTCATTTCTTTTTATGGCTGGGTAATATTCTATTGTATATATATGCCACATCTTCTTTATCCATTCATCTGTTGATGGACACTTAGGTTGCTTCAATGTCCTGGCTATTGTAAATAGAGCTGCAATGAACAGTGTGGTACATGACACTTTTTAAATTATGGCTTTCTCAGGGCATATGCCCAGTAGTGGGATTTCTGTTTCATATGGTAGTTCTATTTTTAGTTTTTTAAGGAACCTCCATGCTGTTCTCCATAGTGGTTGTATCAATTTACATTCCCACCAACAGTACAAGAGGGTTCCCTTTTCTCCACACCCTCTCCAGCATTAATTGTTTGTAGATTTTTTGATGATGGCCATTCTGACTGGTGTCAGGTGATACCTCATTGTAGTTCTGATTTGCATTTCTCTAATGATTAGTGATGTTGAGAATCCTTTCATATGTTTGTTGGCAATCTGTATATCTTCATTGCAGAAATGTCTGTTTAGGTCTTCTGCCCATTTTTGGATTGAGTTAATTGTTCTTTTGATATTGAGATGCATGAGCTACTTGTATATTTTGGAGATTAATCCTTTGTCCATTGCTTCATTTGCAAATATTTTCTCCCATTCTGAGGGTTGTCTTTTCATCTTGTTTATGGTTTCCTTTTCTGTGCAAAAGCTTTTAAGTTTCATTGCCGTACTGTCTTAATTACTGTAGCTTTGTAGTATAGTCAGAAGTCAGGGAGCCTGATTCCTCCAGCTCTATTTTTCTTACTCAAGATTGCTTTGGCTATTCGGGGTCTTTTGTGTTTCCATACAGATTCTGAGATTTTTTGTGCTAGGTCTCTGAATAATGCCATTGGTAGTTTGATAGGGATTGCATTGGATCTGGAGATGGCTTTGAGTAGTATAGTCATTTTCACTATGTTGATTCTTCCAATCCAGGAACATGGTATATCTCTCCATCTGTTAATATCATCTTTAATTTGTTTCAACAGTGTCTTATAGTTTTCTGCATACAGATCTTTTGTCTCCCTAGGTAGGTTTATTCCTAGCTATTTTATTCTTTTTGTTGCAATGGTAAATGGGAGTGTTTCCTTAATTTTTCTTTCAGATTTTTCATCATTAGTGTATAGGAATGCAAGAGATTTTTGTGCATTAATTTTGTATCCTGCTACTTTACCAAATTCATTGATTAGCTCTAGTAGTTTTCTGGTAGCATCTTTAGGATTCTCTATGTATAGTATCATGTCATCTGCAAATAGTGGGAATTTTACTTCTTCTTTTCCAACTTGTATTCCTTTTATTTCTTTTTCTTCTCTGACTGCTGTGACTAAAACTTCCAAAACTATGTTGAATAATAGTGGTGAGAGTGGGCAACTTTGTCTTGTTCCTGATCTTAGAGGAAATGCTTTCAGTTTTTCATCACTGAGAATGATGTTGGCTGTGGGTTTGTCATACATGGCCTTTATTATGATGATATAAGTTCCCTCTATGCCTACTTTCTGGAGAGTTTTTATCATAAATGGGTGTTGAATTTTTTCAAAAGCTTTTTCTGCATCTATTGAGATGATCATATGGTTTTTCTCCTTCAATTTGTTAATGTTTATCACATTGATTGATTTGCATATATTGAAGAATCCTTACATTCCTGAGATAAAACCCACTTGATCATGGTGTATGATTCTTCTTATGTGCTGTTGGATTCTGTTTACTAGTATTTTGTTGAGGATTTTTGCATCTATATTCATCAGTGATATTGGCCTGTAGATTTCTTTTCTTCTGGTATCTTTGTCTGGTTTTGGTATCAGAGTGATGGTGGCCTCATAGAATGGGTTTGGGAGTGTTCCTCCCTCTGCTATATTTTGGAAGCATTTGAGAAATGTAGGAGTTAGCTCTTCTCTAAATGTTTGATAGAATTTGTCTGTGAAGCCATCTGGTCCTGGGCTTTTGTTTGTTGGAAGATTTTAAATCACAGTTTCAATTTCAGTGCTTGTGATTGGTCTGTTTATTTTTTCTATTTCTTCCTGGATCAGTCTCAGAAGGTTGTGCTTTTCTTAGAATTTGTCCATTTCTTCCAGGTTGTCCATTTTATTGGCATATAGTTGCTTGTAGTAATCTCTCATGATCCTTTGTATTTCTGCAGTGTCAGTTGTTACTTCTCCTTTTTCATTTCTAATTCTACTGATTTGAGTCTCCCTTTTTTTCTTGATGAGTCTGGCTAATGATTTATCAAATTTGTTTATATTTTCAAAGAACGGGCTTTGAGGTTTATTTATCTTTGCTATCATTTCCTTCATTTCTTTTTATTTATTTCTGATCTGAATTTCATGATTTCTTTCCTTCTGCTAACTTTGTGGTTCTTTTGTCTTTCTTTCTCTAATTGCTTTAGGTTTAAAGTTAGGTTGTTTATTTGAGGTTATTTTGTTTCTTGAGGTAGGATTGTATTGCTATAAACTTCCCTCTTAGAACTGCTTTTGCTGCATCCCATAGGGTTTTGGTCATCATGTTTTCATGGTCAATTGTTTCTAGGCATTTTTTGATTTCCTCTTTGATTTCTTCAGTGATCTCTTGGTTATTAAGTAGTGTATTGGTTAGTCTCTGTGTGTGTATTTTTTACAGATTTTTCCTGTAATTGATATCTATTCTCATAGCATTGTGATCAGAAAAGATGCTTGATACGATTTCCATTTTCTTAAATTTACCAAGGCTTGATTTGTGAACCAAGATATGATCTATCCTGGAGAATGTTCCATGAGCACTTGAGAAGAAAGTGTATTTTGTTGTTTTTGGATGGAATGTCCTATAAATATCAATTGAGTCCATCTTGTTTAATGTGTCATTTAAAGCTTGTGTTTCCTTATATATTTTCATTTTGGATGATCTGTCCATTGGTGAAAGTGGGGTGTTAAAGTCCCCTATTATTATTGTGTTCCAATCGATTTCACCTTTTATGGCTGCTAACATCTGCCTTATGTATTGAGGTGCTCCTATGTAGGGTGCATAAATATTTACAATTGTTATATCTTCTTCTTGGATTGATCCCTTGATCATTATGTAGTTTCCTTCTTTGTCTCTTGTAATAGTCTTTATTGTAAAGTCTGTTCTGTCTGATGTGAGAATTGCTACTCCAACTTTCTTTTGATTTTCATTTGCATGGAATATCTTTTTCCATCCCTTCACTTTCAGTCTGTATGTTTCCCTAGATCTGAAGTGGGTCTCTTGTAGACAGCATATATACGGGTCTTGTTTTTGTATCCATTCAGCCCGTCTATGTCTTTTGGTTGGAGCATTTAATCCATTTACATTTAAGGTAATTATCAATATGTATGTTCCTATTACCATTTTCTTAATTGTTTTGGATTTGTTATTGTAGGTCTTTTCCTTCTCTTCTGTTTCCTGCCTAGGGAAGTTCCTTTGGCATTTGTTGTAAACCTGGTTTGGTGGTGATGAATTCTCTTAGCTTTTGCTTGTCTGTTAAGATTTTAATTTCTCTGGCAAATCTGAATGAGATTGTTGCTGGATAGAGTAATCTTGGTTGTAGAATTTTCCCTTTCATCACTTTAAATATGTCCTGCCACTCTCTTTTGGCTTGCAGAGTTTCTGCTGAAGGATCAGCTGTTAACCTTATGGGGATTCCCTTGAATGTTATTTGTTGTTTTTCCCTTGCTTCTTTTAATATTTTTTCTTCGTGTTTAATTTTTGATAGTTTGATTAATATGTGTCTTGGCGTGTTTCTCCTTGGATTTATCCTGTATGGGTCTCTCTGTGCTTCTTGGACTTGATTAACTATTTCCATACCCATATTAGGGAAGTTTTCAACTATAATCTCTTCAAATATTTTCTCAGTCCCTTTCTTTTTCTCTTCTTCTTCTGGGACCCCTATAATTCGAATGTTGGTGTGTTTCATATTGTCCCAGAGGTCTCTGAGACTGTCCTCAATTCTTTTCATTCCTTTTTCTTTATTCTGCTCTGCAGTAGTTATTTCCACTATATTATCTTCCAAGTCATCTATCCATTCTTATGCCTCAGTTATTCTGCTATTGATTCCTTGTAGAGAATTTTTAAGTGCATTTATTGTGTTGTTCATGATTGTTTGTTTGCTCTTTAGTTCTTCTAGGTCCTTGTTAAATGTTTCTTTTATTTTCTCCATTCTATTTCCAAGATTTTGGATCATCTTTACTGTCATTATTCTGATTTCTTTTTCAGGTAGACTGCCTATTTCCTTTTCATTTGTTTGGTCTGGTGGGTTTTTACCTTACTCCTTCATCTGCTGTGTGTTTCTGTCTTCTCATTTTGCTTAACTTACTGTGTTTTGGGTCTCCTTTTTGCAGGCTGCAGGTTTGTAGTTCCCATTGTTTTTGGTGTCTGTCCCAGTGGCTAACTTTGGTTCAGTGGGTTGTGTAGGCTTCCTGGTGGAAGGACTTGTGCCTGTGTTCTGGTGGATAAAGCTGGATCTTGTCTTTCTGGTGATGTGTTTTGGGGTGTCTGTGACCTAATGATGATTTTAGGCAGCCTCTCTGCTAATGGGTGGGGTTGTGGTCCTGTCTTGCTAGTTTTTTGGCATAGGGTGTCCAGCACTGTGGCTTGCTGGTCATTGAGTGGAGCTGGGTCTTGACGTTGAGATGGAGATCTCTGGGAGATTTTCGCTGTTTCATATTATGTGGAGCTGGGAGGTCTCTGGTGGACCAATGTCCTGAACTTGGCTCTCCCACCTCAGAGGCACAGCTCTGATGCCTGGCTGGAGCACCAAGAGGCTGTCATCCACATGGCTCAGAAAAAAAGGGAGAAAAAAGAAAGAAAAAGATAAAATAAAATTATATAAAATTAAAAAGTTATTAAAATAAAAAACAAAATAATTATTAAAATATTTTAAAGTAATTAATAAGAAAGAAGGAAAGAAGAGAACCAAACCGAAAAACAAATCCACCAATGGTAACAAGTGCTGAAAACTATACTTAAAAAACAAACAAACAAACAAACGGACAGACAGAACCCTAGGACAAATGGTAAAAGCAAAGCTATACAGACAAAATCTCACACAGAAGCATACGCATACACACTGACAAAAAGAGAAAAAAGGGGAAAAAATATTTATATCGTTGCTCCCAAAGTCCACCTCCTCAATTTGGGATGATTCGTTGTCTAGTCAGGTATTCCGCAGATGCAGGGTACATCAAGTCGATTGTGGGGATTTAATCCGCTGCTTCTGAGGCTGCTGGGAGAGATTTCCCTTCCTCTTCTTTGTTCGCACAGCTCCCGGGGCTCAGCTTTGGATCTGGCCCCGCCTCTGCGTTTGGGTTTCCTGAGGGTGTCTGTTCTTCGCTCAGACAGGACGGGGTTAAAGGAGCAGCTGCTTCCAGGACTCTGGCTCACTCAGGCCGGGGGAAGGGAGGGGTACGGAGTGCGGGGCGAGCCTGCGGCGGCAGAGGCTGGCGTGATGTTGCACCAGCCCGAGGCGCGGCGGGGAAGTTGTCCCTGGATCACGGGACCCCGGCAGCGGCGGGCTGCACAGGCTCCCCGGAAAGGGGGCGTGGACAGTGACCTGCGCTTGCACACAGGCTTCTTGGTGGCGGCAGCAGCAGCCCCAGCGTTCCACGCCCGTCTCTGGGCTCCGCGCTTTTAGCCGCGGCTCGCACCCGTCTCTGGAGCTCCTTTAAGCAGCGCTCTGAATCCCCTCTCCTCGCGCAGCAGGAAACAAAGAGGGAAGGAAAAGTCTCTTGCCTCTTCGGCAGCTCCAGACTGTTCCCCGGACTCGCTCCCGGCCAGCCGTGGTGCACTAACTCCCTTCAGGCTGTGTTCACGCCGCCAGCCCGAGTCCTCTCCCTGCGCTCCGACCGAAGCCCGAGCCTCAGCTCCCAGCCCCGCCCACCCCGGCGGGTGAGCAGACAAGCCTCTCGGGCTGGTGAGTGCTGGGCGGCACCGATCCTCTGTGCGGGAATCTCTCCGCTTTGTCCTCCGCACCCCTGTGGCTGTGCTCTCCTCCGTGGCTCTGAAGCTTCCCCTCCGCCCCCCGCAGTCTCCGCCCGCGAAGGGGCTCCTAGTGTGTGGAAACCTTTCCTCCTTCACAGCTCCCTCCCACTGGTGCAGGTCCCGTCCCTATCCTTTTGTCTCTGTTTATTCTTTTTTCTTTTGCCCTACCCAGGTACGTGGGGACTTCCTTGCCTTTTGGGGGGTCTGAGGTCTTCTGTCAGCGTTCAGTAGGTGTTCTGTAGGAGTTGTTCCACGTGTAGATGTATTTCTGGTGTATCTGTGGGGAGGAAGGTGATCTCCGTGTCTTAATCTTCTGCCATCTTGAAGCTCCTCCCTCAACCACATATTAAACAGCCCTAGAGAAGTTTCTTTAGGGGAACCATGGACCGTCTGCTTCTGAATGGCATCTCACACATCATTGGAAGGCATTCTACTGTGCCCCAGAGATGTGTGCACTAGGACATTCTTCAGGCCTTTCCCATCAGTCCCCTGTGCCGTGCACCACTGGGACCTTCCTCGTGGCTCTCCCACCAGGGTGCTGTGCCCTTGGGGCACGCTTCAAAACCAAAACAGTAAGAAACAAGGCTGAGAGGGAAGAAACAGAACCAGCACCTTGCAAGAAAGGGCTGCATTTAAGCACTGCACTGATGTAAGCATGATAGTGGGTGGTTTTGTTACTTTATAGCTTTGTTACAGGTTTTCCCCACTATCCGGAAATAGAGCTTTCCTATGAAACCTTTTGGAAGCCAAAATGGCATAAAGTTAAAAGAGCAATCACCTGTTTTCATAAAAGTGGAAATCCTCCTCAGATTTCTTTCTTAGTGAAAACAGGTGCTAATGTAGGTCTTTTGTAAAAACAAAGTGACATAAAGCGAAATCTGAAAAAGTGGGGGATACCTGTATTGTGTCCCAAAGGGACCCAGAATTACTCAGGATGTAAGTACTTCTGCCTTCATGCGCTCCTCCCTCCAAAAAACCTTAATTACATTTACATTAATTATGTTATTACATTACTTGTAATATTAATTACAATTACATTACATTCATGACAATTCATATACAGAAAAATACGTTAATGTTATATTAATATTATATTTTAAGCCATCTTCTTTGACTCAAAAGGTTTTCTGTTTTGTTTCTGATTTTAGAAGAAACTAAATGATTTTCAGGGGCCCCTAAAAGTGTCTTGGACCTTTTTTAAACCAGATATTTGGGACATGCATTCTATAGATAAACACAAAGTCCAAGGTAATATACTTGTTGAAGAACTACTAGAAAAGTGGTGAATTCTTATATGGCCATTAAAAGCCATGAGTCCCACATCTTGGTAGGTCTCCGTGCTGTCTGTATGTGATTAACCTCATATAACCTTATATGTTATTCATATGCTGTTTTCAAGGGCAACCTTTGGATGTGCAGATAAACTGCAAGAGAATAAGAACTTCAGACCATGGCACACTGGCAAGGCTAAATTTTGACACAACTTAGTGATAACGGCTTCTAAGTTGTGTCCTATCTTTAGCAATGTTATAAGTGGTTTCAGATCTTTTCCAGAAATGAGGGGGACACATAAGTAAATTTTAATAAACAACAACTAATATAATTGAAATCACTCCTTCCAGCTCAGGCCTTTAGAAGGTGGTCTTTCTGACTGCTGCCTTGGGCATGGTCTCTGAAGGTGGTCACTAATGACCCCTGGACCTACTCTCCCTACCCCCATGGTCCCTCCTGCCTGGGGGTCACCCCCAATGCTTTGTCATTGTGCCCCTGACCCCTTTTTGTGGCATCAGTAGTCCACGAACACTACAGAAAAGACTTGGAGTCCTTGCCAGTAAGAAGCTGATTCTCACAGCCTGCTTCGTGGGGACAGCAGCCTCATCTGTCCTGCGAGGAGCTCAGAGGGCACGTATTTGCTGAAGGTTGAAGCACAGTGTAAACAAAAGGACAAAACTGACTAATATTGTTGGTGACATATTCCCTAACAAATTAACCTAGCGGGGATTTCATCCAACAACAAAGATGTTCTCAGCGGCTGACCGTGGAAAATAGCCCACAGACAGGCAAAGGAAGTGTGAGGGGAAGGAGAGGGCTCCTGCCTAGGACCCTTGAGGCTGGTTGGGACACCCTGGGGGGCTTCAGTCCTGATGGCCACTGGGTGATCTGTGGAGGACAGTGCTTTCCAGGCATGGCAGTGCTCTTTCAAACTGATGGCAATGACTTAAGTGAAATATTTTAAAAAGTCAACTTACCTTCAAATGGGAGAATGTTGCCCCATAGTCTTTTTTTTTAATTGAAGCATAGTTCGTTTACAACGTTGTGTTAGTTTCAGGTGTACAGCAAAGTGATTCAGTTATACTTACATGTATATCTATTTTTTTCAGATTCTTTTCCCTTATAGGTTATTACAAAATATTGAGTATAGTTCCCTGTACTATAACAGTAGTTTCTTGTTGGTTATCTATTTTCTCTATGGTAGTGATAGTTGTATGTTTTGTCCCCATCAGTCCTGTTTCACCGGATCCTGGGGGACGAGTTAGTCCAGTGGTGAAGTAGACACAGCTAAGGTTGGGATTAGATGTGATGACCTGTTTTTTGTTTCCTCCCAAGTTTGCTTGACATTCAGGTAATAATTGGTTTTTCAATGTGAAAGAAACAAATCCTGAATGTTTTCAACAGCATGGTGAAGAGTACCTGTTCTGTGGGCTTTTTGCTGGGTTCCACGGCCCTCGGGCTCCGCCCTCCCTGGACCCTGCCATGGGGCTGCACCTGTGCTGCGGGAAGGCCCGCCTGTGGTTTCACTTCTCTTTCCTCTTTCTAGGGCCTGGACTTCGCTGGGTTCACCGCACACATGTTTGCTGGGATTTGCTTCGTTCTCTTGTTTTCCTTTCCACTCCTCAGACTGCTTTACTGGAACAAAAAGCTGTATAACAAGGAGCCCAGTGAGATTGTCGGTGAGTGGAAGTACCTCCTCATATAGCCTCAGAGTTTACTGCCACGATACTATTGTTTCTGGGGGAAGTTGCCATGAAAAGTTAAGAGGTTAATCACCTGTAGAATATCAGGGAAGCGTCAGTCGTTGGGATGCTGCACGCTAGCATGTCCCTGTCTGCCTCCTGGTACGCAGTGTGCTTTCAGGGGCTTTAAATCCATGAGCTGTGCCTCTTTAGTTTTCTATAGAGTGAAACGTGGGAAGCAATGTCCACTGTATACAGTTTGCATGTCATGACAGCATTAAACCACGTGTATACGATACAAATAGCATAACATATAGACTGTACTGTTCTAATATGTTGTAGTTTGAAACTAAATGTGATTACAAAAATGGCAACATAATCCAGCACAGGGGATATAATACTGTGTCCATCAAGATCATATTGGTGAGGCAGTGACCAGGAGGAAGAGGGCTCATGGCCATCTTATGGTTTTGCATTTTCCTCACTTAAAATTTTTATTAGATGTTTTATTGAGAGCATTACTGGTCAGGATAGATTAGAAGCAATAGAGTATTGGGGAAACAGCCAGCATCTTCTTGGCCAGGCCCTGTGCAAGACACTGTGCAGGTTGCCTTGGTAACAGAGGGGACCACTGCAAACGATTCCATTACTTCTCTGTTTTGAAGAAAATTTTAATCAATGTTTGCTGTTTATTTTAAAATAGATATTTCTTGCAATGAGGTACCTTGATCCACGTTTCTCATTGACCAGTGTATTAATTTGCTAGGGCTGCTACAACAAAGTACCACAGACTGGGTGGCTTAAACAAAAGATGGTTTATTTCCATAGAAGTTAAGGTGGCTTAATAAGTCACCTATTGTGGCTTATTACCTCATAGTTCTGGAGGCTGGAAGTCCAAAATCATGGATTGTCTGGCTGTGAGGAGGGACCTGTTCCAGGCCTGTCTCCTTAGCTTTTAGATGGCTGTGTTCATGTTCACATGGCATTCTCCCCGTGTGTCTCTGTGTCCACATTTCTCCATTTGTAAGCACACCAGTCATCTTGGATTTGGGGCCATTCTAATGACCTCACCTTAGCTAATTACATCTACAATGACTCTATTTTCAAATAAGGTCACATTCTGATGTACTGGGGGTTAAGACTTCAACACATGAACTTTGAGGGGACACTACTCAACCCATAGCAACCAGTTAGAGGCGTTCAAAATGTTTTACCATCAACTAGTATATGTAAAGTGCGGTAACAATATTTAGGTTTAGTTTTCTAATGGAAAGGATCATTCCAATGGATAGCTAAGGAGACTATAATCAATTACAATGGCTAATCTGTCTCTAGAAGCTTGTGTGGGCACAGCCGCACCTCTCCCCAACATCCCTCAACCGCCCTGGTGATCAGAATGACTCGGGAATGACTGTTATATATACAGGTTACCAGGCCCACCCCCAGGCAATCTATGCTGTGTATAAGCTCTTCTGGAGAGTCTTATCTTGAGATTAATTTAGATATACTGATTTGGAAGTATAGAAACAAATCCGTGGAATTGACTCCTCTGCTCTTCCAGAGTAAGGAGCTGAGGAAAACTTCGAGGGAAGAGGGAGGGGATGGTTGGGACATGGATAATGCTGAAACCCTATGGCAATGCCAAGACAGGCTGTAAATCAGCACATGGCGAGCTGTGCAGAGCCAGAGCAATCACTCTGAGCCACTGTTGGGTATAGGGGTCTCCAATTTTGGGTTGCTTGGTATAACTACAGATTACTAAGCCCTACCCCAGAGATTTGGGTTCAGCAGGTCTTTGGTGTGTAGAGAGCATCAGTCAGATGCTTGGTTATGCTGCAGTAAAAAGCAACCCTGAAATCTCAGTGACTCTTCCTCACTTTGGCCTCATGCCCACTGTGGGCTGGCAGTGCCTTCCTGGTCAATAGTTCTCAGAGCCCTGAGCTGCTGGTCATCGTACAGAGAGAACCACATGTTCCTCTCTACCACTGAATGACACAGCTCATCCTGACTGTCACCAGGCCTCACCAGTTGCAGGGGCCAGGATGAGTCAGCCTGCCAAGTGATCAGAATGGGAGAGAATTTGACTTATTTGTTGAAAAGCACAAATAATAACCAGAGCCTGCCCCTCTGGTCACCAAATATCAACTCATGCTTCTTCTTCCTAATATTTTATATAGAATTTTTATATCTTTGTACAATAGGGATATTGGTGTGTAGTGTCTTCTCTTGAAATGTCTACTTTTTGCTGTCCTCAAAGGATGAATATAGAAGTATACCCTCCTCTTCAGTTTTTGGGAAGAGATGGTGTAAAATTGCTACTACTTTTTTCCTTAAATGTTTGCCAGGGCATTTAAAGGCTTGGACCTCCCTCCCTCCCTCCCTTCCTTTCTTTCCTTCCTTCTAGTTTTTAACTACATGTTCAAATTCCTTAATAGATATAGGACTAGCTATTAAGGTTGTCCATTTCTTCTTGAGTGCTCACTTGTGGTTTATGTCTTTAAACAAATTTGTCCATCATACCTCAACTGTTGAAAGAATTATTCTAAAATTGTTCATAATAGTTTTTCATTATCCTTTTAATGGCTATAGAACTTTTAAAGTTGAAGTATAGTTGATTTACAATATTGTGTTAGTTTTAGGTGTACAACAAAGTGATTCAGTTATATATATATATATTTTTCAGATTATTTTCTATTAGGTTATTATAAGATATTGAGTATAGTTCCCTGTGTTACACAGTAAATCCTTGTTGCTTATCTGTTTTATGCATCATAGTTTATATCCATTAATCCCATCCTCCTGATTTATGCCTCCCCTTCCTTTTCCCCTTTGGTAAACATAAGTTTATTTTCTATGTCTGTGAGTCTGTTTCTGTTTTGTATATAGATTAATTTGTGTTATTTTTTAGATTCCAAGTATAAGTGGTATCCTATAATACTCGTCTTTCTTTGTCTGACTTACTTCACTCAGTATGATATTCTCTACGTCCATGTTGCATGTTGCTGCTAATGGCAATATTTCATTCTTTTTATGGCTGAGTAATATTCCATTGTATATATACACCACATCTTTCAACCAATCATCTTTTGATGGGCACTTGGATTGTTTCCAAGTCTTGGTTATTGTAAACAGAGTTCCTGTGAACATTTGACTGCATGTATCTTTTTTAATTAGAATTTTCATCTTTTCTGAATATGTGCCAAAGCGTGGAATTGCTGGATCATATGGTAACCTTATTTTTGGTTTTTCAAGGAACGTCCATAATGTTCTCCATAGTGGCTGCACCAATTTACATTCCCACCAACAGTGTAGGAGAGTTCCCTTTTCTCCACACCCTCTCCAGCATTTATTATTTGTAGACTTTTTAATGATAGCCATTCTGACTGGTGTGAGGTGGAACCTCATTGTAGTTTTGATTTGCATTTCTCTAATAATTAGTGATACTGAGCATCATTTCATGTGCCTGATGGCCATCTGTGTGTCTTCTTTGGAGAAATACCTATTTAGGTCTTCTGCCAGTTTTTTGATTGGGTTGTTTGTTTTTTGATATTGGGTTGTATGAGCTGTTTGTATATTTTGGATTAATATCTCTTGTCAGTTGCATCATTTGCAAATATTTTCCCCCATTCTGTAGGTTGTCTTTCATTTTGTTGATCGTTTCCTTTGCTGTGCAAAAGCTTTTGTTTGGTTAGGTCCCATTTGTTTATCTTTGCTTTTATTTCTTTTCCTTGGGAAACTGATTTAAGAAAATATTGCTATGATTTATGTCCAAGAAGTTTCACCTATGTTCTCTTCTAGGAGTTTACAGTGTCATGTCTTATATTTAGGTCTTTAAACCATTTTGAGTTTATTTTTGTGTATGGTGTGAAGAAGTGTTCTAATTTCATTGATTTACATGAGGCAGTCCAGCTTTCCCAACGTCACTTGCTGAAGAGACTGTCTTTTCTCCATTGTATATTCTTGCCTCTTTTGTTGTAGATTAACTGATCATAGGTGTTTGGGCTTATTTCTGGGCTCTCTATTCTGTTCCATTGATCTATATGTCTGTTTTTGTGCCAATATCATGCTGTTTTGATTACTGTAGCTTTGTAGTATTGTCTGAAGTCTGGGAGGGTTATGTAATGGCTATAGAATTTTTGGTAAAGGAACCTCTCTCATTCCTGATATTGGACTTATGTCTTAACTTTTTTTGATTGGTCTGTCTAGAGGTTTATCAATGTTATTGATCTTAACCAGCTTTTGATTATATAGATTTTTTCTACATTTTTTCTCTTTTAATGATTTATACTCTGATATTTATTATTTATTTTCTCCTGCTTACTTTGGGTTTATTTATTTATTCTTCTTTTACTAGTTTCTTAATGCGAGGGTTGAGGTTATTGGTTTTATATATATCTTATATTCTAGTATAGGTATTCAGTGCTCTAAATTTCCTTCTAAGTAGTGGTCTTCCACCAATTTTGATATGTTTTGTTTTATTTCCCTTCAACTCAAATTACTTTCTGATTTCCATTTTGATTTATTCTTTGATCCTTGGATATTTTAGTTGTATTTACCTACACCAAATTTGGAGATTTTTCAGTTACCAAATTTAATTTCACAGTGGCCAGAGAACATATTTTGTAAAACTTGAATCCTTTTGAATTGATTGAAACCTGTTTTATGGTAGAATGTGGCCTATTCTCATAAATATTCTATTTGCACTAGAAAAGAATATGTATTCTGCTGTTGTTGGTTGGAGTTATGTCAATATGAACAATTAGGTCAAGTTGACTGATAGCGTTATTCAGGTCATCCATATTCTTGCTGATTTTCTGCCCACTTGTCTATCAATTATTGAGAGGTGGATATAGAAATCTCTGATTAAGACTGTGGATTTGTCTATTTATCTTTGCAATTCTATGATCTTTTGCTTTACATATTTCAAACTTTTGTTACTAGGGTACATAAACATTTAGGGTTATTATGTCCTCTTGAAGAATTAACACCTTTATCATTATGAAGTACCCTTCCCTATCCATAATAATATTCTTGTTCTGAAAACTAATTTGATCTTAATGTAGCGATTCCAGCTTTCTCTTGACTACTGTTAGTGTGGTATATTTTTATCATCCTTTTAGTTTTAACCTTTTTGTGTCTTTATATTTAAAGTGCATTTCTTGCAAATAGCTTATAGTTGGGTCTTGCTTTTTTATCCAAGCTAATAATCTGTCTTTTAATTGATATGTTTAGATCATTGATATTTAACTTGATTAGTGATATGGTTGAATTTAAGTATATCATCATGTCACATTTTCTAATTGTGATTTTAGTTATAATTATATCACTAACTTCAAGTGATATTATACCACTTAACATAAAATATAAGACTCTTACAGTAGTATAATTCCATTTCTCAACTCCTGGCCTAGGTGTCTTCCCCTGAGACTCCTGAATTAGAGCCAGGTGACCCTCCTCTAGGCTCCTGGCAGCCACCACCTCCTTTGAGAGAACACATCCCACATGGTAATGTCTTTGCCTGTTTGTAACAGGTATACGGCAACCACAAGTAATGCCACAAGAGGGTGGTTGAGAAGCTTGGAAAGATAGGGGCTGGTGATAATCAGAGAGTTAGAGATGAGACATCTGATGATGTGTCCTGGTCAGGGCTAGTCAGGCAAAGCAAGAGCTAAAACTTATACAGTGGGATCAGAGCTCACAATGGCACTTACCATTTGAGGATCTTGAGTCTTCCCTAAAGATCTTTGCAGGTCATGGGGAACAATGGGCTATTTGAAAGAAGGAAGCTATCTATCATCTATCTATCTATCTATCTATCTATCTATCTATCATCTGTTTTCTTAGATGGGTCAGCCTAGATAGGTAGGAGATAGGTAAATAGGAACATAGATTCCTTGTTTCCATATATCTAACTATTTATCTATAGATAGATAAATAGATATATAGATAGTTTCTATAGATGATAGATAGATAAATAGATAGATAGGGCAAACAGTGTTTATAATTAAACAGGGTTGGGTTGTCAGGAAGTGGCTTCAGTCAAAGGTTACTGAGGAGCAGCAATCAGAATTAGGCAAATGTGAGGAGATGAAGCCTGGATAAGCTGGTGACCTGAGTCAGGAACAGGTGGATCCTGCAAGACCCACACCATCATATCCTGCACTGCTCTTGTGGCCTAATACTGCCTTAGCTCATGTTCATTTATGATGTATCTTATTTCTCTGTCTAGCTTGTTGGAGGCCTGCCTTCTAACTTGTCAATTTATTCTTCTCCTTTAACATCTAGCATGGTGTCTGGCACCTATTACATGTTCAGTGCAGAAATGTAGAGGAGAATGACATTGATAAGACCAAAATGACATTTCAGGTTCATGTACCTGGAAGATTAATGATGTCATATAAGAACTAAGACAGTGAGGGAAGAGAGAGTTCTGTGGGGGAAGATGGAATGTTTATCTGTGAATCTTGTAGCACAAGGTTCAGAGGGCAATATCAAGTAGCTGATTGGGTTCACAGTCTTAGAGCTCAACAGAGACAGGGTGCGGAAATGGCAGAGGAGGTACAGAGGAAGCCTGGGAGCCGAGGAGTGGATGCTTGGCTAAACTGAGCTCTGGGTGCAGGCAGTGAACTCCCTTCTCTTGGACAAAATCGCTCTCAACCAAAATTTCCCATGATCGATGATATATTTATTTCATCCACAACTAGAAGAATGAAAGTGCACTACTTGAGCATTAACCCGTGGGTTGATCTGAGGAGAGTAGCCCGTCCTGTTTGATTTGATGGGCTAGAAGGCAGCTAGGCTCTGGGTGTGCGTGAGGGGCTGAGGGTGACGCTGGAGAAGACACCTGCAGAAAGGAGCCCTGGGGACCTGGAAGGCCAGATTCACAGTTCCTGCTTCTCCAAACACAGAGGTGGGGAGGCTCCCACAGGCTGGTCCGGGAGCTGAGCTGAGCAATGCTCCTGTGTAGCTCTTCAAAGTTGGTCAGCTGCTTGAGAGAGTGGCAGTCACTAGTATGGCTTGAAAGAATGGCTAGAAAGTCTCCGATACTTTAGGGATGGGCTTTGAATGATATCCACTATATAATGAAGCTCAGAGCACTGGACGAAATAATGGCACTCTCTGTACTTTCTCTGAAGCTGCTGCACCACCTTGTCCCCCCATTCCTGTCCCAGTGCGGCATTTGTGTGTGTGTGTGTGTGTGTGTGTTCAGCATTTCAGAAGCCTAGTTCATATGTTTTTGTCCTCTTCCTCCTCCTCTTCCTCCTTTTTATATTATCATAACCTCACAGGTTGTTTAATGAGGTGTGAATTATGTTTATTGAGGGAATTATGGATCTGTTTCTCTGTAGAGGCTTTCAGGTTATACCCAAATTTCTTCTGTTTTAGCAAGCTACAAAGAATCAATATGTACTGAATGGAAGTACTTTACTTATCTTCATTCTAAAAAGTTTTCATCTTTGAAAGGCTGACCCTTTAGAGAAAACCATGGTGGCATTTTCCTTGTTATTGAGCCCAGACTTGCACACTGCTTCACAGGCCTTGGGAGAATTGCCCTGCCTTGACTCTGCTCTGAGCTAGTGTCCACTGATCTAATCCTGCTTGAAAGTGTGTGTTCTTTTAATTTCATCTTGAATTTTTAAGATATGTAGTATAGTGCATTGTACATGAGAGGTGATTCATGAAAATACTGTGCTTCCTTATATTCTTTTAGTGGATATTTTGAGAAACTTATGTAGTATCTTTAACAGTAAACTAGAGGTTAAAAGTAAAATTTCATAAGATATTATAGTATTTTAGGAGCCAATGAATTGGCAATTCATTTTTCTCTTCTCTATCAGAAGGGGTTTAAATTCATTGATGGGTGAAAATTTGCCTCATTCTTTTAATGTCAGAAGTGCATAGAGTTGTCTACATTTCTCTCCTCTGTGTCCTTTTGTAGACACAGGCTCAACTTGGGGGCCTGGTCAGGAGGGAGGGCTCTCCCCATCTCCTGCTATTACCAAATGCCCTACTGGGGAGACCAGGCACCACCTACTACAGTTGTATTTCCGATGTGTACTCGATCTGTTTCAAAGATTGGGCAATGTCTGGATTTTGAACTGAGATCTGAACTACTGGTTCCAAGAAGTAATTTCTTGGGAGGGAAAAAGTTTGTTGGGTGCTAGCTTTCATATGCCTATTCAAGAATTTATTCTTCACCCAAAGAGTTGAAATTATCTTTGCATCTACTGTAATTTTTAAAAGTCAGCTTTGTCTTCTGGTTCTCTCATAATAACATGAAAGCTAAGAAGCCACTGCTTTGGTTTGGCCCTTGGAGATCTGCATCACGGGTGTGTGTTTTCTGTTCTTGGAGGGTGCTGAGGGGAGTAGGTGCTGACGTCTGAGACTGCAGGAGAATGAAGCCTCGGCTTTCTTTCCTGCAGAACTGAAGCATGAGATCCATGTCTGGCGCCTTACTGCACAGCGCATCAGCCCAGCCAGCCGTGAGGAGACAGCGGTTCGAGGTCTGCTCCTGGGGAAGGTGCTGGCGCTGGAGCGCTTGCTGGCCCGAAGGCTGCACAGCTTCCACAGGTATCAAGCCAGGCCCTGCTCAGACCACTCTTGGTTTACAGCAGTGGTTCTTATCTTTACCAGTTATACTCAATGGTTGGATTGTATCAACAACCTACTTATGACCACCCTAAGAGTGTCCAAATGTCATGAGCAAAATGTGAGCTAAAGTGATTGTGAAGAGTACCCCAGGGTACTGCAAAAGAGTAACACTAGCTGCATGCTGCTAAGTAAGTTTTGGGTGCCATACACTGTGCTAAGCCTGCTATGATGCAGTATTTTATTTAACCCTCACTTAGCTCTCTGGAATCTGTGCTGATATTAGCCCCAGCTTAAGGATGAGAAAACTGAGGCTCAGAGAATTTGAGCAACTTGCCCAGGGTTATGCGTCTAGGAAAGAGTGATGCCAGGGATTGGGTTCACACTCAACTACTGCCTGTCACATTTCACACCTAACACGTTGCATAATAAAAATAAAAAACAATTAATATAACAAACTAATCTAACAAAATATTCTCCCAGTAGTTGATTTTCCAGGAGCTTAAAGAATACCTAATTCCTACTCAATTCATTTCTTGGAGTTTTTTTTTTTGGCCACCTTATGGCATGTGGGAAATTAGTTCCCTGACTAGGGATTGAACCAGGGCGCCCTGCATTGGAAGCGCAGAATCTTAACTACTGGACCACCAGAGAAGTCCCTTGAGTTTGTTTTTAATCAAAGCTGAGACCTAACAGTAAGAGTGAGGTGCTGAGTTTTTCCTCCCCACTCGGATGAGGTGCTGAGTTCCAACCTGTCTTTACGCTGGAAGTCCTGACAGAAAGAGCGAGGGCCTGCTCACTCCTCTGGGATGTGGAAGCCTTCCTGCAGTAGGGTTGAGAACTGGGTGGAGATGAGAAGTCTGTCACGGCAAGGGGAAATGTGGGTCCTTGTGAACGTAGTGAGAATGATCTTACATGTTGCAGTTTGCTGAGACCAGCCCTGTGTTCCCAGAGAGCAGGCAAGCAGACGGAGGACAGGAGCTGGGCACAGTGCCAGTGCCAACCTCTGAGGGCCGTCTAGTGTGGCTGCAGCCTGGTCTGAGAGTGGGGGGAGAAGGCCACAGGCGAGTACGTAGAGACTCACTCTGTCTAGAGATGCAGCCCAGTGTGAAGCATTGTCTCAGCATCCTCCGCTCCATCTCATCTCAGGACCTACCTGTATCCTGTGATGCTGGAGAAGCAGGACCTGGTATCCCCAGGCTGCTGGAAGGCCCTGAGTTGCAGGCTGGGGACAGAGTGACCAACTTTAACAACAGGCATGGATCTTAAAAGGAAAAACTTTGTAAATTAAAGATGCAGGAGTAAATTGCCCTGAATGTATTTAATCTACTGGCCTTCAAGTTTCAACGTGTTCCATCTGGTGTGGATGTTAAGGCACAGTCAGTGTATCTCAGGGTTAAAATGTGAAGAATTCACCAAGTTTCCATCAACTCATCCTGTTTTGATCACAGAAAGGGAAACTGAGGCCCAGAGAGGGCAGTGGCTTTGTAAGGCCACACAGTCACTGGAAGCAGATAGGAATGAGGACCACACTGGCTGTGTGGTCGACCTCCACTGACACTCTGACACGTGAGTGCTCATGAAGACTAAATTCTCCACCACACAGCTTCTTTTTCCTAACTGGTGAGGGAGGAAATAAAGCAGAAAAGAAAAGATGAGTTGATAGGAAAGGTTACAAAAGAAAGGCAAGTTGGAACAAATAGAGGTGACTGAAATGGAAACAGAGATGGGCGGGGGGCTTCCCTGGTGGCGCAGTGGTTAAGACTCCACCTGCCGATGCAGGGGACACGGGTTTGTGCCCCGGTCCAGGAAGATCCCACACGCCGCGGAGCGGCTGGACCCGTGAGCCATGGCCGCTGGGCCTGCACGTCTGGAGCCTGTGCTCCGCAACGGGAGAGGCCACAGCAGTGAGAGGCCCGCGTACTGAAAAAAAAAAAAAAAGAAAGAAATAGAGATGGGCGGGTACCATGACCAGAGAGGGAAGGAAGCAGACATAGTGCTTCAAAGTAGATTTCCAATTGATAAAAATCACCAGTAAAGCAAGTGGCATTTCTTTTACTGCTTTTTCCGTTAATTAAATTATAAATATAGGGCTTCCCTGGTGGCGCAGTGGTTGAGAGTCCGCCTGCCGATGCAGGGGACACGGGTTCGTGCCCCGATCCCGGAGGATCCCACGTGCCGCGGAGCGGCTGGGCCCGCGAGCCATGGCCGCGGAGCCTGTGCATCCGGAGCCTGTGCTCCGCAACGGGAGAGGCCACAGCAGTGAGAGGCCCGCATACAGAAAAAAAAAAAAAAAAAAAAAAAAAAATTATAAATATAACACATCCTCATTTTGAAAAAAAATTCAGAAAATTAAGAAGTAAAAAGAGGAAAACCAAGGTGGCTTAGTCTCTCATTCCCCTGTTGACATTCTGGCCAGTGTTCTTCTCACGTTTCCTGTGCTATGCTCGCACATGCCTCATTGAACAGTCCGGTCATTTCACGTATTACTTTTTCCTTGGGAATCTAGAGTGAGCATCTTTTCCAATTCATGAACCCAGTTCTACCGGGCTCCTTACACCACGAGGCCTGCCCCGTTCTGTGGCCGCACCTGGCGTCACACTGTGGACGGTGTCCAGGCCAGGGGACCATGCTGTGTGCCACTGCTGAATGCCACCTTGCCGGCCTCACCGCTCGATGCCACCAGGAAAATGATGTCTGCCCTTTTCTCTTTTAGACAGATCTCACAGGAAGATAAAAATTGGGAGACCAATATCCAGGAGCTACAAAGAAAGGTATTGTGGTTTCTTTTCTCAGGGATTTCTTGAAGAACAGAGTAGATTCCCTTTCCTTGCTTCATGTGAAGTTGCAACTGAAAGTCATCTTTCTTTTATTCTTGTAGTTGTATACAAGACATAAGTTATTTCCAGGAATTAATGGGAAAGATAATTTTCCAGACATGGTAGGCTTACTTTGTCCAGGAAGTTAAAAGGTAACCTTTTTATGTTCCTTTTAAGATAGGGCAGCACTTTCTGTGGTTGGCCGGCTCTCAGCTCCCCCTGACTCTGAAAGGCAAGTCTGTGGTTCCCATTGTGTGGGTGAGGAGATGGAGGCCAAGACAAGGGAGGCGTGCTGCTTGAGATGGGGCAGAGATGGGGTGTATATCTTCTGTTGTACAGCTCTGACATTGGGAGGCAAAGCTCATTTGGGGCTCTTTTGCTCACTTTCCCACCTTGGTGGAATTTCTCAGCCCACCTGAGGACACATAGTGCCCCTCTCCCAGCTCAAGATCTGCTGGAAGTCATTTATATCTTCATGAAATTTCAAATCCAGGTAGTTTCTTTCTAGGGAGAGGTTGAATACCCACTCTCTGATTATGATAGGAGCATCTTGTCCTTCGCTAAAAGAAATTGAGACACTGGGACCCGGTAGGTAACATGTCCTTTGAGTCTGTCCTCCCAGCATCTGTCCCACTCAGGTGGTCAGGGTTAGGGAAGACGGGTGTGGCTATGACATTTTTCTGGCTTCAGGCTTAAATGGACCCTGCCCACCTTTTCTAGTAGTTCTGGCTGCAAGTTAGGGATGAGACTGTGTACCTCTCTGTGTACCTGGTGGACAAGGACTGGGGAGCTGGGAACTACCCCCACATTGTTTCTCAGACTTCTCACTTTGATGACCTCAGATAACCAAAGGATAAACTTTGACAGACACCCCAAAATAGCAAAGTACAAACTTCGATCCTCTTACACCAGCCGAGCGACACTGGAATATTCTTTGACCTCCATGCTCCCTGCATGTCCAATCCTGGAGTCGGCCATGGTAATACCCAGTTTATGTGGTTAGCCTGGCCCAGGGAGGTGCCATGCCCCTTTCTTCCTGATTCTCCATCACAGACTCATCTAGCAAAATTGGCTTCCTTGGTGGGGGAAGGGGAAGGGGAAAATGAGTGGGGGCCGGCCAAGCCTTGGCAGTGGGTGGGGAAGGAAGACGGGAGCTCCCAAGGCAGCCTCCACAGCGTGTGAGCAGGGGGCCAGGGGCTGCTGCCAGAGTCCCTGTGACACAGAGGGATATGCTTGTGGTTTTTATGGCAGCAGCTTTAACTGTGTGACCAGAGAAATCAAGAGAGAAAACCTATCTCTAACTCTACCTACACCTACACCCATACTCATGTCTGTGTCTATGTCCATGTCCATGTCTATACCCCTGTCTATACCCTTATCTATGTCTACATCTGTCTCTATGTCTACATCTATATCTTGATCTACACCCATATCTTACCCATAACTCTGTCTATATCTACCCATACCTACACCTAGATCTATATTTATATAGCCTTATCTATATTTACATCTAGACCTGGATATCCTAGGCATAGACGAACAGAGGTGCTGGTGGGACCACACTGAGGAAAGGACATAGTGCAGTTGTTGGTTCACACCGTGGAGTGTGATTCACACAGGGGCCTAGTTAGATGTGTTGCTTCTTGGGACCTCACTCCCTGCCCCAGTCCCACACAGCACAGCACCCTTTGGGGACCTTGCCCTATCTTTCCCTGTGGCTCAGGCCCACTGGAAAGAGGTCTGCAACTCCAAGGTTAAGGAAGGTGCTGCAGAGTACCTCCCCTCACCCCCTGAATGCCTGGGGCAGGATCCCATATGTGTCATCTGGTGACTAGGGGACTGCTAAGTGCATTCAGCAGAAGTCCTGTTATTGGAAGAACATTTTAACCTCAGTAGCACATGAGCAGAGATTTGCATAATAGAGGGAAAGTTAAACTAAAAGGCTATTAACACACGTGGAAATGCATGTGTCTTGAAGGGCCAGGTCCCTGGAGGTTAATGTGTTGGCTCTCCAATGGCTTTATCTTATCTGATACTGGCAGTGGGGCTGCGAACAGCTTAGCATCTCTGTGTCATATTGAAAATGTATTCAGTCAGGTGTCATATAAAAGGATTGTACTATATTTAAAATTTTTTATGTTTATTTTTCATAGATTTTGATTTCAAGATTTTGAATGCTCTAATCTTGAATCTGTACAGTTTTCCTTGTAACACATGATCTTATCTTTCAAGTTCAAGTTGCTATATTGTTCATCATAAGGAGAAATTTGTAGTGATTCAAATCACGTAGGATTGTGGACACATTGCAGAAATCAGATTACACTGAGTAAATGAGTTGTGTTTTCCTCTCTCACAGCACAGGATATCAGACAAGATTCTGCTCGCCAAATGCCTGACAGTGTTGGGATTTGTTATCGTCATGTTCTTTCTCAATTCATTTGTCCCTGGTGTTCATCTTGATATTGGTGAGTCTAATTTTGGGGGTAGCTTTTGTTGATAGGCTTTTCAAGTGACATCACAGTCTGGAAGGGAATGTTTCAAAGCTTGTTCCCAGATGCTGGTGAGGGCTGAGAGGGATAGTTTTCTGGAGGAGAGCAGGAGGAGGACGGAGAGGGAGAGACAGAGATACATCTCAGTGCCATGGGTCCTCAGCCCCTCCAGGTTTAACATTAGAAGGGATAGAGAACAGGGTGGATGGCATCATCTCTATCATACTTAATAATCAGATCTTCAAACTGTTACCTGAGAAGCACCTCTAGAAGAGATAAGAGGTCATATCAGCAAGGCCACATTCCTGCAGTTTGTGCAACCCAACCTGACGATGAGAAGAGAGACGTTAGTGAAAGGGCCAGAGAATTACAAGAAGTCTACGCTGGTCCTTCTCCTTACCCAATGGTGCATCCATTTTCCCTATGCAACAGAACTCCATTCTCCCACCTGCTCCCATGGATTTCTCTTCTCTTGCTTTCACAGTCTTATGGCTCTCACTTTGTACTTTCCCAAGGTCTAGGTTGCATGGCCCATCCCCACCTGACACATGGCCATCTTGCAGAATGAGTTCACCAGATATCGTGTTTACCCTGGCATTCTTCTACTCTCCATCAACATTTCCATGTTTCTTAGATCTTTCTAGTTGACTTAATAGTTATCTCTATTGGTGTCATTATTTAAAACAAAATAAAACCACTTCCAAACCCACCTCACATGAAAGTATAGATATAAAGTTAAATTTGAGGAAGTGTCAAGGAGTATTTTCTTTAAACAAAATCTTTACCTATGGTTTTCCTTCAAAAGTGAGCTCTGCTAAGATGTTCTTTATAAAAATTTGACTTACTGCAACATTTGAAGCATATAACTTCTGTAGAAAGCAAAGCTTCTTAACTGTGTAAAATAGATGTATAACATGGGCAGGCTTAGTTATTCGAAGCACAGCATTGCTCCTTTAGTTCTTGGCTACCACTAGGAATCTTTATATCTCTAAAGATTAAACAAGTACAATAAAACTGGTATTTTGTGGGCAGATGGGTTCCGTTAGCTAATTCTTTTGGGTGTTCACAGATTATTTTGTCATGGTCCGAGCGTGGTTGGAAAAGAATTTCCAGACACAAGGCAGAATGTAAGGAAGACAGGGTTTATTAAAAAGAAGTGTTACTGCAAGAACGGTGGACTGACTTCCCGGTAGTCAGGGAAAGTCGACAATGAGCATGGGTTGCTTGTCTGTTTTTATAGTCAGGGAACCTGTAAATCATCTGCTGACTGGGCAGAGTATGTATACTTGTAGTGTGCTGAGTGAGAGAAAAAGAGGGCAAATGTCTTTCCTTATATGGGATGGGAAAGGGACAGGGCATGGTGCTTGGGAGGACTCTGGGTCACTGCAATGGTTGCATTGTGACAGAGTGATGGGAGTCCTGTAACTCCTTTTTCTGGCAATATCGGCCCTTTGTGTTATCTTGTTCTCTGTCCTTGGAGCACACCACATACTCTGTTTGTTTTCTTTTTTTTTTCTCCATGTTGGCAAAGGTTATTAAGCTTGAAGGAAAGTTACCGTCTCAGCTACAGGAGCTTTCAAATCTATAATATTTCACTGGCAGCTACTTTATGAGAAACAGGTCATAAAATTGTATTTAAACTTCACCATGATACTTACAATTGTTCTGCTTACAACTTTTTAAAATTGAAGTATAGTTGAATTACAATGTTGTGTTACTTACTGCTATACAGCAAAGTGACTCAGTTATACATATATATATATACATTCTTTTTCATATTCTTTTCCATTGAGGTTTATTGAATATAGTCCCCTGTGCTATACAGTAGGACCTTGTTATTTTGTTTCTAATTTTATTTGAGATTCTACTTTAAAAGAACACGTCACACATTTTAAAGACTGAAGAAACGTATTGGAGTTTGCATGCAATTATGTTAGCATTTGGCAGTGGTGTTTGTAGAAATGACAATACTTTTAAAACTTAAAGTCACATCTTTTACCCTATCTATGGACTTTAAAAAATCTTGATTACCATGAAACTTTTTATTTTAGCCTGAGAAGTCTACACTTTTTACTAAGATGTCACATCTCTTTTTGTGTGGTTGTTGCATCTGGGATTGAAAGGCTTATTTTGTCTCTGCTTTTAAATCTCGTGTTTTCAGTTAGGATTGTGTACAAATGATTTTATCTGGGGATCCTAGAACACGTAATCTGTATATTTGCATATTCACTGTGATGGGAAAGAGTTAGGTTGACAAAGAGAAAGGCTTGATTAGCATATATGTTAAATGGAATACAGTTTCCTTAGAGTTACAGTAACTCTCTTAATGGGAACAGGGGCAAATTTAATGCAAGATCTTCCCAGGGCTTCAGCGGATAGAGATATGGTCATTTGTCTTTGGTGAAATGTTGTTTTGAATATGACATACTGGGTAAGTTGAGCATAATACAATGTAATGCCATATAACATGAGGTGATGTCACATTACACAATGTGCATCACAGAACATGTGACATCATATAACACAATGTGATGCCACATGACAAGGTGGTATCATATAAGGTGCACCATGTAACACAATGTGACATCACATAATACAATGTGGTGTCATATAACACCATGTCATGTCATGTAACAAAACATGACATCATATAATTCATTCCTTTATTTAAACATCATAATCTAAGCACAGCAATGATTATCATTCTTTTTCCTTCTTACTTTACTTTTAAAATTATTATAGAGCAAAACTGATTTTTCTTTTCAAATTCAAAATTCTATGAACTTTAACAAAGATATATGTTTATGTAACTGCCACTATAATCAGAATACAGAATAGTTCCATCACCCCTCCCAAAATTTCTTTGTGTTATTCTTTTGTATCACCCTCTGCCTTAATCCTGGTGACTCCTGATATGTTCTCCATCACTATAGTTTTGTCTTTTGGAGAATGTCATATGCATGGAATCAGACAACCTTTGGGACTGACGTCTCTCACTCAGATTCATCCAAGTTGTTGCAGGTATCAATAATTCATTCTTTTTGTTGCTGAGTAGTCTTCCATAGTATGGATATACCACATTTTGTTTATCCATTGGCCCATTGAAGGACATTTGGGTTGTTTCCAGTCTTTGGTGATTGTGAGTAGAGCTACTCCAAACATTTGTGTACATGGTTTTGTGTGAACTTAGGTTTTTATTTCTCTTGGGTAATTACCAAAGAGTGGGACTGCTGGATCATATTGTGAGTGTGTGTTTAGCTTTAAAAGAAGCTGCTGCACCACTTTTCAGAGTGACTGTAGCACTTTGCACTTCCACAGTAGTGTATGGGAGCTCCAGCAGCTCTACATCTCACCAGCACTTGGCGTGATTAGACTATGCCTTAAATCTAGAACTCACGTGCTATTATAATCCTTTGTTTACCTCTCTGTCCCCTGGTATCCTCCTCCCCAGCTAGATTCAAGGGCATGGTCCATGCCTTCTAGGCTTTTCTCTACTCAGTGCCTTGTGTTAATGACTGACACATTAGTAGATACAATGTATACGTTAATGGAATGCATGAACAAACTTCTTATTGGTTCTTATAGATTCCAATTTATTTCATTATTGTGAGAATATCATGTGTGGATGACTCAGCCTGTGTTTTCTAGAGAGCAAAGCCTTGTGTGGGTGTTCTTCATTGGAGAGTATGATCCCAGGAAAGAGAAGTAAGGGACAGAGAAGAAGAGTGGTGAAGGGAGTGAGTCAAAACAAGGCTGAATCACTATCTGGCTACATTATGGGCCACTGGTCACTCCATACAGTAGGATTGTCTGAGAAGAAACATGAGATGTGTCTCAGGACTGTCCATGGGGTTTCAGGGAGAAAGAGGGAACATTTATCCATTGGTCCAAGTTCTTCCCCATGGAATGCCAACTTGCAGGTGCATCCAGCTAATAAACGCATGAAGGCCACACAACAGAGGAGCCCCAGCTGGGAAGCAGCTGTTGGTTCATGGGCTCAAAGGCAGATTTGGTCAGGGTGCACCTGTATGAGGGCATGTTTACACAGAGCTGGCCACTGCCATAAACTTCTGGTGAGTGACTGGAGAACCCTGAAGGACCCAAGTGCAAGAGGTGGCACAACAGTGAAGAAAGAAAAGTGAATAAGGGCTATGGTCACAATTCGTATGCATCTGGCAGAGAGATAGTTCCCCGATGTGCAAGGATCTTTATCTAAAATGTACACTGGAATTAACTCCATATTGCTCAAGCTGTTACGTACAGACAGGTCCATAGTCTCCACATGAAATTCTTGGTGCCAGATATGTTTCAAAATTCAGATATTTTTGTTTATATTTTACGAAGACAATTAAGTACACACACAATTTTATATAATGGAACAACCCCGAGGGGTTCAGGCCCAGCACCCTGTCCTCCGAACATTAGTAATTCTACAGTGAAACCTGAATATTTTCTACAAGGTGGGACAAATTATGACCACAGGTAGCCTCATTTCAGTTCAAATCAGGTTTTGTTGAATTTTGACATAAAACATAAAAAATTTGCTTTTCCAAACTTTAAGATTTTAGAATCGTGGATAACTGATTATGAAAACTATAAGAATCAGCAATCTGGATTCAAAATGTTATCTTTGTCTTTAAAATTTAAAACCTTGATGAGCAATTTTCTAGGTCTCGTTCTTTGATAATTAGCTCAGGATGTCCCCCTAGGTTCTCTCACAATAAGTTTGATTAGATTTCAGTTCTGGAGATATTTCTGTAATTATTTCCTTGATATGGTTTCAAGGAAACTGGTGTTGTCAGTGTCCTTTGGTGTCCTTTGTTGAGAAATTTTATTGTCTTTGTTAAAGTATTTTTAGCTACCAGTAAAACGATCTACTTGATATCAAGCAAAATAGGGGATTATTAGAATGATACTGGACTAACCTGCAGACTCCAAGGGACAGTGGGCTATGGGAGAGAGGGGTTGGAGTGGATCGGGGAAAGCAGACTTAGGAAGGAGAAAGGCATCCAGACAGAGGGCATACTCCTGTCTCCCAGACACCTTTTGTTCTCTTCTAATTGCCTCGTGCTTCTCCATGGACCATTTTCTTGTCTTTTTTCTGCTCATGGCAGAATAGAGATGGTCTCATTAGTTTCCCAATTTATAGGATCTCAATTTCAGCCACACAAAGAGAAATGACTATTTTGAATCCCAAATTCCTTGGAGAAGAATTTGATTGACCCAGGTTGGGTTAATTTCCTTTCCTAACCCAGAAATTATGACCAGGATAACAGGGCCACATGGAAAACATGGCCAATCAATTTAAAAGGAAAATATAACTAAAATATTAAAAATACCTATAAATGAAGTGAAAGATACAAACTGGACAGGAATCCTGAATAGACTCTTCACAAAAGAAGGTATTAAAATGACTGAAATTACCACTAAGCATATGAAAAGGTGCTTAACCTTATAAGTCACCAGTAAAATGTGAATCTGAACCACAACAAGATACGGCTATATCCACACCTAAATGGCTAAAATTAAAGGCTGACAACACCAAATATTAGAGAATATAGAGCAACAGGAAGTGTCATACACTGCTGATAAGACTGTAAATTTGTACAGACTTTTGAAAATGATTTGGTAGTATTACCAAAGTTTAGGACAATGCATATCTATAGCCCAGAAAGTTTGTTCTTAGTTATATTCCCAACAGAAAAGTGTATGTCTGCACACCAAAAGACATGTCTTAAAATGCTCATAACAGCATTATTTATAGTAGCCCCAATCTGGAAGCCATTCCAAATCTATCAACTCTAGAACTAATAAATTGTGAGATAATCATACAGTGGAATACTATACAGAAATAAAAATAAATGTATTCCTGAAACTGTAACGATGTGACTGAATCTCACAAACATGTTGAGCAAAAGAGAAGTCTGATTGAAGCTCACATAATACATAGTATATGATTCCAGGTATGAAGACTCAGAAACGGGCAAATCCACTTTATGGTGTTAGGAGTCAGTGGTTGAAGGGAGAGTGTAAGGAATAGAAGGAGATCTAATTGGGCTGTTGTTGATAATGTCCTGTTTCTTGCCCTGGTTGAGTTTCCTTTGTAACTGAGCTATATGGTTTATTTAAAATCAATGCACTTTTCTGTGTGTATGCCATAGTTCAATTAAAATGTTTATTAAATGATTTAATGAATATATTTACTGCATCATTCAGGCTTCTGCAAGAAAACAGATGACATACTCAAACTTGGTAATTTGAATGAATTTACTATTGAGCAAGATGGAGGAATCCACAAGGGGTAGAGTGGTATCCCAGAGCCAGTGTGCGTGTGTGTGTGTGTGTGTGTGTGTGAGAGAGAGAGAGAGAGAGAGAGAGAGAGAGAGTCCTTTCTAAGAACTAGAAGGATGTAATGACAAGGTCACCTTGACAAGAGCTGTGTGACCTTCAGTGAAAGGACCCTGTAGGGAGGAGTCCAAAATAATGAATGCTGTGAGCTCTTGCACCCAGACTCCATCTCCTTCTGGGCCTCCCCTTGCAGAGCACAGCTGGAATCCTGGGTATGAGAACCTCTTGATGTGGTCCACACAGGCAGAGTGTGGGAGGGGATGGAGGAGAAATGGAGAGGGATGGGCAACTCAGCAGGTTCCTGTTCACCTACATTCTCCCGTCAGTATTGGTGGAAAGCTTTAGTTGCAGCAAAATGCCTAGAAATAGGATCACTTATTTTTTAATTACCTTTTTTCAACCTCAATTATTTAAAAACTACTGACTTGATGTAATCATGGTGTTTCCTAAGTCTGATTGGAAGAACACAGAGCTTCTAGGTGTTGAAACGGAGCTATGAGCTTCACTCTGAGCTTTGATGTCAAAGCTGCTGCTGGATGTTTGCAGCCACATCCCTGGATCGAGTAGAGTTAGGGAAGATCGGAGGCCAGATTGCCCTGGTTCAAAGCAAAGCTCCAGTACTCAGTTGCTTGATGCTTGTGGACACCTGCAGCATGCCTCAGTGCTCCCTGTAAGGAGGTTGTGAGGACTGAATCACCTCATACAGGCAGAGGTCTCAGAAACAGCACCTGGTGCCAGATTGAGTGTGATGTGAATGGACAGTTTATGCTGATTGCTAAACAACTCAGGAAAATACAGGATGATGAAAAATGGCCTTGCTTTTGCTGGATTTAAAAAGGAAACTAGAGGTCTTCCCTGGTGGCGCAGTGGTCGAGAGTCCGCCTGCCGATGTAGGGGACACGGGTTCATGCCCCAGTCCGGGAAGATCCCACATGCCGCGGAGAGGCTAGGCCCGTGAGCCATGGCCGCTGAGCCTGCGTGTCCGGAGCCTGTGCTCTGCAACGGGAGAGGCCACAACAGTGAGAGGCCCGAGTACCGCAAAAAAAAAAAAAAAAAAAAAAAAAAAGGAAACTAGAAAGAATAGGACTTTTCTCATGAGAGGACACCTTGCGGACAATATAGTAGTTGCACAGGTAATGAGATGCTCCCTCCTTTTGGTCCCAGGGAGTTGCCCTATGTGTGGTTAGTAGAAGTTAACCCCTTGGTGACTCTGCTCATTGTTACCTTCAAATCTAACTCATCCAATGCTGCCTGTCCTACTTGACCCCCCCAATTGTGGACTGGGAGCTCCCCAAGAGCAGGCTTAAGCTGGTACCCTGAAAGCTCAATGCTTGGGTGAATGACAGGTTCAGTGGTAGATTTAAAACTACCCCCTGGACACCCACAGTATTTCTTTGCAACAGAAAGTCTTATTTGTGATAAATCTCATGTGGCCTATTTTAGGTAGTCGATGGCCAACACACATTAGACACCTCACCAAAGGAGACAGGCAGGGTAGTTTCTACTCCATCCAGTATGCACAAGCTATTCATGAGTTTTTCTTGTTTGAAGGATGAATATGAAGTTTGTAACTGTTGAGATATTCTCTAGAGACGCATCCTGTGTGGCTTAAGACATATAGGTTATCTCATCTTAACTTCAGGTAGTGGATTCATCAGGACAGTATTGCTTTTGGTCAAAGGCACCTGAAAAATATCCAGAGCAGGACCAGGTACGATATGTTCTTTATAAAAAGACTGCAAGGTTTCAAATAGAACACAGTCAAGTTGTATCTCTGAGCACATGAGACAGATCGCCTTTTGGGGAGAGGTTTCTCACGTGGAGTTACCAGATATGTTTTTAAGTAGTGAAACCATCCCGTTTGAAGACTGAGCACATGAGAGGAGCCCACCTTGGTGCAATGGAAAAACACTCTCACAGACTGGGGGCTGAATCTTGGTTTTGCCCCCAACAAGCTGTGTAGCCTGAAGAAAGCCAGTTAATCATTGGGAGCCTCAGAGTTTCCTCATGGGAGGGGTTGCTGCAAGGTGACCAGAGCTCCTTGCCAAGGAGGCTGCTTAACAAATGGTAGAAGTCCTTGTTCTGCTTTTCTCTGAATCGTATTGCCAGGGCATTAGCTCTTCTCTAAATATTTTAGGAATGGAGGTAAAATGACCTATTTAGCTCTTTGTTTTGCATTGAAACTTGGCCCTGTTGGAGATTTGAGTGAGAAAGTACAGAGCCACCTATCATAGGTTTTGCTTTAAGGAATGGCAGAGCTTTTGGTGAGAGATTAATACCCCAAGAGGGGGTTGATAGGAGTGTCACAGGATAAAGACAGCGCAGGTAAATGTTACTTTTTATCTTTATCCATCTCCACCCAACTGAAATTTTAATTTTTAGAAGAGTCTCAATGGCACGTTGTTAGAATTTGTAATAGAATGTGAAGCTGGAAACTGTATTGTTCCTATCAGCAGCCTTTTCTTCCAGCATGCTATAAAAGAAATACCACTTCATCCTTTATCGCTGTGTGTCATTGAGGAGCCAGCACTGAGTGAGAATAGAATGGAATGTTATTGGCAGTGACCTGGGGGGACACATTAGAAGGTACTGCTGGGACTCCTCAGTGAAGGCACCAGGCATTGCCAAGCAGATGTACTTATGCACAGGCAGTTTGATTAGTGCCACTGGTTTCTGCAGGCAGTGTGATTAAAGGTAAGGGAGAAAGTGAGGTTTTGCCAGGGACAAGGAAAACTTCATTCAATTGCATGTTTTTTTTTGTTGTTGTTGTTGTTTTTTTGTTTGTTTTTTTCACTACGCGGTCCTCTCACTGTTGTGGCCTCTCCCATTGCGGAGCACAGGCTCCGGACGCGCAGGCTCAGCAGCCATAGCTCACGGGCCCAGCCGCTCCGTGGCATGTGGGATCTTCCCGGACCAGGGCATGAACCCGTGTCCCCTGCATCGGCAGGCGGACTCTCAACCACTGTGCCACCAGGGAAGCCCCCGTCACTGTAGTTTTGATTTGCATGTCTCTAATGATTAGTCATGTTGACCTTTCATATGTTTGTTGGCACTCTATATCTTCTTTGGAGAAATGTCTGTTTAGGTCTTCTGCCCATTTTAGGATTGGGTTGTTTGTTTTTTTGATATTGAGCTGCATGAGCTGCTTGTATATTTTGGAGATTAATCCTTTGTCAGTTGCTTCATTTGCAAATATTTTCTCCCATTCTGAGAGTGGTCTTTTCATCTTGTTTATGGTTTCCTTGGTTGTGCAAAAGCTTTTAAGTTTCATTAGGTCTCATTTGTTTATTGTTGTTTTTATTTCCATTTCTCTAGCAGGTGGGTCAAAAAGGATCTTGCTGTGATTTATCTCATAGAGTGTTCTGCCTATGTTTTCCTCTAAGAGTTTTATAGTGTCTGGCCTTACATGTAGGTCTTTTCTCCATTGTAAGTTTTTTTGTGTATCGTGTTATGGAGTGTTCTAATTTCATTGTTTTACATGTAGCTGTCCAGTTTTCCCAGCACCAATTATTGAAGAGGCTATCTTTTCTCCATTATATACTCTTGCCTCCTTTATCAAAGATAAGGTGATCATATGTGCATGGGTTTATCTCTGGGCTTTCTATTCTGTTCTATTGATCTATATTTCTGTTTTTGTGCCAGTACCATACTGTCTTGATTACTGTAGTTTTGTAATATAGTCTGAAGTCTGGGAGCCTGATTCCTCCAGCTCCATTTTTCTTTCTCAAGATTGCTTTGGATATTCGGGGTCTTTGGTGTTTCCATACAAATTGTAAAATTTTTTGTTCTAGTTCTGTGAAAAAGGCCATTGGTAGTTGATAGGGATGGCATTGAATCTGTAGATTGCTTTGGGTGGTATAGTCATTTTCACAGTGTTGATTCTTCCTATCCAAGAACATGGTATATCTCTTCATCTGTTTGTATCATCTTTAATTTCTTTCATCAGTGTCTTATAGTTTTCTGCATACAGGTCTTTTTTTTTCCTTAGGTATGTTTATTCCTAGGTATTTTATTCTTTTTGCTTCAATAGTAAATGGAAGTGTTTCCTTTATTTCCCTTTCAGATTTTTCATCATTAGTGTATAGGAATGCAAGAGATTTCTGTGCATTAATTTTGTACCCTGCAACTTTACCAAATTCATTGATTAGCTCTAGTAGTTTTCTGGTAGCACCTTTAGGATTCTCTATGTATAGTATCATGTCATCTGCAAACAGTGACAGTTTTACTCCTTCTTTTCTGATTTGGATTCCTTTTATTTCTTTTTCTTCTCTGATTGCTGTGGCTAAAACTTCCAGAACTATGTTGAATAACAGTGGTGAGAGTGGGCAACCTTGTCTTGTTCCTGATCTTAAAGAAAATGGTTTCAGTTTTTCTCCATTGAGAATGATGTTGGCTGTGGGTGTGTCATATATGGCCTTTATTATGTTGAGGTAAGTTCCCTCTATGCCTACTTTCTGGAGGGTTTTTATCATAAATGAGTGTTAAGTTTTGTTGAAATCTTTTTCTGCATCTATTGAGATTATCATATGGTTTTTATTCTTCAATTTGTTGATATGGTGTATCACGTTGATTGATTTGCATATATTGAAGAATCCTGCATTCCTAGGATAAACCCCACTTGATCATGGTGTATGATCCTTTTACTGTGCTGTTGGATTCTGTTCGCTAGTATTTTGTTGAGGATTTCTGCATCTATGTTCATCAGTGATATTGGCCTGTAGTTTTCTTTTTTTGTGACATCTTTGTCTGGTTTTGGTATCAGGGTGATGGTGACCTCCTAGAATGAGTTTGGGAGTGTTCCTCCCTCTGGTATATTTTGGAAGAGTTTGAGAAGGATAGGTGTTAGCTTTTCTCTAAATATTTGATAGAATAGGGTTCTAAAGACATCTGGTCCTTGGCTTTTGTTTGTTGGAATATTTTTACTCACAGTTTCAATATCACTGCTTGTGATTGGTCTGTTTATATTTTCTATTTCTTCCTGGTTCAGTCTCGGAAGGTTGTGCTTTTCTAAGGATTTGTCTATTTCTTCCAGGTTGTCCATTTTATTGGCATATATTTGCTTGTAGTAATCTCTCATGATCCCTTGTATTTCTGCAGTGTCAGTTGTTACTTCTCCTTTTTCATTTCTAATTCTATTGATTTGAGTCTTCTCCATTTTTTTCTTGATGAGTCTGGATAGTGGTTTATCAATTTTGTTTATCTTCTCAAAGAACTGGCTTATACTTCTATTGATCTTTGCTATCATTTTCTTCATTTGTTTTTCATGTATTTCTGATCTGATCTTTATGATTTCTTTCCTTCTGCTAACTTTGGTTTTTTTTTTTTTTTGTTATTCTTTCTCTAATTGCTTTAGGTGTAAGGTTAGGTGGTTTATTTGAGATTTTTCTTGTTTCTTGAGGTAGGATTGTATTGCTAGAAACTTCCCTGTTAGAACTGGTTTTGCTGCATCCCATAGGTTTTGGTCGTCGTGTGTTCATTGTCTTTTGTTTCTAGGTATTTTTTGATTTCTTCTTTGATTTCTTCAGTGATCTGTTGGTTATTTATTAGTGTATTGTTTAGCCTCCAAGTGTTTGTATTTTTACAGATTTTTCCTGTAATTGACATCTAGTCTTATAGCATTGTAGTTGGAAAAGATACTTGATATGATTTCAATTTTCTTAAATTTATAAAGACTTGATTTGTTACCCAAGATATGATTCCTGGAGAATGTTCCATGAGCACTTTAGAAGAAAGTGTATTCTGTTGTTTTTGAATGCAATATCCTATAAATATCAATTAAGTCCACATTGTTTAATGTGTCATTTATAGTTTGTGTTTCCTTATTTATTTTCATTTTGGATGATCTCTCCATTGGTGAATGTAGGGTGTTAAAGTCCCCTATATGATTGTTTTACTGTCAATTTCCCCTTTTATGGCTTTTAGCATTTGCCTTATGTATTGAGGTTCTCCTATGTTGAGTCCATAAATGTTTATAATTGTTATATCTTCTTCTTGGATTGCTGCCTTGATCATTATGTAGTGTACTCTAAGTGTCTTGTAGTAGTCTTTATTTTAAAGTCTTTTCTGTCTAATATGAGAGTTGCTACTCAAGCTTTCTTCTGATTTTCATTTGCATGAAATATCTTTTTCCATCGCCTCACTTTCAGTCTGTATGTGTCCCTAGGTCTGAAGTGGGTCTCTTGTAGACAGCGTATATACAGGTCTTGTTTTGTATCCATTCAGCCAGTGTATGTCTTTTGGTTGGAGCATTTAATCCATTTACATTTAAGTTAATTTTCGATATGTATGTTCCTATTACCATTTTCTTAATTGTTTTGGGTTTTGTTATTGTAGGTCTTTTCCTTGTCTTGTGTTTCCTGCCCAGAGAAGTTCCTTTGGCATTTGTTGTAAAGCTGGTTTGGTGGTACTGAATTCCCTTAGCTTTTGCTTGTCTGTAAAGATTTTAATTTCTCTGTTGAATCTGAATGAGATCCTTACTGGGTAGAGTAATCTTGGTTGTAGGTTTTTCCCTTTCATCACTTTGAATATATCCCACCACACCCTTCTGGGTTGCAGAGTTTCTGCTGAAAGATCAGCTGTTAACCTTATGCGTATTCCCTTGTATGTTATTTGTTGCTTTTCCCTTGCTGATTGTAATATTTTTTCTTTGTATTTAATTTTTGATATTTGATTAATATGTGTCTTGCTGTGTTTCTCCTTGGATTTATCCTGTATGCGACTCTGCACTTCCTGGACTTGATTGACTATTTCCTTTCCTGTGGTAGGGAAATTTTCAGCTATAATCTTTTCAAACATTTTCTCAGTCCTTTTTTCTTTTCTTCTTCTTCTGGGACCCCTATAATTCGAATGTTGGTGCATTTAATGTTGTCCCAGAGGTCTCTGAGACTGTCCTCAATTCTTTTCATTCTTTTTTCTGCTCTGCTTTAGTTATTTCCACTCTTTTATCTTCCAGGTCACTTATCCTTTCTTCTGCCTCAGTCATTCTTCTATTTATTCCTTCTAGAGAGTTTTTAATTTCATTTATTGTGTTGTTCATCATTGTTTGTTTGCTCTTTAGTTCTTCTGGGTCCTTGTTAAACGTTTCTTGTATTTTCTCCATTCTATTTCCAAGATTTTGGATCATCTTTACTATCATTACTCTGAATTCTTTTTCAGGTAGACTGCCTATTTTCTCTTCATTTGTTTGGTCTGGTGGGTTTTCACCTTGCTCCTTCCTCTGCTGTGTATTTCTCTGTCTGCTCATTTTGTTTAACTTACTGTGTTTGGGGTCTCCTTTTCACAGGCTGCAGGTTAGTATTTCCCATTGTTTTTTGTTGTCTGCCCCCAGTGTGTAAGTTTGGTTCAGTGGGTTGTGTAGGCTTCCTGGTGGAGGGCACTGGTGCCTGTGTTCTGATGGATGAGGCTGGATCTTGTCATTCTGGTGGACAGGACCACATCCAGTTGTGTGTTTTGGGGTGTCTGTGAACTTTTTATGATTTTAGCCAGCACCTCTGCTAATGGGTGGGGTTGTGTTCTTGTCTTGCTAGTTGTTTGGCATGGGGTATGCAGCAATGCAGCTTGCTGGTCATTGAGTGGAGCTGCGTCTTAGCGTTGAGATGGAGATCTCTGGGAGAGCTCTCGCAGATTGATATTACGAGGTGCTGGGAAGTCTCTGGTGGACCAATGTCCTGAACTCAGCTCTCCCACCTCAGAGGCTCAGGCCTGACATCTGGCCAGAGCACCAAGACCCTGGGTCATCCTGGAGAAGATGGAGTGAAGCCAGGAGAAAGCTAGAGGATTGGAGACTTGCCAGAATGCTTGTTTGATGAAATCAGGCAAAGGATGGTGACATTCTGTACCCAGGCTCTCCTCACGAAGGGGAAAGGTATATCTCAGGAAGCTGAGCACATGCTTCCTATAGTTTTATCTGTTTTAAGTGTACAGTTCAGTAGTACTAATCACATTCACAATGTTATAGAACCATTACCACTGATTATTTTTAAAACTTTTCATCACCCCAAACAGAAACTTTGTAATCATTAAGCAGTAATTCCTCATTCTCTTCACCTTTACCCTCAGCTCCTGGTACCCTCTAATCTGCCTTTTTTTCTATGAATTTGTCTATTCTAGATATTTCATATAAGTGGAATCATAAAAAATTTGTCCTTTCGTGTCTAACTCATCTCAATTAGAATTTTTCATGGTTCATCTATGTTATAACATGTATCAATACTACACTTCTTTTATGGATGAATATTACATTGTATGTATATACCATGTTTTGTTTATACATTCATCTGTTGATGGACACTTGGATTGTTCCAAATTTTGGCTGTTGTGAATAATGATGCTGTGAACATCAGTGTACAATTATCTGTTTGATCCTCAATTTCAGTTCTTTTGAGTATATGCCTGAGAGTAGAATTGCTGGGTCATATGGTAACTCTGTGTTTAGCTTTTGAGAACTTGGAAAACTATTTTCCACAGCAGTTTCACTATTTTGTATTCTTACCAGAAATATATAAAGTTTCCAGTTACTCCACCTCCTCTCCAATACTTGTTATTTTCTCTTATTTTTCCTAATTATAACCATCGCAGTAGGTGTGAAATGGTACCTTACTGTGGCTTTGGTTTGCATTTTCCTAATGACTAATGATGATGAGCATCTTTTCATATGCTCATTGGCTCTTTGTAGATCTTTAGAGAAATGTCTGTTCAAGTCTATTGCCCATTTTTAAATTGGGTTGTTTGTCTTTTTGTCCCTGATTTTTATGTATTTTTATATTCTCCTTATTAAACCATTATCATATATATTATTTGCAAATATTGTCTTATATTCTATAGTTTGTATTTTCACTTTCTTGATAATGTCTTTTGATACACAAAGTTTTTTTTACAACTTTATTGGAGTATAATTGCTTCACAATGGTGTATTAGTTTCTGCTTTATAACAAAGTGAATCAGTTATACATATACATCTGTTCCCATATCCCTTCCCTCTTGCATTTCCCTCCCTCCCACCCTCCCTATCCCACCCCTCCAGGAGGTCACAAAGCACCGAGCTGATCTCCCTGTGCTATGCGGCTGCTTCCCACTAGCTATCTACCTTATGTTTGGTAGTGTATATATGTCCATGCCTCTCTCTCGCTTTGTCACAGCTTATCCTTCCCCCTCCCCATATCCTCAAGTCCATTCTCAAGTAGGTCTGTGTCTTTATTCCTGTTTTACCCCTGGGTTCTTCATGACCACAAAAGTTTTAATTTGATGAAGTCCAATTTATCTAATTTTTCATATGTTGATTTTGTTTTAGTGTCATATCTAAGAATCCATTGCCAAATTCAAGGCATTGAAGATTTACCTTTATGTTTTCTTCTAAGAGTTTTATGGCTTTAGCACTTATATTTAAGTCATTGATTCATTTGGAGTTAATTTTTGTATATGTTGTGATGTAGGGGTCCAACTTTATTCTTTTGCATGTGGAAATTCAGTTGTCCCAACTCTGTTTGTTGAAGAGCTGATTCTTTCCCCATTGAATGGATGTGACAGCCTTGTCAAAAATCAATTGGTCATAGAGATATGGGTTTATTTATGGACTCTAAATTCTCTTCCAGTAGCACACTGCTTTTCTGTAGTGTTTTGAAATTGGAAAGTGTGAGTTCTCTGACTTTATTCTTTTTCAAATGTTTTTGGCTGTTTGGGACCCCTTGCAATCCATATGATTTTAGAAGTTGGATTTTCCATTTATGCAAGAAAGGCATTTTGTTAGGAATTGCTCTTAATGTGTAGATCTCTTTGGTAGTATTAACATCTTAGAAATATTAAGTCTTTCTACTCATGAAGATGGGATATGTTTCCAATTATTTGTCTTTGTTAGTTTCTTTTAGCAATGTTTTGTAGTTTTCAGTGTACAAGTCTTTCGCTTTCTTCGTTTATTTATTCCCAGGTACTCTATTCTTTTAGATGCTCTTGAAATGCAGTTGCTTTCTTAAATTTTTTCCAGGTTGTTTATTGCAGGTGTATAGAAACACAACTGATATTTGTGTGTTGATCTTATACACTGCAAATTGCCTGTGTTCGCAGCTTTCTTCTGGATTCTTTGAGATTTTCTATGTAGAGGGTCATGTAACCTGTTAATAGTTAATTTTACTTCTTCCTTTCCAATCAGGTAGCTTTTGTTTCTTTCTCTTGCTTAATTGCTCTGCACTGAGGTTCCTGTTTAATGTTGAATAGAAGTGGTAAAAGTGGACATACTTATCTTGTCCTTGATCTTAAGCAAAAAGCTTTCTTCCTTTCACCAATGAGTATGATGTTAGCTGTAGGTTTTTCATAAAGTTCCTTTATTGTGTTGATGAAGTAACTTCCCTTCTATTCCTAGTTTTCTGAGTATTTTTAATCATGAAGGGATGTTGGATTTTGTCAAATACCTTTCCTATGTCAATTGAGTTAAGCATATTCTTTTTTCCCCTTCATCCTATTAATATGGTGTATGACATTGATTTTTCCTATGTTGACCACATTCTTGGGATAAATCCTTTTAATATGCTGTTGGATTCCACTTGTTAGTATTTTTTGAGGATTTTTGAATCTGTATTCATAGGGGATAGTGGTCTGTAATGTTCTTTTCTTTTGATGTCTTTATTTGGCTCTGGTATTAGGGTAATGATGGCCTCTTAGAATGAATTAGGAAGTATTCCCTCCTCTTCTATTTTTGGAAGCATTTGAGAAGATTTGGCTTAACTCTTCTTTAAATGTTTGGTAGAATTCACCAGTGAAGCCATCTGCTTCTGCACTACTCTCTGTTGGGAGGTTTTTGACTAATGATTCAATCTCTTTACTTGTTTTAGGTCTGTTGAGATTTATATTTATTTCTGAGTCAATTTAGGCAATTTGTGTATTTATATAAATTTGTCAATTTCACCTGGTTATCTAATTTGTTGATATACAACTATTAATAATAATCTCATAATTTTTTAAATTTCTGTAAGGTCAGTTGTAATGTCCCCACTTTAATTTCTGATTTTAGTTTGTTTCCTTCTCTCTTTTTTCTTTGTGAGTCTAGCTAACAGTTTGTCAAGTTAGTTGATCTTTAGAAAGAATCAACTTTTAGTTTTGTTGATATTCTCTATTTTATTTCTGTTCTCTTATTTGGGAAGTTCTAGCCATTATTTCTCCAAATATTCTCTCTGCCCCTTTCTCTTGTCCTTCTGGAACTCCCATTATGTGTATGTTGGTCCATTTGATGGTCTGTGTTCACTTTTCTTTACTCTTTCTGCTCCTCAGACTCAATACTTCCAATTGTCCTATTTTTAAGTTCATTACTTCTTTCTACTACTTGCTCAAGTTTTCTTTTGAACTCTAGTGAATCTTTGTTTCAGTTATTGTACTTTTCAGCTTAAGAATTTGTTTGATTTCTTTTCCTCTTCCTCCCCTACCTTCTCCTCCTCCACTTCCTCCTCCTCTCTTTCCTCCTCCTCCTCCCCTCTCCCTCCCCTCTCCCTCTCTCCCCTTCTCCTCCTTCTTTTTCTTCTTCTTCTTCACCATATTAACCATTTTAAAGTGTACAGTTTAGTAGCTTTAAGTATATTCACATTGCTGTGACACAGATCTGCAAAATTTTTTATCTTGCAAATCTGAAACCTTTATTCATTAAATGCCTTGGTAACCACTATTCTACTTTCTGTTTTTATGAATTTGACTACTTTAGATACCTCGTATAAGTGGAATGATACAGTCTTTATCTTTTAGTGACTGGCTTATTTCACTTAGCATAAAGTCCTCAAGGTTCATCCATGCTGTAGAATGAGATAGAATTTCTTTCCTTTTTAAGTCTGAATTATATTCTATTGTATGAATATACCAAATTTGTTTATCCATTCATCCATCAATAAATATTTGGGTTGCTTCTACCTCTTGGCTGTTGTGAATAATGTTGCTGTGAACAAGGGTATGAAAATATCTCTTTGAGACCCTGCTTCAATTCTTTTGGATATATACCCTGAAGAGGGATTGCTGGATCATACGGTTGTTACACTTTAAGTATTTTGAGGAACCTCCATACCATTTTCCATAGTGGTTGAATCACTTTACAAACACCAACAGTGAGTAAGTGTTCCAATTTCTACACATCCCCACCGACACTTTTTTTTTCTGCTTTTTTGATAGTAGTCATCCTAACAGGTGAAAGATGATTTCTCATTGTCATTTTGATATACATTTCTCTAATGATTAGTGATGTTGAGAAAGCTTTTCACATGTTTGTTGTCCATTTGTATATCATCTTTGGAGAAATGTCTGTTCAGGTCCTATGTCTATTTTAAAATTAGGTTATTTGACTTTTTGTTGCTGAGTTATAGGAGTTCTTTATATATATTGGATATTAACCCCTTGTCAGATATATGATTTCCAGATATTTTCTCCCATTCCATGGGTTGCCTTTTCACTCTGTTGATTGTGTCCTTTGATGCACAAAAGTTTTAAAGTTTCATGTAGTCCCATATGTCTATTTTTGCTTTTGTTGCCTTGGCTTTTGGTGTCATAGCCAAGAAAACATTGCCAAGTTCAATGTCATGAAGGTTTTCCCTTAAGTTTTTTTTTTTTTTTTTTTTTTTGCTGTATGTGGGCCTCTCACTGTTGTGGCCTCTCCCGTTGCGGAGCACAGACTCTGGACGCGCAGGCTCAGCAGCCATGGCTCACGGGCCCAGCCGCTCTGCGGCATGTGGGATCTTCCCAGACCAGGGCACAAACCCGTGTCCCCTGCATCGGTAGGCGGACTCTTAACCACTGCACCACCAGGGAAGCCCTTCCCTTAAGTTTTCCTTTAGGAGTTCTATAGTTTTTGGTCTTACATTTAAGTCTTTAATTTGTTTTCGGTTAATTTTTGTATATGGTGTAATATAAGGTTCTAACTTCATCCTTTTGCATGTGAATATTCAGTTTTCCAACACCATTTGTTGAAGAGACTGTCCTTTCTCCACTGAGTGGGCTTGGCACCTTTGCTGAAGAGCACTTGTCCATATTTGCAAGAGTTAACTTCAGGGCTCTCTATTCTAGTCCATTGGCCCCTTCCTTCCTTCCTTCCTTTCTTTTTATTGACGTATACTTGATTTACAGTATTTCATTAGTTTCTGGTGTACAGCATAGTAATTCGGGTTTTTTTTTTTTTTGGTTTGTTTGTTTCTTGCAGATTATATTCCATTATAGGTTATTACAAGATATTGGCTATAATTTCCTGTGCTATACAGTAAATCCTTGTTCCTTAAGGATTTTGCTTATGCTATTTTATATATAGTAATTTGTATCTTTTAATCTTATACCCCTAATTTGTCCCTCCCCTCTCTCTCTTCCCTTTGTTTACCATAAGTTTATTTTCTATGTCTGTGAGTCTGTTCCTGTTCTCTATGTAGATTCATTTGTACTATTCTTTTAGATTCAACATATAACTGATATCATATAGCAATTGTCTTCTCTGTCTGAGTTATGTTACGAAGCATAATATTCTCTAGGTCCATCTATATTGCTGTAAATGGCAAAATTTCATTATTTTTTATGGCTGAGTAGTATTTCTCTGTATATATATACCACATCTTCCTTATCCATTCATCTGATGATGGACACTTAGGTTGCTTCTATATCCTGGCTATTGTAAATAATGTTACTATGAATATTGGGGTGCATGTATCATTTCAAATTAGTAGTTTTGTTTTTTCAGATGTATACTTAGGAATGGAATTTCTGGGTCATATTGTAGTTCTATTTTTAGTTTTTTGAGGAATCTTTGTACTGTTTTCTACAGTGGCAACACCAATTTACATTCACACCATCAGCTCCCTTTTCTCCACATCCTTGCCAGCATTCCTTATTTGTGTTCTTTGATGGTAGCCATTCTGACAGGTGTGAGGTGATATCTCACTGTGATTTTGATTTGCATTTCCCTGATGATTAGCAATGTTGAACATCATTTCATATGCCTGTTGGCCACCCACATGTTCTCTTTGGAAAAATGTCTATTTAGGTCTTCTGCCCATTTTTGATTGTGTTGTTTGATTTTTTTGATATTGAGTGTATGAGCTGTTTGAATATTTTGGGTATTAACCTCTTGTCAGTCACATTGTTTGCAAATATTTTCTCCCATTCCATATGAACAGCAAAGGACAGCAAAAGCTTTTAAGTTTGGTTATGTCCCAGTTGTTTATCTTTGCTTTTATTTCTTTTGCCTTGGGGGACTGATCTAAGAAAATAATGCTTCAATTTATGACAAAGAATGTTTCACCTTATCTATGAAACAGAAACAGACTCACAGATATAGAGAGCAGACTTGTGGTTGCCAAAGGGGCAGAAGTGGGGGAGGGAAGGATTGGGAGTTTGGGGTTAGCAAATGCAAATTATTATATATGGGATGGATGAACAACAGAGTCCTACCATATAGCACAAGGTATTATATTCAATATCCTATGATAAACCGTAATGGAAGAGAATATGAAAAATATGTATAAGTGGATCAATTTGCTGCACAGCAAAAATTAACATTGTAAATCAACTATACTCAATAACATAAAAAAAGAATGTTTCACCTGTGTTCTCTTCTAATAGTTTTATGGTGTCATGTCTTACATTTAGGTCTTTAAACAATTTTGAGAGTATATATTTTGTATATGGTGTGCGAAATGTTCTAAACTCATTCTTTTACATGCAGCTGTTCAGCTTTCCTACACCACTTCGTGTTTTTTTTTATTTTATTGGAGTATAGTTAATTTACAATGTTGTGTTGGTTTCTGCTGTACACCAAAGTGAATCAGTTATACGTGTACATATATCCACTCTTTTTTTTAGATTCTTTGCCCATGTAGGTCATTACAGGGTATTGAAAAGGGATCCCTGTGCTATACAGTGAGTCCTTATTAGTTATCAATTATATATATAGTAGTGTGTATGTGTCAATCCCAATCTCCCAATTTATCCCTCCCCCGCCCTCCACTTCCCTCCAGTAACCATAAGTTTGTTTTCTACATCTATGACTCTATTTCTGTTTTGTAAATAAGATCATTTGTACCATTTTTTAAGATCCCACAGATAAGTGATATCACATAATATTGGTCTTTCTCTGTCTGACTTACTTCACTCAGTATGACAATCTCTAGGTCCATCCATGTTGCTGTAAATGGCATTATTTCATTCTTTTTTATGGCTGAGTAATATTTCATTGTATATATGTGCCACATCTTCTTTATCCATTCATCTGTCGATGGACATTTAGGTTGCTTCCATGTCCTGCCCAATGTAAATAGAGCTGCATTGAGCATTGTGGTACATGACTCTTTTTGAATTATGGTTTTCTCAGGGTATATGCCCAGGAGTGGGATTGCAGTATCATATGGTAGCACTATTTTTAGTTTTTTAAGGAACCTCCATACTGTCCTCCATAGTGGCTGTACCAATTTACATCCCCACCAACAGTGTAGGAGGGTTCCCTTTTCTCCACACCCTCTCCAGCATTTATTCTTTGTAGACATTTTGATGATGGCCATTTTGACTGGTGTGAGGTAATACCTCATTGTAGTTTTGATTTACATTTCTCTAATAATTAGTGACATCTTTTCGTGTTCTTTTTGGCCATCTCTATGTCTTCTTTGGAGAACTGCCACTCATTTTTTGATTGGGATGTTTCTTTTTTCCTATTGAGTTGCACAAGCTGTTTTTATATTTTTGAGATTAATCCCTTGCCGGTTGCCTCATTTGCAAATATTTTCTCCCATTCTGTGGGCTTTCTGTTTGGTTTAGGGTTTCCTTTGCTGTGCAAAAGCTGTTAAGTTTAATTAGCTCCCATTTGTTTATTTTGTTTTTACTTTCATTACTCTAGGAGGTGGGTCAAAAAAGATATTACTGCGATTTATGTCAGAGAGTGTTCTATAGTATCTGGCCTTAAATTTATGTCTTTTCTCCATTTTGAGTTTATTTCTGTGTATAGTGTTAGGGAGTGTTCTAATTTCATCCTTTTACATGTAGTTGTCCAGTTTTCTCAACACCACTTATTGAAGAGGCTGTCTTTTCTCCACTGTATATTCTTGTCTCTGTTATCATAGATTATGTGACCATAGTTGCTTGGGTTTATCTCTGGACTTTCTATCCTGTTCCATTTACCCGTATTTCTGTTTTTACGGCAATACCATACTGTTTTGATGACTGTAGCTATGTACTATAATCTGAAGTCAGGGAGCCTGATTCCTCCCGCTCCATTTTTCTTTCTCAAGATTGCTTTGGCCATTTGGGGTCTTTTTTGTTTCCGTACAAATTGTTAAATTTTTGTTCTAATTATGTGAAAAATGCCATTGGTAATTTAATAGGGATTGCATTGAATCTGTAGATTGCTTTGGGTGGTATAGTCATTTTGACAATATTGGTTCTTCCAATCCAACAACATGGTATATCTCTCCATCTGTTTGTGTCATCTTTGATTTCTTTCATCAGTATCTTATAGTTTTCTGGGTACAGATCTTTTGCCTCCTTTGGGTGGTTTATTCCTAGGTATTTTATTCTTTTTGATGTGATGGTAAATGGGATTGTTTCCTTAATTTCTCTTTCTGATCTTTCATTGTTAGTGTGTAGGAATGCAAGAGATTTCTGTGTATTAATTTTGTATCCTGCAACTTTACCGAGTTCATTGATGAGCTCTAGTAGCTTTCTGGTAGTATCTTTAGGATTTTCTGTGTATAATATCATGTCATCTGCAAACAGGGGAGTTTTACTTCTTTTCTGATTTGGATTCCTTTTATTTCTTTTTATTCTCTGATTTGCCATGGCTAGCACATCCAAAACTTTGTTGAATAAAAGTGGTGAGAGTGGACCTCCTTGTCTTGTTCCTAATCTTAGAAGAAATGCTTTCAGTTTTTCACCACTGAGAATGATTTTTGCTGTGGGTTTGTCATACATATATGGCCTTTGTTATGTTGAAGTAGGCTACTACTATGGCCACTTTCTGGAAAAGTTTTCATCATAAATGGGTGTTGAATTTTTTAAAACCTTTTTCTACAGCTATTGAGATGACCATATGCTTTGTATCCTTTAATTTGTTGCAGTGTATCACAGTGCTTGATTTGTAGATACTGAAAAATCCTTGCATCCCTGAGATAAATCCCACCTGATCATGGTGTATGATCCTTTTAATGTGCTGTTGGATTCGATTTGCTAGTAATTTGTTGAGGATATTTTCATCTATGTTCATCAGTGGTATTGGCCTGTAATTTTTTTTGTGATATCTTTTTCTAGTTGTGGTATCAGGGTGATGGTGGCCTCATAGAATGAGTTTGGGAGTGGTCCTTCCTCTGCAATTTTTTTGGAATAATTTCAGAAGGATAGGTGTTAACTCTTCCTCAAATGTTTGATAGAATTCTCTTGTGACTTCATCTGGCCCTGGACTTTGGTTGTTGAGAGTTTTTTAAATCACAGTTTCAATTTCAGTACTTGTGATTAGTCTGTTCATATTTTCTGTTTCTTCCTGGTTCAGGCTTGGAAGATTGTACCTTTCTAAGAATTTGTTTCTTCTAGGTTGTCCAATTTATTGGCATATATTTACCTGTAGTAGTCTCTTATGGTCCTTTGTATTTCTGTGGTGTCTGTTGTAACTTCTCCTTTTTCATTTCTAATTTTATTGATTTGAGTTCTCTCCTTTTTTTTCTTGATGAGTCTGGCTAAAGTTTTATCAATTTTGTTTATCTTCTCAAAGATCCAGCTTTTAGTTTCAATCATCTTTTCCAGTTTTTCCTTCATCCCTGTTTTATTTATTTCTGCTCTGATCTTTATTTCTTTCATTCTAGTAACTTTGGGTTTGTTTGTTCTTCTTTCTCTAGTTCCTTTAATTATGTTGTTTATTTGAGATTTTTCTCTTTTCCTGAGGTAAGATTGTATTGCTATAAACTTCCCTCTTGTAACTGCTTTTGCTGCATCCCATAGGTTTTAGGTCATTGTATTTTCATTGTCATTTGTCTCTAGGTATTTTTTTTATTTTCTCTTTGACTTCTTCAGTGATACATTGGTTGTTTAGTAACATATTGTTTAGCCTCCATGTGTATGTGTTTTAACCATTTTTCTCTAAGTGTTTTCTAATCTCATAGTGTTTTGGTCAGAAAAGATCCTTACTATATATTTGCCTTTCCTATTGGAATTTTCCCTTTCCTATGGATTCTTGCTTCTTTTCTATTTAGAGAAGATATTTCAATATTTCTTTTTGGATAGGTTTAGTATTGATGAGTTCTTTTAGTTTTTGCTTGTCTGAGAAATTCTTAGTTTCTTCTTCTAATCTAAATGATAAGGTTGCTGGGTAGAGTATCCTAGGTTGCAAGTTTTTCCCTGGCAGGACTTTAAATATATCATGCCGCTCCTTTCTGGCCTACAAAGTTTCTCCAGAGAAATCAGCTGATAATCTTATAGGGGTTCCCTTGTAACTGACTGTTTATCTCTTGTTGCCTTAGAATCCTCTCTTTGTCTTTAATTTTTGCCATTTTAATTGTGATATGTCTTGGTGTGTGTCTGTTTGGGTTCATCTTGTTTGGGACCTTCTGTGCATCCTGTAACTGGATATCCATTTTCTTCTTAAGGTTTGGGAAGTTTTTAGCCATAATTTCTTCAAATACATTCAATCCCTTTCTCTCTCTCTCATTCTTCTTGAATTCTTATTATGCATAGCTTGGCATGGTTTATATTATCCCATAGATCTTGTATGTTGCTTTCACTTTTTAAATTAGTCTTTCTGTCTGCTGTTCTGATTGGATGAATTCCATTATTCTATCTTTCAGATCACTTATTTGTTCTTCTGTGTCATTTAGTCTGCTATTCATTGTTTCTAGATTGGTTTTTATCTCAGTAACTGAATTGTCTATTTTTGACTAGTTCATCTTTATAGTTTCTAGCTCCTTGTTACAGTGATCTGCATTCTCTTGAAACTATTTCTTAATTCAGTTAGCATTTTTCTTACCACCTTTTTGAACTTGGGACCTGGTAGGCTGATGAACTTTGTATCATTATTTATTTTTTCAGGGGATTTCTCTTTCTCCTTTAATTTGGAGTACTTCCTCTGACTTTTTACTTTCTCTGTCTATATGAATTTAGGAGAAATAGTTACCTACTCTGGTCTTGAATGGGTGTTTTTGTGTGGGAGTTTCCCTGTGTAGACTGTATATGTCCAATGTCTTTGGTGGGAGGTCTTGTTTTGATATGGATGCAAGCTTTGTTTTTCCTCAGGGTGTGCTAGCCAGTATTCCCTTGATAGGGTGTGTGGTTGGTGTTGGGGGATGTAAAGCCTGTATAGGATGTGAGGTGGGACTTCCTCTCTGCTCTGTGCCTGTTGCTCCCCTGTCCTGGGTGGGGTCTGCTCCCCAGTGTTGGAGTAGAAGCCCTGAGGGTCAGCTCAATCAGGTTCTGTTGCCCTTGAGGACATGGCCTGCTCCAAAGGAGGTAATTGCTGAAGCAAGTAAGGCCCTTGCAGTCACAGAGGATCTATGTGCCACATGTGTAGGAAGCCATGGTTCTGCTCAGAAACAGCCCAAGGTACCATCCATTCCCCTATTGTGTTCATCCCAGACCTAATGCAAGACTGGTGTAGAGTAGGCTGGGGCTGGGTGGATCAGGGCACTGTGGCTGCAGGATTTGAGGTGGCTGCATTGCTGCCTGAGACCTAGACTTTCTCTGTGATTGTCTTCTCCCAGGACCTGTCTGCCCCAGATCCAGTGCTAAATTGAGGTGTGGATTTGGTGGAACCAGGGCCCTCTCACTGGGAGACAAACCTCTGCATGCTCCTGGGGCACCACCTCCATGCCTATTTCTTTGTGTGCCTTGTGTTGTTGAAAATGGGACATTTGAATATTATAATATGGTAATTGTTCCTTGGCCCTTTTCCCAGAGTTTGCTGTTTTTAATTTTTATTGCTGAAGGCTGTAGTAGTCCATTTGTTTTGTGACTTTCCGAAACTATTTTTGCATAGGCTATATTTCTTGTCATGCATGGTCACTGAATTCTGTGTTCCTTAGTGTGTTTAGCTAGTGTTTTTACAGAGACTTCCTTGAAAGTCAGAAGCTAAAAATCAAGATAAATAGATAAGTACAACAATAGCAAAAGCTAGATCTCAGCTTTAATAGTTTCTGCTTGTTTGGGGATATTTCTATAGAGGATGAGGGCTTAGAACTGCCTATCCACCATTTTGCTGATGTCACTCGGACATCTTCCTTCTTAAGTGTTCTGTCCTTGGATGTACTTTTACCTTTGTCTTGAATGCCCCTTCCCTCTTTACCTGGAAAGTTACATTCAACCTCTAAGATATTGCCTGAATATCACCTTCTTTGTGAAACTTTATTTCAGCCACCACATTGTTACTCTCTCTGGCTGCTCCCTAATTGTTTGTATGTACACACACTGTTACATCCAGTATAACTGTTTACCTATAGATGTGTGTTCTCCACTGGTTGGTAAGCCTTTTGAAATCCACATGGTATCTTGCTTACATTTCCATCCATAACCCTTAAGTTCAGAGCCTGGCACATAACAGGCATCCACGAGTGGCATATAGAAGAGCTGACACAAAAGTCAGCTACATGGACAATAAGACTAAATGTAAAATTTATAACTTTAAAACTTCTAGAATAAACATAGGCAAAAACTTCTTTGATCTTGGGGGAGTTTTCTTAGATACACTAAAAGCATGTATCCATAAAAGAAAATTTTCATAAATTGGACTTTATCAAAATAATAAATTCCTGCTTTTCAAGTAACTGTTAAGAAAAAGCAGACAAGCCATGAACTAGGAGAAAATATCTGTAAATCATCTAGGACTCATATCTAGAATGCATTTTCTGAATTCTCAAAACTCAAAAATGAGTAAACAACCCAATTAAAATGGGGAACATTTTGAACAGACACCTCACCAAAGAAGATAAAAGGATGGCAACAAGCACATGAAAAGATGCTGAATATCACTAGTCACCAGGGAAATGCAAAGTAAAACCACATGACATTTCACTATGTACCTTAGAATGTATAAAGTCAAAAAGATCAACCAAACTAAGTGTTGACAAGGATATGGAGGAACTGGAAATCTCATACACCGCCGGTAGAATTGTAAGATGGTATAACCACTTTGGGAAACAGTTTGGCAGTTTTCAAAAACGTTATTCATAAATCTACTACATGTTCCAACCATTACACTTTTAGGTATTATCCCAAGAGAAATTAAAGTATATGATGATACAAACAATTGAACACAAATATTCACTGCAGTTTTCATTGTCATAGTCAAGTCAAACTATTCAGTGTTCATCAATAGGTGAATGGATGTATAAATTGTGGCATAGTCAAACCATAGAATACTACTCAGCAATAAAAAGGATGGACTACTTATGTACACTGCCACATGGATAAATCTCATAATAATTATGCTGAATGAAAGAAGTCAGACCAAAAAATACTGCATATACAATTTTTTAAAATTTGGTTGTGAAAAATGCCAGTGGTAGTTTGATAGGGATTGCATTGAATCTGTAGATTGCTTTGGGTAGTAGAGTCATTTTCACAATATTGATTCTTCCAATCCAGGAGCATGGTATATCTCTCCATCTATTTGTATCATCTTTAATTTCTTTCATCAGTGTCTTATAATTTTCTGCATACAGGTCTTTTGTCTCCTTAGGTAGGTTTATTCCTAGATATTTTATTCTTTTTGTTGCAATGGTAAATGGGAGTGTTTTCTTGATTTCATTTTCAGATTTTTCATCATTAGTGTACAGGAATGCCAGAGATTTCTGTGCATTAATTTTGTATCCTGCTACTTTACCAAATTCATTGATTAGCTCTAGTAGTTTTCTGGTAGCATCTTTAGGATTCTCTATGTATAGTATCATGTCATCTGCAAACAGTGACAGCTTTCCTTCTTCTTTTCCGATTTGGATTCCTTTTATTTCCTTTTCTTCTCTGATTGCTGTGGCTAAAACTTCCAAAACTAGGTTGAATAAGAGTGGTGAGAGTGGGCAGCCTTGTCTTGTTCCTGATCTTAGTGGAAATGGTTTCAGTTTTTCACCATTGAGGACGATGCTGGCTGTGGGTTTGTCATATATGGCCTTTATTATGTTGAGGAAAGTTCCCTCTATGCCTACTTAGAAAACTAGTACTCTTTTTATGCCTGTATAATCTATAGCCATATCACTGATCTTATTCTTGATATTAGCATTTTTCCCCTTTGTCTTTTTGTCCTATTTAGACTGGCTAAGTTTTATCAATCTTCTTGATCTTCTAAAAGAACCAAGTTTTGGTATCATTGCTTTTCTCTAATATTTTTCTATTTTCTATTTCATTTATTTCTGATCCAGCACATTTTTATTCTACTTATTTTGAGTTTTATTTGCTCTACTCAGAAAAAAATTTATTCAGCCTATTTGAACAAAAACTTCGCAAAAGAACATATATGGATGACAGATAAGTACACGAAAAGATGCTGAACATTATTAGTCACTAGAGAAATACAATTTGAAATCACAATGAGATACCATTTCATACCCACCGTAATGTCAAAAATCAAAAAAGCTAAGTGTTGAAAATATGGAGAAACTGGAATTCTCATATACTAGTGGTGGGATTGTAAAATGTCACAACCATTTTGGGAAACAGCCTCACAGTTTCTTAAAACATAAATATTCCATAGTACTAGCCTATTATATGATCCAACCATTCCATTCCTAGATATTGACCCAAGGGAACTGAAAGCATAATGTACATATAGATAATTTATATGAAAGTTCATCGCACATTCATTTGTAATAGCCAAACACTGGAAGCAGTGCAAATGCCCATCAAGGTGAATGAGTATGTACATTGTGGCATAGCCATACTATGCCATACTAAACAATAAAGAAGAATGACTATTGGTCCACACACCAACACTGAAGTATCTTAAAATAATTGTGCTGAATGGAAGCAGTCCGATAAAAAATACATACTATATGATTGCATTTAAGAAAAGAGATGAATGGTTTCCTGGGGGTGGGGCCTGGTGACAGTAGGCGGGAGAGGGAGAAAAGAACATGGCATGAGTAAACTGCTGGGGTGGTGGATATATTCATTATCCTGCCCGTTGTGTTGGTTTCTTTGGTATACACATTATCCAAAATACAAATTGTACGTTTTAAGCATGTTCAGTTTGCAGAATATCAATTATCTTCAATTTAAGAAAGCAATCTGAAGATGAAGAATTAGTGTTTTAACAATTGAACTACATCTGTAACTCTGTTTATTTGTTTTTCAGGGTGGATTGCTATTCTGGGTGCCATCTGGTTGCTAATTTTAGCTGATATCCATGATTTTGAGATAATTCTACACAGAGTAGAATGGGCAACCCTTCTATTCTTTGCAGCACTCTTTGTTCTGATGGAGGTAAGACTTTAGTTGAACTTTTGCAGTATGATCTTGTCTGATTTTTAGATTTCACATTTTATTTAGTGAATGAAGAAAGCCCAAAGTCTGTAAGTCTTTCTATATATTCACTAAGTGGAAACTTATGGGGGTTGAAATTAGACTATTTTAAGTTAAACCAATTTTTATCTCAGGCACCTAAATATTATTTAATAAATTGATTTGTTTGGTTGCTGGTTTTTTTCTTGAATAATGTTTGTGGTTTGTAAACTTGTACTAATTTCATTTGTTACAAAGTACAATAGAATTTACTCCAATTTGGGGGCAAAATGACTTGTTACAGAAAGTTTACAGGGAAATGTTATCTTGATGATCTATTCCATTTTGTGTAATATATAAGTAAATATTCTGTTATGATGGAAAAGGCTACATCAGAGAAAAGAATGAATAATATGTATTGTTTTATTTAGTTATAATTGTTGTTACAAAATTATTCACAATACTTTTTAATCTGAGACTTGATTTATAAACTTCTGTCCTCCTCAAATGCAAAGCTTTACTGATGTACAAGACTACTACTCCCCAAAGGATCCAAATGGTTCACATTAATTACCTTAATTAACTACATTAATTTACTGATGACAGACCCATTCAATATTCATTATTCTCTTGATTCAGACTTTGGCTTTTTTTCCCTAATTTTTTAAAAACAGGTCCCTTGAATCATTGAAATCTATGTCTTTAACTCATAATGGATTGCATAGATGTAATCAAATGACTCACATAGGCCCTCCAAATATGTCAGGGACTCATGTATCATATTCTACTTCATCAGTTTCCTACTCAAAAACGTCACCTTTTCTATTCTGAGTCTTCTTTACACACAGAATATGAGGACTACTGGGGGGAAAATGCTGGTTACTGTTTCATGATTGGCTTTTGAGAGTCCCTGCCTCAATTACATGTTTATTCAAGGTGTAAATTGCTATCTCATCTGGGGTTTTGGTGTATTGTTCTCAATGGCATATACTTCTCTATGGCATATACTTCTCTTTGTCTTGATGGGATAAACACTGGAATTTTTAAAGCAACTTAAGATATAATTTATATACCATAAATTTCACTCATTTTAACTTTACAGTTTAATGATTTTTAGTAAATTTTGAACGTTTTATCCCTATGACCCTAACACCAATTTATAGTCAATTCTAGCTCTTAACTCCAGCTCTAGGCAATCACTAATCTTTTTTCTATCTATTGATGTGCCTTTTCTGTACATTTCATCTAAAAGGAATACTATACTGTGTACCATTTTCTGTCTGGTTTCTTTAAATTAGAATAATGATGTTGAGGTTCATCCATGTTCTGGTATATATCTTAGTCTCATTTTGTTTCATTGCTGAATAGCATTCCACTATATGGATATACCATATTTTATTTACCTATTTTCATAAACATTTGTGTATATTTGTGTATGTCTTTATGTGGACATATTTTCATTTCTTTTAGGTAGATGTTAGGTCTTATCATAAGTTTAGCTTCTTAAGAAACTGCCTTGGACTTCCCTGGTGGTTCAGTGGTTAAGAATCTGTCTTCCAATGAAGGGGACGTAGGTTCAGTCCCTGGTCGGGGAACTAAGATCCCACATGCTGCAGAGCAACTAAGCCCAAGCACCACAACTACTGAGCCCAAGCACTCTAAAGCCCATGCACCACAACTACTGAGCCCGCATGCTACAACTCCTGAGCCTGCATGCTCTGAAGCCTGCGTATCACAACTAGAGAGGCTGTGCGCCTCAACTACTGAGGCTGCGTGCTGTAGAGCCTGCATACCACAACTAGAGAGAAGCCCCTGCACTGCAACAAAGAGCCTGCATGCTGCAGTGACAGATCCCGCATGCCGCAATGAAGATCCCACGTGTTGCAGCTAAGACTCGATGCAGCCAAATAATAAATAAATAATTGTTTTTAAAAAACTGCCAAAATGTTTTTCACAGTGGCTGTACCATTTTTACATTCCTATCAGTAATGTAGTAGATTCCAGTTTCTTTATATCCTCCCTGTCACATAATGCCATTCTTTTTGATTATAGACGTTTTAGTAGGTGTGAAAAGGTATTTAATTTTTTAAAAAGCAAATATGGGGAAAAGTCCTTTTGAACCATGGTTTTCTCTGGATATATGCCCAGTAGTGGGATTGCTGGATCATATAGTAATTCTATTTTTAGTTTTTTAAGGAGCCTCCATACTCTTCTCCATAGTAGCTGCACCAGTTTACACCAACAGTGTAGGAGGGTTCCCTTTTCTCCACACCCTCTCCAGCATTTATTTTTTGTAGACTTCTTGAGGATGGCCATTCTGACTGGTGCAAGGTGATATCTCACAATTTTGATTTGCATTTCTCTAATAATTAGCTATGTTGAGCATCTTTTCATGTGTCTCTTGGCCATCTGTATGTCTTCTTTGGAGAAATGTCTCTTTAGGTCTTCTGCCCATTTTTTCAGTGGGTCATTTGTTTTTCTGATATTGAGCCACATGAGCTGTTTGTAAATTTTGGAGATTATTCCCTTGTCTGTTGCATCATTTGCAAATATTTTCTCCCATTCTGTGGGTTGTCTCACAGAATGGGAGAAAAGCTTTGCTGTGCAAAAAATTTTAAGTTTCATTAGGTCCCATTTGTTTATTTTTTATTTTATTTCCATTACTCTAGGAGGTGGCTCATAAAGGATCTTACTGTGATTTATGTCATAGAGTGTTCTGCCTATGTTTTCCTCTAAGAGTTTTATAGTGTCTGGCTTTATGTTTAGGTCTTTGATTTATTTTTGTGTATGGTGTTAGGAAGTGTTCTAATTTCATTCTTTTACCTGTAGCTGTCCAGTTTTCCCAGCACCACTTATTGGAGAGGCTATCTTTTTTTTTTTTTACATCTTTATTGGAGTATAATTGCTTAACAATGGTGTGTTAGTTTCTGCTTTATAACAAAGTGAATCAGTTATACATATACATATGTTTCCATATCCCCTCCCTCTTGCATCTCCCTCCCACCCTCCCTATCCCACCCCTCCAGGCGGTCACAAAGCACTGAGCTGATCTCCCTGTGCTATGCGGCTGCTTCCCACTAGCTATCTACCTTACGTTTGGTAGTGTATATATGTCCATGCCTCTCTTTTGCTTTGTCACAGCTTACTCTTCCCCCTCCCCATATCCTCAAGTCCATTCTCTAGTAGGTCTGTGTCTTTATTTGGAGGGGCTATCTTTTCTCCATTGTATATTCTTGCCTCCTTTGTCCAAGATAAGGTGACCATACACCATATGTGCATGGGTTTAGCTCTGGGCTTTCTATCCTGTTCCATTGATCTATATTTCTGTTTTTGTGCCAGTACTATACTGTTTTCATGACTGTTGCTTTGTAGTATAGTCTGAAGTCTGTAGTATAGTCTGATTCCTTCAGCTCTGTTTTCCTTTCTCAAGATTGCTTTGGCTATTTGGGGTCTTTTGTGTCTCCATACAAATTTAGAAAATGTTTGTTCTAGTTCTGTGAAAAATGCCATTGGTAATTTGATAGGGATTGCATTGGGTAGCGTAGTCATTTTGACAATATTGATTCTTCCAACCAAAGAGCATGGTATATCGTTCCATCTGTTTATCATCTTCAACTTCTTTCATCAGCGTCTTACAGTTTTTGGAGTACAGGTATTTTGCCTCCTTAGGTAGTATATAAAGGTTATAAATGTGTGTTATATTTTTTGATGCTATTTTGAATACAATTGTTTTCTTAACTTTATTCTGATTGTATGTTAACATTACATAGAGATACGATTAAGTATTTAATATTAACATTGTGTCCTGTGACCTTGCTGAACCCATTTATTAGTCTAGTAGCTGTTTAGAATTTTCTTTCATGTCATCTGCAAATAAAGACATTTTAATTTCTTTTCTGATTGGAATGCCTTTAACTAGCTCACACTCTCCTCCTCTCTCTCCTCCAAATACCCTCCTTTTCCCTTCTTTTTCTTTTTTTCCTGTCTTTTTGGCCAGAACTTCTAGTTTAATGTTGAAGTGATGAGTATTGATGTTCATACCTTATTTCTGATCTTAGGGGAAATGTATTCAGTTTTTCACCATTATGCATAATGTTAGTTATAGGGTTTTTTTAACTAGATATCCTTTATTAGGTTGATAAAGTTAGTATATATTCCTAGTTTGTTGTGAAATTTTATCAGTAATGTATATTGGATTTTGTCAAATGTTTTATCTGTATCTATTAAGATGACTATATGATTTTTAACATTGAATCTATCAATTTGAATCTATTAATATGGTATACTACATTAACTGATTTTCAGCTGTTAAATCTACTACTTTGCATTCCTGAAGTAAATCTCACTTGGTCATGGTGTATAATAAGTTGTTGAGTTCAGATTACTATTATTTTGTTGAGAATTTTTGCATCTACATTCATGTGGGATATTGGTCTACATTATTATTTTTATGTGATGTTTTGTCTGGATTTGGTATGAGCATAACACTGAATGAATATAACAGAATGAGTTCAGAAGTATTCTTTGTAGAAGAATTTGTGAAGGGCTGTTTTTAAATATTCAATAAAAGTTTCCAGTGAAGCCATCTGGGCCTGGAATTTAAATTATGGGAAGGTTTTGTGTTTGATTTTACTAATTCCATTTCTTCAGCCTACTCAGGTATAATATTTCTTCTTGAGTAAATTTTTACCAATTTTTGTCTTCTATGAACTATTTCATCCAAGTTTTCTTAATTTTTGGTATAAGTTGTTTATAATATTACCTCTAATACTTTTTATTTCTGTGAAGTCATTAGTGATATTCCCTTTTCCATTTCTGATTTTGATGATTTGTGTCTTCTGTCTGCTTTCTTCATTAGTCTAGGTAAAGTTAGAAAATTTTTTTGACTTTAAAAAAAGGAAATTTTAATTTCATTAATTTTCCTTTTTTTCCATATTAAAGCATTGGATAAACTCTTACATTGGAAATATGTTATTATTTTTTTTAAGCTGGGAATCCTTATAGACCCTGGTTTCTAAGATTTAGTTTGTACTGCATTTCATGTAAAAATGTCTATTCTCTCAGTGACAAAGATATTTTGTTTTCATTATCATCCTCTTCTTCCCTTATAGAAGTGTATGTCCTTAAAATTCCCAGCCTTTAAAAACTTTCTCAGGTTACTCAACTAGCCAGAAGAAAATCAATTTCCAACAAGCTTCTTTTTACTGAATTCTCGGTTCCTGGTTTCTTCTTGCTCCCTTTGACACCTAGGTCTTCCTATTTTATTTTATTATTATTATTTTTAACATCTATATTGGAGTATAATTGCTTTTAAATGGTGTGTTAGTTTCTGTTTTATAACAAAATGAAGCAGCTATGCATTTACATATAGCCCCATATTGCCTCCCTCTTGTGTCTCCCTCCCATCCTCCCTTTCCCACCCCTCTAGGTGGTCACAAAGCACCGAGCTGATCTCCCTGTGCTATGTGGCTGCTTCGCACTAGCTATCTATTTTACATTTGGTAGTGTATATATGTCCATGCCACTCTCTCACTTCATCCCAGCTTACACATCCCTCTCCCCGTGCCCTCAAGCTCATTCTCTATGTCTGCGTCTTTATTCCTGTCCTGTCCCTAGGTTCTTCAGAACCTGTTTTTTTTTTTTTTTAGATTCTATATATATATATATATATATATATATATATATATATATATATGTTAGTACACTGTACTTATTTTTCTCTTTCTGACTTATTTCACTCTATGACAGAATTTAGGTCCATCCACTTCATTACAAATAACTCAATTTCATTTCTTTTTATGGCTGAGTAATATTTCATTGTATATATGTGCCACATCTTCTTTATCCATTCATCTGTCGATGGACATTTAGGTTGCTTCCATGTCCTGCCCAATGTAAATAGAGCTGCATTGAGCATTGTGGTACATGACTCTTTTTGAATTATGGTTTTCTCAGGGTATATGCCCAGTAGTGGGATTGCTGGGTCATATGGTAGTTCTATTTTTAGTTTTTTAAGGAACCTCTATACTGTTCTCCATAGTGGCTGTATCAATTTACATTCCCACCAACAGTGCAAGAGTCTTCCCTCTTCTCCACACCCTCTCCAGTATTTATTGTTTCTAGATTTCTTGATGATGGCCATTCTGACTGGTGTGAGGTGATACCACATTGTAATTTTGATTTCAATTTCTCTAATGTTTAGTGATGTTGAGCATCCTTTCATGTATTTGTTGGCAATCTGTATATCTTCTTTGGAGAAATGTCTATTTAGGTCTTCTGCCCATTTTTGGATTGAGTTGATTGTTTTTTTTGTTTTTTTTTTGATATTGAGCTGCATGAGCTGCTTGTAAATTCTGGAGATTAATCCTTTGTCAGTTGCTTCATTTACAAATACTTTCTCCCATCTCTGGGTTTTCCTGTTTATGGTTTCCTTTGCTGTGCAAAAGCTTTTAAGTTTCATTAGGTCCCATTTGTTTATTTATGTTTTTATTTCCATTTCTCTAGGAGGTGGGTCAAAAAGGATCTTGCTGTGATCTATGTCGTAGAGTGTTCTGCCTATGTTTTCCTCTAAAAGTTTTTATACTGTCTGGCCTTATATTTAGGTCTTTATTCCATTTTGAGTTTATTTTTTGTGCATGGTGTTAGGGAGTGTTCTAATTTCATTCTTTTACGTGTAGCTGCCCAGTTTTCCCAGCACCACTTATTGAAGAGGCTGTCTTTTCTCCATTGTATATTCCTGCATCCTTTATCAAAATAAGGTGACCATATGTGCATGGGTTTATATCTGGGCTTTCTATCCTGTTCCATTGACCTATATTTCTGTTTTTGTGCCAGTACCATACTGTTTTGTTTACTGTAGATTTGTTGTATAGTCTGAAGTGAGGGAGCCAGATTACTCCAGCTCCATTTTTCTTTCTCAAGATTGGTTTTGATATTAGCAGTCTTTTGTGTTTTCATACAAATTGTGAAATATTCTGTTCTAGTTCTGTGAAAAAGGCTCTTGGTAGTTTGATAGGGATGACATGGAATCTGTAGATTGCTTTGGGTAGTATAGTCATTTTTCACAATGCTGATTCTTCCAACTCAAGAACATGGTATATCTGTCCATCTGTTTGTATCATCTTTAATTTCTTTCATCAGTGTCTTATAGTTTTCTGCATACAGTTCTTTTGTCTCCTTAGGTAGGTTTATTCCTAGGTATTTTATTCTTTTTGTTGCAATGGTAAATGGGAGTGTTTCCTTAATTTCTCTTTCAGATTTTTCATCATTAGTATATAGGAATGCAAGAGATTTCTATGCATTAATTTTGTATCCTGCTACTTTACCAAATTCATTGATTTGCTCTAGTAGTTTTCTGGTAGCATCTTCAGGATTCTCTACGTATAGTATCATGTCATTAGCAAACAGTGACAGCTTTACTTCTTTTCTGATTTGGATTCCTTTTAGTTCTTTTTCTTCTCTGATTTCTGTGGCTAAAACTTCCAATGCTATGTTCACTAATAGTCGTGAGATTGGGCAACGTTGTCTTTTTCCTGATCTTAGTGGAAATGGTTTCAGTTTTTCACCATTGAGAATGATGTTGGCTGTGGGTTTGTCGTATATGGCCTTTATTATGTTGAGGTAAGTTCCCTCTATGCCTACTTTCTGGAGCATTTTTATCATAAATGGGTGTTGAGTTTTGTCGAAATCTTTTTCTGCATCTATTGAGATTATCATATGGTTTTTATCCTTCAATTTGTTAATATGGTGTATCACATTGATTGATTTGCATACATTGAAGAATCCTTGCATTCCACAGATAAACCCCACATGATCATGGTATATGATCCTTTTAATATGCTGTTTGATTCTGTTTGCTAGTATTTTGTTGAGGATTTTTCAGCTATGTTCATCAGTGGTATTGGCCTGTAGTTTTTTTTTTTTTAACATCTTTGTCTGGTTTTTGTATCAGGGTGATGGTGGCCTTGTATAATGAGTTTGGGAGCATTCCTCCTTCTGCTATATTTTGGAAGAGTTTGACAAGGATGGGTGTTACCTCTTCTCTAAATATTTGGTAGAATTTGCCTATGAATCCATCTGGTTCTGGGAAGATTTTTAATCACTGTTTCAATTTCCATGCTTGGGATTGGTGTCTTTATATTTTCTATTTCTTCCTGGGTCAGTCTCAGAAGGTTGTGCTTTTCTAAGAACTTGTCCATTTCTTCCAGGCTGTCCATTTTATTGGCATATAGTTGCTTGTAGTAATCTCTCATGGTCCTTTGTATTTCTGCAGTGTCAGTTATTACTTCTTTTTCATTTGTAATTCATTGATTTGAGTCTTCTCCCTTTTTTTCTTGATGAGTCTGGCTAATGGTTTATCAATTTTGTTTATCTTCTCAAGAACCAGCTTTTAGTTTTATTGACCTTTGCTATCATTTCATTCATTTCTTTTTCATGTATTTCTGATCTGATGTTTATGATTTCTTTCCTTCTGCTAACTTTGGGGTTTTTGTTTTTCTTTCTCTAATTGCTTTAGGTGTAAGGTTAGGTTGTTTTTTGAGATGCATCTTGTTTCTTCAGGTAGGATTGTATTGCTATAAACTTCCCTCTTAAAACCGCTTTTGCTGCATCCCATAGGTTTTTGGTCGTCATGTTTTCAAAGTCATTTGTTTCTAGGTATTTTCTGATTTCCTCTTTGATTTCTTCAGTTATCTCTTGGTTATTTATTAGTGTATTGTTTAGCCTCCATGTGTTTGTATTTTTTACAGGTTTTTTTTTCCTGTAATTGATATCTAGTCTCAGTATTGTGGTTGGAAAAGATATTGGATACAATTTCAATTTTCTTATATATACCAAGGCTTGATCTGTGACCCAAGATATGATCTAGCCTTGAGAATGCTCCATGAGCCCTTGAGAAGAAATTGTATTCTGTTGTTTTTGGATGGAATGTCCTATAAATATCTATTAAGTCCATTTGGTTTAATGTATAATTTAAATCTTGCATTTCCTTATTTATTTTCATATTGGATGGTCTGTCCATTGGTGAAAGTGGGTTGTTAAAGTCCCCTACTATGATTGTGTCACTGTCAGTTTCCCCTCTTATGGCCGTTAGCATTTGCCTTATGTACTGAAGTACTTCTATGTTGGGTCCATAAATGTTTACAGTTGTTATATCTTCTTCTTGGATTGATCCCTCGATCATTTTGTAGTGTCCTTCTTTGTCTCATCATAGTCTTTATTTTAAAGTCTATTTTGTCTGATATGAGAATTGCTACTCCAACTTTCTTTTGATTTCCATTTGCATGGAACATATTTTTCCATGCCCTCACTTTCAGGCTGTATATTTCCCTAGGTCTGAAGTGGGTCTGTTGTAGACAGCATGTATATGGGTCCTGTTTTTGTATCCATTCAGCCAGTCTATGTCTTTTGATTAGAGCATTTAATCCATTTACATTTAAGATAATAATCAATATGTATGTTCCTATTACCTTTTTCTTAGTTGGTTTGGGTTTGTTATTGTAGGTCTTTTCCTTCTTTTGTGTTTCCTGCCTAGAGATATTCCTTTAGCATTTGTTGCAAAGCTGTTTTGGTGGTGCTGAATTCTCTTAGCTTTTGCTTGTCTGTAAATGTTTTAATTTCTCTGTTGAATCTAAATGAGATCCTTGCTGGGTAGAGTAATCTTGGTTGTAGGTTTTTCCCTTTCATCACTTTAAATATGTCCTGCCATTCCCTTCTCGCTTGCAGAATTTCTGCTGAACGATCAGTTGTTAACCTTATGGGGATTCCCTTTTATGTTATTTGTTGCTTTTCTCTTGCTGCTTTTAATATTTTTTCTTTGTATTTTATTTTTTATAGTTTGATTAATATGTTTCTTGGCGTATTTCTCCTTGGGTTTATCCTGTATGGGAGACTCTGTGTGCTTCCTGGACTTTCTTGATTATTTCTTTTCCCATATTAAGGACGTTTTCCACTATAATCTCTTCAAATATTTTCTCAGTCCCTTTTTCTTCCTCTTCTTCTGGGAACCCTATAATTCATTTGTTGGTGCATTTAATGTTGTCTGAGATGTCTCTGAGACTGTCCCCAATTCTTTTCATTCTTTTTTCTTTATTCTGCTCTGTGGTAGTTATTTCCACTATTTTATCTTCCAGGTCACTTATCCGTTCTTCTGTCTCAGTTATTCTGCTATTGATTCCTTCCAGAGAATTTTTAATTTCATTTTTTGTGATGTTCACCATTTTTTATTTGCTCTTTAATTCTTCTAGTTCCTTGTTAAACGTTTCTTGTATTTTCTCCATTCTATTTCCAATATTTTTGATAATCTTTACTGTCATTACTCTAAATTTTTTTTCAGGTAAACTGCCTATTACCTCTTCATTTGTTTGGACTGGTGGGTTTTTACTTTTCTCCTTCATCTGCTGTGTTATTTCTCTGTCTTCTCATTTTGCTTAACTTACTGTGTTTGGGGTCTCCTTCTCACAGGCTGCAGGTTCATAGTTCCTGTTGTTTTTGTGTCTGCCCCCAGTGCATAAGGTTGGTTCAGTTGATTGTATAGGCTTCCTGGTGGAGGAGATTGGTTCCTGTGTTCTGGTGGATGAGGCTGGATATTGCCTTTTGGGTGGGTAGGACCATGTCTGGTGGTATTTTTGGGGGTGTCTGTGAATTTATTATGATTTTAGGCAGCCTCTCTGCTAATGGGTGGGTTTGTGTTCCTGTCTTGGTAGTTGTTTGGCATAGGGTGTCCAGCACTGTAGCTTGCTGGTCATTGAGTGGAGCTGGGTTTTAACATTGAGGTGGAGATCTCTGGTAGAGTTTTTGCCATTTGATATTTAATGGGCCTGGGAGGTCTCTGGTGGACCAATGTCCTGAACTTGGCTCTCCCACCTCAGAGGCTCAGGCCTGTTACCTGGCCGGAGCACCTAAACCCTGTTAGCCACCAGGCTCAGAAGTAAAGAGAGAATAAAAAATAAATTAATTAAAGTTATTAAAATTAAAAAATATTTTAAAAATTAAAAAGTAGTAAAAAAGAATGAAAGAAGAGAGCAACCAAACCAAAAAACAAATCCACCAATGATCACAAGTGCTAAAAACTATACAAAAAAAAAAGAAAAAAAAGACAGACAGAAGCTTAGGACAAATGCAGAAGCAAAGCTATACAGACAAAATCACACAAAGAAGCATACACATGCACACTGTCTAAAAAAGAAAACGGAGAAAAAAAAATATGTGTGTGTGTGTGTGTGTGTGTGTATATATATATATATATGTACAAAGAAGAGAGCAACCCAATCATTAAACAAATCTACCAGTGAGAATAAACTTTAAATACTAAACTAAGATAAACATAAAACCAGAAACAAATTAGATGCAGAGAGCAAACCCCAAGTCTACAGTTGCTCCCAAAATCCACTGCCTCAATTTTGGGATGACTTGTTGTCTATTCAGGTGTTCCAGAGAGGCAGGGTACATAGAGTTGGTTGTGGAGATTTAATCTGCTGTTCCTGAAGCTGCTGAGAGAGATTTCCCTTTCTCTTCTTTGTTCACACAGCTCCTGGGGTTCAGCTTTCGATTTGGCCCCACCTTTGCATGTAGGTCATCTGAGGGTGTCTGTTCCCTGCCCAGACAGGAGGGGTTAAAGTAGCATCTGATTAGGTGGCTCTGGCTCATTCAGGCTTGGGGGGAGGGAGGGGTATGGAATGCACGGCGAGCCCGTGGTGGTAGAGGACGGCATGACGTTGCAACAGCCTGAGGCGTGCTGTGTGTTCTCCCAGGGAAGTTGTCCCTGGATCACGGGACCCTGGCAGTGGCAGGCTGCACAGGCTCCCGGGAGGGGATGTGTGGATAGTGACCTGTGCCTGCACACAGGCTTCTTGGTGCCTGCAGCAGCAGCCTTAGTGTTCCAGCCTGTCTGTGGTGTCTGTGCTGATAGCCATGGCTTGCGCCAGTCTCTGGAGGTTGTATCAGGGGTGCTCTGAATCCCCTCTCCTCATGCACCCCGAACAATTGTCTCTTGCCTCTTAGGCAGGTCCAGACTTTTTCCCGGACTCCCTCCCAGCTAGCTGTGGCGCACTAGCCCCCTTCAGGCTGTGTTCACACAGCCAACCCCAGTCCTCTCCCTGGGATCTGACCTCCAAAGCCCGAGCCTCAGCTCCCAGCCCCCATCTGCCCTGGCCGGCGGGTGAGCAGACAAGCCTCTTGGGCTGGTGAGTGCTGGTCGGCAACGATCCTCTGTGCAGGAATCTCTCCACTCTGCCCTCTGCACCCCTGTTGCTGCGCTCTCCTCCCTGGCTCGGAATCGCCCCCCCCCCGCCCACCCCCCGTCTCCACCAGTGAAGGGGCTTTGTAGTGTGTAGAAACTTTTCCTCCTTCACAGCTCCCTCCCAGAGGTTTGGGTCCCATCCATGTTCTTTTGTTTCTGTTTTTTCTTTTCTCTTTTGCCCTACCCAGGTACATGGGGAGTTTCTTGCCTTTTGGGAAGTCTGAGGTCTTCTGCCAGAGTTCAGTAGGTGTTCTGTAGGAGTTGTTCCACGTGTGGATGTATTTGTGGGGAGTAAGGTGATCTCCACGTCTTACTTCTCCACCATCTTGAAGGCCTCCCCGACCTTGTATATTTTTATCTTCAATCTTTTTTTTCTCCTTTAATCTGAGTTGATTAAGGGTTATGTAAAATTTGATTTCCCACTTTTTGACAGTTACATTCTCTTTTAGTGGTTTACTCTAGAGATGACAGTTTATATTCTTAACTCATCAAGGGCAAACGTTAATTGTTACTATTACACTCTTCAACTCTCTTTTCTTTAAACAAAATTCCTCTACTATATCCAGTACCTGTGGATTCTCATTCTTGCATGTTGGTGGTATATCCAAATCTGTTTTGGTTATTTCTGCTCTTGTTCTTGTTACTTGTCTTCTTGTATTCTTGATGACCCTAGATTATAATTTTGTTACTTGATCTTAATCTGTGGGACTCTTGAGAGGCTACATTTGGGGTGCTTTCTTCCAGAAACTTCTTTTGTTTGCCTCTGTTGGACGCCAGGGGATAATTTTTTCAGCCTGTTTCGAGGCTGTCAGTGCAGTGTGAGAAGCCCTGTTTCAGCCTACAACCTTGCTGCTGCTCACATCTCAGTGCTCTGACTTCAGCCCTTGGTTGGCATCAAGCTCAAGGCAATTTCATCCTTCCTTGCCATTCAAGTCTGCAGCTCCCAGTCAGCTTCAAGAAATATTTTCATGGGAAGGGAGATTCCTTAGAAAACATTACATTGTCTTGCTAATCCAGTAATGCCCTAAAAGTGTGGTTTATCCAGGGTCTATTTATTTAGCTGCAGAAGGGACCTTAAGACCTCCTAGTCCCTCATTTTGAAAAAAGTAGTGGCAGTGATTTATTTTGTCTAATTTCAATGGAACAGGGATGTCAGATCATTGCTGAACTAGCTTTTTGTAACTAGTCACTGCAACAGAAGGATAATTATGTTTCATATTGTGAGGGATTTACATCATATTATACAATCATCGTTTTGCTATATAAATTGATGGAGGAGACAAGTGATGCATATAGTCTTCAGCTATACATAAACTTTAGTTTGCTGAAGTATAGAGTATATATTATATATTTACAACTTTAGATTTGATAGAATTAGGTGTTACATAGTTATCTCATTTGTCATTTTATAAAGGAGTATCTATTGGCTATTTGTATTTTCCTCATATGTTGACTTTCTTTTTTAAACATAGTCAAGCTGATGTTTTCAGTATTTGTAATCATTCACCATGATGACACCACAGTGAAAGGGCCACATTTGAGAGGTGCTAGGTAGCTATGTCACCCCCATGTCTGGTTCCCTCTCGGTGCTTCCTGTCTGGGATCTGTCATGGACAGCAGCAGATCTCCTTCTCAGCTGGGACAAAGTGGGCAGACAGAGCAGAATGGCTCCTGAACTTACGTCTCCATCTAATCTTCTTTCCTACCTTTCTCTGGACACAATTTTCTGAATCTGTCTAGTACTACGAAAATAGTACATGCTTCAGTTAAATAGATGTTTCTTTGAAAGTTATGAAAACCATGCATTTTCTTTATATTCTTCTAAAACTCTGTGATGCTTAACTTTAAAGAGGAATTTGAAATGCAACTTACTTGCAAGACATTCTATATGGAAAGATATTTCATTATGTACAGGTGAACAGTACTCCTATACAGTAATCTTAAAATAAAGAAATGGCCTTCCATCCAAATGTAAATTTAGCATGGATATTAACTCAAATTAATGAGAAGTTCCTGCCTCTGCTACTTTGCTCTCTTCTCAATGAATCTTCAGTGTGCATATAAGATAGTAAATTATTTATAGACGATGTGTTTGATCTTTTATAAAAAAATGAGAGTGCCATGTTCACTTATGTTCATTTTAAAGACATGTTTTTAAAAATTTGATATATTCTCAGTTTTAAACTGATTCTTATCATACCTCTATTTCCTCTAGGCATTGGCACATCTCCACTTAATAGAGTATGTTGGAGAACAGACTGCTTTGCTAATAAAGGTACATTAAATACTGCAATATAATGTGCTCCAGCCACTATTCCTTTGATTTTTTTTAATTGGCAAGAATAGGTCACATTAATTATATAAAAAAGTATATCAGGGAACCTATTTTATCCTGTGTAGCTAAGAGATGAAAATAGCCTTTTTTAAAGAATATATAATTAGAGATGCCTGCAATTTTGCTATTAGCCTTTAGTTAAAACCTTTCTGGGAAGGAGAACATTGAGAGCAGCAGTCTCAGTAAGTGATGCACAGAGGTCGCAGCCTAGGGTCACCACATGGGAAGTGAGGTCACTGTGACCAGTGTGTCACCTGGTGTCCCACCAGGAATGGGAACACTGGACCTGCTGACCCCCACCCCGTCCCGGCCCCCAAGGGTTGGTTGGCTTGAGCACGATTGGGAGTCACTCCTGTCAGTTACTTGTAGACCCTGGCCCAGGCTCCTGGTAGGGGTTGGGAAAGCCCAGTTGGTCCTGTTTGCATAACTGGGTCTCCCTTGCTCTCCTTGTGTGGAAGAGGAAGGACCAAGAGCCCTGTGGTCCCTTCTGAGTCTCACATGTCCTAGCATCAGATCCTCAGTGCGTGTGATCTATGTAGCTATGGTACACTGCCCTGCTCTTATCTGTTCCTTCCAGATGGTCCCAGAAGATCAGCGCCTTGCAGCTGCCATCATCTTGGTGGTCTGGGTCTCAGCCATCGCATCGTCCCTGATTGACAACATACCATTCACTGCTACCATGGTGAGTCACAGTCTCCTCCATGTGATGAGGGCCCAGGTTTCACCTGCACACAACCTGGATTCACCCTTCCTTGCAGAGGAAGCAGAGAATGAGCCCTGTCCCCTTACTGCACTCACAGTTTAAGGGGACAGATGTGATGGATCCAAGGCAGCAGCTGGGAGCTGAGGCCTACAGCTGCTGTGGGCAGTGAATCCCAGGATGGCTGGTTGTTTCAAGGTCAGTCTGACTGGGAGCTGCCACCTCTCATGGAAAAGACAGTCTTTCTTTCTTTCTTTCTTTTTTCAAAGAAAATTAGAAGACACCAAAGACAGAGGCTGGTTGAAGGTTCATCCTTTATTCCCGACAAATGCAGAAGCTATTCTAACTGGCTGGGGTAGCTTCTGGTGCTATGGCCTGGATAAGATTTTGAATTCTCTGTGTGATCTTGACCCAAGTCAAGATTAGGGGGTCCATACTAGAGGACTTTTACAGGGCTGTTCCTGCTGTGTCTTCTGACGTCACTGATTGCTCAACTTAGGGCAGAATTGTGAATGCCTGGTATGACAGCATAAAGGTGGGAACAGGAACCTTGGGTCCTGTCACAGCACCTGGTGTCCCAGGTGTGCTGGGCATGCATGAACACTCCTCATGGCTGGATTCTCGATAGAGGAGACTTATCTCTTGTTCTTGTGACCTTGAGGGCCACTCCTCTCACACAGGACGTTAGGGTGACTGGGACTCTATGTCACTGTGCATTGCCTGGAATCACAGTGTCTGCTGCGTTGATGCTCCAGTTACCTAGCTATTGTTCTTCCAGGGTCTGTGTTTGGTAATTCTGAGTTAATTCTGTGGCTATTATTATTTCTTCATGAAGCCCTGAGTTAGAAGAGTCATCTGGATGTTGTTGAATGTGCTGTTACTGCTCAGTGGGTGCCGTCATTACTGTGGTCCTGCAGAGGGCCAGGGGCAGCAGAACCTCTCAGGCAGGCTAAAGCGGCAGAGCCCTGGGCTTCTGAGATGCCAGGTCAGCTTGCGTGTGAATCCCTTTCTTAGTTGAAATAGATTCTGTAGAAGACCCCGTGCATCTGAACTCTATGTAGCCGCAGCCCAGAGAATTTCATCAGCAAACCTTTCTGTGCTTCCTCGAGGCCCCGCATGCTCACAGCTGATGCACTCTACCTTCTCGGGGGCTTCCAGGTTTCAGGACCCACACTCTCTCTTGGACTGAACAAAATGGTCCCTACTGTTGAAAATTTAGATTCCTCTACTTTCTAAAAATATGACAATTTTGGTATTTTTCTTCCCCAAATATTAATAATTACTTAAAATTTAAATTTAAAAAATACATCAAAGGAATCATAGAGGGTAGGATAACAAATATCAGTACACTTACCACCCAAAATGAGGAAAGTTTTATTCCCTCTGCCTCGGGTTTTCTTGTTTGTTTTGTTTTTAAGAAATAAAACATTATAGAGGAATGTAACATTCTCTGTTCCTTCCCTCAACCCCAATGTCCTTACCTTTCCTGAGGGAACTACCTTCATAAATCTGGGGCATATCACTATGGAAAGGATTAAAAGAAAGATCGTAGTTTGTGTGAGTCAACATGGTATGGAAAGTAACTCCTGAGAAACCAAAGCAGCAGCTGCATGGCATGGAGCTTCCTGCAGCCCACAGATCTCTGCCACCTGAATTTACCATGTCAACACATGGTATCCACTATGGCTGCATCAGAGGAGGGCCACTTGGGTTTCTGCCTTAGTCTGGAAGTGGCATCTGAAGTGACCTGTCACAGTCCTTGGGTGGGAAGTGGACACATGGCCCTGCCCAGATGCAGGGTCCTGGGAAATATGCAGCACAGAGAGCTGGGCAGGCAGTTAGGTCTGCACCACTGTCCCTTGCTCCCTTCCCCCCTCCTTTTCACTTGGCTGTCTTTTTCGCCACTTCTTTCTCATTTTTTGTGGCGGTCAGGGGATGTGGTCTGTAGGATTTCATACTTAGACACCCCTGAAATGCCCTTTGACCTAGCATGTGGCCAGCTTGCCCCATGTGAGAGCAGAGTTCTGCACATGCCCACATGTACAAGCACATTGACTGTACTGTTAGAGCTTCTTTAGATTCACTCATCCTTTCTCTAATCAATCAATTCTGATAGAGCAAATCACTTTACTGATTTATCTATTTCAACTGACAATTCAATACACGTTTCTGAGTACTATGAAGTCGGATTAGGCATTAGAGGTTCATTATCTGTATCTCTTAGGGATGGTGGTTTCTTTCACACTGTGTAAGGTCTCTCTTCATCTCTGCTCTGAACCTCTGCTTGGTTTATCTTTTTCCAATTCTTTATTTCCAACCTTTTTTAAATTGTGTTTTAATTGTGTTTTTTAGTTGTATTTTTTAAAACAACATGCAAATGGATTTTTAAAATTCCAAGCAGATCATCTCTGTTAAGAGAATAGTTTTGAAACTGCTAGGTGGCGTTTCAGGGGGCTCTGAGGAGCTCTAGTTTTTTACGTTTCAGCACAGAAAGAATTCAGCAAGAGATAAAGTGATAGATGAAAAGTGATTTATTAGAATAGGATGCTTGTGATGCTTACAAGAGGGTGCTGCACCCAAGAACTTAGTGGGCTCCAGTTTTATAATTAAAGGAAACGTGGGAAGGGGGACAAGACCACCTTCTTCCTCGTTCTTGAGTAGACATCAAGCTTCCATCATCAGCTCTTCCTCCAGGTTGGGCAGGGGAGTTTTCTTGTCCCTACATGGTCAGGCCAGGACTGTCATGGTGCAATGGAAATGAGCAAAAAGGCAGTAACATACATTAAAAATTGTAAATCATCTCAGGTTTTAGCATAATGTCACCTTTTCCTTATATTTTTGTTTATACTGTGTGCAAAGGAGAATGTCCTAGGAATTCTTAACTTACTGAGTTCACTGGGCAGGATGTGGGTCTCATGCCACCATTGCTTTATTGTTTTGGGGCATGTCTCATGTTTCCGTTGTGTGGTTTTGTTGCTAAGCTTGGTTTTGTGGTTAAGCAAACCTGCTTTCTTGAGTGATCATTAATTTACAGAAGTCTCCCATACTTTTTCTTTACTGACAATTCCTTAGTAGGATTAACTATTTAATTACCTACATTGTCCCTTTACTCTTTCCCTTTTGGTTAACATGTTTAAATGTATTGTGTTGACTGAGAGACTTGAGTTTATTTCTACTATTATGTTTTTGCATTTATTATGCTTTTTCTTTTCTGATTCTTTTTTCCCTGTTATTTTCTGATTTCTCTTTGATCGATAAATCTCATCCTCCAACTGGCTTGGATGGTGCTGATTTTATTCCTAAGTCTTTTAGTGGGGTTCTTTCTATTTGTAATGCACATAGTTGTATCTGCATTTCAAACAACAGTTGCAATCAACATGAGAAATAAAATATTGCCCGCCAAATATCAGTAAACAAAGGATGTCACAGTCATCAGCAATTGCCACCACATCCAGTGGTGAGCCAGTGAGTCCTGAGGGGACTCAGGAAGGAAACAAAGAATACCTGCCATCTAGCAGCCATCAGGCTGCACAACGGTGAGCCCTTTCAGGATGTGAAAACACAGGATACTAGCCCCAAATACCTGAGGTGCATATCAAAGGAATGATTTCAGTGAGCCCAGACTCTTGCACCTCCCCATACATGGAAAAGCGCTAAATTCCTTAACTTGAGATATCTGGTGTTCTTTCATTAGCAATAATTTTTAGACATTCAGACTACCTGCCCTTTGTTGTAAAACTCCTATATATCCTGGTTCCCCCCCACCCCCACCCCGCCCTTTGCCTCTTTGGAGCAGTTTTCTCAGGGTTACTTGAGATCCTGCCTCCTGGGCTTGAATTCCTAAGAATATCCACCAAATAAAACATAACTCTCAACTTTTAGGTTGTGTAATTTTTTTCAGTCGACAAACAGAACCTACTTTAGTTAGTTTAAGAGGATTAGGAGTTTATATAAGAATAGTGTACAGTTCATGGATTTTCTGAAGGACACCCTTGGTGAGGTTTGCCCCATGAAGCCCCCAACTTATGTTGCTTTGCCTGGGCTCCCTCTCCCAATGCTGGATGCTGAGTACCTGGGCCTTTGCCACTCTGCCTTGAGCACACCTTGTCACATTTCTCCAAATTCTCCAAGCCTGATTCTCACATAGAAGTGTCTGATTGGAGGAGCCCATGTCACATGCCTGTTCTAGCTACAAAGGGGATGGGGAAAGTGAGTTTCCGGCTTCTGCCTTGGGGAGCCAGAGCTCATGAAATAGAGTTCCTCAGAGCCTGCTTCAATACTTACTTAAATGCCTTCTCTGCAATGCTTTCTGTACTTTCCGTGCAAGGGCTTGATTGTCCTCTGGGGTCCTATAACACTTTACACATAACTCCACTAAGGTAGTCATTAAACTGATTGTCAAGACATGTCTGCAGCTGCATTCCCTTATTTACTAGCATTGTGCCTGGTACAAAGAAGATAGTTAACAAGTGTTTGTATGAATAAAGTAGTAAATACACCACAGTAGATTAATTTTTCCAAAGTAGCTCTTCCTTCACATCACCCTTGGCTTATCATCCTCCGGCAACATTCTGTTACTCTCACTGAGAGAATTGGGCACCTCAGTGCTCGCTGTGTTTCTGAGAGTCACAGACAATATTGCTGCACCATCTGTCTACCAGATCTCCCTGCCATCTGAGACACACCCTCCTCTCCAGTTGGGCTGGTGCCACTTTCCTTAGCATGACACCGGGCATCTTTCTTGTGCCTTTACCTACAATATTCTTTGCTGCTGGTAACAGCCATTCCCCTCGACTCTCTCCTCCCTTTTCCTGAGAGCTGGTCTCACCGACATGGAGCCCTCTGTGTTCCCCCCGTGGGAGGTTGTCCCTTCTCTGTATTCTCCTTCCCTGTGGCAGCTACTATCACTGCTGGCTGGAGACACCAGATGCTGGTCGAATGCATCAGCACTGGGAATCTCTGGTGTGCCCTGAGAAGGCCCTGGGAATAGATGGATATTATGAATGCATTAGCGTTGGAGACACTGCCAAAGTTGGCAGATGTGAAGCCAAATCTGGCCTCCGTATTCCAACCCCAAATGAAATCTAGAGACAGAGTTTTGGGTGAAGTGGAAAAGAAAAGCTTTATTGACTTGCCAGGCGAAGGGGGCCACAGCAGGCTAATGCCCTCAAAACTGTGTGTCCAACCTGGGGGGAGGGGTGGTTTGTGAGGAGTTTTATAGTCCAGGGTGGGGTTGCTGATAAGGATCAGGTTGCGTGCAGGGACCACATTCCTTCAATCCAGAGATCATCTGGCATCAGGTAATGATGGGTGAATTGTGACCTTCTCTGGAATGAAGAGTGCTTCACCAAGTAGTTAACATCTTCCATTTGGTGGGGGTTTTAGTTTGGCAGAAGAGCTCAAAGATATTGCATGTGTATCCCTTGAGGGGGAACCAGGACCCTGCCTCAAGGCTGCACTGTTGTTTCTTGGCTGCTCCTCCCTTGTCTCTGCATCCCCTCCCTTCCCTGATTAGCAGCTGTTTGAACCTGCCCTTTGGAACTCAGGAAAGGGGACACAGAAAGGCTTTTGTCTCCCCAGGAGCCCCACAGGGTTCTGCTGAGTTTCAGATGTTCTGTTTCCCTTGGACCTTCCTTCCTGACCACCAGCCTGTGGGCTGCAGGTGTTCATAATCTTTCCTTCCTTGCTGCCTGCCCTGTGGATACGGGGCTTCCTCAATTTCAGCCCCACAACTGTCCTCATAAAAAATCCATATGTATATAGATATCTCCCCTGATTCTGGCCTCTGACAGATGCAATGACATGAATGGGTCCTGGGGAAGTGATTTAGGTTTCCTGCCTAGATAGGATAACTCCTGCACATTTCACAGCCCTTCTCCCAACCAGGAGCATCCTCACTCTGCACGCCCAAGAAGCCCTCTAAACTTGGAGTGTGTGGAAGGGAGGGGGACTCTGGCTCTTGTCTGAGGTCTCGGCAGTCATTTGTGTCCCTCTGCACCTCTGGCCTCATGCTTTGCATTCCAGAATCTTTGTGGTCTGGCCTGGCTTGCATGGACCTACAGAGTTTGGGCGTTTCTAGAAAGGTAGTGCCCCTTCTACTCTATGAGGTCTAGTTTCTTGGACTGTTTCTGAGGCCAGCTCCAACCAAATGTCCCTTAGAGTACCTGCTCCTCACTGTACACTCCTGGGGAGGGCTTCTCAGGGTTTGTCTGCTGTGTGTATTTTTACTTTGGTGAGATTCCCGTATTCTCAGTTTTCCTATTTTCCTGGGGGACTAAACAAGGAGACCCAAGCACATCCTGTAGAAATACTGTCAGGTCAATCCAAGGGTAGAGGTAGGTTTGCCTGCCCGTGGCCATCAGACATGAAGAGAAAACACAGGAACAGTGACTGGGGTCCTTGCTGCCAGGCTTGCAGAGCTGCCTGTGTTTGAGCTCAACCCCATTCTGCTGTAAGAACACAGCTCTGGACAGTGTCGTCCTCCAGGTCAACAGGGCAAAAATTCATGAGATTTAACAGCGTTGAAACCTTATTTAAAAGGTTAGAAAACTGCCAGATGCTGTCATCAGTTCCAATGACTAGAAGTGCTGGCCAGTGCCTCAGTGGGAGACTGAGGCTGCGCCTGAAAAGGTTGTGAAGCACCTACTCAGAAAGTTCTTTTTGTTAAAAAATTATGAGCATTATTCTAAGGAAGTGAGTTAGAGAGACAAACGTTCATGTCTTCTTGGGTGGTGTCTTCTCTCCAGGGCGTGCCTTTAGTTTGGGGGTGTTCCTCTGGTATTCACATTGTCAACGGTGAGCCGAGAATAGCAGGTAGGAAGCACTTCCCATTTGTTCATGATATTTTTCTTCCAGTGATCAGAGAAGAACACCGAATCATTCAGGAAATGCCAGAGACTTGGTTTATAACTGTCAGGATCATTTTCTTGAACTTTTGCTTATCTTATAATGTCCAGGGTGGAAAGAACTAGAATGGATGAGTTTATCTATCCAAGTCATCTGGACAGGGCTTCAATGAAAATTCCAACATGAGCATGGGCAGATTATGGGAGAGCATCCCATGGCTTTTTTGAAATTAGATTTGCTCTTTAAAATTTTCCTGGGCTTCCCTGGTGGCGCAGTGGCTGCGAGTCCGCCTGCCGATGCAGGGGACGCGGGTTCGTGCCCCAGTCCGGGAAGATCCCACATGCCGCGGAGCGGCTGGGCCCGTGAGCCATGGCCGCTGAGCCTGCACGTCCGGAGCCTGTGCTCCGCAACGGGAGAGGCCACAACAGTGAGAGGCCCGCGTACCGCAAAAAAAATAAAAATAAAAATTTTCCTAATCCCCCTGCCTGGGTCCTCCCCTTCATTTTGAGCTTTCATATCTTAAATGGTGACACTGCTAAACACACTATTAAATCAATTTAATATTTATATTCCATCCATGAATATTCCATCAGTGGAGGCAGGACAGAGAGGGAGACGTTGAAGCAGGAAGCCTGAAGCCTTCTCTCCCCCCTCGCCCCATGTGCCCGTGTTAATTCCGTACTTATCTGGAGCAGAGGCAGAGGAAGTAACTGGTATGGTGGACGGTGGCTCTTCGTCCATTGGTGTGGAAATATTCCGATATTTTAACAAATATTTCCATGTAAGGAAATCCCTCTGATGTCTGCCCACCTCTCCTTCTTTCCTCTTCTCCCATCTGCAGTTGACAGGGAGCTGTGGAAGCTACAGGTGACCCCAGATCTGCTTTTGTGGGCAGCTATTTTAGGCTTCCCAGTACACCACCCTAGAGACTGTACTGGAAAACTAAAATGCACTGCTGATTACTGAGAATTCCCTGACAGTCTTTCTCCATTTAAACGTATCTTTTCAGCCTCATTTGATTAAACAGGAAGAATTCTCAGACAATTTTCAAGTTAAAATATGATTAGTCCTGTCCAGGATGTTCAATTCAAAGAATGGTCATTTATGCATATAATTTTGTGGGTTTTCTCTCACTGACTTCTTCATCATTATCTGTATTATCATTCAGCCTCTATGTGGAAGTCATTTTTCATGGCTGGTTTGTTCTCATGCATCCTTTTTCTCTGGGTTTCTTTGTAGTCTCCTCCCCACCACCTGCCCCACAGGAAGTGTTAGGGCAGAGGGCAGACTGCTGTAACCCCTGACAAACAAAAGCACCCTTTAGGGTAGTAAAAGCGAGAAGTATTTCACATTCACTTTAGCTTTTATGTAATCTCATTTCTACTTCAGCTCATCCTTTCCTACAATATCCAGGAACAAAATAATGTGGAGGCTTGAATCTGGTCCAGTGAATTGCAGCTAGGTTTAATAACATGAGCGTATGTAGGAATTGACGGCTCAGGTCTGGAGGAGGTGGGTCTGGGCTTGAATTCCAGCTGCACCATTGTGCAAACCAAGGAGGTCAGAATCAGAGAAGGAGAAGCGACAGCAGAACAATAAACGGGCAGGACTGCAGCAGCTCGTTCTCTGTGGTCTTGGCAAGCTGTGTTAGTTGCAGTTTTGCCCACTTGGGGTCTATGCCCAACCTCTCTGGTGGGGGAGGGTGGCCTTGGGGGCCCCGCAGTGCCCAGGCTGAGAGTTATTCACCTTCCATTCCCAAGACCTGTCCACTACACCTCCGGATCCTAGCTCCACGGCACCCCACAAAAACAAGTGGCACGTTTGGGTGGGGTTCCAACAGGCTGAGAGAAAACTGATCACAGCACGTCCCATAGACGTAGGACAACAAACAATAAATTATAAGAATACTCAGAGATTTAAGCACTAAACAAACAAACAAAATAGCTTCTGGAACTAAAACCCATAACTTTTAAGCTAAAAATATTGAATAATGAATTGAAGAAGAAAAAAGTCAGTGTTAGGCTTGAGTTAGTGGGTTTGAAGCCAGTGAGAGAGGTATCTAAAAAGTACAGAGCAAAAGTACAAAGAAACAGAAACATGAAAAAAGGTAAGATTTTGATGAGACCAGTAAAACTAGCACGGTAATGACAGGCATCCCAGAAGGAAGGAAAGGAATACATTGTATTGACAATGCATGGCCCTTCATCCTCAAGTGGGGTCTGGGCATCAGCAGCCCTGGAGGTTATGGAAATGAGGGCTTGGCCACCCAGACATGCCAAGCCAGAACCTGCATTTGGAAAAGATGCCAGGTGGTTGTCTGCACATGTACATTGGAGGTGCACTGATCCACTATAAATAAGCCTGCCAATGCATTACTGCAGTCTTACTCTCTCCACTCCCATGTCCTATGAAGATGAAAGCTGTCCCTACTGCTTGTCTGAGGCACTTATTAAATCCTACACAAAGGTATCAGACCAGGAGTGGAGTATTCCTCAGAGACCCAAGTGCTTACTCATTTATCAGAAATGGATGGGGCAATTCTACATATAGACTGAGTGCCCAAACTTAAATGTCTGACCTGGGGACAGCCAGCAGATATCAACAACAGAATGGCAACCAGTAAGAGAGCAAGACAGAGACAAGTGCACAATGACACCAGTGGTGGTATGTGCAGGGAGGACAGGTGTGGTGGCTACAGAGGGCAGATGTGGTGGGTGCAGACAGGATATATATGGCAGGTGCAGGGAGGACAGGTGTGGTGGGTGCAGGGGAGCAGGTGTGGTGGGTGCAGACAGGATATATATGGCAGGTGCAGGGAGGACAGGTGTGGTGGGTGCAGGGGAGCAGGTGTGGTGGGTGCAGACAGGATATATATGGCAGGTGCAGGGAGGACAGGTGTGGTGGGTGCAGGGGAGCAGGTGTGGTGGGTGCAGACAGGATATATATGGCAGGTGCAGGGAGGACAGGTGTGGTGGGTGCAGGGGAGCAGGTGTGGTGGGTGCAGACAGGATATATATGGCAGGTGCAGGGAGGACAGGTGTGGTGGGTGCAGGGGAGCAGGTGTGGTGGGTGCAGACAGGATATATATGGCAGGTGCAGGGAGGACAGGTGTGGTGGCTACAGAGGGCAGATGTGGTGGGTGCAGACAGGATATATATGGCAGGTGCAGGGAGGACAGGTGTGGTGGGTGCAGGGGAGCAGGTGTGGTGGGTGCAGACAGGATATATATGGCAGGTGCAGGGAGGACAGGTGTGGTGGGTGCAGGGGAGCAGGTGTGGTGGGTGCAGACAGGATATATATGGCAGGTGCAGGGAGGACAGGTGTGGTGGCTACAGAGGGCAGATGTGGTGGGTGCAGACAGGATATATATGGCAGGTGCAGGGAGGACAGGTGTGGTGGCTACAGAGGGCAGATGTGGTGGGTGCAGACAGGATATATATGGCAGGTGCAGGGAGGACAGGTGTGGTGGGTGCAGGGGAGCAGGTGTGGTGGGTGCAGACAGGATATATATGGCAGGTGCAGGGAGGACAGGTGTGGTGGCTACAGAGGGCAGATGTGGTGGGTGCAGACAGGATATATATGGCAGGTGCAGGGAGGACAGGTGTGGTGGCTACAGAGGGCAGATGTGGTGGGTGCAGACAGGATATATATGGCAGGTGCAGGGAGGACAGGTGTGGTGGCTACAGAGGGCAGATGTGGTGGGTGCAGACAGGATATATATGGCAGGTGCAGGGAGGACAGGTGTGGTGGGTGCAGGGGAGCAGGTGTGGTGGCTGTAGGGGGAGGTTAATATCTGTCTTTGCTTGTAAAAGGCTACTGCATATTTTCTCTGTAGGTAAGTGGGTATAGCCTGTGAGCTTCTCAGATTTTTCAATGAAAGGTGGATAGCACCATTTTCTATTAAAAATTTCAACTCCAAATGTTGTCAATAAATTAAAAATTCAAAACAGACCCTTCTGGCTTCTGCTCTTTACATTTTCTTTTCCAGAGGAGCCTCTACTCTTAGGGCTCACTGTCTGGTATTACTCATTATGGTCCCAGGATAGCCATCAATCTAGAAGTCCTGTGCCTGCCCTTGCAGGGTTGCCTGGGTGGCACCCTGTGCCCCAACGCACTCTCTCCAACTCCCAGAACCACTGCTTCTTCCTGCTTGTTTTCTTAAAATTTTATATTGGAGTATAGTTGATTTACAATGTTGGGTTTGTTTCAGGTATGTAGCATATATATATTATTTTCCAGTTTCTCTTCCCCTATAGGTTATTACTGAGTATTGAGTAGAGTTCCTGTGTTATACAGTAGGTCATTGTTGATTATCTATTTTATATATATTACTGTGTATATGTTGATCCCAACCTCATAATTAGTCCTTGCCCCCAATCTTTCCTCTGTGGTAACCATAAGTTTGTTTTTGAAGTCTGTGACTCTGTTTCTGTTTAATAAATTATCTCATTTATATCATTATTTTAAGATTCCACATTTAATTGGTGTCATATGATATTTGTCTTTCTCTGTCTTCTTTACTTCACTTAGTATGATAATCTTTAGGTCCATCCATGTTGCTGCAAATGGAATTATTTCATTCTTTTTAATGGCTGAGTAATATTCCATATATATATATTCCATATTCTAATATATATATATTCCATTATATATATATATTCCATTATATATATATAATGTGTGTATATATATATATATATATATACACACACACACACACACACACCACAACTTCTTTATCCATTCATCTGTCAATGGACATTTGAGTTACTTCCATGTCTTGGATGTTGTAAATAGTGCAGCAAAGAACATTGGGGGTGCACTTGTCGTTCCAAACTATGGTTTTCTCAGGGTATATGCCCAGAAGTGGGATTGGTGGATCATATGGTAGTTCTATTTTTAGTTTTTTAAGGAACCTCCATACTGTTCTCCATAGTGATTGTACCAATTTACATTCCCAACAACAGTGTAAAAGGGTTCCCTTTTCCTCAAACCCTTTCCAGCATTTATTGTTTGTAGACATTTTTATGACGGCCATTCTGACTGCTGTGAGGTGATACCTCATTGTAGTTTTGATTTGCATTTCTCTAATAAGTAATATTGAGCTTCTTTTCATGTGCTTTTTGGCCATCTGTATATCTTCTTTGAAGGAATGTCTATGTAGGTCTTCTGCCAATTTTGGATTGGGTTGTTTGTCTTTTTGATATTGAACTGCTTGTAAAATTTGGAGATTAATCCTTTGTCAGTTGCTTCATTTGCAAATATTTTCTCCCATTCTCAGGGTTTTCTTTTCATCTTGTTTATGGTTTCCTTTGCTGTGCAAAAGCTTTTAAGTTTCATTAGTTCCCATTTGTTTATTTTTGATTTTATTTCCATTTCTCTAGAAGGTGGGTCAAAAATTATCTTGCTGTGATTTATGTCATAGAGTGTTCTTCCTATGTTTTCCTCTAAGAGTTTTATAGTATATGCCATTACATTTAGGCCTTTAATCCATTTTGAGTTTATATTTGTGTATAGTGTTAGGGAGTGTTCTAATTTCATTCTTTTACATGTAGCTGTCCAGTTTTCCCAACACCACTTATTGAAGAGGCTCTCTTTTCTCTATTGTATATTATTGCCTCCTTTATCAAAGATAAGGTGACCATATGTGCATGGGTTTATCTCTGGACTTTCTATCAAGTTACATTGATCTATATTTCTGTTGCTGTGCCAATACCACACTGTCTTGATTACTATATCTTTGTAGTGTAGTCGGAAGTCAGGGAGCCTGATTCTTCAAGCTCGTTTTTCTTTCTCAAGATTGCTTTAGATATTCGGGGTCTTTTGTGTTTCCATACAAGCTGAAATTTTTTGTTCTAGTTCTGTGAAAAATGCCAGTGGTAGTTTAATAGGGATTGCACTGAATCTGTAGATTGCTTTGGGTAGTATAGTCATTTTCACAATGTTAATTCTTCCAATCCAAGAACATGGTATATCTCTCCATCTGTTTTTATCATCTTTAATTTCTATCATCAGTGTCATAGTTTTCTGCATAGAGGTCTTTTTTCTCCTTAGGTAGGTTTATTCCTAGGTATTTTATTCTTTGTGTTGCAATGGTAAATGGGAGTGTTTCCTTAATTTCTCTTCCAGATTTTTCATCATTAGTGTATAGGAATGCAAGAGATATCTGTGCATTAACTTTGTATCCTGCTACTCTATGACATTCATTGATTAGCTCTAGTAGTTTTCTGGTAGCATCTTCAGGATTTTCTGTGTATAGTATCATGTGCTCTGCAAGCAGTGGCAGTTTTATTTCTTCTTTTCTGATCTGTATTCCTTTTATTTCTTTTTCTTCTCTGATTGCTGTGGCTAAAACCTCCAAGACTATGTTGAGTAATAGTGGTGAGAGTGGACAACCTTGTCTTGCTTCTGATCTTTGAGGAAAGGTTTTCAGTTTTTCACCATTGAGAACAATATAGGCTGTGGGTTTGTCATAGGTGGTCTATATTATGTCGAGGTAAGTTCCCTCTATGCTTACTTTCTGGAGGGTTTTTATCATAAATGGGTGTTGAATTTTGTCAAAAGCTTTCTCTGTATCTATTGAGATGGTCATATGTTTTTTCTCCTTCAATTTGTTAATATGGTGTATCACATTGATTGATTTGTGTATATTGAAGAATCCTTGCATTCCTGTGATAAACCTGACTTGTTCACGGTGTCGGATCCTTTTAATGTGCTGTTGGATTCTGTTTGCAAGTATTTTGTTGAGGATTTTGCATTTATGTTCATCAGTGATATTGGCCTATAGTTTTCATTTTTTGTGACATCTTTGTCTGGTTTTGGTATCAGGGTGATGGTGGCCTTGTCGAATGAGTTTGGGAGTGTTCCTCCCTCTGCTATATTTTGGAAGGGTTTGAGAAGGATAGTTGTTAGCTCTTCTCTAAATGTTTGTTAGAATTCGCCTGTGAAGCCATCTGGTCCTGAGCTTTTCTTTCTTGGAAGATTTTTAATCACAGTCTGAATTTCAGTGCTTGTGATTGGTTAGTTTGTATTTTCTATTTCTTCCTGGTTCAGTCTCAGAAGGTTGTGCATTTCTAAGAATTTGTCCATTTCTTCCAGGTTGTCCCTTTTTTTGACATCTAATTGCTTCTAGTAATCTCTCATGATTCTTTGTATTTTGGCAGTGTCAGTTGTTACTTCTCCTTTTTCATATCTAATTCTATTGATTTGAGTCATCTCTCCTTTTTTCTTGATGAGTCTGGCTAATGGTTTATCAATTTTGTTTATCTTCTCAAGAATCAGCTTTTAGTTTTATTGATCTGTGCTATTGTTTCTTCATTTCTTTTTCATTTATTTCTAATCTGATCTTTATGATTGCTTTCCTTCTGCTAACTTTGAGGGTTTTTTGTTCTTTCTCTAATTGCTTTAGGTGTAAAGTTCGGTTGTTTATCTGAGATGTTTCTTTTTCTTGAGGTACAATTGTATTGCTATAAACTTCCCTCTTAGAACTGCTTTTGCTGCATCACATAGGTTTTGGGTCATCGTGTTTTCATTGCCATTTGTTTCTAGTTTTTTTTTAATTTCCTCTTTGCTTTCTTCAGTTAGCTCTTGCTTATTTTGTAGTGTATTGATTAGCCTCCATTTTTTGGTATTTTTTTCAGATTTTTTTCCTGTACTTGGTATCTAGTCTCATAGCATTGTGGTTGGAGAAGATACTTGATATGATTTCAATTTTCTTAAATTTACCAAGGCTTGATTTGTGATCCAAGATATGATCTATCCTGGAGATTGTTCCATGAGCACTTGAGAAGAAAGTGTAATCTGCTGTTTTTGGATGGAATGTCCTATAAATATCACTTAAGTCCATCTTGATTATTGTATCATTTAAAGCTTGTGTTTCCTTCTCTATTTGCATTTTGGATGATCTGTCCATTGGTGAAAGTGGGGTGTTAAAGTCCCTTACTATGATTGTGTTACTGTCGATTTCCCCTTTTATGGCTGTTAGTATTTGCCTTATGTATTGAGGTGCTCCTATGTTGGGTGTGTAAATATTTAAAATTGTTCTATCTTCTTCTTAGATTGATCCCTTGATCATTATGTAGTATCGTTCTTTGTCTCTTGTAATAGTCTTTATTTTAAAGTCTATTTTTTCTGATATGAGAATTGCTACTCCAGCTTCCTTTTGATTTCCATTTGCCTGGAATATCTTTTTCCATCCCCTCACTTTCAGTCTGTATGTTTCCCTAAGTCTGAAGTGGGTCTCTGGTAGGCAGCATATATACAGATCTTGTTTTTTTATACATTCAACCAGCCTATGTCTTTTTGTTGGAGCACTTAATCCATTTACATTTAAAGTAATTATCGATATATATGTTCCTATTACCGTTTTCTTAATTGTTTTGGGTTTGTTATTATAGGTCTTTCCCTTCTTTTGTGTTTCCTGCCTAGAGAAGTTCCTTTAGCATTTGTTGTAAAGCTGGTTTGGTGGTGCTGAATTCTCTTAGCTTTTGCTTGTCTGTAAAGATTTTAATTTCTCCGTTGAATCTGAATGAGATCCTTCTGGGTAGAGTAATGTTTTTCTCCTTCATCACTTTAAATATGTCCTGCCACTCCCTTGTGGCTTACAGAGTTTCTGCTGAAAGATCAGTTGTTAACCTTATGGGGATTCCCTTGTATGTTATTTGTTGCTTTTCCCTTGCTGCTTTTAATATTTTTTCTATGTATTTAATTTTTGATAGTTTGATTAATATGTGTCTTGGCATGTTTCTCCTTGGATTTATCCTGTATGGCATTCTCTGCACTTCCTGGGCTTGATTAACTATTTCCTTACCCATATTAGGGAAGTTTTCAACTATAATCTCTTCGAATATTTTCTCAATCCCTTTCTTTTTCTCTTCTTCTCCTTTGGGACCCCTATAATTCGAATGTTTGTGCATTTAATGTTTTCCCAGAAGTCTCTAAGACTGTCCTCAATTCTTTTCATTCTTTATTCTTTATTCTACTTTGCGGTACTTATTTCCACTATTTTATCTTCCAGGTCACTTATTCGTTCTTCTGCCTCAGTTATGCTTCTATTGATTCCTTCTAGAAAATTTTAAATTTCATTTATTGTTTTGTTCATCATTGTCTGGTTGCTCTTTAGTTCTTCTAAGTCCTTGTTAAAAGTTTCTTATATTTTCTCCTTTCTATTTCCAAGATTTTGGATCATCTTTACTATCATTACTCTGAATTCTTTTTCAGGTAGACTGCCTATTTCCTCTTCATTTGTTTGGTCTGGTGGGTTTATAGCTTGCGCCTTCATCTGCTGTGTATTTCTCTGTCTTCTCATTTTGCTTAACCTACTGTGCTTAACCTACTTTTCACAGGCTGCAGGTTTGTAGTTCCGTTGTTTTTGGTTTCTGCCCCCAGTGGGTAAGGTTTGTTCACTGGGTTGTGTAGGCTTCCTGGTAGAGGTGACTGGTGCCTGTGCTCTGGTGGATGAGGCTCGATATTGTCTTTCTGGTGGGCAGGACTTCATCCGATGGTCTGTTTTGGAGTTCTGTGACCTTATTATGATTTTAGTCAGCCTCTCTGCTAATGGGTGGGGTTGTGTTCCTCTCTTGGTAGTTGTTTGCCATAGGGTGTCCAACACTGTAGCTTGCTGGTCGTTGAGTGGAGCTGGGTCTTAGAGCTGATATGGAGATCTCTGGGAGAGCTTTCACCATTTGATATTACATGGAGCTAGGAGGTCTCTGTTTGACCAGTGTCCTGAACTCAGCTCTCCCTCCTCTGAGGCTCAGGTCTGACATCTGGCCAGAGCATGAAAACCCAGAAAGAAAGAGAGAGAGAGAGAGAGAGAGAGAGAGAGAGAGAGAGAGAGAGAGAGAGAGAGAAAGAAAGAAAAAGGTTACTAAAATAAAAAATTATTAAAAATAAAGTATTTAAAAGTAATTAAAAATGAAAGAAAGAAAAAGAGAGCAATCAAATGAAAAAACAAATCCGCCAATGATAACAAGCACTAAAAACTGTACTAAAAAAAATAACTGGACTGACAGAACTCTAGGACAAATGGTAAAAGCAAAGCTATACAGACAAAATCACAGAAAGAAGCATACACATACACACTCACAAAAAGAAAAAGGAAAAAAATATATATATCTTTATATAAAAAAGGAAGATAACAAACAAATCAATAAACAAATCTACCAATGATAATAAACTCTAATTACTAAACTAAGATAAACATAAAACCAAAAACAAAATAGATGCAGAAAGCAAACTCCAAGTCTACAGTTGCTCCCAAAGTCCACCACCTCAATTTTGGGATGATTCGTTGTCTATTCAGGTATTCCACAGATGCAGGTACATCAAGTTGATTGTGAAGATTTAATCTGCTGCTCCTGAGGCTGCTGGGAGAAATTCCCCTTTCTCTTCTTTGTTTGCACAGCTCCTGGGGTTCAGCTTTGGATTTTGCCCTGCCTCTGTGTGTACATCACCTGAGAGCGTCTGTTCCCTGCCCAGACATGATGGAGTTAAAATAGCAGCTGCTTATGGGGCTCCAGCTCACTGAGGCTGGGGGGGAGATAGGGGTACGGAATGTAGTGTGAGCCTGTGGTGGCAGAGGCTGGTGTGATGTTGCAGCAGCCTGAGGTGTGCCGTGTGTTCTCTCAGGGAAGTTGTCTGTGGATCATGGGACCCTGGCAGTGGCGGGCTGCACAGGCTCCTGGGAGGGGAAGTGTGGATAGTGACCTGTGCCTGCACACAGGATTCTTGGTGGCTGCAGCAGCAGCCTTAGCATTTCATGCCCATCTCTGGTGTCCACGCTGATACCCCCAGCTCTCGCCCATCTCTGGAGCTTGTTTAGGCAGTGCTCTGAATCCCCTCTCCTCACACACACCCCAAAAATGGTCCTTTGCCTCTTAGACAGTTCCAGACTTTTTCCAGGACTCCCTCCTGGCTAGCTGTGGTGCACTAGCCCCATTTAGGCTGTGTTCACACAGCCAACCCAAGTCCTCTCCCTGGGATCTGACCTCTGAATCCCGAGCCTCAGCTCCCAGCCCCCATTTGCCCCAGTGGCTGAGCAGACAAATGTCTCAGGCTTGTGATTGCTGTTTGGCACCAATCCTCTTTGTGGGGATCTCTTCACTTTGCCCTCTGCACCCCTATTGCTGTGCTCTCCTCTGTGGCGCCAAAGCTTCCCCCCTCCACCACCCACAGTCTCTGCCTGCGAAGGGGCTCCTAGTGTGGGGAAACTTTTCCTCCTTCACAGCTCCCTCCCAGAGGTGCAGGTCCTGTCCCTATTCTTTTGTCTCTGTTTTTTCTTTTTTCTTTTGCCCTACACAGGTACATTCTTGCCTTTTGGGAGGTCTGCGGTCTTCTGCCTGCGTTCAGTAGGTGTTCTGTAGGAGTTGTTCCACACGTAGGTGTATCTCTGATGTATTTGTGGGGAGGAAGATTATCTCCACGTCTTACTCTTTCACCATCTTGAAGGTCTGTCTAGATACTTTTTCATTTCTTCTTTGACCCACTGATTCTTCAGGAGCATGTGGTTTCATTTCCATATATTTGTAAGTTGTCCAGCTTTCTTCTTGTTATTGATGTCTAGTTTCACACCATTGTAATTGTAAAAGATCATTGATATGATTTCTTTCTTCTTAAATTTCTTAAGACTTGTTTTGTGACTTAACATATGATCTATCCTGCAGAATGCTCAGTGTGTGCTTGAGAAGAATGTGCATTTTGCTACTATTGGATGGAATGTTCTGTATATGACTGTTAGGACTATTTCTTTTAAAGTGTAGTTTAAACACAATATTTCTTCATTGATTTTCTATCTGGATGATCTTTCTTTACATAGGACATTGAAATCCACTGATCTGTTAATAGTTGCTTAATATAGTTAGGTGTTCTGATGTATAATGCACATATATTCACAATTGTAAAAGCTATCAATGAATTGACTCCTTTATTTTTATATAGTGACTTTTTTGTCTCTTAATAGTTTTTGACTTAAAGTCTATTTTTTCTGACATAAAAAATCTACTTCTCTCTTTTGGTTTTCATTTGCATGGAATATCTTTTTCCATCACTCCACTTTGAGCCTGTGTGTATCCTGTGGCAGCATATAGTTGGGACTTGTTTTTTCTCATTTGTTTTTCTTTTTTCTTTTTTTAAATCCATTCAGCCACTCTGTGCCTTTTGATTGGAGAATTTAATCCATTTACATTTAAAGTAATTGTTGATAGGTAAAGACTTACTATTGCTGTCTTGTTAATTATTGTTTTCTGGCTATTTTGTAGTTCCTTTGTATCTTTCTTGTTGTCTTCCTTTGTAAATTGATAATCTTCTGTAGTGGTATGTTTTCATTCTCTTCTCTTTATCTTGTGTGTATATGCTATAGGTTTTTGTAGTGTGGTTAACCTGAAGCCTTAATAAAATATCTTATAACAGTCTATTTTAACTAATGACTCAACTTTAATTGCATACAAAAAATCTATTGTTTTACTTCACACTACATTTAATGTTTTTGGTGTCACAATGTACATCTTTTAATCTTGTGTTTTCATTAACAAGTGACTGTAACTATAATTATTTTAATACTTTCATCTTTTAACCTTTATACTAGGGTTAAGTGATTCACACATCACCATTACAGTGTTAGAGTATTCTGAATTTGACTGTATACTTACCAGTAAATTTTATACTTTCCTTTTTTCATGTTATTAATTAGCATGTTTTCATTTCAGCTTGAAGGATTTTCTTCAGCATTTCTTGCAAGGCTGGTCTAGTGGTAATGAACTCCCTCAGCTTCTGTTTGTTTGGGAAAGTCTTTATCTTTCCTTCATTTCTGAAGGACAGCTTTGCTAGGTAAAGTGTTTTTGGTTGGCAGGGTTTTTTTCTTCCATCACTTTGACTATATCATCCCATTCTCTTGTGAATTGTTAAGGTTTCTACTGAGAAATCCACTGATAGCCTTGTGGGGGATTCCTTTGTATGAGAGAAATTTATTTTCTCTTGCTGCTTTTAAAATTCTCTTTGTCTTTGATTTTAGACACTTTTATTATAATGTGTCTTAGAGAAGAATATTTTAGATTGAAATTTTGGGGTGATTTATTAGCTTCATGAACTTGGATTATAAAAATCTTCCCCCAGATTTGGGAGTTCTTAGCCATTATTTCTTTTAAGTAAGCTTTCTGCCTCCTTTCCTCTCTTCCCCTTCTGGGACTACAATGATACATAGGTTTTTTATTGTAGGCTTTCTTCATTTCTCTTCATTCTCTTTTCTTTTTCCTCCTCTGATTGGATAATTTCAAATGACTTGTCTTTGAGCTCACTGATTCTTCTGCTTAATCCAGTCTGCTGTTGAAGCTCTCTCTTGAATTTTTCAGTTCAGTCATTGTATTCTTCAGCTCCAAAATTTCTGTTTGGTTCTTTTTAATGTTTTCTGTCTCTTCGTTGAACTTCTCATTTTGTTCTTGTTTTGTTTTCCTATTTTTTCTAACTTGTTTACTTGAGTTCTCTTGTAGCTCTCTGAGCATCTTTAGAACAATTATTTTGAATTCTGTGTCTGACAATTCCTGAATCTCCATTTCTTTGGGGTCAATCATTGGAAGTTTACACTCTTTCTTTGGTGGAGTCATGTTTCCCTGATTCTTCTTGTTCCCTGTAGCCTGGCACAAGTGCCTGCACATGTGGAGAAGCAGCCATCTCTTCCAGTCTTTATGGAAAATATCTTCACCTGCAGTTGGGGACATGCTTGAGAGTACCATGACCTGAGAACAGGGCACCAATTGTGAGGGCATGTGGCAGCTCTAGTTCCAGGGTGCATGGTGATTTGTTGGCTCAGCATGCTGGAGTCCACATCATTGATACTGTGTGGTCCTTGGTGAGTGGTGTGGATGGTCCACAGAGACTACAAGGACTGTTGTGGTCCTCAGTGGTGCCTCCAGTTCCTGCAGCTAGGGACCAGGGTTGATGAAAGTGGTGATCAGAGCTGGTGGTGTACATACACTTGGCTGCAGGGGCCAGCAGCAGGTGCCTGTGTGGTGGCAAGGGCCAGTTACAAACACGCATATACTGATGGGGTTCTGGTGAAGCAGCAAGGGCTGAGGCCACCTGTAGTTGCACTGGAAGCTGCAGGGGCCCTGCTCTTGGTGTATACTTCCATAGCTGCTGGTTCTTGCCATGGGTACATGGCAGTGGAGGCTAGTTTTGGGAATCAGACTGGGGTCATGCAGGTGTACAGTTGGAGGGGCTAGCTACAGGTGAGTAGAGTAGTATAAGCCAGTGACAGGACATAGAACTGAACCAGGGCCCACAAGCAACTGTGAGGGCCTTGGCTATTGTGGTACAGTCCGGTGGCTGCAAGATCTTGCCACAGGAGTGGGAAGTCGAAGTCAGTGACTGGTGTCAGTCCAGTGGTGCATAAGAGCACAGCTGGAGGAGCTACCATGAGGGTGGTCACCTGCAGAACTCTAGGCTGGTATCTTGCATTTTCACAGCTGCTGGTGTGGGCCGGCTACTGGTCCTGGTCTCAGGCTATGGTGGGGCCTTGCGTGAAGGACTGGGAAGGGACTCAGATGGCTTGTGTCAGTGAACACAAATACTTGTGGGGCATAAACCATTAAAATCTTCAGGAGGTTTGCAGCAGCTGTGCTGGTCATTGGTTTCTTCAGTGATGAAAGCTACCAGAATCATCTATAGAGCAGGTCACTGGAAACCATAGTAACTCCTAGTGTGAGGCTGACACTGGTAGCCCCTGCTTTTCTTCCTTGTTCTTAACTGCTTCTATACAACTCAGGTTTGACAGTTTCTGGTTGGGGTGAAGCAAAAGTGGGTCTTTGGTGCAGTTCCCTGAAAGGCTGGGGAAGTAGGTTTGCTCATCCTGCTTTCTGTTGCCCAGTGAAGGAAATTGTTTCTAAATAGGAAGTTCCCACTTGGTGCTGAGCAGTGTTGGCTTGGGGAATGGGATGATGCAGGCAAAATGAAGCTTCCTGGGACTTGGTATGAAGCCAGTGAGACAACACCCATTCTTGTAGGGTGTGGAATGGGGACCTGACCAATGTTGTTTTCCTTCGTTTTTGTGTGGTTATTCTCAAGTTTTTTGTTCCACTATGTTGCTGAAGTTTCTTCAGAGGACTCTAGATCTCTCCCAGGGCTTTTTTTGGTGGATAGATTTTTGCAGCCATCAGCCTATAACAGAATCTGGTGCTTGTAATTATATGGTTTGGAACATGTGCACAGGAACAGTTGTCTTGATTTTTAGTAGCACTAGGGTCAAGGACCCCTTCCAACTTTTACACCTCAGTACCCCTGACAAGGGCCCAGCATCCTGTGCTTAGTTGTTCCAAGTCTGTTTCTTCGAGCCAACTAGCACATGAAGTCCTTTAGGGTGGAGGTTGGCCTTTTCTGACAGCATGCTGCTTGGTGTGTATGGTGCCTGGTGGCCACACTGTGTGTGTGTTTGCTCTGCTCATTGATGACTGGGTGCTGGGAGAAGCCCTACTTTCCTCGTTTCTCCAAAGAACCAAGACTTCAAGTCTGAAGTTGCCTCTGTGACAATAATTGGGTTCATCATGAGACAACAGAAGGAAGGATTGAAATGTGCCATGGGGACTGCTCAGGGGCCCCTTCTGACAGGAATTTCTGTTTCTTTGTGAAGTAGACGTCCCAGGATATTACTCATTTCTCTTCCAGTAAATATTTGGGGCTACGGAGAATGAAAAAGTGAACTGAAATTCTCCTTGGACCCAGCTAATAGGAAGGGCTCTTTCTCAGACCCTACAAGGCAACTCTGAAGAGCTTTTGGCAGGACTGGAAGAGGAGTGTGTACCGTAGGTGCGTAGGTCTGTGGGTTGGCCACAGGCCATTGGTGAGGACTCTGCTGGGCCTTATGGGGCTCTTCCACATGTCTTCCCTCTGGGGACACCAAGAGGTGGCAATACTTCCTGGGATTTTCTCTTCTCATAGCCGAACCTGAAGCTTCAGAGGGGCTTACAGTAACATGGGGTGCTTCTGTCTAGTCCACCCACTGGTCAAACAAACCACTGGCCAAGCCCAGAGTCAGTGGGGTAGGGAAGTAGATCTGTCTGTTTCACTGGAGACCACTGCAGAAGGCATGCAAGTGAAGTCCTATTGCAGAGATAAAAGGATGGGGAGTGATCCAATCTCCCCAAATAAGCAATGAGGTGTTGCTTTTATGACATCAGGAAACCTGGTGTCCAGTAGAGCGTAGCTCTGTTGTCCCCTAATTCTCTATAGCAAATGAAATCACATGTCATTTACATATCTCCGCATTGTTTTTATCTTTCTGTCTGCGATTTTGGGTAGTCCTTTCCGGATGGGTTACTGTTGGAGCCCTCCTCTTCCTGCTCTTCACAGAGGTTCACACAAGGCAACTGCTCCAAGGCAACAGGTCCAGGGGTCCCTCCTTAACCTCTAATGGGCTGCTCTGAGGTACCTAACAGTGATAACATGGACTAACATCCCCTGAGCATGCTGGAAGCAGGTCCAGGGATCCCTCCTTAACATCTAATGGGCTGCTCTGAGGTACCTAACAGTGATAACATGGACTAACTTCTCCTGAGCATGTGCTGGAAGCAGGTTCAGTGACTACATCTTCTTCTGTCCTTCATTAGCAGCATAAGTCACAAGGGGGCATGTTTTGGGAACACAAATTTCTCACAGAAACGTCACAACTGCTACGTGTTTCACTGATTACTATAATGTGAAATTTATCCGTATTAGAAAGATGCACTGGATGTTGACATGATTTACTAGAGAATACTACTTCCTAGTCATTGAATCTGATGCTTGTTACATCATGAGCATCAGCAGGTGTGGGATGGCTGCACAGAGGCAGTGGTGAGAAATGGTTTAGCACCGGTTTACCTGCATGCAGTTTGGAATCAGAGAACTGATTCTGGCTTGGCCACTTACAAGATCTGTGTCTCTCCATGTCTTGATATCCTTATCTATCCATTGAGGGTATAGCATACACACCTGGAGGAAGTTTGAGGATTAAATAAGATGATGTATGCATGGAGATAGTGTAAGACTTGATCCACTGCAGGGCTAATAAATGCTGCTTAGATGGTTGTGGTCCCAAGCACTGTGTTAGATTCTATGCGACTTCACCCCATTTAGGAATCCACAACAGCAGCTGGAGAAGGAGCTGAGGAGAAGGGGGACCAGTTGGTCATGTGGCTGGAAACAAAGACTTACTGATGGGCTCAAACTCAAGGTTTTGTGGATTCCAAAGTTTGCTTTGGTTTCCTTTTGAACATCCTGTGCTCCATACAGTTTGACTGCTAAAATAGTGCTTTGGATTTTGCAAGTTGGTCATAGAATGAGCAACTCCTCTGGGCTTCCATGGACCTGATATCAGTGTCCTTTTCCTCCACAGATTCCTGTGCTCCTGAACCTGAGCAGAGACCCTGAGGTCAGCCTGCCTGTGCCACCGCTCATGTATGCCCTTGCCCTCGGTGCCTGTCTGGGAGGTAAGGGGGTGTTAATGCATTTGAGGGAGGGCCCCCTGACACTGTGGTGAGCCTGAAGTGATGATTAATGCATGCCAAATTGAAAATAAAGTAAGAATAGTCCAGATGATTTCCTGAGTGGAAACCCATCTTCACCTTTGACTGGAGCAGTTCTAGGCATACTCAGTTCCTCTGCAAGGCCTGTCACTTCTTACTCTATGCAGAACTGCCCCTGACATTCTAAGTCTGTGGCCTGAGGATGATCATTATGACATCTCAAAGTTAACCTGCTCCCACACTGCATGCAGATGTGGCTTAGGTTTAGAAACAGATATTGAATCAGAAACCATCCTCAGTGGCAGCTTCTTATTCCCTTTTTAAGGAGTGTGTGTTGGGGGGGTGAAGTGATTAATGAGAAAGCTAAGAAGTAGAGACTCTAACCTAAGAGTAAGAAGAAGATTTTTAAAAATTCTTTTTGGCTGAAGGAGTGTGTTGTCCTGTGGAGTCATTGAAAAGCCAATTAGAAAAATGTTGGGAGAGACTAACCTCTCATGAGTAAACACAAAGGCTTTGGATGTGATTGTATTTGGAAAGAGGCCTAATCACCTTTGGGAACACAAGAGGATTGTGAGAGTCTTAGATAAACACACTGGATACCTTTTAAGTTTTTATTTTTACATCCAGATATTCTTAGATAGTCTAGCTTTCTCTGTTCTTTGATTTGTCTCAACTATTAGATCAACAGCCTTCTTTTTAGTTTATCTTCTTGTGTGTAAAGGGGGATTAATGTCATTCAGTGAAGTTGCGGTGATTTCTGGAGAGTTAATTCACCTAATCCAGCAACTGAGGCCTCACGTTCTGAGTGCAGGGTTGTTAAAATGGCCCCCATCTGAGATCAGCCCCAGGGAAAGCAATAACTGCATTCACAGCTACATTTAATATCAGTGGTAGAAAGAGAACCCAAAGACACCTGGAGATGTGTCCTCTGTGTGGAATTTTGTTCATTAAACCTTATTGAGCATCTTCTATACCCTGGCATTGTCCTTCAGAGTGGGGAGACAGTCACCTAAGCTAAGATTATAACATAAACATATCCTCTCATGGCCACGTGCATAGAGTGCTCAGGGGGTACCAGGGAGACTGGGGGAAAGTCAGGAATGGCTCTCCAGGGGGGAAGTTTTGAGCTGGGTCTCAAAGGATGAGAAGCCTCCTGGGCTAGTTCAGATTCCCCCAAAACATGTAGAATGAATATGGAGGGGATTATCAAGGAGAGAAGTTAATGTGGACCATTTGTATGGCTAATAACTTAAAATATGATTAAACATTTTTTGACTGAGCCCCTTTTGTAAACAGGGGTATAGCTATAGTGAACAATAAAAGTAGTAAGCCATGGGATCTTTTTAACCTAGTAGCTCTGGTCATTGAATGGTACTTTTTCCTGGTACAGTGGATGCCTACTTGTGCTGGGTGTTAGCTCTACATTTATTCTGTTGGGGGACCTTCTCTCATTAACTCAGAGTTTGACAATTTAAAAAATTCTGGTAAAATGTACATAGCATAAAGTTTACAATTTTAACCAATTTTAAGTGTACAGTTCAGTGACGTTAAGTGCACTCATATTGTGCAATCATCACCACTACCCATCTCCAGAACTTTTTCATCATCCCAAACTGAAACTTTGTACCCATTAAACCATAACTCCCCAGTCGCACAGGGTTTGACATTTTGAAGACCATTTTAAATAGAAATTTTCAGTTGGTTTGAGAAATGTCATTTGTTCTATAAATTGGGTGTGACTCACTAAATAGTTTGAAACAAAAAGTCTTTCCTGGTCTGCTCTCAGTACCTTTTGGTTGCTCTTTTTACTAAGAGCTAAGAACAATTCAAATAAGTCTTAAGAAAAACCTGCCTCAGCCTGGGTGTCCCAGAAGGCAGAGGTTGAGGCAAGTTTGCATGCTGAAGATTTATTGGGACATGTACTCCTAGGGCAGGAAGACTGTAGGAGGAAGTGATGTAAGGCAGTGAAGGAGAGAAAGCAAATACATGGTACATTACAAAGCTAGTAACAGCTTCAAAAGAAATCAAAGCCAATTTTTAGTTAGGTGGGGATGGGACATGTTCTAGATGGTTCCTGAAGAACAGAAAAGCTAAGTGAAATCTCTTAGTGCCTTTGTAGAGTGTGCAGTAAAGTGGGTTATGCTGCAGAACGAATGAGAGAAAAGCTTCAGAGACATGCTGGCCCTTTGCAGACTACACTGAAGTGGGGACAGGGCAGAGAGCCACCTTTTGAAGGGTAGACAGCCAGGACAGAACATCAGAGAGAATCTTCAGCAATCAGCAGGTTATAAACCTGTTAGAAAATGGATAACTCAGCTAGATAGCCAGAAACCCAGAATCTTCCTTTGCTCATATCTCTGTTTCAGAGAACTCCTCATCCCACCCTCAAAACATTTGTAGCTGGTGGGAAATTGAATTCACCTTAAGGTGAAACAAAGCCAGGTCCAGCTCAGCAACAGATTAGATTGGCTCCATGCCCTTCACTGACAGCCTGGCACAAATGGGGATGTGCTCTTCAGTGTGTGTGTGTATGTGCAAATATTATACTTTTGTCTCAGTAGTTCTTTACATAAATTGTTCAGCATACCACTACCTTGGTGAAGAACACCTACAAAAACCCTGCAGATAACCTCATACTTACTGTTGAAATACTGAACGTTTGTCCCCTAAGATTGGGAACAAGGCAAGGATGTCTGCTCTCATCTCTCTTATTCAGCATAGTGCTGGAAAATCTACCTAGTGCAATAAAGCAAGAAAAGGAAATAAAAGGTATACAGATTATAAAGGAAGAAATAAAATGGTTCCTACTATAGATGACATGATTGTCCTGGTGGATACCAAGGAATCTATTTTTTAAAAAGTCAGAAAACCATATAACTAATTTGTGAGCTCAACAAGGTCACTGGATAAAAGATAGACATACAAAAATCAATTTTAGCAATGAACACATGGATACCACAATTAAATACACAATACTATTTAGAATCAGTCAAATAATTAAATACTGAAGCTGAAATTACAATATGCTTATAAAAGAAATTAATGAAGATCCAAATAATTGGGAAGACATACAGTGTTCATGGATTGGAAGGCTCCACATAGTAAAGATATAAACTGTCCCCAAATTAATATTTAGGTTTAATGCAATTCCTACCAAAATCTTAGTAAGATTTTTTGTTTATATCTATAGAATTTATAAATATACATATGGAATGGAGGACATATAAATTGTAAATAAGCGCATGAAAAGATGTTCAACATTATTAACCATTAGGAAAACGCAAATTAAAACCATGATAAGGGAATTCCTTGGCAGTCCAGTGGTTAAGACTTTGCCTTCCAATGGCAGGGGGGTGCAGGTTTGATTCCTGGTCGGGAACCTAAGATCCCACATGCCTGGCAGCCAAACAATCAAAACATAAAAGAGAAGCAATATTGCAACAAATTCAACAAAGACTTTATAAATGGTCCACATCAAAAAAAAATCTTAAAACCATGATAAGATATCATCACACACCTATAAGAATGGCTAAAATAAAAAATAGTGAAAACACCAAATGCTGAACAGAATGTGGGAAAAATGGATCACTCAGACATTGTTGTTGGAAATGTAAAATGGCCAACACTCTGGAAAACAGTTTGGCAATGTCTTAAAAAACTAAACCTGCAACTGCCATAAAACTCAGCAATCACACTACTAGGAATTTATTCTAGAAAAATAAAAACTTATGTTCACCCCCAAACCTGTACACAAATGTTTATGGAAGCTTTATATGTAATAGCCAAAAAGTAGAAACAGATATGATGTCCTTCAACAATAAATGGTTAAACAAATTGTGATACAATACATCCATACCAGGGAAAGCTACTCAGCAATAAAAAATAAATGAGCTATTGATACAAGTGACAACCTTGATGAATTTCCAGAGAATTATGTGGAGTGAAGAAAAAGTCAATCCAGAGGAGACTCCTTCAAGATGGCAGAGGAGTGGGACATGGAGATCACCTTCCTCCCAACAAGTACATCACAACTACATCTACATGTGGAACAACTCCTACAGAACACCTACTGAATGCTGGCAGAAGACTCAGACCTCCCAAAAGACACCCTCAGGCAACCTACAGGCCGAGGCGGGGTCAAATCCAATGCTGAACCCCAGGAGCTCTGCGAGCAAAAGAAGAGAAAAGGGCATTTATCCCAGTAGCCTCAGGAGCAGCGGATTAAATCTTCACAGTCAACTTGATGTACCCTGCATCTGTGGAATACCTGAATAGACAACGAATCATCCCAAATTGAGGAGGTGGACTTTGGGAGCAACTGTAGACTTGGGGTTTACTTTCTGCATCTAATTTGTTTCTGGTTTTATGTTTATCTTAGTTTAGTATTTAGAGCTTATTATCATTGGTAGATTTGTTTATTGATTTGGTTGTTCCCTTCCTTTATATAAATATATATATCTTTTTTCCTTTTTCTCTTTTTGTGAGTGTGTATGTGTATACTTCTTTGTGTGATTTTGTCTATATAGCTTTGCTTTTGCCATTTGTCCTAGGGTTCTGACTGTCTTTTTTTTTTTTTTTTTTTTTTTTTTGCGGTATGCGGGCCTCTCACTGTTGTGGCCTCTCCCATTGCAGAGCACAGGCTCCGGACACGCAGGCTCAGCAGCCATGGCTCACGGGCCCAGCCACTCCGCGGCATGTGAGATCTTCCCAGACCAGGGCACGAACCCGTGTCCCCTGCATCGGCAGGCAGACTCTCAGCCACCGCACCACCCGGGAAGCCCCTGACTGTCCTTCTTTGTTTTTGTTTTTAGTATAGTTTTTAGTGCTTGTTATCATTGGTGGATTTGTTTTTTGGTTTGGTTGCTTTCTTCTCTCTTTCTTTAAATTACTTTTGATAATTTTTTAACTTTTTGATAATTTTTTATTTTAATAACAGTCTTTTCCTCCCTTCCCTCCTTCCTTCCTTCTTTTCTTCCTTCCTTCCTTTCTTTCTTTCTTTCTTTTCTTTTCTTTTCTTTTCTTTCCCCTTTTCTTCTGAGCTGAGTAGCTGACAGAGTCTTGGTGCTCCGGCTGGGTGCCAGACCTGAGCCTCAGAGGAGGGAGAGCTGAGTACAGGACATTGGCCCACCAGAGACCTCCCAGCCCCATGTAATATCAAACGGTGAAAGCTCTCCCAGAGATCTCCATCTCAACGTTAAGACCCAGCTCCACTCAATGACAAGCAAGCTACAGTGCTGGACACCCTATGGCAAACAACTAGAAAGACAGGAACATAAGCCCACCCATTAGCAGAGAGGCTGCCTAAAATCATAATAAGTTCACAGACACCCCAAAACACATGACTGGACATGGTCCTGCCCATCAGAAAGAGAAGATCCAGCCTCATCCACCAGAACACAGGCACCAGTCCCCACCATCAGGAAGCCTACAGAACACACTGAACCAAACTTACTCACTGAGAGCAGACACCAAAAACAACGGGAACTACAAACCTGCAGCCTGTGAAAAGGAGACCCCAAACACAGTAAGTTAAGCAAAATGAGAAGACAGAGAAATACACAGCAGATGAAGGGGCAAGGCAAAAACCTTACCAGACCAAGCAAATGAAGAGGAAATAGGCAGTCTACCCGAAAAAGAATTCAGAGTAGTGAGAGTAAAGATGATCCAAAATCTTGGAAATAGAATGGAGAAAATACAAGAAACTTTTAACAAGGACTTAGAAGAACTAAAGAGCAAACAAACAATGATGAACAGCACAATAAATAAAATTTAAAGTTCTCTAGAAGGAATTATTAGTAGAATAACTGAGGCAGAAGAATGGATAAGTGACCTGGAAGATAAAATAGTGGAAATAACTACTGCAGGACAGAATATAGAAAAAACAATGAAAAGAATTGAGGACAGTCTCAGAGACCTCTGGGACAACATTAAATGCACCAACATTCAAACTATAAGGGTCCCAGAAGAAGAAGAGAAATAAAAAGGGACTGAGAAAATATTTGAAGAGGTTATAGCTGAAAACTTCCCTATATGCCAAAAAAATGGACAACCTGGAAGAAATGGACAAATTCTTAGAAATGCACAACCTTCTGAGACTGAACCAGGAAGAAATAGAAAATACAAACTAACCAATCACAAGCACAGAAATTCAGACTGTGATTAAAAATCTTCCAACAAACAAAAGCCCAGGACCAGATGGCTTCACAGGCGAATTCTAACAAACATTTAGAGAAGAGCTAACATCCATCCTTCTCAAACTCTTCAAAAATATAGCAGAGGGAGGAACACTCCCAAACTCATTCTACGAGGCCACCATCACCTTGATACCAAAACCAGACAAAGATGTCACAAAAAAAGAAAACTACAGGGCAATATCACTGATGAACATAGATGCAAAAATCCTCAACAAAATACTAGCAAATAGAAGCCAACGGCACATTAAATGGATCATAAACCATGATCAAGTTGGGTTTATCCCAGAAATGCAAGGATTCTTCAATATAAGCAAATCAATCAATGTGATACACCATATTAGCAAATTGAAGGAGAAAAATTATATGATCATCACAATAGATGCCGAAAAAGCTTTTGACATACTTCAACACCCATTTATGATAAAAGAAAAAAACCCTCCAGAACATAGGCATTGAGGGAACTTACCTCAACATCAGGAAGGCCATATATGACAAACCCACAGCCAACATTGTGCTCAATGGTGAAAAACTGAAACCATTTCCACCTAGAGCAGGAACAATACAATGCTGCCCACTCTCACCACTATTATTCAACGTAGCTTTGGAAGTTTTAGCCACAGCAATCATAGAAGAAAAAGAAATAAAAGGAATCCTAATCAGAAAAGCAGAAGTAAAATCGTCACTGTTTGCATATGACATGATACTATACATAGAAAATCCTAAAGATGCTACCAGAAAACTACTAGAGCTAATCAATGAATTTGGTAAAGTAGCAGGATACAAAAGTAATGCGCAGAAATCCCTTGCATTCCTATACACTAATGATGAAAAATCTGAAAGAGAAATTACGGAAACACTCCCATTTACCATTGCAACAAAAAGAATAAAATACCTAAGAATAAACCTACCTAAGGAGACAAAAGATCTGTGTGCAGAAAACCATGAGCAAACCATGAGCAAACCACTGAACATTTCTATCATATTGATTAGGATGGTTTGGGTTATAAGGAAAGGAAGATACAAAACAAGATGGTGTCAGCACCAGGAAGAGTATCTCCTGTGACAGGCAGTCAGTAGTGAAGCAAGTCTAGAGGTGTCACAGTGCTTCTTGGTGTCTCCATCTACATGCTCTCCCACCCATCAACGACACTTAGAGCTGGCCCCACACTCAGGCTGGAAACAGCTCCAGGCATCTCCTCACCACACAACAATGGATGGTATCCAGAAAAAGCAGCAGGACTACTCTCTTTTGTAAAGTTTTTTCTCAAAATCAGGGAAATCATTACCAGAAGTTGCCTCTCCCCCAGGAAGACACCTCACAATGTCTCCTTGACACCAAATAGCTTTGGCTGGCCCACTCATGTTGGTCACTGGCAAGGGGCAGGAATCCATCTGACTTTCCCTGCCCCATCATTGGTAGGGAGGAGGTATAGGGGAGTCAGCTACATCTGTGTTAAATGATAACTTTCCCTGGGCATCTCACCCAATAGTCCTGAGGTTCACTTAAGATTATGAATGTGAGAGTACCATTCAGATGTCAATGGTTGTTTCAGTAGTTTAATAAGATGCTAACAGGCTTTTGATCGTACCCCACATGGCATTGGTTCCGTGTGGTGGGGAGAAAGAAGTCCTAGGTGTCACTACTCTGGCTCAGACCACCTGGCCGGTTTCCATTTACAGAGGGGTGAATTAGAAGTTGGGCTGTGCACACGAAGAGCTGCTGCCTGTCTTGGCATGTCTGGGTAATCCTACATGAAAACGAATGTATGGATCTAGAGGCAGAACAAGAACATTTTCCAAAACGATTCTCTGCCATGCTCTTGATGACCATTTTAAATGTTTATAAAGAATCTTCAATCTAATGTCCTATGTCAACCAATCCAATCTGAGTTAAATAAACCATGCTCTCAGACCAGTGGTAATTTTTCATTTGACAGAAAACATAAAAATTAATCTTATGCACTGGCATTCCCTTTGGAAAGTAATTTTTCATTTGACAGAAAACATAAAAATTAATCTTATGCACTGGCATTCCCTTTGGAAAATGTTAATAGAAGTACCTGCCACTCAGGATATGAACTTAACCAAAAGGAAGCAACAGGTTTTAATGTAGCCATGTGCTGCCTGGATCACCCACAATCTCTAGACAACTTTGTCAAGGACGCCATGCATACCTGGACCTAAAGCAGTCTTCATTTTTATTTGTTTTCTGTGTCCTACAGGTAGATATTTAAATTATTTTTGGTTTGTTTTTATCCAACTAATACGTGGATTTGGCAACAAGTAAAATAAAACAGCTCGGATTTGTCAAGGAAATTAACAACCACAATGTGTTCTACAAGCAACAGAGACTACCGGGTTGGTCATAGGTTCACTCCAGCTGGGAAAACCCATCAGCAACATTTATGCTACCCTGACTATGTAAATGCCACACTGCAGGGCTAAGATGTGCACCAGGATCAAGGTCCAATCAAGGCTTCTTTCTTATGTTTCGTCATCTGCTTAAAATCACGTCATTTTAATTTACTTCAAATTTGGTGACAATTTCATACCACTTTTGTTGAACCTAGTATTTCTAGTTACTTGTTTTCAACGTAAAGAGAGCTAAGGAGGAGAAACTCTGGAGCTGGACTGCAGGAATTTGATTCCCAGCTGTGGGATTTTCTAGTTGTATGACACTGGGAAAGTTTCTAAGGCTCCCTGGGGTTCTAAAATTTCATAAACATAGGATTAGGTATGTATTTACTCATGTGCTGCTTCTATTCTGGAGAATCCACTCCTATCATTTATTTGATAAATTGCTGCCTTCCATTTCATTCTGTCTTTTCTGAAATTTTTCTAGTAGTGGAATTTGGGGTTTCCCATATTGAACTTATGTGTATATTATTTTTCCTCTGCATTTTCTTCTTTGACTTTTGCCTCCAGACTCGGGGATATTTCCTCAACTTTATTTTTCAGTCAACCTGTCTATCTATATACATTTATTTAGTTTAGTAATTATGGATTTAGTCATGAGAACATTTTTCCCTCTGGTTTTCCCTTTTTTATTACTTTAATTAAGCTTTTAATTTGAGATAGTTGTATATTCACATGCAGTTGTAAGGAATAATATGAAAAGATCCTATGTACCATTTATCCAGTTTCCCTCAATGGTAATATATAGTGAAACCATACTACAGTATCACAGTCAGGATATTGACATTGAAGCAGTCAAGACACAAAACATTTTCATCACTAAAAAAATCCCTCACATTGCCCTTTTATAGCCACACCCACTTCCTTCCATCCCCACCCCCTACTTAACCCCTGGCAACCACTTACCTATTCTACATTTCTACAACTTTGTCATTTCAAGTATATTATATAAATGGAATCTTACAAGGTGTAACTTTTGGGATTGGATTTTTTTTCTTTAACATCTTTATTGTAGTATAATTGCTTTACAGTGGTGTGTTAGTTTCTGCTGTATAACAAAGTGAATCATCTGTACATATACAAATATCCACATATCTCCTCCCTCTTGCATCTCCCTCCCACCCTCCCTGTCCCACCCCTCTAGGTGGATACAAAGCACCGAGCTGATCTCCCTGTGCTATGCAGCTGCTTCCCACTAGCTATCTATTTTACATTTGGTAGTGTATATATGACCATGCCACTCTCTCACTTCATCCCAGCTTACCCTTCCTCCTCCCCGTGTCTTCAAATCCATTCTCTACAGCTGTGTTGTTATTCCTGTCCTGCCTCTAGCTTCTTCAGAACCATTTTCTTTTTTTGTTTTAGATTCCATATATATGTGTTAGCATACGGTATTTGTCTTTCTCCTTCTGACTTACTTCACTCTGTATGACAGATTCTAGGTCCATCCACCTCACTACAAATAACTCAATTTCATTTCTTTTTATGGCTGAGTAGTATTCCATTGTATATAAGTGCCACATCTTCTTTATCCATTCATCCGATGATGGACACTTAGGTTGCTTCTATGTCCTGGATATTGTAAATAGAGTTGCAGTGAACATTGTGATACATGACTCTTTTTGAATTATGGTTTTCTCAGGGTATATGCCCAGTAGTGGGATTGCTGGGTCATATGGTAGTTCTATTTTTTGTTTTTTAAAGACCTGCATACTGTTCTCCATAGTGGCTGTATCAATTTACATTCCCACCAACAGTGCAAGAGGGTTCCCTTTTCTCCACACCCTCTCCAGCATTTATTGTTTGTAGATTTTTTGATGATGGCCATTCTGACTGGTGTGAGGTGATACCTCATTGTGGTTTTGTTTTGCATTTCTCTAATGATTAGTGATGTTGGGCATCCTTTCACATGTTTGTTGGCAATCTGTATATCTTCTTTGGAGAAATGTCTATTTAGGTCTTCTGCCCATTTTTGGCTTGGGTTTTTGTTTTTTTGATATTGAGCTGCATGAGCTGCTTGTATATTTTGGAGATAATCCTTTGTCAGTTGCTTCATTTGCAAATATTTTCTCCCATTCTGAGGGTTGTCTCTTCGTCTTGTTTATGGTTTCCTTTGCTGTGCAAAAGCTACTAAGTTTTATTAGGTCCCACTTGTTTATTTTTGTTTTTATTTCCATTCCTCTAGGAGGTGAGTCAAAAAGGATCTTGCTGTGATTTGTAATGGAGTGTTCTGCCTATGTTTTCCTCTAAGAGTTTTATAGTGTCTAGTCTTACATTTAAGTCTGTAATCCCTTTTGAGTTTATTTTTGTGTATGGTGTTAGGGAGTGTTTTAATTTCATTCTTTTACATGTAGCTGTCCAGTTTTCCCAGCACCACTTATTGAAGAGGATCTCTTTTCTCCATTGTATATTATTGCATCCTTTATCAAAGATAAGGTGACCATATGTGCGTGGGTTTATCTCTGGGGTTTCTATCCTGTTCCATTGATCTATATTTCTGTTTTTGTGCCAGTACCATACTGTCTTGGTTACTGTAGCTTTTTAGTATAGTCTGAAGTCAAGGAACCTGATTCCTCCAGCTCCATTTTTCTTTCTGAAGATTGCTTTGTTTGTGTTTCCATACAAATTGTGAATTTTTTTGTTCTAGCTCTGTGAAAAATGCCATTGGTAGCTTGATAGGGATTGCACTGAATCTGTAGATTGCTTTGGGTAGTATAATCATTTTCACAATGTTGATTCTTCCAATCCAAGAACATGGTATATCTCTCCATGTGTTTGTATCATCTTTAATTTCTTTCATCAGTGTCTTATAGTTTTCTGCATGCAGGTCTTTTGTCTCCTTAGGTAGATTTATTACTAGGTATTTTATTCTTTTTGTTGCAATGGTAAATGGGAGTGTTTCCTTAATTTCTCTTGATTTCCCCTTTTTTGCTTTTAATATTTTTCCTTTGTATTTAGTTTCTATTAGTTTGATTAATATGTGTCTTGTCGTGTTCCTCCTTGGTTTTATCCCGTATGGGGCTCTCTTCCTTTCTTGATCTTGGATGACTATTTCCTTTCCCATGTTAGGGAATTTTTTGACTATAATCTCTTCAATATTTTCTCAGGCCCTTTCTCTTTCTTTTCTTCTTCTGGGACTTATTTGAATGTTGATGCTTTTAATGTTGTGTCCAATGTCTCTGAGACTGTCCTCATTTCTTTTCATTCTTTTTTCTTTATTCTGCTCCATGGCAGTTATTTCCACCATGCTATCTTCCAGCTTACTTATCTGCTCTTCTGCCTCAGTTATTCTGCTATTGATTCCTTCTAGTGTATTTTTCATTTCAGTTATTGTATTGTTCATCTCTGTTTTTTTGTTCTTTAGTTCTAGATCTTGTATGTTGCTTTCATATTTTAATTTGTCTTTCTGTCTGCTGTTCTGATTGGGCGATTGCCATTATTCTGTCTTCTGGATCACTTATTTGTTCTTCTGCATTATTTAGTCTGCTCTTCATTGCTTCTAGATTGACTTTTATCTTGGCAATTGTGTTGTCTTATTTGAATGTTTCATCTTTATAGTTTCCATTTCCTTGTTGCACTGATCTGCATTTCTATCGATAATCTTTCTTAAGTCTTAGCATTTTTATTACCTCCTTTTTTGTGTGTGTGTGTGTGTGTGTGTTACGCGGGCCTCTCACTGTTGTGGCTGCTCCCGTTGAAGAGCACAGGCTCCAGACGTGCAGGCTCAGCGGCCATGGCTCACGGGCCCAGCCGCTCCGCAGCATGTGGGATCTTCCTGGACCAGAGCATGAACCCATGTCCCCTGCATTGGCAGGTGGAGTCTCAACCACTGCGCCACCAGGGAAGCCCTAAATTCATATTATTGACATGTCAAATATATTTCATTCTTAGAGAAAGCATGTAAGTGGATGTGTCGTGCTATTTCAGAAGTTTTCACCGAAACCCCCCTAGTCAAACTTTTACATGGAGTAAAGGCAGGGAGAGTGAGATGAGGCTCTTCGTGATGCTTTGTGCTGGCAGCCTGTGGGCCTGGTGCATAATGAGTCTGACATCCCCCTACCGGATTGGATGCCTGTGTGTTTCAGGAGAGTGTAAGGACTGAGTGGAGGGGGGACATGTGTGCAGCTGAGCACTCACACCACACCTGCAAAGGCCTTTCATGGGTAACGGAATGGGTGCCATGGTCCTCCTCCATGGAGAAACCTCATAGGTCACACGGCTCTGAGGTTATTTATTCCTTACTTCTCTCTGTCCTCAGTTTTCCAGCATGGAGTTCTGGGCCAGTGTAGCACTGAAGGGCACAGCTTCCTTAGTCCTTGCCCTCCTGCTCTGCTGTCGAGTCTTAGAAAGGCCAGCCCCTCAGGCCCGTGAGGGCTGTTGGAAGCTACAGGTTTGTGTCTCACAGTTCATAGTCCTCAGCGACGCACAATGCCAGAACTGAACTAACTTGGCTGAGCCTGGGTCGTGCACCCATCCCCAAACACTGACCTCTGCGGGTGGGGGCTGAAAGATGCCAATGGGCTTCACCAAGTAAATTTACCCTTCCCTGAACCTATCTCTCTGTTGGGGGCTGGGTTTGAGTCACATCCTTCACTGTGAGGCCGCACTTGTGTACGTGTATGCATATAGTTTCCCTGCAGATCATGTGTGCTGTCAAAAAGGCCCAACCGAAGAGGCATTTTATTATCCTGGTTGTTTATATCCATCTTTCCATCCACACGAAGGATTTGCTGGTAGGTGTCCAGACCTAGAGTCCTAAGGATGGTGGTTCTCATCTGAGATCCTACTGCTCTGAAGACACATGGTCTCTCCTGTGGATGTTGACCCTACTTACATTTTCCTCTGAAAGATATATGTCACCACGTCCCACAGTGACTTGCCAATTCTCCTTAACATTTCTTCTTCCCTATCACATCCAACAGAAGTAGCCCTATTCATAAATGAATTACTATATATACAAGCAGTGAATTTATTTTCTGTTTGCCAGTGTTTTTTTTTTTTTTTGTTCCTGCAGATATTTGCACAGCAATCACTTTGGTAGTGAACAGTAAAGTAATCATCAATCAAAAGCCTGTGAGATGATCAAAGTATCATAGAACAAAAGAGAACAGGAGCCTACCACCAAGATAAACTGAGATTTTATTTTACTTTTTGAATTTTGATTCTAGGTAATGGGACCCTGATTGGAGCATCAGCAAATGTGGTTTGTTCAGGAATTGCAGAGCAGCATGGATATGGATTCTCTTTCATGGAATTTTTCAGGTACTTTAAAAACTCATTTAAAATTTCTGTTTATATTGTCCCTAAACTTAATTTAAAAAATCAGCCACACATACCGCTAAGCACTAATATAAGCATGTTTTAATAATTAGAGAGACGTTGATGTTTTATGTTGTTGTTCCCTTGAAAATTCCAGTGGGGATTTGTGCCTTGACTACCCATGATGAGGGTACATAATGAGAGTCTGACAGCCCCCTACGGGATTGCCCAGCAAAAAATTTTATGACGGAAGGGACCCAGGAATATTGCAGACTGGGGGCAGCCTGGGAGCAGGCACCTCTCAGGAGGACAGTGCAGAGAGGAGGCCCTGGATGGGCGAGAGCAGCTGATGCCAGCTCCTGCAAAGGAGGACCTGCTCTGAGGGAGCCGAGTCCACTCTGGGGTCCTGGCCCCTATGTGCTTGTGTTCATATGGCACCACTGCATTTTGGATGCAGGAACTGGGCAGAATAGACATTGGTGGTGCCTGTAAAATGTTGCTGCCAAAATGAACTGACACTCATTTGGGGGATACAATGGGGGATATCTAATGGAGGCACACATCCATATCATCTAGGCTGAACCCAACTTTTGATTTCTAGAAATAAAAGACAGTTACCTTTATGGATATATAAAGCTTGTAAGGCTACATTCTTTTGCAATAACATAATATAATAATGAGTCCAGATCTCACAGTACTCTGCAGACACCAGACACCATAATCCACTTCTCTTTGTGTTTCAGGTTGGGCTTCCCAATGATGGTTGTCTCCTGCATGGTTGGGATGTGTTACCTCCTTGTTGCTCATGTTGTGATAGGATGGAATTAGTAGATATACAATGTGTGAAGACTGAGGGGAACTTGACCCATCACCAACATCAGTAGAATACTACCCCAAAACCACTCTTTGGAGAAGAAAAGGTGCTTACCATGGGGGTGCTCTGGAATGGACACCTTTGCTATCCACACTCTAATTTGGGTGAAGCTGGCAAATTGTGGTAAATGCAAGATAACTTACACAAGATTCGACTACAGGAAAATCTGTATATCTCAAAATATATCTAGCTATGCTCTGTAGGAAAAGACACAAATTCAATAATTTACTCCAAATGGCTTGTGTTGTTTAAATATCACTTCTCCTGAGGCTATCAATAGTTTTTCTTCATGTAATCACTTTTCATGTTAAAATAATGAGCATTCAAATTGTATACCCTCTTAATGCACACTTTTCTTGGGAAGGGCATACAATTTGTAAGGAAACATTGTACGTATTAAAAAAAAATACTGCCCCTTGACAAAGGGTCTTAGAATTTGTTAGTCTCTTACTTTTTAGTAGTTTACATTATATAAAATTGCATTTTATTCATTCATGTTTTTCTCTGGAGTTTTTAAGTCATCAATTAAAAGTCCATATATTTGACTTGCAGAAATCGTAAGTGCTTTCTAAAAATAACATTTTAAATATTTACCGACCTGGAATAATAATCTTCAGTTTTAAAGATGGTGTATGCTACTTCTATCAATTACCCCAAAGTGTGGTCAATACATTCAGCTCTGCACACCTGCTGGACTCCAGTGGTGCAGTCAACGCTTACTAAAGGCTATTCTATTGTGGAACATTAAACACGAAGCAAGGACAATGAGAGCAAAGAGCAAGAGGGAGCTGGGCTGCAGCTGAGGTCTCATCTGCTCTGCTTGGTCAATACCACGGCTATACCTCAGACAACAAACCTCTTCTTCAGTTTCGGTCTACTGTGTGTGATACCTTGAGATGAAATGAAGAAAAAGATGTTTACTGGGGACTCTGCTCAGAAGCAGTAGTTGCATAAAGTTTCTGATTTCGAAAGATTTAAGATCCTCAGGGCAGCAGGAACTAAAACGTAGGAGATCCCATTTCTGTCCCTGGAACCCTCAGAGTAGGTGTACCCTTTCTACAGTTTAGAGTCTATATTTGTAAAGTGACAACCAGAAAGGTGAGGAGAAAGTTTATGAAAATATGTCCTTTAGCTTCACGAGCTATCTTTGAATTCCTTGTCAGCAAAAGTGACAAAAAACCCCATTTTTGTTTTAAAATCTGGGTTGAGGAAGTCACAGAAACTGCATGTGCACCTGAGTCACTGCTCGAGTGAAGCCCTCGCTCCCCGGTCTTTCCAGGAAAGGAGCGCTGCCAGCATTCCATCTCTGCTCCCTTTTCATGTTGCCTCACTGAAGCTTAGATGCCCTGAGTCCTTCTACCAAAAGGCTTTGTTTTCTCTTTTCCCACATGTTTCCATGCCTGGAGGTGGTGTTGGTGCCTTCCTTGTGCCCAGATGCTGCTCCTCATTCATGTCTGTTCTCTTCTCCCACAGTATCTCTTCCCCTGTGGTGCACAACTTCTCCTCCTCCCATCTCAGCTCCTCAGTTACCACATCTCATTCTTAAATACCTGAGCTCCTGGCTCATTTCTTCCTCTCTCCCTCACCCCTTCAACCTTCTCAGAATTCCCTAAGATTTGACACTCAGGCCTCATTACACCCTGCCTGGATCACCAGTAACTGCACCTTTAATTCTTCATCTCAAATGTCTCTCTCTGATACTTCCGATACTCCCAGCTTTCTCCTCCAGATTATCACCTCAACAGAGCCCTCCAGCGACGCCTCCAACTCATCCCTTTCTCTGACTTCCCACACCAGTTCCCTCCTAGCTCAGTTTTCTATTTCTGCTCTTAACTTCAAAACTCTGTTGATAAACTGGCACTGTTCTACCTTTTCTGGCGCCTAAACACCTAAATGTTACTGAGGTAAATCATTTGACTGGGATGACTTGTTTTACTTTAAAATAAAGATTACAAACATCAAAAAAGCACTCAAGGCTGCCTGGCTCATTTATTACATTTCCCTAGTGCAGCAGTCAGAGCCCTGGCTGAGCAGATGGCTGTCCGATTAGGGTAGCTTACAGGGAATTTAATCAGGGATGGTGCAGTCCTTGGAACTAGTCAGAGGAGGCACTTGTAGGCCTGAGGGTGAGGGTCCCCAGGACCTGCAGATGCAGGGAGCAGTATGGAAAGGGACCCATGACAGGAGCTTCTGTGGAGAGTTGCGGTCATCAAGAATCACTCTGCAGGGAAGGGGCTGTGAGAATTGTCTGACTTCACTCCTTTTCCTCCCTCTGATTTTCACTGTCCTTCCCATTGTCTGAAGCCAGCCAGAAGGCAAGGGTGAGAGGAAATGTTGATGTCCGTGTAGGTAAGCTCCTGTGGACACTGAGCAGGACAAGTAGAAGGAGAGTGGATCTGATGGGCAGATGGAAGATACTCAGCTCTGTCCACCATTTTCAGCAGATGAAAAAAGGTTCATATCTGCAGTAAAGGAAACAATGAAAGTGCCATCAGAGTTTCTGTCAAATTTGTCAATTCTGTCTCCTGATACTGTCTCCAGAATTAGTAGGTAAACAACCCAGTGCTTACTAAATCCTGTTTCATGATGATAGAAAAAGACCACACTGAAGGAACAAATGGTAGCTTTGCTATGAATATTGAACTACCACGGTTAGGCATTGTTCTGGCACCTCATGCGTAAACCCCGAAAGTTCACAGGGACCGTGAGGACACACTTTTACAGTCTGAATTCAACATGAAGAGTCTGTTTGCTCTTCTGTTGCACATGACAATCCTGTCCTTCCTGAGTTGCATTAGTAGCTGCGTACAGCTTTGACAGGCACATCAAAATAAAGGCCATGCACCCCAGATAAGGCCATGTGTAGGCAAGCGTGGAGGAACAGGTGACAAAGCAGCAGACAGAGCTACTATGGGAATTGGAACCACTTCCTCCTGTAATATATGTGTGCCTTCTAGACCTGCTTGGGCTCAAGCCCACATAACACAAGACCTAAACGCCACATAACACAAGACCAGTGCACATGTCTAACTTTATGGATCAGTTGGTTAGATGATACTTGACTTACGACATGCAGTTCAACTTGCCTGATGACACTGTTTCCCACAATAGGGTCCTCAATTTGTAACAGGGCCCAGTGGGAGCCAAGAGCTGCTTTTAAAATGGAGACTAGTAGAATGGGAGGGCATGGACCTTATCCAACCGTTCATGGTCTGTACTGTGGTTTTCCCATTGAGGTCTGCCACAGACACTGGGGACTTCTGTAATGTTGCAGAAGGCCCAAGTGGCAGGGCAACATGCAGGACAGCCCGGGCCTGCTGAAGGGCCTTTACTTGCTTCAGTGACCCTCAAACCTTGCAGCTTCAGGAGGTCACCTGATAATGGGTTGTAGTAGCTTCTTCAATGTGTTATATGTTGCCTGCAAGGTTGAAAGTGGACCACCAAGAATAGTACCTGTTTGTTTTTGTGTGTGATTAGTTCAACAACCTATCTTTCACTTTGTAGGGTAATTTTAAGTCACCAATTAACACTAGCCCCTAAAATGTCCATTAGGATATTGTATTTCTTTTGTTTTACAATCTTGGTATGGAATGAGAAACTTCTTAATAGAGTAGAGAATAAACTTGGAGATTCTGACATTATTCAACATATTATCTATCCCAGGACTCATTCTGGGGCTGGGGAAATAACCTCAGGCTGGGTCCACTGTTCCATGGGATCAGCTATTACATGAGCATCTAAGTGAACCATAGGGTATTTTTGGGTCACCGAGAATTGCAGAAAATTAACACCAGAAAAGAAAATTTCTTTTCACCAATGTACAAGTTTCCTATTAAATGGCTGCAAATGGCTTGTGCTGTTTCACTGCACCTGCCTCTGAAGACGGTGTGAGGGGAGAGAATAAGCCCGTCCTCAGACGTGTTGCAAGATTCTTTCTCAAAGGGATGTGGCCTCCCTTCAAAGAACACATTTAGGTCTGGGAAGTGGCTGAGGTTGTTAGTCCTTCTTAAGACCCTTGATACGTCTTATCAGATCCAGATTCCTTCTAGTTTTATATGTGAAGCTGCCCATATAATTCACTACTATGAAGTCTGCAATCAACTTGCTGTTTGACATAGGTCTCTGAAGCTCACTGTGGTCAATGTGCCCACCTTGACTGTGGCAAGGAACTGCTTCCCTGGCCTCTCCTGCCTCGGGATCCTATTATTACCATTGGGGAAAGAGGACTCAATTCTATTACTGTGTCCCCTACTCTCATCAACAGTCTCCAGAGGACAGCCATCACAAGTGTTTCCAAGGACACTGTGCCCTCCTCCACACCCTGCACTTCCTGATGCCTCCATGAAGGAGGAGGCCTCTGGATTCTCTTGCAGAGAATGCATGGGGCAATGGAGTAGGTCACACACAATCATTCTGAGCCATTGGATTCCTATATGCCAAGAACTAACCAGCTGTACCCAGAATTAACACCTCTTCCAAGTGCTCAAGCCATCACATGGAATCTCAAATTCCAGGTGAGTGCAACGACTCAGGGTTTGGCTTGCTGTAGCCATATATTTCATCCTGCTTGTTGTGGTATCTGTAGACGCCAATCCCCTATGTTCTCCCTACACAGAGTGGTAACTTTTTCAACGGGCAAGATAGTTTTTCTTGAAGTAGACTTTATACGTCTCTATCTGGCACATACTAGTTTGTTAGATCCCTGGAGAAATGAGGGGTATTAGGGATGAGTCTTGAGGCAAATTCATATCATCTTGGGAGGCAACTGACCCAAGTACAGCCACAAAATGGTTGTTACACGAGAAGGCCGCTCTCCTGCATACTCCCGAGGGAGGCCCAGGCAGGACTTTTTGGTTGAGAGTTCTCAGCTGGGTCTGAGTCTGATCACATATCTGTGGCCCACCATCAGTGTCCTACTTCCCCACCAGCATCCTTGCCAATCCTAACAGTCAGCTTCTGGGCCTGGGCCTCACCCAAATCTGCTGGCTCCTTCCAAGCTGCCTTCAAAGCTTTCTGATCAACCCCTCATGTTCTCAGTTGAACAAATACCCATGACTTTCAGTTCCTGTCCTGTGTCTTGTTTATGGTCTCCCAAGCTGTCAGGAGAAGCCAGCATATCCCAGACACAATGACAACTGGGGGTCCAATGTCTTGCCCTCCCGATGACCTTCAAGGATAGTGATGCTGCTAAGACCACATGAGTGGTCTTAGTTCTATTCCCCCCCCCCCAGAATGGAGGTTATCCCTGCCTCCCTCAGAGATGTGAGGAAAACAATTCCAATTCTCATATAGGAGTTTATTTCCTGGGGCCATTTAGGTTATGGATTAGACAGGGAACAGAGAGCACAATCAAACTGCAAAATATGAGAAGAGTTTGATGAAGATGGACTTTGCAAAGTATGGGCACAGTATTAAGAAACTACAAAGGGGAGAGAAGTGCCTAGAGTTAGTAAAAATGAAACAGCATTATCACCCCTAAAGCTATGTGGAGAGGGTCTCTAGACAACCTGTGGCCAAGCGCTGCAGCCAGCCTGCCAGTCTGCAGGAAAGAGGAAAAGAAATACCAATATCAATCTCCTTTTCTTCTAGCTCCTGCCAGCAATCTCCATTGGCCAACCCCAACCAGAATTCATGTTGTGGGAAACCATTTATGTTGCCTGTCAGCCAGCTTCTGGGCTGAAAGCAGGATGGAGAAAGGAGGGGTCAGCCACTGAGTCAGAGGGAAGAGCTACGGCTCACCTAGGAAGTTCATGTTCCTTTGCTCTGGGAAGATTCCAGGCCTTCTCTCCTCTAAGCCCTCACAATTTATCAACCCCCACTCCCAATTTTACTTCACTAAGTACATGGAAACCTTCAAAGAAGAACATTGTCATTAGTAACTTTACAAATTTCTCTGCAGCCAGATCCAAGTTCCTGTCTTACAGAATAAACTCAGTGCCTCTGGCTTTCTCAAAGGCCTCCATGTATGCTCTGAATCTTGATCCCTCATTTTCTCATAAGCTTCACTTTTTCTAATAAGAAACTGCTCTCCTCTGCATCATCTACCACACCACTTCCACCCTCAAATAGACATGTTTTGATAGGCTTCATTCATTCACCCATTCATTTACTCATTCATTCAGTTAAAGGTATTTAATGTTTTTTATGTTGTAGGCAAAGTTTCTAGGTTCTAAAGGTGGGAAAGTAAAAACACAGAAACAAAAGACTTTAATTTTATGGAACTTCCATTTAGTCCCATCTTAAAAATCATCATCTTCCTCTAGCCACTACCCTATTCCTAAAACTTTTTGAAACAGTTTTCTTCTGTGTCATTTACATCTTCTCTTTTCCAATTTACTCTCTTTTTATTACTATAAATAATTCAGGCATAGAAAAATTGGAAAATATAATGAATATCCGTGTATGCCCTACCCAGTTTACTTGAAAAAAATACTGCATATAACCCAAGACTACTCTCTATCTTCCCAATAATATCCCCCCACCACCACTAGAGGTAACTGTAAGCACAGATTTGATGGTTTTGCTCTACTTTATAAAATCAAAATCTCCCATGTCATTACCGGGTCTTGACCCTATGTCATTGTCAACACCATTCCTTACCTGTGCTGGTGCATTAGCTGCACTGGGGGTGTCCTCCTCTCTGCAGGTGAGTGACAGGTACTTACTGAGTCTGTTCTTTGTGCTGGACAATTTTCTAGGCACCTGCCCTAAAGGTGTTTATCTTCAAGGGAGGCAGAGAACAGATTAAATAGATATGTTCAGGCAGTGGTGGTAAGAAAAATGCAGTCAGCAGTTCTAGATAGATCGGTTGGGGAGGGGGCATCTGGGCAGAAACACAGTGAGGGACCAGATGTCGAGATGTCTGGAGAAGGAAGGAGCAGCCAAGTGTTCAGGAAGTGGACCCCCCAGGCAAGGGTATGTTGGTGTGTTCTTGTCACAGCAGAGTGAGCTACGGGAAGAGGAACACTGGGTCTGATGCTGAAGGATTGTAGGCCAAGGGGAGGACTTCAGATATTGGTTCATCAGAAGATAAAGCTAGATGGATGAATGGAATGTTGAAGGGAGAAGGTCACATCCCAGCTGTCCTAGAAACATGTTTCTATCTCCTTCGCTGTGTCAAAGACAAAAGTTGGGCAAGTAGGGAGACTGATTTTATTTAGGCTATTGCAATGGGAAGACCACCCCAGATCCACAGATCAGCGTGTCTCATAACGGTGGACTTGCTGTTTTTAGTGAGGAGTAAACAAGCCGCAGATGGAGTGATTTGCAATTAGACTTGTTTGATGAAAGTGGAAGTCTCAGTTATCATTTTAATTGATCTGTCATGAGAAACAGCTTTAATCTTTGCTAATCAATCATGAGATGAAGAACAAGAAGTTGGAGGGTCTGTGTTTGCCCTTGGAAATTGCAATCGTATAACCACAGGGCCTCAGGTCACCTTGTTTTAAATAGAAAAACATTCAAGTAAAACACATCTTGCAACTGAGAATATCTCAATATAAATACAAATATCTGAATACAAGATATAAATCTTTACCTGCATTGTCCCACAGGAAGCTCCAGCTGCCGAGCCCTGGAGAGGGCCCCATTTCGTGGAGGTGAGGAGTACAAGGCTGCCCACCACCAGTAGTGATCTCCCCACTGCAGGCCACACCCACTGCCTCTCCTGTGGGGTTGGAGTTGCTAAAGAGAGCTCAAAAAGCTAAGCACTTGTTGGAACAACACTTTACTCATGGAGAAGAGACTCAGCAAGATCTAGGTCTGGTCTGTGGTGTGAAATGGTCTCCCAGGCCAGTGGGTCTCTCCAGATAGCAACAATGGGAGACAGACTGAATGATCCCCTCTCCTGCTGCAGGCAAAGACCCTGTCCCCTTCCCACAGAGGCAGATAAGCTAGCAGCCTGGCCAGGTGTGTTATGACACACACGCTTAAACAGAGCAAGGAAGTTCATTGCAAACTTCATCCACACAAAATGCACCCCAGGACAGAGAAAGCTTTATTCTAATGAGGAAGAAGCCTTTAGGGCCAGGACAATGTTCCCAACCTATGGCATTGGAGGTGCAATCCCAGGGAGAGGCGACATGTCCCACAATAATTGCTTCCCCAACCAGCTTCTTAAGAGAAAAAAAGAGCTAGTGCAAAATCCACAGCAGAACTTGTAAGAAGCAAATCCTTTTTTCTCCATCCTTCTCCCTGTCTTTATCACCGGCTGGCCCTTGAGCTCTGTCTTCCTCTAAGGCTCCCAAATGCCCCGCCCTCAGCCCATCCCTTCCCCACCCACCTCCAGCCTCCCTGGATTCATCTTCTAGCCCCTGCCAGTCTTACATTTTCAATGTAAAATTCCCACAATCCTGCCTTTACTTCCTTTAAATGTTGCTCTTTTTTTTACACCTTATTTATGTAAAATTATGAAAAGACCACCTTCTCCCTCCCTGGTGGTCCCTCTCTCAGAGATGCAAACAGTCTCAGGTGCCCAGAGTGAGGTAGGAAGAGGGCTAGAACACTAGATTTTAATCACTGTTTTTATTTTTTTCTCCCATTACACCAGCATTTCTTTAGTACTAAGGGACACTAAAATAAGGCACAGACATTGTATTGTGAATGGGCTCAGCCAGCTGCAGGGGTACTGGCTTTTCACTGACCTTCAGTGAAAAGGTCTTTTATGGATCCTACAGTCATAGGAAATCAATGAAAACTTTCATGGGGGAAATGGTTCCAGGGAAGCATTTGTGAAAGGGGAAGAAGCTAGTAAAAGATAAAAACAGAGACCTCATCTGTGTGCAGGTGGAAAGGCAGCATCAGTGGGCTGGCTGTAGAGAGAGAGGCTGATAGGTCTAGAGGGGGAGAGGGGTGCTGGTGTTGGGAAGGAGTCCTACCAAGACCAAACGGACGAAGCCTCCTTCCCCTGCTGTGGTCAATGGAATTCATTTACCAGGCACTATCAGGACATAAAGTGGGCCTGAAGAACAAGGGTTTTTGATTGAAATCCATTGCCTGTATGGTGATAGAACTCCTGGTCTTTGCCTATGAACAGCAGTCTTTTAGCTGCTGAACTCGCCAATTCATAGGCCTCTAGAGCCTGCAGTGCTTTTAGACCTGACACAAAGGCAGACCATTTGTGACATATATAGGCTTGTCCTAGACCTATTGCTCCTGCTCCGAAATTAGCTTTGTGGAAAGACAGAGGAGGACAGAAGCTGAAACTTCAACTAAGTCCTTCAAAAGGCCCTCTGCTCTGGTGCTCAGGACACAGGGAACAGGTATGATTGATAAGCACATTATTTTGTTGGATTATAGTTGATGTTTTTCAAGGTGGCCTGAAGTCAACTGGAATAAAGTCTGCTCCTGCCTCTTTCTCAAGAATGTGGCAGAATGTTAATTCCTCTTGTTAGCCTCTGCAGCAACCAGCAGCACAGTCCTCACCTTGCACACCACTTGCAGCCCATCAAGACCGGGTGTGTGTGCAGTATGGATTTCTTCCTGCCAACTGGAAGAAACAGAACTAAGAGGTGGCCAAATGAATTCTTTCGGAATGTCAATTTTGAGGACATTTTATGCTGTGGATGAATTAAAACGAAGCTTTCTAATTAAGTGCCTAATCTAATACACAGCCCCATGAAGTGTGTACAGAAGAAACAGGAGATGGTCAGCCCCTGCCCTCCAGGAGCTTTCACAGAGAAACCCATATTGCATCACTTCCTCCCTACTCAATCTCTCCCTGAGGCTGCTACTAAGTGTTGGCGAGCTCTTTAATACAACCAGACTACTCAGAGGCCCTTGCATGTGGCCTGACCTCAAAAAAGAAAAAAAATAAATGTTTGTGGATTAATACATCATTGCAGAATTTATTATACACAGGCAACTCAGGTAAGTCTTTGGTGTGTATTTATTAAAATCATTATTTTTGGCAAAAGAAATGGTCAATAAAAACAAGTTTAAATCATCGCTGAATGTCCAGTCCCTTGGAAAATGTAGCTTGGTCCAGATGCTGCTTATGTGGCTCTGAGCTGTTCCACATGATGATAAATGTGTATCATGTAACAATAATGAGCAATATGCTATTCAAAACAATTTGTGTAAGAAGTTTGAATAAATGTAATTTGAAGCAATTCATAGTGATGATGTTAAACTTTCCCTGAGTCAGTGTTCCTGGAAAGAGTGGAGGTTAATAAACTTCCTTTATGTTCCTAGAAATGACTTCCTGAAACACCCCCCTACCCGCCCCATGTGACTTAGACAAGACTCATGGATGCTCCCATTGTTTATCTAGAATAAGGCCAGACATGGACCTTCCAAATTCCCATTCTTTGCCTCATAAATGATCAGCTGAACTAACTGTATTCACTCATCAATCCAGACAAAATGCCTTCCTCCAAGACCCCTCAATATGGGCCCACCATGAGCACTGCAACACAAAACAGCCCTCCTTAACACCCACCTGGGAATATTTCCTGCTCAACTATGGGATTATGCCACCCACTCACCCGTCTCCCTGACCCTATTCTTTCTAGCCTTGGTCACCCCTCCTTGTGACAGAAAATCCTCTTCTGACTGACTTTTGAGAGTCTTGAGATCTGACAGTCAAAGTGCTCCTACTATTGCACTAACCCTTTTTTCTACTGCAAAGTCACTTCCTCCTAATGGAACCATATTCAAGCCCCAATGTCCCCATCTTCCGAAGTAAAAAGCTTTTGCTTTAGTCTCCTAGGCCTCCCCTGAGTCTCAAAAGGCTGGATCAAGAGTTAATGATTGGAAGAATGTGAACACATAGTAACAAAGAATAGCAGTTGGTCCAGGAGAACTGGTAACAATTTAAACAATAGATCAGCCCCAGCCAGACAGCAAGATGGATCTGAGACAAACCTAGGTCTTCCATCCTCTTGGTTGGTGCCATCTCCATCAATAAACCTTTCTCTGCTCCATACTCAAATGTTTCAGTTTGTTTGGCTTCACAGTGAATCAGGCACATGAACATGGGTTTGACAACACTTTCTGGTGAGCCAGCCAGGAGTCTGTGCCCATGGCGAACTGACCCTGACCAGGGGGCAGCTCTTTCTTGAGTCCCTAGCAGCTTCCAGGGCCCCACTTTGCCACGGGGAACTTAGAGGCACTATTCCCAACAGGAGCCAGCCACCTCAGCAAGCCTTTGGTTTTGTTTTTGGGTAGATTGCTCTGGGGTACAGAAGCTAGGAATACCCCCCTCCACCTCCGTCTGGGCTCATTCTTCTTTGAGAATTGAGCTGATTCGGGTTTGATTCTCTTCTGGGAATCAGGCCAGTTTGGTTTTTCTGGAGGCCTCCATTTGTGAAGGAGATTGGAATTGTTTGATCTTAACTGTGTGGCCATAACTGCTGTTTATGTGTGTGTGTGTGTGTGTGTGTGTGTGTTTGTAAGTACTTGTATTTTGACAAAATGGGAAGTCAGGGCTCTATTCCATCTTGTAGTCCCCTAGGGTGTATTTTACAAAATTAGGAAATCTTAAGCTATGCTCCCATGAAAAGACAAAAGATGTTTTTTTAAAAAAATAACACGACATGGCCACAATATTCTTTAGACTCTGGAGAAAGATACCAAGATGAAACTCTCTTGACATTCCAGAACTGGTTCTTTTGGCATATGCAGTTAGAGAGACTTGGTTTGATAATTTTTTTTTTTCAAAATTCTAACCCTGAGAGAACAAAAGCATTCCTAGGATAAAGCTTGAAGTTACAACTCTTAATGTGTCCTTGAGATGCAAACACAGCCCACATTGCCTGAGACTACAGCCTTGGCTTAATTAGTAGAACCTAAAACAAAAAGAAAAACTTTTAAACTCAAGTGAGTAAACTTAATTTATTCCAACTTTTATTTTCAGTTTTGCATTTGCCAGGTGAGTTGCCACAACACATGGGTCATGATTCCCTATCTTTTCATTTGCATTTTGTTCATTGTTGAAAAGAGAGACCATCATTTGGGAGACTTAAGGGAATTGTTAGACTTCATTCTTTTGTTTCTGTCCTGCAGGAGTTGTATTTTGTTCTTTGTGTGTACGTGTGTATTTGTCTTGTGTGTAAGTGTGCCAGCTATGGGAAACTCGAATTCATTTCCTCAGTGCAGCCCTTTGAGGTGCATTTTCCAGAATTGGAATACTTCCAATTGCAAACAAATGAAATGTAAAAAGATGATTTTCCTTTGTAATACAGCCTGGCTGCAATACTACCCAGATTCAGGGAAAGAGTGGCCCATTAATGGATCCATAATCCGTAATCCGTAACCCCCAATGGGCTTCTCCGCGACAATGAGAGGGTGGGCTGGCTCAGCTATACATTCTAATATTTTTCTACTCTCTCACCCTTTTAACTTTTGTTTAACGTTGGCACACGCCTTGCTCACTCCCGGGCCCGTCGAGGGATCTCTGCTGAGGCCCAGGGAGGTAGGGGGCAGCCAGGATAAAGGGGGCAGGGATTGGCCAGCCTGCCTGCCCCCTCCTTCCCTCCTTCATCCCCCACCTGGCCCCGTCCCACCCCTGCCTCCTCCAGACTGCCGGCCACCTGCCTCTCCCAAGGAAACAGAGACTCCCTGACCCACTATCTTGTTGGGCCTGCTCAGAACCATCTGACATTTGGGGAGAGATGAGTGAGGTAGATAATCTGCTCTCCTGAACGTTGAGAGGAGTTGAGATAAAGGCGGGTGAGGAGAGGAGCGTGTCTGTCTTGGCATGCTCTCTGTCTCTCTCTCTCTCTCTCCTCCCCACCCCGTCACCTCCTTGTCGCCTTCTTCTCCTTCCCCATTCCCATCATTCCCCGAGGACAGGAGCCACTCTCCTCTCCCTCACCTCCTTTTGCCCTGTTTATCAGAGGTTCTCTGCAATTAATTCCTTAGGCCTATTTAAGATACATATTTACGTAGTTCTTAACTGTTTTTCTCTCTGATCATTCCCTCTCATTTTTAGAATCCCCAGACCTCTCTCTGGGCCAAGAAAGTGGCAGGGGGAGCCTGAATTTTACGAGGGGAGAGGGCAGAGCCTCCTCCTCCAGACCCCTCTAGCCCTCCCCCGACTCCCCCCCAGCCCTGACTCCCCAGATGCAGAGGTTGAAGGCTGGGAGCCAGGGCAGCCAGTGAGGTCAGGAAGTCTGTTGCCTTAACGTCTCCTTCCTCCACCGACACAAACCCTTCTCCACTCCCAGGTCTGGTTGCTGAAAGACTTGAGGGTAAGGAATAAAGGAAAGGGGATGGTTTTTGGTTTCTTTCCCCACCCCTATCCCCTTTTCTTTCACCATTAATCTACACCCACTCCCCCATTCTGTCATGACTTCACTTAAGTGGAACACTATATCATAAGCCAGAGATTCGTCCCAGCCCCAGAGTCATACAGACCCTCTGATCCCTGTTCCTACTGAGGGGTTGTGCTGGGGCCAAGGTGGAGTGAGGGGATTTGGGGGTTTAGGCTTTGGGGAAGCCAGATTCTCTATTCCAGCCCCCGTCCCCCTCAATCCTTCCTCCACTGGGACATTCTCAAGCTTTTCACACCAAAAAGGAAAAAATGTTATTTATAGATACATTTTATGAATAACTTTTGTTATGAATATGGCTGGTAACCATTGTGTATGTTATTAAGGATACAAAATGTTGGGGGAAAAAAAAGGAAAAGAAACAAGACTCCTACCAGATGGAAACTGCTGACCACAAGCATGTAGGGAGACCCCAGACCTGTTGGGATCAGAAGGCTGATGATGTTGACTCCTGAAACATCAACCTGTTACCTCATCATGCACCAGTTGGAGAATTGTGAATGAGCTGATCATGCACTCCGAGACCCACCTTCCCTTTTTTCCACTTTTGCCTTTAAAAACCTTAAGCCCTGGCCAGCCAGCAAGATGAATCTGAGACAAGCTTAAGTCTCCCATCTTCTCAGTTGGTGCCCTCTTGATCAATAAACATTTTTCTGTTCTAATTGCTGACGTTCTGGTTTATTTGGTCTCACTGTGCATTGACCACATGAACTTGGGTTCAGAAACACTAATTGCAATACTCCTTTTGAATGAAGTCTCTCCTCACCTAAACGTGGGTGTGTTTTTTGTTTGACTATAGAAATCTTATATGCTGTGTACAAAATGCCCTCCATTTTGAAGGGTCCCGCTGATGAGGCAGAAGTTATATTTTCCATAATCTAAAATAGAGAATGTGTTGTCTTGGTGACAGTCAGACACAAATAAGTAAAAGAGAACAGCTGTGCTGTAAATAACAAACCTGGAAATCTTCACTTCTTACTCTGACTCTGTTGGTAACCACCGTTCTGGCAATGCCCTTTAGCCTTTAGAGGACCATTTCCTCCATTGCTAGGGTTATGTGACTTGGTGAGCTCCAAGGCCTCCTACAGTTCCTCTGCTTGGAGATTGCTAGTGGGACTGGATGAGGAGAAACAGAACCTATTTCAGGAGACTGGAAACCCTCAGGATGAGGGCAAGAGTTTGTATGTGAACTGCTGACTGAGTTCAGGCTGGGGTTCATGCTTCATGTAGGGGGCAGAGAGTGAGGGGTGCATGCCCACCTGGGAAGACGATGGCTGACCATGGTCTGGCACCAGCCTCTGTTCTGTGCTGAGCTCCGCTGCACTCAGGAGGAGGACTTCAGCTTGATCAGGTGGGATCTGAAATAATCTATTGATTCCACTCATCATGATTAAATATTTGGTAAGCCCTTGTTTCTCCATATGTCCTCTCCATGAGCTGTGGATCTAGAAAGCAAGTACTATTATGACTTAACTTTGCGTCTCCTGCACATGGTGAAATGCCCAGTCCATAGCTAGCACTGAATGTTTTTGTTGACTCAATTGATGAATAGATTAAATTACCTTCTACTTCTCCTTCCTCTCTCCTAGGGAAAAGGCAGCAAGGTGGCAGCCTGGCTGTCATGTGGACTTATGAGAAGACAAGACCACCTGGACTGGTGGGCTCAGGGCCATTTGGAAACTCTTCATCTTCCTACACAATGGTGAAGGTCAGGAAGACTCCTGGGTAGTCTGCATTGGGAAATTAGGCGTGGGGGCTGGAATATGGGGAAGACAACTGAAGCTCCTTATCCTTTTTCCTGTCCCCTGAGGCCCAGGAACACTCTCAGCTGGTCCTGCTGGAAATGGGCATGGGTCATGCCCAAGCACAGCACTGGTCACAGAGTTCAGTAAATTCCACTCTTAATGACATTTTGTTCTGAAATAACTGAAAGAAATGTGTAGTGCAAAAACCTGGGTAGTGTGAATCACATTAGTAAAAGCAGACATAAATAGAAATGCTATCTATCAACAAAATGGTTCTCAAAATAGCAATTCATCATCTCATTACTCAACCACAAAAGATAATGAGAATGTAATTAAACATATACCTTAAATATTAACATGCTAAGAAAAACTACCTGAAATGCAAATCTCTCCTATACCTTCACTCTCCTGAATCATATCCTCTGCAGGCAGTGATTTCTGGGCACTCACCAACTGTCTGGGAGAAATGGCTCCCTTAGTTGAGCTCTTCATCACTGCTGGATTGATACAAGAAAATTCAGGTTTTATGCATGAGAAAGCCTCCAACTGAAAGATGTGAGATTCACATACTTAGAAATCATTAATGTTATTATTAGTAAGTATAAGGATCAATGTGCAGTCACATCATCACTGCTTCTCTGAGGAACAATGTAAACCTCGAGATAATATGTTTGTGCTGCTCATCTCCCACATAGGTAGGATGAATGTGTATCAGGGGATCACACTTCAGAGTGTCGGAGTTGAATGAATCATGAGAGGATTTTCTTTTAGTCTTTTCCATAAATGACAGCACAGGCTAGCAAGTTTCTTTAAGGAATTACCTTTCTATATCAATTGCTGGGACTTCTTACCTCTCATCATTTATGGAAAAGGCATTTAAAACTGAAGAGAGCACAAGTGGTTTAAGTTGACAGGGAAAGCTGAAAGGTGCTCCATGTACTGGAAAACCCCAGGGACCTTGTTCCACTCCAGTTCTGTCATGGATTCAACCACAGACATTCCATTTAGTCACTGCATTTTAGTGTCCAACCCCTAGAACAGCACCTTTGAATAAGATGCTTCTGAACTGTTCCTCCAGATGCTAAATATTATAGCTACAATGTTTAACCTTGGCAACTTCATATTTTAAAATAAACATTTGTATAGACACATATGCAAATATGTCATAAATCATAATACATAGCCTGATGAATTTTCACAACAATCGCACTACCCAGAAGCCGAATCTCTTCCATGCCCTCTGGAAGCCACTGACTTCTAACACCATAGACAGTTTTGTTTGCTTTTGAACTTTTCTTAAGTAGAAACACATCATGTGATTTTTGTGAGTCTGCCTGTCTTGTTTTTCCCAACATTATACTCTGTGACCCAACCATGGTGTTGTAAGTAGCAAAATTTGCTCACTTTGTTCCTGCGAGTATCATTATGTGACTGTGCCACAGTTCATGTACCCATTCTACTGCTGATGGACATTTGGACTGAAAAGTAATTTCCTAATAATAATAATTATTAATAACTATGCTAGGAAAATTCTTGTACATAGTTCCTGGTTTTGTTTTTGGTGTACATAAATACATATTTCTGACTGATATACACCTAGGGATGAACTTTCTTAGTCCTAATGTTCAACATTAGTAGATAATTTTCCAAAGTGATTATGTTCCTTTACACTCCCACCAGCAGAATATTAGATTCCAGTTGCTCCCCGTCCTCATCAGTACATGGTATCTTTAGGGTATTTTTCTTTTTTTTTTTTTTTTTTTTTTTTTTGTGGTATGCGGGCCTCTCACTGTTGTGGCCTCTCCCGTTGCGGAGCACAGGCTCCGGATGCGCAGGCCCAGCGGCCATGGCTCACGGGCCCAGCCGCTCCGCGGCATATGGGATCCTCCCAGACCAGGGCACGAACCCGTATCCCCTGCATCGGCAGGCGGACTCTCAACGACTGCGCCACCAGGGAGGCCCCCCTTTAGGGTATTTTTATTAGACATTCTGGTGAGTGTATATTGGTGCTTCTCTGTGGTTTTAATTTGCACTTTTCTGGCAATGTTGAGCACATCCCCCTTTTGTTCTTTCTCCTATTATGTTGCCTGCGTTTTTGTAGAAGTTGCTTATGTATTCTGGATCTGAGTCCTCTGTTGGGCACATGGAGAGACCATCTGGTCCTCTCTGTGACTGCTTTATTACTTTTCTAAATGACATATTTGAATGTAGCACATGTTCCTAATTTAAGGCAGTCCAATTTATGAATCTTTTCCCTATAGCTAGTGCCTTTTGTGCCTTAAACAAGTAATGTTTGCCAACCCCAAAACATATTTTCCCATAATATTTTCTAGAAATTTTGTTGTATTTTTCATATTTAGCTCGTTTAGGATAGATCTTCTATGATGGTATGAGTAGGAGTAAGAGACATGATTTTCTGCCTGAGTATTCAGTTGACAAAGCACTTTTTATTGAAAAACTATCTTTTCTCTGTTTGTGGTCTATTCAGTGCCATTGATATACTTTGCTATCTTTGAACTAACACTCTCTGTTGTAATCACTGTAGATTTAAAATTAGTGTAGATGTGATGAAGGATGTCTTCAGACATTGTTCTTTCTCAAGATTGTCTTGACTATTTGCCTTCTCCATTTTCATATAAATTTTATACATTGTTCATCAGTTTCCCTCAAAAATACCTGCTGTGATTTTATTTGAATTTGTATTGAATCTACAAATAAATTTGGGGAGAATCAAAATCATTATCAAATTTACCTTTTCTAATTAAATATTGCTGATAAAAAAAGAAGTAACTTATTTATGAATATTGTCCCTCTACCCAGCAACCTTGCTGTAAAGTCAGCTCATACCAATGAAGTATCTGAATGAACTATTGTATTTTCTACATAATAACTATGCCATTAACAAAAAAAACCCCAGCACTTTACATTGCTTTGTTTCCAATCCTTATTTTTTTTTGTTCTTTTAACCAACAGATTTCTCTTCCTTTGCATTTTTTTAACATCTTTATTGGAGTATAACTGTTTTACAATGGTGTTGCTTTATAACAAAGTGAATCAGTTATCAGTTATACATATACATATGTTCCCATATCTCTTCCCTCTTGCATCTCCCTCCCTCCCACCCTCCCGATCCCACCCCTCTAGGTGGTCAAAAAGCATGGAGCTGATCTCCCTGTGCTATGCAGCTGCTTCCCACTAGCTATCTATTTTACGTTTGGTACTGTATATATGTCCATGCCACTCACTCACTTTGTCACAGCTTACCCTTCCCCCCCCATATCCTCAAGTCCATTTTCTAGTAGGTCTGTGTCATTATTCCCGTCTTGCCCCTAGGTTCTTCATGACCTTTTTTTTTTTTCTCTTAGATTCCATACATATGTGTTAGCAAACGGTATTTGTTTTTCTCTTTCTGACTTACTTCACTCTGTATGGCAGATTCTAGGTCCATCCACCTCACTACAAATAACTCAATTTCGTTTCTTTTTATGGCTGAGTAATATTCCATTGTATATATGTTCCACATCTTCTTTATCCATTCATCTATTGATGGACACTTAGGCTGCTTTCATGTGCTGGCTATTGTAAATGGAGCTGCAATGAACATTTTGGTACATGACTCTTTTTGAATTATGGTTTTCTCAGGGTATATGCCCAGTAGTGGGATTGCTGGGTCGTATGATAGTTCTATTTTTAGTTTTTTAAGGAACCTCCATACTGTTCTCCATAGTGGCTGTATCACATTACATTCCCACCAACAGTGCAAGAGTGTTCCCTTCTCTCCACACCCTCTCCAGCATTTATTGTTTCTAGATTTTTTGATGATGGCCATTCTGACCAGTGTGAGATGATATCTCATTGTCATTTTGATTTGCATTTCTCTACTGATTAATAATGTTGAACATGCTTTCATGTGTTTGTTGGCAATCTGTATATCTTCTCTGGAGAAATGTCTATTTAGGTCTTCTGCCTATTTTTGGATTGAGTTGTTTGTTTCTTTGATATTGAGCTGCATGAGCTGCTTGTAAACATTGGAGATTAATCCTTTGTCAGTTGCTTCATTTGCAAATACTTTCTCTCATTCTCAGGGTTGTCTTTTGGTCTTGTTTATGGTTTCCTTTGCTGTGCAAAAGCTTTGAAGTTTCATTAGGTCCCATTTGTTTATTTTTGTTTTTATTTCCATTTGTCTAGGAGGTGGGTCAAAAAGGATCTTGCTGTGATTTATGTCATAGAGTGTTCTGCCTATGTTTTCCTCTAAGAGTTTGATAGTGTCTGGCCTTATATTTAGGTCATTAATTCATTTTGAGTTTATTTTTGTGTATGATGTTAGGGAGTGTTCTTATTTCATACTTGTACATGTACCTGTCCAGTTTTCCAAGCACCACTTATTGAAGAGGCTGTCTTCTCTGCACTGTATATTCCTGCCTCCTTTATCAAAGATAAGTTGACCATATGTGCGTGGGTTTACGTCTGGACCTTCTATCCTGTTCCATTGATCTATCTTTCTGTTTTTGTGCCAGTACCATACTGTCTTGATTACTGTAGCTTTGTAATATAGTCTAAAGACAGGGAGCCTGATTCCTCCAGCTCCATTTTTCGTTCTCAAGATTGTTTTGGCTATTCAGGGTCTTTTGCATTTCCATACAAATTGTGAAATTTTTTGTTCTAGTTCTGTGAAAAATGTCAGTGGTAGTTTGATAGGGATTGCATTGAATCTGTAGATTGCTTTGGGCAGTAGAGTCATTTTCACAATGTTGATTCTTCCAATCCAAGAACATGGTATATCTCTCCATCTATTTGTATCATCTTTAATTTCTTTCATCAGTGTCTTATAATTTTCTGCATACAGGTCTGTTGTCTCCTTAGGTAGGTTTATTCCTAGATATTTTATTCTATTTGTTGCAATGGTAAATGGGAATGTTTTCATAATTTTACTCTCAGATTTTTCATCATTAGTATATAGGAATGCAAGAGATTTCTGTGAATTAATTTTTTATCCTGCTACTTTACCAAATTCATTGATTAGCTCTGGTAGTTTTCTGGTAGCATCTTTAGGATTCTCTATGTATAGTATCATGTCATCTGTAAACAGTGACAGCTTTACTTCTTCTTTTCCAATTTGGATTCCTTTTATATCTTTTTCTTCTCTGATTGCTGTGGCTAAAAGTTCCAAAACTATGTTGAATAATAGTGGTGAGATTGGGCAACCTTGTCTTGTTCCTGATCTTAGTGGAAATATTTTCAGTTTTTCACCATGAAGATGTTAGCTGTGAGTTTGTCATATACGGCCTTCATTATGTTCAGGAAAGTTCCCTCTATGCCTACTCTCTGCAGGATTTTTATCATAAATGGCTGTTGAATTATGTCAAAAGCTTTTCCTACATCGATTGAGATGATCATATGGTTTTTCTCTTTCAATTTGTTAATATGGTGTATCACATTGATTGATTTGCATATATTGAAGAATCCTTGCATTCCTGGAATAAACCCCACTTGATCATGGTGTATGATCCTTTTAATGTGCTGTTGGATTCTGTTTGCTAGTATTTTGTTGAGGATTTCTGTATCTATGTTCATCAGTGATAAAGGCCTGTAGTTTTCTTTTTTTGTGACATCTTTGTCTGGTTTTGGTATCAGGGTGATGGTGGCCTCATAGAATGAGTTTGGGAGTGTTCCTCCCTCTGCTATATTTTGGAAGAGTTTGAGAAGGATAGGTGTTAGCTCTTCTCTAAATGCTTGATAGAATTCGCCTGTGAAGCCATCTGGTCCTGGGCTTTTGTTTGTTGGAAGATTTTTAATCACAGTTTCAATTTCAGTGCTTGTGATTGGTCTGTTCATATTTCCTATTTCTTCCAGGTTCAGTCTCAGCACATTGTGCATTTCTAAGAATTTGTCCATTTCTTCCATGTTGCTCATTTTATTGGCATAGAGTTGCCTGTAGTAATCTCTCATGATCCATTGTATTTCTGCAGTGTCAGTTGTTACTTCTTTTTCATTTCTAATTCTATTGATTTGAGTCTTCTTTTTTTTTCTTGATGAGTCTGGCTAATGGTTTGTCAATTTTGTTTACCTTCTCAAAGAAGCAGCTTTTAGTTTTATTGATCTTTGCTCTCATTTCCTTCATTTCTTTTTCATTTATTTCTGGTCTGATCTTTATGATTACTTTCCTTCTGCTAACTTTGGGGTTTTTTTTTGCTGTTCTTTCTCTAATTGCTTTAGGTGGGAGGTTAGGTTGTTTATTTGAGATGTTTCTTGTTTCCTAAGGTAGGATTATATTGCTATAAACTTCCCTCTTAGAACTGCTTTTGCTGCATCCCATAGGTTTTGGGTCCTCGTGTCTCCATTGTCATTTGTTTCTAGGTATTTTTTGATTTCCTCTTTGATTTCTCCATTGATCACTTGGTTATTAAGTATTGTATTGTTTAGCCTCCATGTATTTGTATTTTTTACAGGTCTTTTCCTGTAATTGATATCTAGTCTCATAGCGTTGTGGTCGGAAAAGATACTTGATATGATTTCAATTTTCTTAAATTTACCAAGGCTTGATGTGTGACACAAGATATGATCTATCCTGTAGAATGTTCCATGAGCACTTGAGAAGAATGTGTATTCTGTTTTTGGATGGAATGTCCTATAAATATCAATTAAGTCCATCTTGTTTACTGTATCATTTAAAGCTTGTGTTTCCTTATTTATTTTCATTTTGGATGATCTGTCCATTGGTGAAAGTGTGGTGTTAAAGTCCCCTACTATGATTGTGTTACTGTCGATTTCCCCTTTTATGGCTGTTAGTATTTGCCTTATGTATTGAGGTGCTCCTATGTTGGGTGTGTAAATATTTAAATTGTTCTATCTTCTTCTTGGATTGATCCCTTGATCATTATGTAGTTTCCTTCTTTGTCTCTTGTAATAGTCTTTATTTTAAAGTCTATTATGTCTGATATGAGAATTGCTACTCCAGCTTTCTTTTTTTTTTTTTTTTTTTTTTTTCTTTTTGCGGTATGCGGGCCTCTCACTGTTGTGGCCTCTCCCGTTGCGGAGCACAGGCTCCGGATGCGCAGGCCCAGCGGCCATGGCTCACGGGCCCAGCCGCTCCGCGGCATATGGGATCCTCCCAGACCGGGGCACGAACCCGTATCCCCTGCATCGGCAGGCGGACTCTCAACCACTGCGCCACCAGGGAGGCCCTCCAGCTTTCTTTTGATTTCCATTTGCATGGAATATATTTTTCCATCCCCTCACTTTCAGTCTGTACTTGTCCCTAGGTCTGAAATGGGTCTCTTGTAGACAACTTATATACAGGTCTTGTTTTGGTATCCATCAGCCTGTCTGTGTCTTTTGGTTGGAGCATTTAATCCATTTACATTTAAGGTAATTATTGATATGTATGTTCCTATTACCATTTTCTTAATTCTTTTGGGTTTGTTATTGTAGGTCTTTTTCTTCTCTTGTGTTTCCTGCCTAGAGAAGTTCTTTTAGCATTTGTTGCAAAACTGATCTTGTGGTGCTGAATTCTCTTAGCTTTTGCTTGTCTGTAAAGTTTTTGATTTCTCCATCAAATCTGAATGAGATCCTTGCTGGGTAGAATAATCTTGGTTGTAGGTTCTTCCCTTTCATTACTTTAAGTATATCATGGCACTCCCTTCTGGCTTGTAGAGTTTCTGCTGAGAAATCAGCCATTAACCTTATGGGAGTTCCTTTGTGTGTTATTTGTCATTTTTCCCTTGCTGCTTTCAATAAGTTTTCTTTGTCTTTAGTTTTTGCCAATTTGATTACTATGTGTCTCAGTGTGTTTCTCCTTGGGTTTATCGTGTATGGGACTCTCTGTGCTTCCTGGACTTGGGTGGCTATTTCCTTTCCCATGTTAGGGAAATATTTGACTATAATCTCTTCAAAGATTTTCTGGGGTCTTTTCTCTCTCTCTTCTCCTTCTGGGACCCCTATAATATGAATATTGTTTCATTTAATGTTGTCCCAGAGGTCTCTTAGGCTGTCTTCATTTCTTTTCAGTCTTTTTCTTTATTCTGTTCTGCAGCAGTGAATTCCAACATTCTGTCTTTCAGGTCACTTATCCATTCTTCTGCCTCAGTTATTCTTCTATTGATTCCTTCTAGTGTAGTTTTCATTTCAGTTATTGTATTGTTCATCTCTGTTTGTTTGTTCATTAATTCTTCTAGATATTTGCTAAACATTTCTTGCACCTTCTCGATCTTTGCCTCCATTCTTTTTCTGAGGTCCTGGATCATCTTCACTATCATTATTCTGAATTCTTTTTCTGGAAGGTTGCCTATCTCCATTTCACTTAGTTGTTTTTCTGGGGCTTTATCTTGTTCCTTCATCTGGTGTATAGCTCTCTGCCTTTTCATCTTGTCTATCTTTCTGTGAATGTGGTTTTTATTCCACGGGCTGCAGGATTGTAGTTCTTCTTGCTTCTGCTGTCTGCCCTCTGGTGGATGAGACTATCTAAGAGGCTTGATGGGAGGGACTGGTGGTGAGTAGAGCTGACTGTTGCTCTGGTGGGCAGAGCTCAGTAAAACTTTAATCCACTTGACTGTTGATGGGTGGGGCTGGGTTTCCTCCCTATTGGTTGTTTGGCCTGAGGCAACCCAGCACTGGAGCTTACCTGGCCTCTTTGGTGGGGCTAATGACAAACTCTGAGAGGGCTTATGCCAAGGAGTATTTCCCAGAACTTCTGCTGCCAGTGTCCTTGTCCCCAGTGAAACAGAGCCACCCCCCACCTCTGCAGGAGACCCTCAAACACTAGCAGTTAGGTCTGGTTCAGTCTCCCCTGGGGCCACTGCTCCTTTCCCTGGGTCCCAGTGCACACACTACTTTGTGTGTTCCCTTCACGAGTGGAGTCCCTGTTTCTCCCAGTCCTGTTGAAGTTCTGCAATAAATTCACACTAGGCTTCAAAGTCTGTTTCTCTAGGAATTCCTCCTCCCATTGCCGGACCCCCAGGTTGGGCAGCCTGAAATAGGGCTCAGAACCTTCACGCCAGTGGGTGGACTTCTGTGGTATAAGTGTTCTCCAGTCTGTGAGTCACCCAGCCACCAGTTATGGGATTTGATTTTACTGTGTTTGCGTCCCTCCTACCATCTCATTGTGGCTTCTCCTTTGTCTTTGGATATGGGGTATCTTTTTGGTGAGTTCCAGTGTCTTCCTGTCGATGATTGTCCAGCAGCTAGCGTGATTCTGGTGTTCTCGCAAGAGGGAGTGAGAGCACGTCCTTCTATTCCGCCATCTTGGTTCCTCTTATGATTCCATTTCTATGAAATATCTTCTCACAGTTGTGGAGACAAGAAGTCCAAGACCCCTGGGCCAGCAGGATTGGTCTCTGTTGAGAGCTCTTGCCTTGGATTGCAGATGGCCATTTTCTCTGTGCATGCCACCCATATCTTCTTTTCTATACAAGTGAGGAAAGACAGTCTCTTCAATAAATGTTGTTGGCGAAAGTGGACAGCTACAAGTAAAAAAAATGAAATTAGAACATTCTTTAATGCCATACACAAAAATAAACTCAAAATGGATTAAAGACCTAAATGTAAGACCAGATACTATAAAACACTTAGAGTAAAACACAGGCAGAACACTCTTTGACAGAAATTGCAGAAATATCTTTTATGAGCCTTCTCCTAAAGTAATGGAAATAGAAAAACAAGTAAATGGGAACTAATTAAACTCAAAAGCTTTTGCACAGCAAAAGGAAACCATAATCAAAATGAAAAGACAACACACAGAATGGGAGAAAATATATGCAAAAAATGAGACCAACAAGGGATTAGTCTCCAAAATTTACAAAGAGCTCATGTGGCTCAGTATCAAACAAACAAACAAACAACACAATCAAAAAATGGGCAGAAGAACTAAATAAACATCTCTCCAAAGAAGACATACAGATGACCAAGAGGCACATGAAAAGATTCTTAACATCACTAATTATTGGAGAAATGCAAATCAAAACTACAATGAGATATTACCTCACACCAGTCAGAATGGCCATCATCAAAAAGCCTACAAACAATAAAGGCTGGAGAGGGTGTGGAGAAAAGTGAACCCTCCTACACTGTTGGTGGGAATGTAAATTGATACAGCTAATAGGGATAACAGTATGGAGTTTCCTTAAGAATCTAAAAATGAGATCCCATATTCTTTAGCAACCCCACCCCTGGGTATATATCCAGAGAAAAACATGGTTTGAAAGGATACATGCACCCTGATATTCATTGCCACACTGTTTACAATAGCCAAGACATGGAAGCAAACTAAATGTTCATCGACAGGTGAATAAAAATGTGATACATATATACAATGAAATATTACCCACTCATAAAAAAGAACAAAAAAATGCCATTTGCAGCAACATGGATGGGCCTAGCAACTGTCATACTGAATGAAGTTAAGTCAGATAGATAAAGACAAATACAGTATGATATTGCTCATATGTGGAATCTAAAAAAAATGGTACAAATGAAGTTATTTATGAAGCAGAGTCACAGATGTAGAAAACAAACTTATGGTTACCAGGGAGTAAGGGGGGGAGAGATAAATTGGGAGATTGGGATTGACATATACCCATTACTATATATAAAAATATAACTAATAAGGACCTACTGTATAGCACAGGGAACTCTACTCAATACTCTGTAATGGCCTAAATGGGAAAAGAATCTTTAAAAAAGAGTGGACATATGTATATGTATAACTGATTCACTTTGCTGTACATTGGAAACTCATACAACATCGTAAATCAACTGTACGCCAATACAAATTTTAAAATAAATAAATAAATATATAAATAAAATTTTCTGTCAAGTATCCTTCCTTGAGTGAAGAACCAGGCCCATCATTGATTAAATAGGAAAATACTTTGAGAAAGAGAATTCAAATCCAGTCAAGATAAAGAGAACCAAGAAAAAGAAAACCTTAAAGATAGTTGCCCCAATTTAACAGACAATATCATATTTCTTTCACAAAATGTCTATGATTCATTTTAGTCAATCATGTATTATACAAATATCATGTAATCATTAAATCCACAACATAGCATTGATGTTTCAATTGTGCCTACGTATTGAATAATAGAATGAGAGGGTATGAGAGATATGTAGGGAACAAGAAAATGGGACAGTCTTAGAGAAGAACCATTAACAGCTATTGGGTGTACAGTTATAGATGGAAAGAAAAATAGCAATAGTGTGTTACCAAAAGATAAAAAAATAAATAAAAATAAAACAAACAAACAGTAAACACTCAGAGGGAAGAATTGCCTAGAGAACTGAGTGAAAAGTATAAAATTTCAGAGAATTTTAGTTCAGATGAGGTTAAACATCAAACATTAGAAGGCTATCTCTGCCAGAGAAGTAAGTGGCATTATTGAGGAGCTTGAGTGCATTTGGTTGAAAAATGGAATGTGAAGGACTCCTCTTTCTGAAGAAATATCAAGGAAGTAATGCAGACAGATTCAGACAGGTAATCAAATATAGTGGATAATAATGGGTCGCTGCAATTAGGACTAAAATATAGTTCCTTAAATGCAGATAAGAAATTGGTATTTGGGGAGTGCATTTATTTTCCAAATGACACGTTCATGGATTACAAGTGTGAATTTAAGGTGTGACTTTTTACCAGAGATTGGATTGTGGCAATTGGATTAAGTAGGTTTCAAAAGGTTTGACTTCAATCATTGGCATCAGGGTGTGTTTTCAACTCTGCTAAAATCTAATCACGTGCACCTATACATTTTCTAAGGTTTGATAACACTATCACTTAGAGGAAATGGGCGTGGTCTTTGGAGAATATATAAAACATCCAGCAAAGAGCCAAGCTCTTTCTTCCCCAGAACCCAGAACTGTTGTGTTTGGAGTTGGCTGGGCTGTGGAGACTTTTGAAAGTTACTGCCACCAGGAGGTGAGCACCTAATCCCTGAACTGAATTTTTAACAGAGTTATTTACTGAACAAGAGTGGAACAGTTCATTAACTATACCCAAAGGTGAGTTCTGATCAAGGTACAATGAATTTCCGCTATGTTCACTTAAAAATGAGACTTTAATGGTAATCGTGGGCATGAAAGCTAAATTGTTTTTTCTATCATAAATATCTATATGTGAGTACTGTATCCAGCATTTATTCCATGTGTGATTTGTAGACAAGTAACTTATTTTACCTACACCATGTTAATTAACCTCATTATAAAATAGAAAATTAGTTAATATTGTTGAGAGGATTAAAATAGTTAATCCATATAAAAGGAGTTAATCCAATGCCTAGAAATAATAGTAGACACACACATATTAGGTTTTCCTATTATCATTTTAATATTAAAATAATCATTTATGTTATCAATCTAGAAATGATTATATTCATAATGCATTCTTATCCAAGTTCTAGCCCACTCTACACAGGGCTTATCTATATTTTCTCACTGTTCCTCAAACTATCTCCTCATTTGACCCATGTTTGAATCAATGGTTTTATGTTCCATATCAGTGGTCCCCAACTTTTGGCAACAGGGACTTGTTTCGTGGAAGACAAGTTTTCCACGGACGTGGTGGGGGATGGTTCAGGCGGTAATGCGAGCGGCAGATGAAACTTCGCTTGCTCACCCGCCGCTCACCTCTTGCTGTGCGGTCTGGTTCCTAACAGGCCCAAGATTGGGGGTTGGGGACCCCTGTTCTATACCACTGAAAATTGTGTGGTCATCGATCAGAAGTCCATAACTTCCCTGTCAAGAATTTTTACTTATAAATAGATCTGTGCACCATTGCTTCAATGCTCATCATTTTTCCAAAGGCATCTTAAAACTGATGTTATAGCTGTTCAGTTAAGCAATTGTTTACTTTCTGTCTCTTTTTGACCAGAACAAAATTCTAAGCCTTGGAAAGAAGTAGCCTCCTTCATTCAACTTCTTATAGACAGGGAAGATAACAGCAATCATATATAGTTAAACCAAATATTTAGTCACAATGTATGATAACTGAAAGTATATCTTCTTTAATTTGAATAACCAGTTTAATATGACATGATGGTAATAAAGTGAGGAACTTATTAACAAACAGTTTTGGGGCTGATACTGTTTTTCCAAATGTTTTTCACATCCATTGATGATTCTGGTCTGAATATATTAATTCTGATTGTTGTGAAATTATTTTTCTATTTCCTTGATTCCTGTTACATTTATCGATTGGCAGTCTCAGAGTTGGTTAATTTATTGCCTCGATGACATTGTCCAAAACCATGTCTTCCATTTCTCTGTCGCCCTCAGGTTATTTTGATCTCTAGGCAAATGCATTTTGTGGTCACAAAAAGACAGCCCTATGCATCACCTTCAAACACTGTCCAGATGAACCTAAAAGAGTTGACTCTTCCTTATGTTTCTTTGCATGAGCAAAAAAAAATTGACAAAACCCTCCTAATAATATTTTCTTCAAATTTCATTGACCTAATAGGGTCAAATGACCATATAACCTATCACTGGAAGAGGGATAATGGTGGTTTTTCTAGGTGGAATACTCCTTGGCAGGGGATTGTACTGGAATGTATTAGAGAGCTGAAATCCTGATGGAAAAGCTGTGTTTGACACATCAATATGCTGTCTGAATAAAATGAGGACACTCTGTTACTCAACATCCTCTTTCTGTTATATGCAATACATATATGTTACATGCAATACAGCTATATACACTACCTTATTGGTATGAGTGGGAAGTAAATAATTCTTATACCCCTTGATATTGTTAATGGCTTTGAAAAGGCACTTCTTTTAAGGCTCATGACAACATAATGTTCCCTTTCTTTACTTTTCTCTCCTCAGAAACATGCGTCCCATCTGCTTCTGGAATGAATTCACCTGTTTCCTATGTGCGAAGTATTTCATAGACCCGGTTACTCTAATCTGCCAGCACAGCTTTTGCATGCCGTGCCTCTGTCTCTGCTGGGAGGAAGCCCAATGTCCTCCTTGCTGCCCTGTGTGCAGGGAACCATCCCATCACATGAACTTGAAAACCAATATCCTTTTGAAGACAAGGGTATTCCTTGCCAGATGGACAGGACCCTATGACTCATCAAACTGTGCAGAAGAGATATGTGAGATACACATGAAAACAAAAAACTTCTTTTGTGAGGTCACGAAAGATGTGCTTTGCTTACCTTGCTGTAAGTCTGAGGAGCATGGGGCTCACAGACATTGTTCCATTGAGTGGATGGCTGAGGAATACCGGGTAAGCAATGGCTGAGAGAGAAGTTTGAACCTGGGGAGAGCTTTACCTGAGAGAGAATGCAAAAGAAAGTGAAGTTAATTATTCTCCATTCATGTAAAATATAAAGCAGATACTAACTAGTATTGTGTGCCAGGTCCTAGGATAAACTATTGAAAAAAATATGTTCTCAATCTTGTGCTTAAATTTTTTACTTTTTAAAATCTTACAACCTGAGTTCTTGGTTATAATGAGGTTGATCATGTTTGGAACTGTAATTAGTCAGTGTAAAACCAAGATGGACAAATCTGTTAATTTCAGTGGTTATTAGTCACTATAACCATGATTTCAACAAGCCTAATCTCATAGAGTCTATTTAGAAACATTGTCCTTTAGCTAAAATAATAGAGTAGTAGGAGACAAGAACTATCAGCAGGACAACTAAAATCTGACACAGGATTTACATAATGAAAATGGGTTAGGTGAAATAAAGTTTGGGGGCAAGTTTCCTCTATGGAGAAACGCCCTTTCCAACTACCAGTCTATTCTGTGGTTATAAATGTCCTACATATTAGATAATTAGGCTTAACAGTGAAAATAAATTAACCCTTTGTCTCCTTGAGTGATCACTTATAAGATATTCCCTGCCATTCTTCATCCATTAGGATCTGAAATTTTCAATATCAGCTTCTCTGATACTCACACTGTTGGTTCTTTTGCAGCAAAAGCTTCTGAAGCAAATGAGGTCTATGTGGCAAAATATACAAGAAAATAAAAGAAATCTAAAGAGAGAAGTCAGCAAACTCAGGACATGGGAGGTAAACAAGAAATTCTGTTTCATTCAGCACCAGTTTGGGACACTTGGTGGTTATTCAATAAGATCTTGAACTAACAATCATAATATTTATGTTTCTCTATGGGTGACTATCCAATAGCAAAAGGCTTTCATCTACTCATGTAGAAAGAAGTATGTCCCCTTATAGGATTTCTTTCTAAAATCAAAATATCGAAGTAAAATATCTTATTTCCTGGGCAACACCATAACACACCAACATATATAGAAAAATCACAATCAACAAGGTATACCATAATTAGTGAATGAGATAAACTCAGGGTTTCTCAGAAGGAAAATCTTTGAAAATTCAGGGAGACCTTCTCGGACTATTTGGATGGTAAAGAACAATTTGAAGTAGGAAATTCATGGGGCTGACAGGCATGCAAATGTGTGCAAGCTGACGACTAGAAACTAGAGGATCATGTAGATATTGAGGTTCTACAAAGTTCATATTGGTTGATACCTATACTATTACAGAGGCAGTGCTGAGAGATATGGCTGGAAACGGAGGATAGGTCAGTTCAAAATGTGACCTAAATGCATGGCTGAGAAATTTGGATCTACCATTTGTTGATTTAAAAATATGAATTGAGCACCACTAATAGGAGTGGTGAAATAACAGTACATATAGATTCTCAAGGAAGTAATGATTTCATGATGGAAACATATAAACAAGCAATATTAAAATATACTTCTCACCATTACAAAGGAAATTTAAATGGGGCTGTGTGTATGACAAGGAGATATAGGAAAATTAACTCAGTTATTTAAAGGTGATATACTTAAGGTTATCACTTACAATATTTTCCCTTTGAAATGTTGAGTGCTGTGTCATAATAACTCTTCTAAGTCACTGTAGAAATAGACAAAAAGAACAGATTTCCTTGTACTCAAGGAACTAATGGAGTAATGGAGAGAGCCAATTAACAGTTCAAAATATAACCCTTATGGCATGATCCTTTGTGCTAAGTGTTTTTGAGAAAAATTTAGCAGTAAAGGTAAATAAGAATAGTAATTTTGATAAAATTAAATTTTAATTACGATCACAAAAAAGTTACAATGGAAGATCACATTTGGGCTGACACCTGTGTGAGGTGTCTAGGCGGGTGGCTATTTGGGGAAAGAGCTTTTTAGGAAGAGATAACTAAACTCAACACATCTCAGACTTAACCTATCCTTTTCTCATACCACACTTGCCTTTATTTCTCCATTGTGTAAGCTAGATATGAAGGAGAATGAGAAAGAGTAGTGAAATTGGAAGTCCAACCTTAAAGTTGGAGAATCCTTAAAAGAATGTACAGGAATAAATTGACCACAGATAATGGGAAACTGGAGGGCTCAAGAGATATTCTTTATGGCAGAGAAATGTGAGAAAATAGGATTGATTTGATTATAATGTTAAGAATATAAAATTTAAAAACTGAGAACCAGTTTCTTCTCTGAAATTGAAACATCACTGAGGATGGAAACAAAGGAAGAAATGCTGCTTTGGGTTAAGAAAATTTTAGTTTGAGAAATGTTGCACTTTGAGTTTTGGGGAGATATCCTCACAAAAATAGGTCATAGGGAATCGAATGAATGAGGTTGGAGCTTACGTGAAAGATTTCGTCTGGAGAGGGACATTTCGTAATTGTCTCTATTTTCTAGGCATTAGATGGAAACCACAGGAGAGTTTTAAGAGTGAAAAGAATAAAATTTTTACATGCAAAGAAAATTGGAAGGATCTCTGTATTAATGGGTCCAGCAGGGAAAGAGGAGCTGGTCAATGTAAATTGATGGAGGGACGTACAGAGAGAGGGATTTGTTTGAAGCCCAAGGTTTATAGGTTTTATAGAAGGAAAGATTGGTGTTAATAGGAAGAAGTTCTTAGTAACATGCATAGGAAGAATTATGTGGATTCAACAAAGGAGGTTCTTGGTGATATGATGAATGTGGTTTCAAACAAGAGCTGGGAATTGAAGAGAGTTCATTGCTTTGATGGAAGATTGAGTTTCATTAATATGTACAGTGAATGTACACCTGTGACCAAAAAATTTGCTTTCTTGGAGGTAAAAATGACAGCACAAGAACCAAATGAAGATGTTGGGTCAATTGTCCATGTTTTGTTTTGCTTAAAACAATGTGAGTCAAATATTTTTAAAAGTTGAGAGGAAAGAAGGAAAAGAGAAAGTGAAAAAAAAAAGAGAGAGAGAGAAGATGGGAATTAGGACCAAAAGCTGGTTGTCTGTGGACCAGCATCTCTAAGGGTAGGGTGGAGGTCAGCTAAGAAGTGGAGTGTATAGTCTCAGGCAGGAGGAGTCAAGCTGCATCCATGCACACAAGGTTCTGGCCTGCATGCAGTTTGTGGACCTGGATGTTAATACTTTGGGAAGGTCTTATCTAACTGTATGAAGTAATATTTGCTATTATTTCCTAAAAGCAGAGGAAATATCTGAGGTTAAGAGACTAACTTGATTTAGTCATTAGAGTACTGTGTGTATTATATAACACAATTATTAAATCACAAGTACCTGTTTTTAAGAAAGTGTGGATATTTGAGGCAAAGTGTTTAGAATCAAGATACTGACTTGAGGTTCAATGAAATTAAAAAGTGAGTTGAACAAAGAAAAAAAGAGTCCCAAAAAAGCTGTTCTTAATGAAAGTACCAAATTTCTAACTATCAGAAGACAAATTATTGGTAACTGAGAGGAATGAAATCTGCTAAAATATATGACCTAATTAATTCATTGTCACTCTAGGGTTATGTGACACTGTGTAGGAATATGATCCGGCCTAAATACTGGAAGGTTTGCCCCTTTGTCTACCTTGAACAGAAACGTTATTTAAGGAAAATAGAAGAGGAAAGCGATGAGATTTTTCAGCAACTCAAAGGAAGTCAACACAATATGTACCTAAAGGGGAAACTCTTAAGTCAGATATATGAGGAACTCAAGGAATTGTGCCATAAACCAGACATGGAGCTGCTCCAGGTAAGGACTGAGGACTGGAGATTCATGGTGTTGCTTGGATAATATCCACCTTTCCTTGGCCTTCCATCATGTGCTTTCTTATCATGCTTTCTGATACTGTGCTAAGATGCTGTCCAGGTAATGCTAATAACCAAAGGCCATTCTTGCCATACACAAGAATAACAAAGCTTTGTGGAAAGGTAAGTGAAAGAAATCCTAGAGTCATTCTTTTTCAATTCTCCTAACAGACATTCAATTACTGATCAACTTCAACAGAGAAGCTTGTTGGAAGATATATGAATTTATATCTGGACCCCGCAATAATGAAAAATTTGAGAATCTTGACAACTCATTTCCCCTTCCTGTTTCTTTGCCCATGATATAATTTGCTGAAATTTGGGTTCACCCACCCTAGGGGATAAGAAACTACGTCTTCGCTCTGAATCTTGTGAAGTGTACTAAGACTATCTTTTCTGTTTCCCTCTTTACAGCATTATGACAACATGTTGAAAAGGTAAGTTTGCCCTCCTTTTCAAGTTTTAAGAACTGTAACTGTGATCAGCCATTTGATGCTGAAATAGGAACATAAGTTATCATGACACTATAACTTCTTTCATAAAGTATTTATGTTTCCCTTTCTCCAAAGGTAGAAAGAGTGTCCTTGGTTGTTTTGCCTAAGGTGGAGCTGGGTAGAGGGTTTATTTACAAGGTTCTGTGCAAAGGTTACATGAAGACAACTACCATTTTTTAGAAATATAAAAACACAGGGGGAATGTGCCCAAAGCCAGGACAGGATTATGTGCAAAATAAGGGTTTCAGAGAAACCTAATGTAGAAGCAAGGAGAGAATGTGCTTAAAGAGGTTCATCAAGGTATTGGCTTTCCATGTGTAGCACAAGGCAACTTCAAATGGAAAGGCTGTACAATGCACTTAGTGAAACTGGGTCCTAGGAAGCAAAATTGCTGCCCTAGCTAAGCTCCACAACCACTAGTATGTTTATACAGAAACTGAGCATTTCAGTGGTAACTAGTGTGGCTTAAAATTCATAGTGCCTTTCTTGAATGTCCACAATTTTGAGCCATGTTGCATAGCTCTGTGATTTGCTGAGAGGACCCCGTCATGATTAATTTGAATTGGATCCTAGGATTGCAGTCTTAGCAGATGGGATAGGATTTTCTTTGATATTCATAAAACAAATTGTCATTTGCTGCATTCCCTAGTTTGGGGATTTACTTTCATGGCCCCTGAACCTAATTATTGGGATTTAAATAAAGTGTCTTCAGAGGGATGTAGATATAATCCTTGTGATGAAAACCGTGAGCTCAAAAGAGCAACCACATGTTGTTTCTTGCAGGAGTGAGTCAGCACAGCTGCACATGCCCCAGCCTGTAGTCCCACAGCTCAGTTCATGCCCCATTCCTGGACTGGTAGACTGGCTCAACCAATTCCAAGGTAACAGGTAGCCCTCTGGTGGGAGAGTTGTACATTCCCTTTTGTTAGTGTCCTGTGGGTGACCTTCCCCATTTCTCAATCTATAGATTCTTTGCTGGGAACTTTTATAACCAAATTTACCCTTATAGAAGAATAACATATATGGAAAAAAAAAAAAACCAAATTGGTATCTGGAAAAAAAAGCCATTTATGATGGGTTGTAGTAAGGTATCTGGAAGGTAAAAAATAGGAGAGGAATTTTATTATTGTACATTTTCTAGGAGATGGGCAAGCTACTTTTGTTTCTGACAGTAACTTTTTAGTTAATTGCAAATTTCAAATGTTCCAGGTAAAATAATAGCTAAAACTTAGCAATATGTCATATATATTTATTTTTAAATTATGATTTCTTCCATTTTTTTCTGGCTAAAATCTTATTATGAAGACAGACCAGTAGACCTTGGACTGCAGAAGATTTCTAAAGCTCTCTTCTGTCTTGCCACCTATTTCTAATAATAAGCTAGGAAACCCAGACACCATATAAAGCTCTTGTCCATCAGGAATTTATAATGCTGCTTGTTAATATAATTTTTTTCCTTCTTCCTGCAGTGTACATTGCCTTGGATAATGAAATAGTCACTGGTCATGTCCCTGTGTTTGAAGATCTGAGATGTCTGCTGGCTGGTTCTGGTCATCCTGTTGTCGACAACTCTCCACCAAGATCTAAATACCTTCTTGCCTGGGGAGCTGAGTCATTCACTTCTGGTCAACATTACTGGGAGGTGGATGTGGCGGGCTGTTGCAGCTGGGCAATTGGATTTTGTAATGATTCTTGGGCAAGAAAGAATGACATGGTACTTGACTCAGAGGGAATTTTTCTACTTCTTTGTATCAAAGAGAACAACCAGTGCAGTCTCTTTACCTCTTCCCCACTATCACCTCAATATGTCAAAAGGCCTCTAGGCCGGGTGGGGTTGTTCCTGGATTATGATGGTGGTTTCCTAAGCTTTTTCAATGTGGCCAATAATTCCCTCATTTGTCGTTTCCTCTCCTGCTCCTTCTCTTCTCCTCTCAAACCTTTTCTTTGCTCTGGACACCCCTGTCACGGACAGGTCAAAAATCTGACCACAGGTGTCAGAAATATCAATAACTGAGATTGTTAATTTAGTGTCCACTTGATTTTCTGTAACTTCTCTTTCCTTTATGAAATATATTAATTGATTTTCTTAAAAGGTTGGATATATATAAATTTGTGTATAAATTTGTTTCTGTTTTCTTTAAATAAAAATAATCTCTCTTGGAATGCTGTGCATTCGTTATTCTATGTCTTGGTCTGTTCACTTGATTTCTAAGGTAGCGGAGGTCAACAATACTTGGTGTGTTTATCCAGTTTAGTAGGTTAAAGCAAGAGCACAGTGTTCTTCTCACTGGCAGGCTTGGAATTCTCTTCTCCCTGCTATGCATCTGCTAAATCATGTTCCTTCAACAAATCTCAGTTTTTAAATCTTTTTTTCATGGATTTATTTTTAAAGCTTCCAGACTAAATGAGAGCATCTTGTTGGATAGACTCTGCAAATCTTATATTTTTCTTCATAAAACTCACAGCCTAATACTGGCTTTCCCCTCTAATTTACCTGCTTGAAAGTTTACGTCTGCTATATGTGCCGATAAGTTACAGGCAAGCAGAACACAACTACCTGCCTTAAATACATCTGTCTGAGTAAGTTAATAGAGGTACAAGGTCATAAATGAAAACATGATCTACAACTGTTTAAAATCTTGTTAAATGTAACAAAAATCAGATGGAAAAATGGAGGCTGTAATTTACCAAGTATGCAAAATAGGCTACCTGTAAAAATAGGCTCGATAAATTCTCTATTATAGACACACTAAATATAAATGCACACATATCTTAACAGAATGAAATTGATACAGAAAATAAGGCTGCATACCTCAGAAGTTTCAGAAATTTTAATGAAGAAACCTGTAGTCACAGATCTTGAATTCTCACCTATCTCAAAGGACAGTAACATTTTTGCTGTGTAAAATGAAGAATATTCATGAAAAAAATTGCATTTAAAAGGTTCCTAAAGTTAATAAAATCTTAAAAGTCAATGTAATAGTACATTTCTACCATGATTCATATGATCCATAACTACCACATGATCCATTAATTTCACTTCTGGATATTTATTAGAAGAAATCAAAAGGACAAACTGGAAAAGATATATGGATACAATCTCTTTACAACAGCACCTAGATTAATATTTGCTTAAATAACTTCAAGAGGTGTGAGTGTGCTAGAAAGTGGCTGGTGCACTTCCTTAAATCCCTGTAGTTCAGCCTAGCCAGGTTGACACACTAGAAATCCATTACAAGGACATATGCCATTTAGCATTAAAAACTATAAAAAATATAAAAGTTCTCTCATTTTAGGCTTACTACACAGGATTGCCTATCCAGAGAATGACCTGAATATTCACTCTGTTTCTCAATAAATGCATCATTTTAGTAAACATTTCTTATTGCAGTGCTAATAATATGGTAACACTAATAATAATAATACTGAAACTTTGTTATCTCAAATCACCTTATGAGAGCTTGACTGATATCATGCTTTTAACCTTTAATTTTATATCCTTCAGTGTATTGTTTTGTGGTGATTCCAATCAGTCTTCCCCAGTGTGCTTGACTCCCCCCGCCCACACACACACAGAGCATTCTTATGGATGTGATTCTAGATTCTTCTCCTGGTTGCAGCAGAAGCATGGAACCATGTGGTAAGTGAACCTGCAGGGTCTTGGCTTCTGAGGCCAATGGAGCCACAAAAAATTCTAGTGACCTATTCTGTGGCCTGGACTTTCCTGCATTGTCATCTGCTACTTGTATGCTATCTTAGGGTCCCACCAGCCTAACCCTGAGAACAAAGAGAGACCCTGGAGGTTACTGAAAAGCTGTTAGGGGGCTGACACTGTCTGTGGCTGGAGAGTTTTAATGGCTGTCAGCAGCATTTACAGATAATATGTAAATTGTCATTCAGTTAAAAAAGGATGTTAATCCGTATTATTGTATTTTTATTACTTAGAATTATTATTTATATTATTCTATATCTTGTAGAATAAAGTTAACTTTTTTCTGCATATCTCATGAGAATGTTAATATTTCAAGTTGTTTTTCTTTGGCATAAAAATTTGACCTCTCCTTCAAAAATGAATTAGTATCTACCTGTGAGAAAATTGACAATTGGCTGCTTAACAAGAGCTTATTTCTGCATCCAATGCAGTAGTTGTTGTTTAAAGAAATAAGAAATAACATAAATAAATATATATCTAAAATAAATTATTTTATGGCCTGAGTCAAAATACTTCCAACCTGTTTCAAAATTTTGTAGTCTGGTATTCATTGTCAAAATTTTATTAAATGTATTTGTATTTTATTGTCTCATGTTTATTGTACTGTTTATTTAGACACATGGATTTCACTGATTTTATGTGTTAGGTTAAAAATGTAAATCATATTGACCTCATTGAGCTTTATGACATTTTCTTTGGAAAAATACTTAACTACATTTACAAGCCAATCTATAGAAAAATATTGAGTATATTTAGAGTTGGTCCCTGGAACTAACAGGAGCCATGCAAGGGAAAATGCACCTCCATAATCTGACATAGAAGTGTCATGCAGGTCTAAGGCAGGTGAAGGCCCACTTCCAAGGAAGGTTAAGTTCTGTTCCTGGTTCCATTATCCAGCTACCTGAGGGAGCCTAGTTCCAACAGTCCAGCTCTAGGCTCGATGGTAATAAGGACCCTCTGTCCTCCTGGGGCAAACAGTGGAGATTCCCATTTTACTGAAGCAGCCTGGACAGAACAGAGTTACAGGTTAGGAGGAACCAGGGGACTGGGAACCCAGCTCTTTTAGCTGCAGTGCCTCAGACATGTGCTTAGAGGGACTGGTTATAGGAGAAAGCTCCAATTTCCCAAGGACTGGATCTCCTCTCAATTTCCCAAGGACTGGATCTCAACAGGGTCTGAGGAAAAGCCTTCTGCTCCATTAGCTCTGGAAAATCCCCACGAGTAGCCAAGACCCGGGGACCAGAAGGGAATTTGTGGCTTAAAATGTGTGGTTCTCCATGAGCTCACAGAACGTCCCAGGCTGCAGAAGCACCTGGCTGTACCAAGGAATCCTGACAATTTCTTAAGGGACTGGACACAGGAGGTAGGTGATCTGAGTGTCCACATAAAGACAATCTGTCTGCAGTGGGTGCACAGCCCTGGAGCCTCAGCCCTGGACTCAAGGGTGCCCGTAGGACCTTCTTTCTGAGTAGGCGGTGACCCTGCAGACTTTCCCAGTGGCGACCCTTGGATCCCTATTCCCTTCCCTGCCTCTGCAGGTGCTCAGACTTTGAGAGCTCCACATGGTTTTCCTCCAGAGAGGAAACGTTTCCATAAGGACACATGCCGGCTCCCATACTTGGAGAATTGACAGGGAAAGCACAAAGGCATTCTCTGCTCAGCCCAGAGTCACCCTTGGCAGATGTTCAGGAGGGAGGGGCAGGCTGGTCCTAGAGATGCTCTTCTTCCGTTTTCTTTACACACAGAGTCTACACCCCTCACCTCCAGTGCCTGCAGTCCCAGAGGACTCAGATCCACTCCACTCCTGGACAGACCTGGCAGGATAACTAGAAAGGAATCCAGCATATAAGATTCTATCTTTCCTTCCCGTTTCCTCTTTGGTAACCATAAGTTTGTTTTCTATGTCTGTAGGTCTATTTCTGTTTTATAAATAAGTTCATTTGTATCTTATTTTTTGTTTTTAAGAGTCCACATATAAGTGATATCATATGATATTTATCTTTCTTTGTCTGGCTTACATCACTTAGTATGATCATCTTCAGACCCATCCATGTTGCTGCAAATGGCATTATTTCATTCTCCTGAAGGCTGAGTAATATTCCATTGTCTATATATATACAACATCTTCTTTCTCCATTCATCTGTCTGTGGACATTTAAGTTGCTTCCATATCTTGGCTACTGTAAATACTGCTGCAGTGAACATTGGAGTGCATGTATCTTTTCAAATTGTGGTTTTCTCTGGATATATGCCCAGGAGTGGGATTGCAGGATCATATGGTAACTCTGCTTTTAGTTTCCTAAGGAACCTCCATATCATTCTTCATAGGGACTATACCAATTTACATTCCCACCAGCAGTGTAGGAGGATCTCTCTTTCTCCACACCCTCTCCAACACTTATAATTTATACACTTTTTAGTGATGGCCATTCTCACCAGTTTGAGGTTATACCTCATCGCAGTTTTGAATTACACTTCTCTAATAATTAGTGATGTTGGGCTTCCCTGGTGGCGCAGTGGTTGGGAGTCCGCCTGCCGATGCAGGGGACACGGGTTCGTGACCCGGTCCGGGAAGATCCCACGTGCCGCGGAGCGGCTGGGCCCGTGAGCCATGGCCGCTGAGCCTGCGTGTCCGGAGCCTGTGCTCCGCAACGGGAGAGGCCACAACAGTGAGAGGCCCGTGTACCGCAAAAAAAAAAAAAAAAAAAAAAAAGACAGACTTATAGATGAATAAGACGGGCGGGGAGGGGAGAGAAGGGAAGGCAAGGGAAGAGAGAATAGAATCGAACAGAACAGAATAGTAGAGTGGCCAGAAATAAACCCTCACAAACAGAGTCATATGATTTTTTTCAAAGGGTGTCAAGACCATTCAGCAGGGAAAGGACAAATGGTTTCAACAAATAGTTCTGGGGAAAACTGGATAACCCCACATGGAAAAAGAATGAAGTTAGACCTTAACCTACACCACATACAAAAAATAATTGAAAATGGATCAAAGGCCTAAATGTTAGAGCTAAAAGTATAAATTTTTAAGAAGAATTCACAGGGGAAATGCTTCATGATGTTGGAACAGATGTTTGGGGTACAAATATCTGTTCCAAGTTTCTGCTTTCAATTGTTTTGTGTATATAGCCAGAAGTGGAGTTTCTTTAGACCATTGACTTAGGGTGCAGACTCACAATTTCTGGAGCACAGGGGACACAGTTGATAAAATGAATACATAAAGGCGGTATAGTAAATATATATTTTTACTTCTTCTCTTTCCTCTCCCCCAATCCCACCTTCAAATAATGTTATATTTTATACACATTAAGAAGAAATATATCTACTCTGCTGTACGGTGACACGATGAGAACACAGAGTGCTTCCTGAGCCTAACGTGTGCCTTTGTTCCTAGGTGAGGTGGCTTTGCATACAGCAGGCATGCCCCGGGTTACGTGGTGCCCGCCCAAGACCGTGAGGCTGGAGGACCCGGCCCCGCGTCAAACCCCAACCCGTACCCACGCTTCACCTGCTGCTACTAGACCCCAGCCACTTTACGTATGCTGGTAGGTGGCCCCATGTACTGTTGAATCTCTTAGCCAGAATTACCTGGAACTTGTGAAATCTTTTAAGAAACAAAGGCAAATCTCGCAATGTGAATTTGCTTTTTAAAAAAAATAAGTGTATTCTTCTGCCATTTTAAAGACAAGTTATCTGTTAATGAGGCATTCCATTTTCCATTAATAAAAGTTTATGGTTAGCAAAAAAAAATATGAAATTTCTACTCTCAAACACTGAGTGGACCTCAGCAGACAGGTCCCTCTCTGCAGAAAGCAAGTTCAGTTTAGATTTAAAAAAAAAATTTTTTTTTATTGTGTTTACATAACATAAAGAAATTCTACTTATGGCCTCAAAAATGTTTTTGCACAAGCATTGGGAAGATACCTTCAATGTCTTCTGCAGACATTTCTTCTTGGTTTTGGTGAAGATACATTTCTCCCTTTTGCCCTTGGATCTCACATCTGCTCGTGGGTGTTGGGCTGACTAGCACTGTGTTTCGTCGCTAGGTGCAAGAAGAAAACAGTGTCCCATTTTGAAGGTTCTCACATGTGAGGTCTTTATGGACATTCGTGTTGCCACTCAGAAAGGGGCTTAAGATTTCATAATGGTCTGCAGACATATGCTGAGGAACACAGATACAGAAGGAGGGTCACTGTGGTTGCCATACTCACACAAATGCTGGAACTGTTCTCTGAGGCCCCTCTTCTTGTCCAAGGAAGCTGCCAAGCTAATCTTGCAAGGTGAAACACATGACAAAGCCAGCCAAACCTGGGATAAGCATCTGAGGCCCTGTAGGTGGCGCCAAAGTCCAAGGGACTCTCACAAAATTCCAGCAGGCTCTATTTACTCCCGTCTTTAAGGACCCTCTTCATATTGTTCTGGAAGTCCCAGAACCAGCCCTCTGATAACTGGACTGGGAACCTTTTCACTTTATTGATTTCCAAAGGACCTGGGCAGAGATGAGAAGAGTTCCATACTTATCTATTAAGTTCATCTGGTGTCCCTGTCATTTAAGGCCAATGTTTCCTTATTGGTTTTCTGTCTGGATGATGTGTCCATTGATGTCAGCGGAGTGTTAGCGTTCCCTACTATTACGGTGTTACTGTCAATGTCTCCTTCATGTCTATTAATATCCTCTCTATATATTTAGGTGCTCCTATGTTGGATTCATATATATTTACCATTGTAATATCTTCTTGTTGGATCAATCCCTTTATCATTGTGTAATGTCCTTCTTTGCTTCCTGATTTGGTTTTTATTTTAAAGTCTATTTTGTCTGGTATGAGTATTGCTACCCTGACTTTCTTTCAATTCCCATTTGCATGGAATATCTTTTTTCCATCCCCTCACTTTCAGTCTGTGTGTGTCTTTCAATCTGAAGTGGGTCTCTTGCGACAGCATATATACGGGTCTTGTTTTTGTATCCGTTCAGCCAGTCTGTGTCTTTTGATTGGAGCATTTAGTCCCTTTACATTTAAAGTACTTATTGATAGGTACATGCCTGTTACCATTTTACTAATTGTTTGGGGGTTATTTTTGTAGTTCCTTTTTGTTCCTTTCTTCTTCTTTTGCTCTCTTCCCTAGTAATTTGATGACTATCTTAGTGCTGTGTTGGTTTCCTTTCTTTTTTGTGTATCTATTATAGATTTTTGGTTTATGGTTACCATGAAGGGTGTATGTGTGTGTGTGTATATACATATATATATATATTTTTCAGTCTCTGATCTCTTAAGTTTAAATGCATTTTAATGATGCTGCATTTTACTCCCTCCCACCATGTTTACTATTTTTAACTTCATATTTTACCTCTTTTGTTTTTTGTATTCCTCAACTACTTATTGTGGATATAGATGATTTTACTACTTTTGTCTTTTAACCTTCCTACTATCTTTATACCTTTTCTGTATATTTGCCTTTATCAATGAGATTTTTCCTTTTGTAGTATTTTGTAGTATTTCTAGTTGTGGCTTTTTCTTTTCCACTTAAAGAAGTTCCTTTAACATTTCTTGTGGAGCTGGTTTGGTGGTGCTGAACTCTTTTGGCTCCTGCTTATCTGTAAAACTTTTCTTTCTCCTTCAAATCTGAATGAGAGCCTTGTTGGGTACAGTATTCTTGGTTGTAGGTTTTCCCCTTTCATCACTTTAAATATATTGTGCCACTCCCTTCTGGCCTGCAGAGTTTCTGCTGGAAAGTCAACTGATAGGCTTATGGGAGTGCCTTTGTATGTTACTTGATGCTTTTCCCTAGTTGCTTTTAATATTCTCTTTAATTTTTCCCATTTTAATGACAATGTGTCTTTGTGTGGTCCTCTTTGAGTGGATTCTATTTGGGACTCTCTACACTTCCTGGACCTAAATGTCCATTTCCTTCCCCAGATTAGGGAAGTTTTCAGCTATATGTCTACAAATATGTTCTCTGCCCCTTTCTCTCTCTCTATTCTTCTGGAACCCCTATAATGCAAATATTCGTGTGCTTGATGTTGTCTCAGAGGTCTCTTAAACTGTCTTCATTTCTTTTTGTTCTTTTTTCTTTTCTGTTCAGTGGCAGAGATTTCCACTGTTCGGTCTTCCATTTTGTACTCATCTCTGTTTGGTTCTTCTTTATGTTTTCTAACTCTTTGTTAATAACTTCTAACTTTGTTCATCCATTCTTCCCCCAAGTTCTTTGAACATCTTTACAATAATTACCTTGAACTCTTTCTAAGGAGGATTGCTCCACTTCGCTTAGTTCTTCTTTCTAGGGTTTTGTCTTGTTCCTTCATCTGGAACATGTTCCTCTGTCACCTCACTTTGACAATTTGTTATTTTTATTTCTATGTATTTGTTAAGTTGGTTATGTTTCCCAACCTTGGAGAAGTACCTTATGTAGGAGATGTTCTATGCATCCCAGCAGCACACTTCCCTCTGGTCAGTGGAACTATATGCTCTAGGGGTGCCCCCTATGTGGGCTGCATGGGTCCCTCTGTTGTGTTGCACTCACTATTGCAGGTGTTCTGGCTGGCCCCAGTTTGGTTGGTTGCCAGGCCTTGCTTTCTGCAAGGCTGTGAGGTCATAAGCAGGTTAGCTACAGAGCCCTGGGGCATCCTGGGGCTACTGCTTGCCCACTGGAGAGGCAGAGCCAGGTTCTGGGTTGGCTGATTATGGGCCCAGGGGTCCCAATCTGGTGTGGGCCTGCTGTTGGGTGGAGTCAGTTCCTGACATGGCTGACTGCACAGTCCAGGGTGTTCCAAAGCTGGTCTCAGCCTGCTGGTGGATGGAGCTGGATCCTGGGCCAGATGGCTGAGGGGCCCAGGGGGTTCTGGGCTGGTACTGGCCTGCTGGTGGGTAGGCTGGGTCCTGAAATGGCAGGCTGCAGGGTTGGAGTGGTTCTGGCGCTGGTGCCTGTTTGTTGTTGGGCCGGGCCAGGTCCTAGGGCTAGTGTCAGCTCCCTGTTGGGTGAAGCCAAGTCCTGGGGTCTCTGGCTGCAGGGATTTGGGGGTTCCAGAGTTGATGTGTTAGCCCGCTGGTGGGTGGGGCCAGGGTCTAAGGGTTCCTGGGGCTTGTGCCTACCTACTGGAGGGTGAAGCTGGTCATGAGGCCAGTGTCAGCCCACTGGTGGGCAGGGCCAGGTCTTAAGCCCTATGGTGGATAGGGCCAGGTCCCAGGGCAGCTGCTGGCTCAGGGGGTCTTAAGACAACTATCCTGCCAGTGGTGTGGTTGTGCCCCTGCTCAGCTGGTTCTTGGCCTGAGGTGTCCCAGTACTGGTGCCAACAAGCTGATGGGTGGGGTCAGGTCTGAGTGCTAACAAGCTGGAGGGAGGGTTCCAAGATGATGCTTGCCAGCACCAGTGTCCTCGTGGTAGAGCAAGCTCCTGCTACCAGTGTCTGTCCCCAGGGGTAGCTGCAGTTTCCTCCTGCCTCTGGGAGACCCTCCAAAATCAGTGCATATGTCTGAGCCAGGCTTCTTTCAAATTATTGCTTCTGTCCATGATCTTGTGAGATTTTGTGTGCACCCTTTAAGAGTAGAGTCCCTATTTCCCACAACTCTCTGGGTCTCCTAAATGTAAGCTTTGCTGGCCTTCAAAGTGAAATGTCTGGAGGCTCATCTGCCTAGTTTAGGACCCCCAGGCTGGGGAGACGGACGTGGGGCTTGGACCCCTTACTCCTTGGGGAGAACCTCTGCAATTGTAATTATTCTCCCATTTGTGGGTTGCCCATTTGGGAGGATGGGTCTTGACTACAATGTGACTCTGCCCATCCTACCCTTCTCGTCTTGTTTCCTTCTTTATATTTTTAGTTGTAGAACATATTTTCTGCTAGTCTTCTGATTTTTCTTATCAATAGTTTCTCTGTACCTAGTTGCAGTTTTGGTGTGCCCGTGGGAGAATGTGAGCTCAGGGTCTTCCTGCTCTGCAATCTTGTCCACTCTCCTCCCCGTGTGATCTTTCCTGAATTTCAAGAGTGAGTGGCCAAGCTCCGATCTGGCCCTACAGTGCAGGCACAATGGAAGATTTCAGCCCCCCAAAACCGTAGATGATGATGTTGCTAAGATTTCTGTATCTGCATAACCAGGTCTCCCCTCTCCTAATTTCCTGTCACATCTTCCTCACTTCCTTGAGTCCTGGCTCTTAGTGTCCTAGTGTCCTCAAGGTTTAGATTTCTACTAACAGGCTGCTCAAGGCAAATTACAGTTTCTCCAACACATTACTCAAAATCATTCCATACGCCACTATGTGGAGGCCACTCCCACTTTTTAGGTTATGGGAGAACCTCTGTCCCCGTACTCAAATCTGCATTAATTATCTGTTGCTGAATTACTAATCACCCAAACTTGGTGGCTTAAAACAATACCCATGTATTATCTCACAGTTTCTGGGTCTTGGGGTCCAGATGTAGTTTAGTTAGTTCAGTTTATCTTACCACTTCTCATATCACTCACCCAGGTTCTTTGGCTATTGCCAGAAATGTCAGTTCCTTGCCACATGTGCTAGTTATGTAAACGAGAGTATTTAAATAAGTGCCTTCCATCATGAACTACCTCATGTTCGTACAGTGGTATTTGGGGCTGCAAAAGAAGCTCCTTGAGGTGTCTGTAGTTTAGATGGGACAGCCCACATCTATATGTTTTTTTTTTTTGTGGGAGTATAAATGGGTTACATCTTTTGGAATGACAATTTATAACAAAAACATTTTACTTTTTCATTCCCATTGATCCAATAATTTCACCTCTATGAACTAGTCCTGGTTCACCAGAAACATTGGAATCAACTACACACCTGACTGCCGGGTATAGTTAATGATTAATAAACCTGGAGCCTCTGCACCATAAAATAATACCAAATCAGTTAAAAGTCATCCACAGGATTATTTTTAATTACAAAAGAGATACTGATATAATATGAAGTAATAAAAGTATAAAAGTCTTAGGCCACCTACTTAAAGCAGAATTCTTAAAGGGTAGGAAATATATTTCAAAGTGATCACTGTGGTTATTTCTGAGTAGTGTAATTAAGGGTAAATTTTACTCTCTCATCTATATGTTTCTATAATTTCTATACTTTTATGGAGTGGTATATGATATATGTGTGTGTATGTGTATATATGTGTGTATGTCTATATATTATATAATAAAGAGATATTTTAAAAATACAAATGGAAGAACAGCTTATAAGTGATAGATTATATGATTACTAGTGACAAAACTTAGTAAGTCTCATGGAAAAAATGAGGAGGTAATACTGTGACGTCTATGAAAATTTACCACAGAAACAACAGGATGATTTTATGCTCACTAGATATGGAATAGATGTTTATTTCAGGAAAAATTATGGCAAAGGTTTATAATGTGGTTACACAGATACATACAAATGCTGACAATATATTAAGGTAGTGGAATTATTAATGATTTTTTTCTCTATATCACAAAGGGTACTATTAAAGCAATTTTGTGATTAAAATTGCTTAACTTTGATAAAGGTTTGTCCTATGTTTATTCTTTCAGCAAATTGCTATTGAGGAATATTAGAGGAACTGAAAGATCATTATGGCCAATAATTAGGAGGGAACATGGGAACTGAGAAAAGAAGGAGGAAAAAGAAGATCGTTATTTGTGTTAAGAAATGCTCTGGGTCTGCCTGCTAATGCAGGGAACACGGGTTCGATCCCTGGTCTGGGAGGATCCCACATGCCGCGGAGCAACTGGGCCCGTGAGCCATGACTGCTGAGCCTGCGCGTCTGGAGCCTGTGCTCCGCAACAAGAGGCCGCGATAGTGAGAGGCCCGCGCACCGCGATGAAGAGTGGCCCCCGCTTGCCACAACTAGAGAAAGCCCTCGCACAGAAACGAAGATGCAACACAGCAAAAATAAATAAATAAATGAATAAAAACTCCTACCCCCAACATCTTCTTAAAAAAAAAAAAAAAAAAAGAAATGCTCTGGGACTCTGGAAGGCAATTTAGAGGATTTGAGGAAGGGAAGTGATGGGATGAAATTTGTGTTTTAAGTTCACTCAAGCAGCAGTACATAGAAGAAATGGAGTGGGTGAAAGCAAATCATGCCAGGGAGGCCAGATGGGAGACTTTGCAGTTCCCTAAGCAAGGCTGATGGTGGCTTGGGATAAGGTGGAGGAAGAGGATGGCAAGAAGTAGATGAATGTGAGGGGTATTGAGAAAGGTGAATTGATAAGACATGGTGATTGTAAACAACTCTACACAAATATGTGGTGCAAAAATAATTTTTTGAAAAGAAAAATTGTACTTGGAGACATTAATTTGTGCCTCTAGTGGAAATGGTGGTGCTAATGGAAGACACTTACCTTGATCCTGGGTCTTGATGAGATGGTTGTGGGTGTCTATATTTTTTTAAATTAATTAATTAATTAATTAATGTATTTTGGCTGCGTTGGGTCTTCGTTGCTCCTCGCGGGCTTTCTCTAGTTGCGGCTAGCGGTGGCTACTCTTTGTTGCAGTGTGTGGGCTTCTCATTGCAGTGGTTTCTCTTGTTGCAGAGTACGGGCTCTAGGTGCACAGGCTTCAGTAGTTGTGGCACTCAGGCTCAGTAGTTGTGGCGCACAGACTTAGTTGCTCCGCGGCACATGGGATTTTCCCGGACCAGGGCTCGAGCCTGTGTCCCCTGCATTGGCAGACAGATTCTTAACCACTGCACCACCAGGGAAGTCCAGTTGTGGGTGTCTAAATAAGTTCCTTCCCATATGAGTACAAGGAAGAGAAATGTTATCCATCCTTTTCTTTTCCTGGACTTTGGAGACCAATGTTTCAAAACTATGGACCTGACTAATTTGTTGTATATTCCAAGGTTGTTTGAAAGGAAAACCAGGGAAAGAATCTGATGTAATGAGGGCCTGCTATGAACTAGGACCTCCATTTATGTAGACAGCAAATGTCCATCGAATGCCTTAACATTGAAGTTACGTCATTTTATCCTTACAGCAGCTTTGTGGAATAACCTATACTACCTCTATTTTACATGTGGAGAATGACACTCAAAGAGGTTGGGCAACTTATCTAATAATAATAATAATAACAACAGAACAATAGTTGCAGTCCTAAGAACCAGCACTTCTAAAGCAATACATGAGATACATACTATTATTATCTACGTTGACAATTAAAACCAAGGCATACTTTTGCCTCTTGCTGAAGGTCACAGAATCAGTAGATACCAGAGCTGAGAGACAGAACTGTCTGACTCCAGAGTTCATGTTATTAGCCTTTACAGTGGTGGTTCTCAAAGAAAATCCCTGGACAAGCAGCGCCAGCATCCCCGGGAAACTTGCAAATTGTTGGGCCACACTGGATCTCTTGAATCAGGGACTGTATTTTCACAACCCCGCCTAGTGATTCTGATGCCACCACCTACTATACTGTACCATAACATCTCAATAAATAGCATACAGCAAAAGTCAGAATTTTACCCTGGTCTGTCCAACTCCAAAGTCTATGTTTGTTTTTCCACTCTGATCAATGAGAAATTGCTAAAATTCAAATCCTTTTAAGGCAGTTTCACAGCCCATGAGAGACCACTTAAAGAAAGAGAGAAAAAGCAAACAATAGCATTTTACTTGCATGTCATGGTTTGAGACAGTTTATCAGTTTGGAGACTCACATAGTTAGTCTTACAAATTGTGGTTTCTGTTTCGTTTCTCACTATTCTGCATTTTAAAAAGATTGAGAAGTAGTGTGAGGAAGGGATCAGATGGGGATAGATGAGTGACAAGGAGACTTGAGACTGTCAAGTAACATGCAACACCTAAAGGGCAAGGTGGGACCACAGGGCGTGAGCAGGTGACAGATGAGGAATAATGCGGAGGAACTAGAGTGGGATGTGGACACCAAATAATTTTGGAGAGAGGAATAGAGCACCATAAAAAAGAGGGGGAATTTGGGAGTGACACCAGCCTGCTAGCTTGGATGAATGGGCAGGAAAAAAAGCTTGAAAAAGCAAAAATAAGTTCAAAGTGGAATTGTGGCCTGTGGACATCCAGTTGCTGCTCAGAGGACTCTCACTCATCCATCTTCCAGCACATATTTCTTGAGCACTCTCATGTGCCAGGCTCTTTTCTAGGTACTGGGATAGATTAGTGCTTTGTCTCCTGCAAAACCCCCAAATCCCTGCCCAGGTATAGCTTACAGTTGAATGAGAGGAGATAAAAATAAACAATAGACATGACAAATGAATTATCTGGTGTGTTAGAAGGTGATGAATGCTATAAGGAAAAAATGAGTGTAAGGTAAGGGAATTGGGTATGGTAGGGAATGACCTAGGTGGCAAATTTAAATGGGGCACTAAGGGTGGGCCTCACTTGGAAGGAGACCCCTCTGAGCAAAGACTTGATAGAAGTTAGGAGCACTCCAGACAGTGCTGGCAGGCAAAATACAGGATACCCAGTCACATTTGAACTTCAAGTAAGCAATGAGTAATTTTTTCATGTAAGTATGTCCCATGCAGTATTTAGACATAGTTATATCAACATTATTTGTTTATCTGAAATGAAAACTTAACCGGGCATCTTGTATTTTTGTTTGCTAAATCAGGCAATCTGACACCAGGCAGAGAAAATAGCCCATGCAAAGGCCATAAGAAAGGAGTATGCCAAGGAAAAGCAAAGGCCAGGGTGGCCGAGTTCATGCAGGTGGGGATGGGGTGAGGATGCGGTGGGCATGTGGGCTCCTGAGGCCTGGCAGGGACACCATGGGGTTGTGGCTTCAACAGGAATAAGATGGGAAGCTGCTGCAGGTCTGAGGCCGGAGGGGTCTTAAACTGCCCTACTTGTTAACAGGATCAGTTTGGTTGCTGAGTGAGACTAGACTGTAGGGGAGAAAGGGAGGAAGCAGGATGACCTCTGGGTGACCTCTGGAAAAGGGACTGTATGTGCAGAAAGGTGGGTGTTCAAGATTCCTTAGCTTTTCTGTACTTCCAAAGAATATTTTAAATTTAAGAATAAAGAAAAGGAAGACACTGGGGTTGTTTGTGATTTCATGGGCAATTGTCTGGTCTGTCTCAAATTAGATGGTAAGCTCCTTTAGACAGAGACCAAAATCTCCTCTCCTCTGCAAACACTTTTTATAAAGAGCTAGGTAGTAAATCTTTTTTAGGCTTGACAGACCAAGAGGCAAAAATCGAAGATGTTAAGTATATACTTACATGACAAGAGAGAAGACAAATTTCCACAAGATTTTATTGACAAAATTTGAAATATAACTGAGCATGATGTTTTGTGATATAGGAACACTAGTGAAAAGAATGGAAGTATTTGGGGGATAACATTTTGCTTAGTTGGGGTTCAGAGTTACTGATTCCTATCATCAAAATTGATTGCAAGTGTTCATCTGTTACTGCTGACCTGTATGAGATTTTACATATTTTACCTCTGAAAATGCTTTTTCACACAGGTAAGTACTGACAAATACTGATCCCTAAAGATATGGTACTGAGAGTATTTATCACTTGGAAGGGCTTTATAGAATTCTGCTAGATTCTCCTCTTGATATTTTAGCCTGTCCTCTTGATATTTTAGCATGACACTGCAGATTAGTCGCTTCCAATCGAAAGTTATGCCCCTCTATTTGCACAGGTAAATGGACTTTGAAATAAGGACATTTCCTTTGCACTTTCACTGAAGTCCAAAAAAGCCTTGTTAGAACTGTAGTTTCAGCTCAGAACATATGCCCACACAAATTTGTATGGGTTTTAATGTTTGACAGCGAAGGAGGTGTAAAGCAACTTGCCTTTACTTGTGATTTAAACATTAGCTGTTGTCTAATTGACTTTATTACAGTATAAGTTTCACACATAAGCTCTATTTTGCCCTATAGTTTTAGGTAGATTTCATAAGAAATATTATCAAATCTGTAGCCAAAGCTAATTTCTTAATTCAACCAATGTTTCATAATAGTGATTGAGGGTGATTCTTCTTATTCAGAAAAAATTTAATTTCAGTCCTGAGCTCAAAAAGAAATCGCAATAACGCTTTACAACTGCTAACCTATTGAATTGCTATGTGGTTGAGCAAGTTAGGATATTCAGTTTCTACTGGTTAATAACACATGATAGATTCCAATATTTTCTGCAGAGTACCTGCTGTTGAATAATAAAATGAACAATCATTTGCTTTAAAGGGTTTACATTTTCAGAAGCTTTGTAAATTTGTCCAACTAAGCCTTTTTCTGCTCCACAAGTGTTTTTACCATCATCAACTGTAAAACATCTTAACAGTTTCCATCAGGTTGTACTGAATTTTTGTTTTCTGAACCTCTTTGAAAAAGTCTCTGCTCCACACACACACACTAGTTACAGCCTAATTCTTCAGGCGCTTCAAACTCAGTATTCAGTTCTCAAATAAACAGCACCAGGCTTATCAAGCAACACCATTAGTCTTATCAAGGGCCAAAGAATACCACTGGAAAACATTTGCCTTTTTTAAATTGTCTTTTATTGTTGCTCCCAATGTCAACTCTTCAAGAAACTGTTACAGCTGAAAGATCAATAGTCTTAAATAAGTTTATTTTCAGCTACTGCAATAAATCAGTTTAATTAACTCACCATCAGTAAATGACTTTTCTTGTCCAACACTTGGAAACTTACTTTAGTTGCAGACTCATTTTTATTTCTGTGAAGAAATTCTGCTATGATGAACTATTTCATTTAAAAATTTCCAATTTTTTTGGTCATTATCTTCCTGGCAGTTGGGAATGTTGTGGTGAGTGCTTAGTCTGGTAAGGTCAACACTTATTTTATTAAAAATTTTAGCCCAGTTCTTGTTGCATAATAAATGCAATGTTTTGCCATTTAATTGGATAACAAAATAATCCACGCTTCAATGTGCCTTAAAAATAAAACATGAAGTCCACTTTTCTTTGTTTTGACATGATAGGCAAGTATCAATAATAAAAGTAAATATAATATCACAGTAAATGGCACTGGGACAGATGTCTAGTTATAACCGAGTTGATGTAATTTTGAGTGCACCAGGCAGCTGTTCAAAGTGAAGAGAGTGCTGCATCCCATCTCTGTCTCAGTTACCCAACTCTGGGCAGTCCGTCGTGCTGAAGCAGCCAGAGACAACACGTAATTGATGGAGTATGGCTGCTTGGAGCAGCCTGCGTGTGAAGTAAGGAGGGTTCCCCTTCCTCCTCTGTGCCAACCACCCACACCCACACCAGCATTTACTTGTTGACTTTTTTATTATGGCCATCTGACTGTGAAGTGATACCTCATTGTAGTTTTGATTTGCATTTCTCTAATAATTAGCAATGTTGAGCATCTTTTCTCATGCCTGTTGGCCATCTGTGTCTTGGAGAAATGTCTATTCAGGTCTTCTGCCCATTTTTTGATTGGGTTGTTTGTTTTTTAAATATTGAGTTGTATGGGGCTTCCCTGGTGGTGCAGTGGTTGAGAGTCCGCCTGACAATGCAGGGGACATGGGTTCATGCCCCGGTCCGGGAAGATCCCACATGCCGCAGAGTGGCATATATATATATTGAGCTGTAGGGACTGTTTTTATATTTTGGACATTAAGCCCTTGTCAGTCACATCATTTGCAAATATTTTCTCTCAGTCCATAGGTTGTCTTTTCATTTTGTTTATGGTTTCCTTTGCTGTGCAGAAGTTTATAAGTTTGATTAGGTCCCATTTGTTTATGTTTACTTTTATTTCTTTTGCCTTGGGAGACTGACCTAAGAAAATGTTGCTATGATTTATGTCAGAGAATGTTTTGCCTATGTTCTCTTCTAGGAGTTTTATGGTGTCATGTCTTATATTTGTCTTTAAGTCATTTTGAGTTCATTTTTGTGTATGGTGTGAGGGAGTGTTCTAACTTCATTGATTTACCTGAGACTGTCCAGCTTTCCCAACACCACTTAATGAAGAGACTGTCTTTTCTCCATTGTATTTTCTTGCCTCCTTTGTTGAAGATCAGCCATTATTTCTTGGAGTCCTTTTTCAGCCTCACTCTCTTTGTCCTCTCTTTCTACAAGTCCAACGACATGAATGTTAGATCTTTGGTCATAGTCTCACAGGTCCCTGAGGCCCTGTTCCACTTTTTCTCACTCTATTTTCTATTGGCCAGATTGGGGAATTTCTACTGTTCTATCTTCAAGCTCACTGATTCTTTCCTCTATCATCTCTAGTCCAATATTAAGCCCATCTATTGAGTCTTTTATTTTGATTATTGTATTTTTCAATTCTAAAATTTTCCTTTGGTTCTTCTTTATAACTGATTTTCCATTTTTTATTTATGTCAACCATGTTGATAACTGCTCCTTGAAATAGTTTTATGATGACTCCTTTTATATCCTTCTCAGATAATTCTAAAATCTATGTCATCTTGGTGTTAGCATTCGTTGTCTTTTCTCATTCAGGTTGAGATTTTCATAGTTTTTGTAATGACTAGAGACTTTTCATTGAAATCTGGACATTGTGGGTATTATGTTATGAGGCTCTGAGACTTTTTACATCTTGTGTTTTAGTTGGCCGCCTGACAGCACTCCAGTGGTGCCACCTCCTTACTGCCAGATCAGGGGGGTGGGGGTGAAGTCTATGTTCCCACTGACCTCCTGCCAACGTCAAGACACAAATTAAATTAACGCTCATCATTTTTTCTTTAATTTCTGAAAATTGATCCAGTGGATAGAAGGAAACTATATAATTTTCAAGAGTAATAGGCTAGTTGTACTGGAGTTGTTCCAAGCTTTAATAGTAAATTTATCAGAAGTCTTTCCAAGCTTCAAGAGACACTGAAAGTTAGGGCTTCAATATGGCAGAAAGTTGTTAAAATATAAGGACATAACTTGGACCTAGAGGCAAGTGTATGATCCAACTACCTAAAACAAATAAAAACTTGGTAATGTGAACCAAAATAGAGAAAGTGCATAACAGTGTTGGTAATGCTAGTCTTTGTACGGAGGCCTATCTGTCCTTTGACTATTGTCCTCCAACTGTGCTGTCAGGTACATGGATATTTTTATAATGAGAAAGATATGATAATTCGTACATTTAAAATCCACAACACAGTGTGTAGCTTGGTGTAAAGGAATGCTCAGGTCTCACAAGAAGTGAGAGAGAAGAGGTGAAGAGCGCTGATCTGAAGTATACTGGTCCCAGTGGTAAGAGACAGGCCTGTGAGATTTGCATTCCACTCCTCCACATCACTTCACTATTTTTAAAGAAAAATCTTTTATTTTTTAATTAAAATATGTTCATTTTTAAGTTACACAATAGAAGTGTGTAAAGTGAATAGTGAAAATTCCCTTCTCCCTCACGCAATCACTTATCCCGCCAGTGAACCACTTTTTCCACCCATGGAATAGTGTAAAATAGACACTTTCAAATCTTTTAGTAGGAAAGCCATATTTATCAAATAAAAATTTAAGTCGGCCACCCAATATCTAAAAGATAAATTGGGGAGCTCTAGTGACCCCTCCATCCCCACTTGATAGTGTCAGAAAGACCTTGGGGAACATAATGCTCACTCATCCAATTAGTATGAATTAATTATTGTGGCTTGAAGGCACATTCTATAGCAGGCTCCATGTTATGTGGAAGGGGTATACAGAGAACGCTGTGGAGAGTGCCTTCTAGATGGAGAGACACATAAACAAACAAACAGCTACATACACACATTTCAGCTCGTGAGAGCACTCAGGGGAAAAATAAAGCTGGTTGAAGGAGACAGGGTGAGATGGGCTGGGCAGTGGCAGCAAGGTGGAAGCTTGCTCTGGGAGGGCCTCTCTAACAGTGATGTTTGAGCAAAGACTCAGAGGGTCGAAGCAGCAATTCCACGGACATCTGGGGAGAAGTGTCTCAGGTGGAAAGCACAAGTGCAAAAGCCCTGGTGGGAAAGTTCTCTGCATGTTTGAGGGACAGGCCTGGTGAAGGTGAATTCTGAGAGGAGGCAGAGGCACATGATGGTGGGCATTGAAGGCTACTGGAGGGTTTTGTTCTCTACTGCTAGACAGTTGGGACCCACAGGATAGACTTGAGTTGAAGAGAAATATAATGTCTCTCATATTCTGAAATGAATAATCTGGCCACTGTGTGGGGATCAGTCTACGGGGTGGAGTCGGGGTGAGAGCAGGAGCCTGAGGAGGGCTGGCGCATTACCCAGGTGATGGAAGGTGCTGCTGCCTTACTCAGGCCAAGGGACCAGTGGAGGAGGCTCTGAAAAGGGGGTAGAGTCTGCACAGATTCTCAAGGTGGAATCCATAGTATGTGCCAACAGATTGGCTGTGAGGTAACAAGAAAGAGAAGAGTCCGGGATGACTCCAAGGTTTGGGTGTTTCCAAAGTGCTGGTTGGTGAGAAGAGCTGGTTGATGCACAGTTCACAGTAGCAGGGCCCAGCACTGGAGCCAACCACCCCCCAACACATACATACATCACCCTTTCACATGTCTGTCACCAACTCTCACTCACCCTCTGACTAATACAAAATGCTTAACAGAAAAGAGGCTTGCCACAACTAAGTCAACAAGTTAGTGAACAGTAAGTCATGGTTTTGTCATTTTTACTTTAAATATGGTGCCATTGACCCTGTTACGTTTTGCACTCAGTTGATGCATAATCCTTTATTCCTAATCAAGAGAACTAAGTTTTAACTACACAGTTTTCTCCAGCTTTCATTAGATTACTGAAAAAGAATAGAACTCTGGCTCAATGTCTATCTCACTGAGATAAATTTTCTCTGAAAATGGGAAAAAACACTCTAAATAACAGAATACCCAACTTGAAGTGGCTAAAATAGTAAGGGCACATGCTATTTCTCATAACAAGAAACAGGCAGTTCCAGGAGGGTTAATCAGTAGCTTGACCATGTTACCAAACCAAATTTGGGTCTGCCTGCCTGTGTGCAATAAAGCCAATGTACAGACATGGATGTGGTGAAAGAAAGGACAGCATTTATTGCAAGGTGCTCAACATGGGGCCAAACAAGGAGAATGGGCAGCTTACCCTCAAAAGACCTGAACTCCTTGAAGGCTTTCAGGGAAAAGTTTTTAAAGGCAAGGTAAGGGAGAGGGTCAAGGGGTGTGTGATCAGCTTGTGGATTTTGTCTGATTTGTTGGTGGTGAGGTAACAGGGAGGTATTTCAGGAGTTAACATCATCAACTTTCTGATTACAACCCATCTGGGGTCTACATGCTTGTGGTGAGCATACAGTTAACTTCTTCCAACTGATGGGGGTTTTAGTATCTGTAAAACAACTCAAGGATATGACTCAGAATATTATCCATAGCCCTTGAGGAGGAAATACATGTCCTTGACTTTGTTTAATGGCTAAACTATTATTATTTTGTCTTGCTTGATTTTTTTCCTTTGTTTCTGCATTTTCTAATTCTCTGATTATATTTTCTCTTTGGAGTTTGGGGAAGGCCTAGGAAGCTAAAGCTTCTCTACAAACCATAGGTGGAGAAGGTCTTACTTCTTTAACCAGGAAGACCCCACAGTGTCCTGCTCGGTTTCAACAACAGTTTGGCTGGTTGGCTGGTCTGTGATTTTCTCACAGCCACAGAAGTTCAAGCATTCTTGCACAAAGAATTGTGTTTCTTCTGATGCATCTTTTGTTGTATAAAGAACCTTTCCCAGGGGTCCCCCCTCCAGTTAACTTCTCATCCTGTCTCAGTGGCCAGTTCTTAAACCAATCATTTTCCAGGGGAGTGGAAATGTGTGTGTCTGTAGCTGGGGAAGGACCAAGGCCAGGGCCATTGGTACCTCAGCAAATCTGGATTGTTGCCAAGGAAGTAGGAGGAGACTACTATCACAATTTGTTGCTGTGATAGCTCCCAGGTTTTTCTCATCACTCCTTGTATAGTTTCTTCTCACACTGACCCTGGGCCTGGCCATGTGACTTGTTTTGTTCAATGGAGCATTCACAGTCATGTAGGAAGAGACATGACAAGAGATTGTGCATTGGGGAAGATCCTTGCTTGCCACTCTTGGGAAGCTTGCAACTACTGCCATGTGAGTAAGCCTGAGCTGGCCTGCTGGAAATCTGGGACCCCCTCATTCTCAGTTAGCCAAGACCAAATTTCAGACATGTGCCTGAGGCCATCCTAGACCAACCAGACACCATCTTTCTAGCTGATTAAGGCCACATGAGTAGACCAGCAACGAACTGTCTAGCTAAGCCCAGCCCAGACCCAAATGCTGACCCCCAGAATCATGACCTAATAAATGATTGTTTTCAGCCACTAATCTCTGGAATTGTTTGCTACACAGGTGTAGCTGATTAATACAGTAGCCAGTCATGTATTGGATATATTTGATCTGAATTATTATTCACAGAAGAAGAAATTGTATATAGAAAAAATATATTTGCCTAAAGTTTGGAAAGTAATACCTATTAGGAATGTTAGGAAGAACTGCTAGCCTTGACTTTCCAAGATGGCAGAGGAGTAGGAGGACATGGAGTTCATCTCTCCCTACAAATGCATGAAGAATACATCTACAAATGGAGCAATTCTCTCGGACCACCTGCTGAACACTGGCAGAGGAGAGGACCTCAGACACCTAAAAGGACAAATGGGATCCCCATGTAGCCAGGTAGGATGAAAGAAAGAAAGGAAAAGGAAGAGGAGATGAGGCAGGATGGGACCTGCATCCCTGGCAGGGAGCTGAGAGTGAGGAGAGGTTCCCGCATCTGGGGAGGCCCCCTCACTGGTGGATAGAACTGCTGGGACAGAAGGGGAGTTTTGGGGGCTCAGAGGAGAGCCCAGTGACCAGTCTGTGGCAGGCAGGACAGAGTGAGACCTAGACAGATAGTCCTTACCACAGCCCTGTTCACCCCAGCCTGAGAAGGTGTCCACCAGTACACATGGGGGCTGGGGGCTGGAATGTGGGGTGTGAAAAGCAGACCTGGGGAGGGGACTGCTGTTGGCTGTGAGAAGATAGCCTGAGGGGACAGGAGTGACAAGTTCCGCAACCAGGCATGCTTGTGGAGGAAGCCCAGACCATCACAGAAGTGAAACACCACTGTTGTGTGATGCACAAGGGGTGGGGCCACCATTGCAGCCTCTCTGCCCATGCGCCAGTCCCCACCTCTACAGGCACTAGGGAGGGCTCCCACCAGAGCCAGCTTGCGTGCCCCTGCCATCACCTCCTCCACCTCCCCCCACCTCTGACCTGAGCAACCTCCTCGCCCTGATTGCTGCTTGATGGGCTTGCATGCCCCAACTGCTACCCAGCACCCTCCCACCTGGCAGCCTGCTCGCCCTGATCACCATCTTGGCTCCTTCCTGCCTGACAGCCTCCTGTGCTCCTGAGCAGACTCCAGTGGGGGGAACATGTGCAGAGGTGGGGCTGAAAGCATAGCTGAGCCCCAGGGGCCATGTGACTGAGGAGGAAGAGCAGAAATCTCTCCTTGTGGCTGCACAAACCACGGAGTTACACCTATGCTGACAGCTTCTTAAATTCAGCACCTGCAAAACATCGAAAGGACAAGTGCTCCTGAAGCTGGGACGGGTCTGGCTTTAGCAGCTGTGGACTTTGTGGGCACATACACACAGTAGTTGGGCAAGGCCAGAGTCTGAGCTGCCTCCATAGCTCCCACAGCAGGTCCACGTGCTTGCTGCTGCAGTCCTGGGACCTTACCTCAGTGGATCTGCCAGTGGCCTGGTGAAAACAATGCCTGAGAGTCATCAGGGCCAATTGCTGGCATACCCACAGTTAAGGTGGAACCGAGAGCAGTGCCAACACCTGTGTACTTTGTGAGCCTGCACAACAGGTGAAAGGGGATACAACAGCACATTCACAGGTGAAGAGCTCCAGCCGAGGAAAACTCAGTGGCTTCCCTCCGAGTGGGAGTGCTCCAATCCTGCCTACCTCACACCACAGATCAGAAACACAGCTAAGAAACAGATCTGGGGGCCTCTACTCCAACAACTAGGGAGCAGACCCCACCCCTGACAGGGCAGGCTCTGATCACCACAACACCAGTCAAACCCCCTAACAAGGGGGCAATGGCACTCTGGACCAACCTCACCCACCAGAGGGCAGACACCAGAAGCAAGGGGAACTAGGAACCTGCAGCCTGAGGAAAGGAGACCACAAACACAGTAAGTTAGAAAAAATGAGATGACAAAGAAATATGGTGCAGATGAAGGAATAAGATAAAAACCTAAAAGAACAACTAAACAAAGAGAAAATAGGCAATCTACCTGAAAAAGAATTCAGAGTAATGATAGTAAAGATGATCCAAGATCTTGGAAAAAGAATAGAAGCACAAATCAAGAAGATACAAAAAACGTTTAACAAAGAACTAAAAACAAACAGAGATGAACAATACAATAACTGAAATGAAAAATACACTAGAAGGAATCAATAGAAGAATAGTGGAGGCAGAAGAACAGATAAATGACCTAGAAGACAGAATGGTGGAAATCTCTGCTGCAAAACAAAATAAAGCAAAAAGAATGAAAAGAAATGAGGACAGTCTCAGAAATGTCTGGAACAACATTAAACACACCAACATTCAAATTATAGGAGTCACAGAAGAAGAAGAAAAAGAGAAAGGGCCTGAGAAAATATTTGATGAGGTTATAGTCAAAAACTTCCCTAACATGGGAAAGAAAAGAGTCACCCAGGTCCAGGAAGTGCAGAAGGTCCCATACAAGATAAACCCAAGGAGGAACAGCCAAGACACATAGTGATCCAACTAACAAAAATTAAATACAAAGAAAAAATATTAAAAGCAAGAAGGGAAAAGCAACAAATAATATACAAGGGAATGCCCATAAGGTAATCAGCTGATTTTTCAGCAGAAATTCTACAGGCCAGAAGGGAGTGACAGGACATATATAAATTGATGAAAGGGAGAAACCTACAACCAAGAATACTCTACCAGCAAGGCTCTCATTCAGATTCGATGGAGAAGTCAAAAGCTTTAGAGACAAGCAAAAGCTAAGAGAATTCAGCACCACCAAACCAGCTTTACAACAAATGCTAAAGGAAATTCTCTAGGCAGAAAACACAAGAGAAGAGAAAAAAAGAGGAAGGGAAGAAAAAAGACCTACAAAAAGAAACCCCAAACAATTAAGAAAATGGCAATAGGAACCTACATATGGATAATTACCTTAAATGTAAATGGATTAAAAGCTCCAACCAAAAGACACAGACTGGCTGAATGGGTACAAAAACAAGACCAGTATATGTGCTCTCTAGAAGAGACCCATGTCAGACCTAAGGACACATACAAGATGAAAGTAAGGAGATGGAAAACGGTATTCCAAGCAAATGGAAATCAAAAGAAAGCTGGGGTAGCAATACTCATATCAGACAAAATAGACTTTCAAATAAAGACTGTTACAAGAGACAAGGAAGGACACTACATAATTGTCAAGGGATCAATCCAAGAAGAAGATGTAACAATTATAAATATATATGCACCCAACATAGAAGCACCTCAATATACAAGGCAAATGCTAACAGTCATAAAAGGGGAAATTGACAGTCACACAATAATAGCAGAGGACTTTAATGTCCCAATTACACCAGTGGGAAAATTAATAAGGATAAAAAGCCTTAAATGACACATTAGGCCAGATATCTATAGAACATTCTATCTGAAAGCAGCAGAATACACTTTCTTCCCAAGTGCACACAGAACATTCTCCAGAATAGATCACATCTTGGGTCACAAATTAAGCCTCAGTAAATTTAAGAAAACTGAAATCATATCAAGCATCTTTTCTGACCACAACGCTATGAGATTAGAAATCAATTACAGGGAGAAAAAAACTGTAAAAAACACAAACACATGGAGGCTAAACAATATGTTACTAAATAACTTCACTGAAGAAGTCAAAGAGGAGATCAAAAAATACCTAGATACAAATGATGATGAAAACACCATGACCCAAAACCTATGGGAAGCAGCAAAAGCAGTTCTAAGAGGGAAGTTTATAGCTATATAATCTTACCTCAAGAAACAAGAAAAATCTCAAAGAAACAACCTAACCTTACAGCTAAAACAATTAGAAAATGAAGAACAAAAAACCCCAACTTTAGTAGAAGGAAAGAAATCATAAAGATCAGAGCAGCAATAAATGAAATAGAGACAAAGAAAACAATAGCAAAGATTAATAAAACTAAAAGCTGGTTCTTTGAGAAGATAAACAAAATTGATAATCCTTTAGCCAGACTCATCAAGAAAAAAAGGGAGAGGACTCAAATCAATAAAATTGGAAATGAAAGAGGAGAAATTACAATGGACACCACAGAAATACAAAGGATCATAAGAGACTACTACAAGCAACTATATGCCAATAAAGTGGACAACCTAGAAGAAACGGACAAATTCTTAGAAAGGTACAACCTTCCAAAACTGAACCAGGAAGAAATAGAAAATGTGAACAGAACAATCACAAGTATTGAAATTTAAACTGTGATTAAAAAAAAAAAATCTTCCAACAAACCAAAGTCCAGGACCAGATGGCTTCACAGGCAAATTCTATCAAACATTTACAGAAGAGTTAACACCTACCCTTCTGAAACTCCTCCAAAAAAATTTTAGAGGAAGGAACACTCCCAAGCCCATTCTATGAGGCCATGATCACCCTGACACCAAAACCAGACAAAGATATCACAAAAAAAGAAAATTACAGGCCAATATCACTGATGAATGTAGACGCAAAAATCCTCAACAAAATACTAGCAAACTGAATCCAACAACACATTAAAAGTATCATACACCATGATCAAGTGAGATTTATCCCAGGAATGCAAGGATTCTTCAATATATGCAAATCAATCAATGTGATTCACCACCTCAATAAATTGAAGAATAAAAACCATATGATCATCTCAATAGATGCAGAAAAAGCTTTTGACAAGATTCAACACCCATTTATGATAAAAACCCTGCAGAAAGTAGGCATAGAGCAAACCTACCTGAACATATTAAAGGACATATACAACAAACCTACTGCTAACATCATACTCAATAGCGAAAAGCTGAGCATTTCCTCTAAGATCAGGAACAAGACAAGGATGTCCACTCTCACCACTATTATTTAACATAGTTTTGGAAGTCCTAGCCATGGCAATCAGAGATGAAAAAGAAGTAAAAGAATCCAAACTGGAAAAGAAGGAGTAAAACTGTCACTATTTGCAGATGACATGATGCTATACATAGAAAATCCTGAAGATGCTACCAGAAAACTACTAGAGCTCATCAATGAATTCAGTAAAGTTGCAGGATACAAAATCAATACAAGAATCTGTCACATTTCTATACACTAACAATGAAAGATAGGAAAGAGAAATTAAGGAAACAATCCCATTTACCATCTCATCTAAAGGAATAAAATGCCTAGGAATAAACCTACCTAAGGAGGCAAAAGACGTGTACTCAGAAAACTGTAAGACACTGATGAGAGAAATTGAAGATGACACAAACAGAAGGAAAGATATACCATGTTCTTGGATTGGAAGAATCAATATTGTTAAAATGACCATACTACCCAAGACAATTGACAGATCAAATGCAATCCCTGTCAAATTACCAATGTCATTTTTCACAGAACTAGAACAAAAAAATTTTAAATTTGTACGGAAACACAAAAAACCTGAATAGTCAAAGTAATCCTGAGAAAGAGAAACAGTGCTGGAGGAATCAGGCTCCCAGACTTCAAACTATACTACAAAACTACAGTAATCAAAACAGTATGGTACTGGTGAAAAACAAGAAATATGAATCAATGAAACAGGATAGACAGCGCAGCAATAAACCCATGCACCTTTGGTCAATAAATCTAGGACAAAGGAGGCAAGAATATACAATGGGGAAAACATGGTCTTATCAGTAAGTGGTGCTGGGAAAACTGGACAGCTCCGTGTAAAAGAATGAAATTTGAACATTTTCTCACACCATATATACAAATAAATTCAAAATCGATTAAAGACCTAAGTGTATAAATGGACACCATACAACTCCTAGAAGAAAACATACACCCTTTGACATAAGTCTTAGTAATATATTTTTGGATCTGTCTCCTTAGGCAAGGGAAACAAAAGCCAAAACAAACAAGTCGTGCCTAATTCAACCTAAAAGCTTTTGCACAACTAAGGAAACCTTAAAAAATATCAAAAGCCAACCTACTGAATGGGAGAAGATATCTGCAAATGATATGTCTGATAAGGAGTTAATATCCAAAATATATAAACAGCTCATACATCTCAATATCAAAAACCCAGCAATCCAATTAAGAAATGGGCAGAAGACCTGAATAGACAGTTTCCCTAAGAAGACATACAGATGGCTACAGGTACATGAAAAGATGCTCACTATCACTAATCACCAGGGAAATGCAAATCAAAACCACAGTAAGATATCACCTCACACCTTTCAGAATGTCTACCATGAAAAAGTCTACAAGTAGCAAATATTGGCAAGGATGTGGAGAAAAGGGAACCTTAGTTCACTGTTGGTGGGAATGTAAATTGGTGCAAGCACTATGGAAAACTGTATGGAGGTTCCTTAAAAAACAAAAAAAAATACAGTTACCATTTGATCCTGCAATCCCACTCCTGGGCATATATCTGGAGAAAATTCCAATTTGAAAAGATACATGCACCCCAATGTTCATAGCAGCACTATTTACAATAGCCAAGACATCAAAGCAACCTAAATGTCCATTGATAGATGAATATATAAAGAGGATGTGGCATATGTATGCAATGGAATATTATTCAGCCATAAGAAGAGAATGAAATAATGCCATTTGCATCAACATGGATGGACGTAGAGATTATCATACTAAGTAAGTCAGACAGGGAAAGACAAATATCATATGGTATCACTTATATTTGGAATCTAAAAAAAAACATGATACTAATGAACTTATTTCAAAACAGAAATAGGCTCACAGAGATAGAAAACAAAATTATGGTTACCAAAGGGGATAGTGGCGATGAGGGGGACAGATAAATTAGGAGTTTGGGATTAACATACACACACTACTATATATAAAATAGGTAAACAACAGGTACCTACTGTATAGCACAGGGAACTATACTCAGTATCTTGTAATATCCTATAATGGAAAAGAATCTGAAAAAAAGAATATATATATCTATATATACATATATATATATAAGTCACTTTGCTTTGCACTTGAAACTAACACAACATATAAAAGGAAGATAATGGAAGAATGGATTAAAATTTTAAAAACATGATCTACCTATAAAAGACTCACAAAGATACAAAGACAAAATAAGTTGAAATTTAAAGGATGCAAAAAAATATTTCACTCAAATAGCAACCAAAGAGAACAGAAAGTAGCTATGTTATCAGACAAAATAATCTTTAAGGAAAAAATGTGCAAGAGACAAAAAAGGATATTATATATTGATAAAAGTTCAGATTCATGAAGAAGATATAACAATTCCTAAACATATACATACAAAACTAACAGCAAATTCCATGAAGTGAAATTGACAGAACTGAAGGGAGAAATAGACAGTTCTACAGTAATAGTTGGAGAATGTGATATCCTATTTTCACTAAAGGATAGGACAGCCAGGCAGATGATCAGTAAGTAAACAGAAGACTTGAATGACTACAAACTAATCAGACCTAAAAGACATATACAGAACACTCTACTCAACAGCAACAGAATACACATTCTTCTCAAGTATACATGGGCCTTTCTCCAATGTAGACCATACTTAGTACACAAAAAAAGCCTTACTACGTTTTAAAGATTGAAATCATACAAAGTGGGCTTCCCTGATGGCACAGTGGTTAAGAAACCACTTGCCAATGCAGGGGACATGGGTTTGAGCCTTCATCCAGGACAATCCCACATGTTGCGGAGCAACTAAGCCCATGAGCCCACGTGTACACCTAGAACTGGTGCTGTGCAACAAGAGAAGCCGCCACAATGAGAAGGAGCCCGCGCACCACAATGAAGAGTAGCCCGCAACTGCCACAACTAGAGAAAGCCCGCATGCAGCAATGAAGACCCAACGCAGCCCCAAATAAATAAATTTATTAAAAAAAAGAAGAAATCAAATAAAGTACCTTTCCAAAGACAATGAAACTAAACTGTATTAATACAAGGAAAACTTAGAAACTCACAGATATGTGGGAAGTAAACAACACACTCAAGCAACTGATGGATGAAAGGAGAAGTCACAAAGGAATTTTGAAAATATCTTGAGACAAATGAAAATAGAAACATGTTGTACCAAAACATATGGGATGCATCAAAAGCAGTGCTAAGAGGTAAATTTATAGGGGTAAATTTATAGGGGTGAATGTTTACTTTGAAAAAGAAGAAAAATATCAATCCTTCTCAAACTCTCCCAAAATATTGAAGAGGAGGAACACGTCCTAATTCATAATTTGGAGCAACTGTTACCCTGATACCAAGACACTAAAAAAAAGACACTAAAAGAAGAGAAAAACTACAGACCAATGTCCCTTATGAATATTAATGAAAAATCCTCAATAAAATACTAGCAAACTGAATTCAACAGCTAATATCCTGTTTAATATAATAAAAGAATAGTACACCATAACCAAGTGGAAGTTATCCCTGTAGTGAAAGAATATTTCAGTGTACAAAAAAAAATCAATCAATGTAGTATACCATATTAATAGAATGAAGGGAAAAACCACATGACCATCTCAATTGATGCAGAAAAAGCATCTGACAAAATTCAACACACATTCATGATTTTAAAAAAACCCTCACCCAACTAGGAATAGAAAGAAACTACCTCAATACATAAAGGCCAAACATGAAAAACCCACAGCTAACGTCATACACAATGGTGAAAGGACAAAAGATTTTCTCCTAAGATCAGGAACAAGACAAGGATTCCCACTTTCATCACTTTTATCCAACATCGTACTAGAAATTCTAGCCAGAGCAATTAGGCAAGAAAGAGAAATTAAAGGTATCCAATCGAGAAGACAAAAGTAAAACTGGGCTTCCCTGGTGGTGCAGTGGTTGAGAGGCCGCCTGCCGATGCAGGGGACACGGGTTCGTGTCCCGGTCCGGGAGGATCCCACATGCCGCAGAATGGCTGGGCCCGTGAGCCATGGCCGCTGAGCCTGCACCTCCGGAGCCTGTGCTCCGCAACGGGAGAGGCCACAACGGTGAGAGGCCTGCGTACCACAAAAAAAAAAAAAAAAAAAGAGTAAAACTATTATTTCTATTTGTAGATTATGTGATCTTATAATGTAGAAAATCCAAAAGAGTCAACAACAACAACAAACAACAGTTATAGCTAATTAAAGACTTCAACAAAGTTGCAGGATACAAAACCACTTACAAAATTATTTTATTTCCATACACTAGCAGTGAACTATCCAAAAAGAAAATTAAGGAAACCATCCCATTTACAACAGCATCAAAAAGAGATAAATGTATCCAAGGAGCTTTAAGTCTTGTCAACTGAGAACTATACAACATTGCTGAAAGACATTTTAAAAGACTTAAGTAAACGGAGAGATATTTCATGTGTATGGGTTGAAAGACTAAATGTTGTTAAGGCGACAATGCTACCCAAAGTAATATTCATATTCAAAGCAATCCATATCAAAATTCTAACGGTGTTTCTTGTAGAAATAGTAAAACCCATCCTAAAATTCAAGGGAATCAAATAGCCAAAACAATCTTAAAACAAAATAAGGACAAAATTGGAAGACTCCCACTTTCCAATTTCAACTCTTAATGTTAAGCTAGAGTAATCAAAACATGTGGTACTGGCATAGGATAGACAGACCAGAGGCATAAAACTGAAACCCCAGAAATATACCCTCTAATCTATGGTCAGTTGATTTTCAACAAGGGTGCCAAAACCATTCAAGGAGAATAGTCTCTTCAACAATTGGTACTAGGAAAACTGGATATCCATATGCAAAAGAATGAAGTTGGGACCCTACCTTACACCATATACAGATATTAACCAAGTGAACCAAAGATACAAAGTTAAGAGCTAAAACTATAAAACCCATAGGGGTAAATCTTCATGACCTTGGATTTGACAATGGTTTCTTAAGTATGACACCAAAAGAATAGGCAATAAAAGAAAAAAAATTAGATAAATTAGACTTCAAAATTTAAAACTTTTGCTCATCAAAGGACATTAACAAGAAAGTGAAAAGATAACCTATAGGATGGGAGAAAATATTCGTAAATCATATATCTTATAAGGAGCTCATAGCCGGAATATAGAAAGAACGCCGACAAGTCAGCAACAAAAAGAATAACAACCCCATTTAAACATAGGGAAAACTTCAGTAGACATTTCTCTGAAGAATGTATACAAATGCCAATAAGCACTTGAAAAGACGGTCAACATCACTAGCTATTAGAGAAATGCACATCAAAACCATAATGATTGATCACTTCACATCCATTAGGATGGCTATTATCAAAACAGAAAATAACAAATGTTGGTAAAGATGCGGAGAGATCAGAACATTGTTGGTGGGTATGTAAAATGGTGCAGTTACTGTGGAAAATAATTTGGCAGTTCCTCAAAAAGTTAAACATAGAATTACTATACGACCCTACAGTTCTACTCCTGGGTATATACCCCAAAGAATAAAAAACGAGGACTCAACAGGTATGTATACACCAGTGTTCACTGCAGCATCATTCCCAGGAGTCAAAAGGTGGGACAAAACCAAATGTCCATCGACAGAAGAATGGATAGGAAATTCCCCAGCAATCCAGTGGTTAGGACTCAATGCTTTCACTGCCAGGGCACTGGGTTCGGTTCCCGGTCAGGGAACTAGGATCCCACAAGCTGCGGGGCACAGCCAAAACAAAAACAACAATAAAAAATTCCCAGAAGAATGGATAAATAAAATGTGGTATACCTGTGCGTGTATACATACATACATATATATATGTATGTATATATATAGTGTGTGTGTGTGTGTATATATATATACACACACACACACACAATGAAATACTATTCATCCATCAAAAGGAGTAAAGTTTTGATACAGGCTACAACATGGATGGACCTGAATAAATTATGCTAAGTGAAATGAGCCAGAAGGAAAAGGACAAATAATGAATGATTCCACTCATATGAAATATCTAGAATTGGCATTATTCATAGAGACAGAAAGTAGATTAGAGGTTACCTGTGGCCAGGTATGCAGGCAATGGGGGTTTATTGCTACATGGGTACAGTTTCTTTTGGGGTAATGAAAATGTTTTGAATTAGTGGTGATGGTCACACAACATTATGAATGTGATACACTTATATATGGTAAAATGGCAAATTTTGCTATGGACTGAATTATGCTATGGTCCCCTGAAAATTTGTATATTGAAGCTGTAACCCCCAATGTGATGGTATCTTGGAAATGGTGTTGGGAAAATTAATAGTCTTGTTCAGGCTTCAGAGACAACAACGGGCCTTTGACTAAACAAAGACCCTGAAAGAAGCTCCATACCGAACTGCTGGACTATGTGCAGGTTAGCTGAAACGGTGAAAGTAGGTCTTGAGAACCAACAGATAAAAAAGGGAGTAAGTCACGAAGCTTCCTGGACCTTGGGAATCTGGCCAGTTCCCAGGGATCAGCGAACATTCTGAAACTTACGACTAAAGTATCAAAGCATTTATGCTAATAGCCAGAGCTGCATATTTGCATGTAAGCTGATGACTACTGGCTTGCCGTGAAAAGCAGGACTCCTTTGAGCGGCACTCTGAAGTCTCACCCCTTGGATGGATGCACCGGGACCTTCCCAACTGGGACTCCAGATTGCTGTTCCAGGGATTTCCCAGCATTGCTTGGATCTGGATGTAGGTGTTTCCCCAGGTGGTGATGTATGCGCTTTTATCTCTTTCTCTCTATATATTGCTTGCTCTGCCAACGTGGTGATGCAAATTCTCCCAGGTTGGTGATATTGCTTGTTTTTCCCAATTTAGTAATGTATGTACATTTCTCTCTCTCTATATATATTACTGGTCCTTACACTGTAACTTACTACTAATATATTTCCTTATTTCTTGCTTATTGATGTGTGGAGTGGCTATTTTGCTGGTGAATCCTCTGAACCTGAAGTTGAAAGCACGTCTTTCAGCAAAACAAATGGGGCGTTTGGGAGGTTCAGATCATGCAATGATGGTGGGACCCTCAAGGTGGGAAGAGATCAGAGAGCTCAGTTCCTGCCCTCCCTTTGTGCCATGTGAGGACACAGTGAGAAGGCAACTGTCTGCAAGCCAGGAAGAGAGCCCTCACCAGGAACCGATTCTGTTAGCACCTTGATCTTGGATTTCCCAGCCTCCAGAACTATGAGGAGTACATGTCTGGTGTTTAAGCCTTCCAGCCTAAGCCTATGGGGTTTTGTTATAGCAGCCTGAGCTAAGACTTTTGTGTTTATATATATATTTTACCACAATTAAAAAAGAAAAAAAAAACTCAACCGTATTCCTAAATACAAGCAGCAAAGAGAAAAGTTAAATAAACATACCATTTACAATGAAATAAAAATATAAAAATCACCTAGGATTAACCTAAAACTATGACACATTGGCAGGTGGCAGGGACCCCAGCACTCAGTGGTCTTCAGACACTGCACATGCACTCTGCAGCCTGCTTCTCCTAATATGTGCACAGGTCATGTTTTCCAAAAATTTGTCTTAAATTCTGTCTCAGTTTTTACATGGGGGGTAATAATGGACTTGGATGAAAAAGCTAATAGTCATGTCTGAGGACTGACAATATGAGTGCTTTTTATCTTCTCTTTCGTGTTTTTCTGTACTCCCCAAACTGACTAACATCAGAATACATTTTTCATAATCAGAGAAAAATAACATTGGTTGTTAAACATGTGTAACACATTTAACTTTTCTTTCCTCTGAACTCCCCCTTGATCCCTATTCAGGCCTGCATGAATTCGGGGAGGAGCATCCAGGCTCCCCATCACCTGCCCTGCATCACGTCTCCACCCACACCCTCTCTTCCTGTCCTTCCACCCTTGTCCCTGCTGTCATTCCCCTGGGGCCTCCTTCCCTCCAGTGCCCTGCCCTTTCCTGTAACCACCTCAGTACAGGATTTCTGCTCTCTAAATCCCTCCCGTACTGCAGGAGGGCGCAGTGTCTCTCCATCCACCCTCCTCCACTGTGTCCCATAGAAGCCCTCAGCCGGGTTCAGGTGGGCACACAGGAAGGATTTGGAGCAGCAGCTCGGCTCTGACTGCTGGTTACTGCTGTGAGGCACTGTGCAAGTCCTCAACTGTTTTTTTTTTTTTTTTGCGGTACGCAGGCCTCTCACTGTCGTGGCCTCTCTCATTGCGGAGCACAGGCTCTGGATGCGCAGGCTCAGCGGCTATGGCTCACGGGCCCAGCCGCTCCACGGCATGTGGGATCTTCCCGGACCGGGGCACGAACCCGTGTCCCCTGCATCGGCAGGCGGACTCTCAACCACTGCGCCACCAGGGAAGCCCAAGTCCTCAACTCTTGAAACCTCATTTTTCGCACCTACAAAATGCAGAAATTAGTATCGATGTCATAATGTTGCAGGAAAGAAAGTGGGGTGCGAGAGGATGGTCACGTGCCAGGTCTCAGGCAAGTCCCTGGGACGGCCACTGAGTGTGGGTTCTTGGCTTCATGCAGGAAAGAATTCAAAAGCGAGCCATAGTAAAGTGAAAGAAGGTTTATTCAGGAAGAAATACACTCCACAGACAGAGTGTGGGCCATCTCAGAAGGCGAGAGGCACCAGGGTACGGGGTTGTCAGCTTTTATAGGGCTGCATAATTTCATAGGCTAATAAGTGGGAGGATTATTCCAACTATTTGGGGGAAGGGGCGGGGATTTCCAGGAATTGGGCCACCATCCACTTTTTGATCTTTTATGATCTGCCTGGGAACTTTCATGGCACCTGTGGATGTGTCGTTTAGGATGCTCATGTATTACGATGAGTGTATACTGAGACTCAAGGTCTAGTGGAAGTCAGTCGTCCACCATCTTGGACCTAGTTGGTTCTAACCAGTTTTATGTTATGTCCTCAACGGCTGTCATTCTTTTAAAGGCTGTGCCCTGCCCCCTTCCTATCTCATTAAGGATGTGATGACAATAAAACAAAGCAATCTGTGTAACTAGTGAGTATAGTATACCTAGTCTACATTAAACAGTCAATAATTCTAAAGCAACTTGAATCAAACACAGATTTTAGATCAGATGAACCCAGGTGTTCAAGGCCCTGCACAGCTGTTTGTTAGTCATCTATCCCAAAGGTGGTTTCTTAACTTTTTTTTTTTTTCCGGTACGCTGGCCTCTCACTGTTGTGGCCTCTCCCGTTGCGGAGCACAGGCTCTGGACACGCAGGCCCAGCGGCCATGGCTCACGGGTCCAGCCGCTCCGCGGCATGTGGGATCCTCCCGGACCGGGGCACGAACCCGTGTCCCCTGCATTGGCAGGTGGACTCTCAACCACTGCGCCACCAGGGAAGCCCGATTTCTTAACTTCTTAAATCTCAATTTCCTCACTGAAAAGTGGGTATGATAGGGCACTGACTGTTGTGTGGTGCACCAGGCTCTGTGCTGAGCATTCCCATTCTAGGGAGCACACAGCCAAGGAGGACTTGGACACATCACAGGTTTGGCTGCACACTAGAAACACCTGGGCAGGTTTAAAAATCCTGATGCTAGCTCTGCCCTGCCCTGGGGATTCTGAGCAGAGGGCCTGAGGTGTGGCCCCCAAGAAGTACACATCAATGACCTGCTCCCAGAGAATTCTCTCACACTTAATTTGTTGTGGAACATTTTCCTCAGTGACTGTTTGACGTACTAAAGACATAGAGGTGGGGTGGTCTCCAGTCTTGAGACGGGGTATCCCAATTCCCACACACTTTATGTCAGCTCAAAAGGAGTCTGATGGGTGGGGCGGCTCCAGTCTTATCTGTTTACAACTGATAACAAGAAAGAGGACCTTCCCCGGACAGGGCGGGGGAGGGGGGAGGGAATGGGATGGGGGAGGGGGGTTGGTCTGCCTGCCCACCACAGGGCCTCCAGCTGCTCCCCGGCAACCCCTTCCAGCAGGGTCTTATTAACTAAGCAAACCTGGGCTCCTCCTAGTGAAATGCAAAACTCTTTGTAAGACCTTTAAGTAAATGAGAGCAAGTGTCAGAGTGTTTTATCACCCCTAAGCCTTCAGCCCATTCCCTCCTCAGAGCTGACTTCAGATCTTAAGCAAACAGCCAGAGATGGGACATTCCTCCTATTTCTAGCCTCAATCCAGAGCTGACTTCAGATCTTAAGCAAACAGACAGAGATGGGACATTCCTCCTATTTCTAGCCTCAATCCAGAGCTGACTTCAGATCTTAAGCAAACAGCCAGAGATGGGACATTCCTCCTATTTCTAGCCTCAATCCTGTCTTGCTGGCAAGACATTTCCCTTCCTTTTTCTACAGTTTCCATTTATAAGATGCATATTTTCAAAACCTTATTTGATGTAGGAAATATCATGATGTCTGAGATTTGCCTTAAAAAACACCAAGAAAAGAAAAGTGTGGAGGAAAATAAATGCGTTAAGATTGGCAAAGGTTGACTGTTGAACCCAGTGTTATTGAATCATCATCCTAGCTTTTGTGTATATTTGAAAATACAAAATTTAATAAAAGAAACTGTAGATTTTACAAACTACTTATAAAACTTTAAATATTGTCAGAAAGGTTTGAATTCAATATCATCTTATAAACTGAACAATTTTAAAACTTTTTATTCAAAGAAATATAATCCTTAGCTTATCCATGGTTTTTAGTGTACAACCCACATTGCTCATAAAGAAATTTCTATTGATTTAAAGTCATATATATACTTATTTTCATATGTAACTAAATTATGGTTTTAGATTTAATAACCATTAAGTCTAAAAGTATATTTGTCATGACTCCCATTACAGATGTTTCACGAAGAAACTCGTGTCTCCTGAGTTTTGCCCACTCAGATCTGCAGGTCCTGGTCCTGGCAGCTCACAGACCCAGCTTTTGGGAGGCTTCATGGTGACCAGGCTCACCAATTCCCTACTAGTTTATTTAACGGCATCTCTTTAATTAATCTCCCATTTAAAGGTTTAAAACATTAAATCAGTATCAAAGACTTTCATCTTTGGAGGAAGCATGCTATTTTTAGAAAGCAGTTTTTATGCAAAAATCAAAGAACAATTTGATCCAGAGTCGCAAGGTGTCCTCTGCAGTGTGATAAAAGGGCCCAGTCCTTATTTTGGCAATTAGAAAAACTGAAAATTAGCAAGACCCAGAAGAGGCCCCCAAACCACTCCCCTCTTGGATACAGAGCAGGCCCCTCATCAGACACTAGCAGGTGGCAGTTACCCCTGGGCTCAGTGGTCTTCAGATACCCGGCACCCTGCAGCCTTCTTATAATATCTGTGCATTTCATGTTTTTCAAAGATCTAAACGCCAAAAGCTTTGGACTTAAACTCTAAGCCTCACCGAAACATGAGGGGTAATAAGAGTGCCTCCCCCGAGGGGTGCTGTATTAAGTGGGTAATGAATATGATACATTCACCACTATGCTAGGCACAGAGAAAAGGCCCAGTTTGTGAAAATACTGATGCATCCTCAGAAAGGAGGTATGAAATGACTCCCCTTATATTCATACTCCCCACTCAAGGCTTTTGGAACTCAAGCCTGCTGGTTCTGAGGCAGGAGATAGATGGGCCCCAGGCTGAACAGCTGAAGTTTCTTCCCTGTGGACAGAAACTCCAGAACAGCAGGAGTGAGAGAGGAGGCTGGGCCCCGCCCAGATAGAAGATAAAAGACCACAGATTCCTCATTCTCATTCTCAGTCAAGGAGACCTTCCCGACTATACATGTGCAGAAAGGCTCCTTGGGTCAAAAAGTGAGGGGGTGCCACCCCACAGTAAGTGATGTCAACCTTCCCACAGGCCTCTTCGCTAGAATCCACCTTGGCTAAGAGATGTGCACACAGGGGAGGACCCTGAGATGTACCAAATACAGACTCAGAATCAGGCAAAGCAAGACGACTGGCCAAAGGAAACCCTGCAGAAATGCCCCATAAAAGTGATTCAAACTACCATGAGGGCGTGACTCTCCTCTGAGCCCGCCCGTGTGTCTATCCACACATACCCTTTTTCCTCCTAATAAACACTTTACTTGTTTCACTACTTTCCATCTCTATGTGGAAGTTCATTTCTACACAGCTGACAGGCCAGGGCCTTGTCACTGGCCACTGGTGGTTGTGGTCTAGTGGCTAGGATTCAGCATGCTCACTGCCGAGGCCTGACTTCAATCTCTGACCGAACCGAAACCCTGCTTTAAGCTGCTGCAGGCAGAGGCCACCTGAGATAAATTCTGTCCCACACAACAGGTCCCTTCTCTAGTTGGGCCCCTCACCATCTCCCAGTACAAGGAGTGTGCAATATAAAATCTCTATTTTCCTATGAAAACTTTTTTGTTCACGTTGAGGTTTTAATTTTTTGTTGTTTTCAGGGAGGGAAAGGCTTGCTGCTTTGGTCACCGATGTTTTACATTAGGGGTTGACCACTCCTGCTTCTATCAGTACAGTAAACACTGTTGGGGAGAGAATCCGGCTGTGTCTCCACCCCACCCTGCCCCCACCCCCAGCGGGGGTCTCATTGAGGGGATGATCCCTGAGGCTCAGTTTTGGGCCCAGCCTGTCACAGCCTGCCTTTGCATAAGCGAGTTGCACAGCAGAACTCAGAGACTTCATTGCTGTTTCTCACTGCTGTTTCTCGTGGCCTGGGTAGAGAGTAGGAAATACCTGTGTCTTCTGTACTTATCCATCTTAGCTCCTGATGCAGCTCTTCCAGGACCTGCAGTAAAGACACCTTCAAATACAAAAACTGTCAGACTCAACTTCCTTGGAGATCCTCAATGTATCCATGAGAGAAGGAGACTTTTGTACCAGACGTGTCAGTAGGAAAATGACCCGGAGCCACTCGGTTAGGTAAGAACGCAGATCATCTAGATCTTAGAGCCAAGAGGGGTGTTGAAGAGCCTGAATAAATTGCAATGCATGCACGATGTTCCTTCTCTTAAAGGGACACATACACTCTTGGTCTCAACATCTTTCAACATTAATCAAAATCTACAAGTTACAAAATGACTGCATAATATTTATTGTACCTTAAAAATATACCTACACATTATATACTTATATATTTGTATACGAATGCATTACATCTTATACATATGTAAATTTCTGCTCATACTTTTTTATATTTTACACTTCGATAACTTTCTTTAAATATTCTAGGCTTCTGTTGATGATCAGTTTGGCATTACAGATCATCCACGTGGGAAACAGTAAGAACCATTTTGTTTATTGTCTCAGTTTTTGTTGCGTATTTGTTTCTCAATCCTTATCAGTCTCATATTTTCAATTAACTTTTTAAGGCTATCAAAGAGAGAAATATAAAGGTAGTAGAGAAGAAATCAACAGTGCTACACCTCAGAAGCTCCAGCAGAAAACACTCGATTGGACCTTGAGTAATTTTAGGGAGGAGAACGACAGCGCGGAGGGCTGGAGGCCGCAGGGTTCATTGCCTTACTCGCGGACTTTCCGAGAGCGTAAGTCGCGATGCTGTCCACAAAGGTCATCTCGGTCAGTGAACTATGAGTTTATAAAACATTTTACCATGTTCAAAATCATGATACCTTATAAAGTAAAAAATATTTCCTAGTGAGGTGCTCTTTTACTCTGAAAAATGTTTTACTATTTTATTGGTAAAACGTTGCGTTCGCTTTTAAACGGGTAGTTTTCTGCGGGGTCCGGAGCACTGTGATTTAAATGTATTTAAAGCAACTATCCCAACCCAGGATAATAGCAGACCTTTGTTAGTCTTATTGCAGACTCTCAGGCTCCAGACCCCTGGCCCCCAGGGGGTCCGCACTGGAGGTGGGGGGTGGATGGGCAGTGGTGGAATTAAAAAAAAAAATTTTTTTTTGCCGTCTTCACACCCGTGGGTGGTCCCCGCCCGCCCGAGAGGCCTGTCTTTAATCACCATCTCGGGAAGTCACAGCCTAACTTTAACATGTGAAAGGAAGAAAGAAAGAACACCCTACTTGTAGGGGGCAGGGTTTCCCATCTGTCTTAGGGCTCCGGCTCCTTCCTGACCCGCCGGCACCCCAGATAGTTCGTGTTTCAATCCTTAAGTTAACAAGCAGGGTTTACCTGAGCAAACACTCTTAGCAGGGAGCCAATTTTATTGCCTCCCGGCGGCGATCTTGCTCGGCCCTCCTCGGGCTTCTCAGATGCAGAGGGCCGCGCGCGGAGCTGACGCCCAGGCCTCCCCCACAGGTGCGCCCCCGCGGCCGCGCTGCTGCCGGAACGGCGGCACCTGCGTGCTGGGCAGCTTCTGCGTGTGCCCGGCTCACTTCACCGGCCGCTACTGCGAGCACGACCAGAGGAACAGGTAGGCGGAGGGTTGAGCAAGCTGCGGGCGGGGCGGGGCGGAGGGGGCGCAGGGCGCGCGCGGGGTTGGGGGCGCGAGGGGCGTGGCGGAGCGGGGGCGTGGCGCGCGGGGGGCGTGGCGCGCCCGCCGGCCGCACTGACGCCGGGCCTGCGCCTCCGCAGCGAATGCGGCGCGCTGGGGCACGGAGCCTGGACCTTCCGCGGCTGCCGCCTCTGCAGGTGTGTCTTTGCGGCCCTGCACTGCCTCCCGCTCCAGACACCCGGCCGCTGTGGTAAGGAGACCCGCGTACTGTGCGTACAACCCACACACGGGGGCAGCTGCTCCTTCCTACCCAGCGATCCATAGCGATCTTCCTGTGCCAGACGATCCGGGCATGGGCAACCTGGGTCGATTCATGACTCGGGAAAGTCGTCGTGAATCACGGAGTGTATTATCATTACTGTCATTTAAAATTTTATTCCTAAGCGTCCCATATCCCGATTGCCGAGTGTATACGTGATGTCCAAACAGTGTCCTTAAGCGTCCTTTACAGAGAGCAGAATTCGGGGAGCGCGCAAGCTGGTAAGCAGAGCCGCGCCTGGCAGACAGGTATTTCTCTACACTAAGCCAGCGCCACCTCTCACCTGTGAAATGCAGAGGGCACGCCGGAGCAGGACGGGAGCAGTCCTGCATGGCCTTCAAGGCCAACCCGTCAGTGCTCCCAGGGAAGCAAGGCGCCTGGTAACCACAGCTCAGACCTGCCACATAAAAGCCAGTGGGGTGTGGAGAACACGCAGGGTGAACACGCGTTTATGAAGATTCTGAACAGTTCCCAACTCAATGCAAATGTTTTGCTTGTAAAACTAAGTAAGGAATGTGAACTTCCGAGGTCAGAAAACAAACAAGATGCTCTGCTACTAAGCCATCGTCTTGGGCAGGGACCAGGGACACAAGTAAAGAAGGCACTGCATTTCCATCGCCCTCTCGCCTTTTCAGTAAGCTCTGGCTGGGACAGCAGTGAGGGGCTCAGTTAATGCAGGCACAGCCCTTCAGCCCTCTTTGTAGCCCTGGGTGTGCTCCATGTGAAGCCCTTAGGCCCACTCTCCTGTTCTCCCTGCACTGCAGTCAACCCTGGGCAAATCCCACTATCCAAGGGCACGCGTAGTGGTAGCACAAACCTTCATCCCCGCTTCACGCCCCCTTGTCCACTGTCAGGACTGCAGTAGAGAGGCAGCGGTCTTGGCGGCGGAGCCCTCTTGGTGGGGTTCCCTGGGTGGGGCCCCTAGTGGAGGAACACACTTAATGAATGCTCAGCCTCCCTCCTCTGCGACCTGGAGTAGCAGTCTGGTGACACGCTTAGTGAAGGTGCAGCCCTTAAACCCCACGGCTGCTCCCCCTTCTCAGCCAGCTCCGCCTGGCACACGCAGTGTCTGTGGGGGGGAGTGTGATTATAGTACAATGTCCTTTCCCTCCTTCCCTCCCCTACTGGGCTCTCTGTTTGCTGGGCCTGTGCCCCTGATTCACTAGCTGCTCTTTCAGCGCCCCAGAGAATGGAGGACAAAATTATGGAATAAGCATCAGAATTGCAGATGGCGCCTATGTAGTCTTACGGGTGAAGTCATTTCCCACTTGTCATCGGTGCTCCCAGCCGTGATGTGGGGAAAGGGCTAGCTGTGATCATTTCCAATCTTCTAAGCAAGGCCAGCTTGGGTTCAGAAGCAACAGAGCAGGAACTGGGTCCTAGGATGTCTGCTCACATCCTGGGAAACATCCAAGACTGGGACTGCTGTCTGCCAAGGACAGTGACAGCGACTCTGAAAATGTGGCTTCTGCTCATCAAAGTTGAACAAAATAGTGCAGTCATCTTTCAGAGTAATTTGTCAGGTGCAGAAAGGGCAGTTACCTTTTGTACTCTTTGACCCATTGATTCTGCTTCAGGGCAGGTGACAGTGGTGGTGGCTGTGCCGACAGTGGTTATGATGACATGAGGATGACGATGATAATGATAGCTGCGCTGATAGATGGTTATGATGATGTGAGAATGGCAATCATCATGGTGATAACTGTCTTTATTAGCTCTCAGTGTATTTCAGGGACTTTATACACGTAATCCCATTCAATTCTCATATCAAGCCTATGAAATAGGTATTATCCCTTTTATATTTGAGGAAACTGAAGCTTAGAGTGGTTAACTCCTATAGTTTGTTTTTTTCTTAAGAGATAATCACAGAGGTTAGTTGTTCATTTAGAAACAATATGGTATTTTACAATAACATTTAAATTATTTTAAAATATAAATTAACATACCATGGCATATTGATATAAACATTGACATAATGATAATTAATATGTAATTAATATTAATCTGTGAATAAAATTGCTACCATTCACAGAGTACATAAGCACATCCCTAAACTATGTCAAACACTTTTTAAAAAAATTGAGATATAATTGCCATATAACGTTATATTAGTTTCAGGTATACAACACAGTGATTTGATATTTGTATACATTGAGAACTGATAATCACAGCAAATCTAGTTAACCTCCATCACCACACATAGTAATAATTTTTTTTCTTGTGATGAGAACTTTTAAGGTCTACTGTCTTAGTAACTTTCAAATATGCAATACAGTGTTATTAACTAGTCACCATGTCGTACATTACATCCCCATGACTTATTTATTTTATAACTGAAGGTTTGTACCTTTTGACCCCCTTCACCCATTCGCTCTCCCCCCCACACACACCTTTGGCAATCACCAATCTGAGTTTGGTTTCTTTCTTTTCTTTTCTTTCTTTCTTTCTTTTTTTTTTTTTTTAGATTTTACAAGAAAGTGAAATCAGAGGTATTTGTCTTTTTTGTCTGACTTATTTTGCTTAGCATAATGCCTTCAAGGTCCATCTATGTTGTTGCAAATGGCAAGATTTCCTTTTTTTAATGGCTGAGTAATATTCTGTTTTATATACATATATGTATATAGCTCACATTTTCTTTATCTATTCATTCATCAATGGACACTACGGTGCTTCCATTTCTTTTGCTCCATAGCTATTGTAAATAATGTGCAATGAACACAGCGATGCAGATATCTTCTAAAGTTAGTGTTTTCATTTCCTTTGCACAGATACCCAGAAAAGGAATTGCTGGATCATATGGTAGTTGTATTTTTAATTTTCTGAGCAACTTCCATACTGTTTTCCATAGTGGCTGCACAAATTTACATTCCCACCAAAAGTGCACAAGCGTTCGGGGTCTGATTCTTAACCACTTTACCATTCCAGACTCTTCCTATAATTATCAGTATAAATTAAAGACGATATTGTTTTGGAATGTTTCTTTTTTTTTTACACTAAAATTTTATTATGGATATAACCAGAACTTTTATTGGCAAAATCACATTTTTTATTGAATTTTTCTCTGAGCCACTGAGTAGATTTGTCCTAAATATATCTTTTTTTTAATTGAGTGAAAGATTCTTTAAATTCTATAGTGCTTTACAATTTTCAGAAGTTTCACACACATGATTTCATATAATCCCATAATAACCCTTTTATTTTCCCTATGCCTGTATTGCCCCTCCCCCCTTTCTTCTCCCCTCTGGTAACCACTAGTTTGTTCTCTATATCTGTGAGTTTGCTTCTTTTTTGTTTTGTTCAATAGTTTGTTGTGTTTTTTAGATCTTGCATATAAATGATACCATACAGTATTTGTCTTTCTCTATCTGACATTTCACTAGGCATAATACCCTCCAAGTCCATTCATGTTGCTGAAATGGCAAAATTTCATTCTTTTTATGGCTGAGTGGTATTCCTGTGTGTGTGTGTGTGTGTGTGTGTGTGTTTGTGTATCACATCTTCTTTATCCATTCATCTGTTGCTGGACACTTAGGTTGCTTCCATGCTTTGGCAATTGTAAATAATGCTGCTGTGAACATTGGAGTGCATGTATCTTTTTGAATTAGTGTTTTTGTTTTTTTTTCGGATGTACACCCAGGAGTGGAATTGCTGGGTCATATGGTAATTCTAGTTTTAGCTTTTTGAAAAACCTCCATACTGTTTTCGACATTGGCTACACCAATTTATATTCCCACAAACAGTGTACGAAGGTTCCCCTTTCTCCACATTCTCAACATTTGTCCTTTGAGTTCTTTTTGATGATACCCATTCTGATAGTTGTGAGATGATATATCATTGTGGATTGGATTTGCGTTTCCCTGATGAATAGCGATGTTGACCAATTTTTCATGTGCCTGTTGGCCATCTGCCTTTCCTCTTTGGAAAAATGTCTACTCAGTTCTTCTGCCCATTTTTTTAAATCTGGTTTTTTGTTTTGTTTTGTTTTTATGTTGAGTTGTATGAGCTGTTTATATATGTTGGATATTAACCCCTTTTAGCTCATATCATTTGCAAATAGTTTCTCCCATTCAGTAGTTGCCTTTTTGTCAGTGGTTTTCTTTTCTGTGCAAAAGCTTTTAAGTTTAATTAGGTCCCATTTGTTTATTTTTGCTTTTACTTCCTTTGCTTTAGGAGACAAATCCAAAAGAATACTGCTGTGATTTATGTCAAAGAGTGTTCTGCCTGTGTTTTCCTCTAGTAGTTTAATTGTATCCATGCTTACGATGTAGGTCTTTAATCCATTTTGAGTTTATTTTTGTGTTTGGTGTTAGGGAGTGTTCTAATTTCATTCTTTTACATGTAGCTGTCCAATTTTCCTAGCACCACTTATTGAAGAGACTGTCTTTTCTCCAATGTATAATCTTGTCTCCTTTGTCATAGATTAATTGACCATAAATGTGTTGGTTTATTTCTGGGCTTTTTAAGAATATTTTTGATAGTGTTATTTAGAATATTGAAAATCTGACCATGTTGTAAATCCAACAGCAGAATAATAGGTAAGTAAATGTTTTAACTCCTTTAATGGAAGATTATGATGACTTTGAAGAGTATAGGGAAGATAGAATGGAAAACTATTTACAATATATTTCTAATGTGAAAGGACACATATGGATGGGGGATCACAAATAGATAACAACATGCTACAAAATTGTGGTCCTCTGGCTCCTCCAGGGACCCAAAGGCCAAAGGATCTCCAAGGGCTCTCCCTGCTCTGATACTCTATGGGTCCAAGTTTGACAGGCTTTCTTAGTCCCAATATAGTATCTTTTCAAGGGCAGGATAACCTGCCCTGTGAGGGTGCAGGGCGGGATAAAATTTATGCAAAATAATCTTGTTTGTTGGTGTGAGCTATTCTGTAATTTTTTCTGTTCCATGACCTAAAATAATGCTTTGTGCATAATAATTCTAAATAAATATTGAATGGATGACCTTTGACCTTTTAGTTCCAAATATAGTGCCAAAGAAGAAACACCATATAAGCTATTACCTACTATTATATGACATTAAAACAATCAATTTTCAGTGCTCTAAATACAATATGCTTAAGACAAGTAACTATCATTCTACCATTTTCTTCATTTACATTTGTTAATGTTGCATTTAAAGAGGCAATGTGGCATATAAAAAAAGCATGGGAAATCCCCAAAATACTTGTTCAAACCCCCCAAAACACTTGTTGTAATGTTCATGATCTTTATGAAAGGTTAAATAACTGTGCTTCAGTCTCCACAGCAGCAATATTTACCCCATTGGTTTGTTAAGATGAAAAGGCCCTATACCTGTTTCCTATTATACATAAAGTAAAATATTGTTACTTTATTATCATCACCATCAACCGTATTCACATCAATACAATGAAGTTAAACAAATGACTTCATAATCTAGCACTTCTATGCAAATTTACTGAAATGTGGTTTTTAGGTGGTGAACAATACCCACTATACCATTAATTGATGAGCACTGTTATAATTAGAGTTAAAAAAAAAAATCAAGAAGAATGACAACCTTGGAGCAAGCAGTCCTTGATTCAGCCCAAGATCTCATTTTACCAAGAGGGTGATTCTTCCTACACAGAGCCCAAAGAACTAAGTATTTCTTTAGTATCAAGAACCATTATGTTCTAAAATTTAGAGTCTAAATAATGACACAGGGAAGTAGCAAATTCAAATGTCTTCAGAGATAAACAGGTCATGTAAATGTCAGATCGGGGTCAGGTCAAGCCTCACCTTCAAACCCAATTTTTAAAAAATACAGTTATGGCGCAAAGCAGTCAGCCAACCAACCAACAAGCAAATGAACAGAGCCAGCCTGTGGGCCTGTTGGAAGGATGGCCCTCCTAGGTCCTGGCCCCAGCTGGCTCTCAGCAGTTGGGTGTGCTGCCCAGGAGAGAGCAGGCCCTTTGTCAGATCCCTCTGGGACATTCTCCCATGATAGGTGCCGTTTCAGTGGGGGAGCTTCTCTGGGTGTCATCACAGAGACGAAACCATCTGGCTTTCCAGGGGCATTCAGGGGTATCTTCAAATTGGAAAGTTTGGGGAATGCTGGCTCTGGACCTCATATCGAAACAAGATATTATCCTCATCCAGGTGGTCTCCATTTAAATCCCCACTCAGTGGTGGTGACACAGTGACACAGGCTGAGCATTCACAAATTTGATTTCACTTATATCTTCCTTTACATACATGCCTAAGACTAACATAATGATAAAAATCTCTGCTATGTCTGCGTGAGTCTAAAAAGAGACCTTTTGATAAGTGTATAATTAAAATCTCAGGTTATAGTAAATCATCCATCGGTAGCAGAGTTTCCTTATTGGTATGACATAAAATAATGACAGGCCATAGAACCATTGATTTTATAGATTCTAATGAACAGTAAATATTAATAAAGTTCATTTTAATTTTTTCCTATCAGTATATAGTGGAAGTTCTAATATTTTCTCGCTAAGCTCAATGGGTGACCTTGGGCCCCCTGGGAAGGACACTGCATGGTGCTCACGGCCCCAGTTTGGGGACCCCTGCTTGAGGGATGGACTCCGTCTAACCAAATTCACAAAGCTGACTATAACAATGGCCTTTGAGTTCATATACAGGAAAAGACTGCCAACAGGGCCTGAATCCTTCTCTCTGTGGGCAGCCTGTTCCCTTCCACCAGGGGAAAATCAGTGAAGCTCAGTACAGGCTGACCCCTTCTTTACCTGTAGCTGATTCTCACGCTGGGACCACCTGTTGTATCATCAGCTTTTCTGGAACCTCCTCTGAGCCCACATGCTAAGGTTCCTGTTTTGTGGGGTTCTAGTACCCTGGAACAACCCTCTCCCATGTGGGGTGGTGTGGGGAATGGTGCCCAGGTCTGGAGTGGGCCTGACCTCAGTCTTGTGCTGAGCGTGGCCTCCTGGACATGCCCACCGTAGTCACCTATGGACAGATGCAGGTCAGGTCCCTGCTGCGGTGGCTCGTCTTCATCATTACTCATTAGTTTCTGACGGTTCATGCTTACCACAGGTTTTCACGTTCAGAAGGCACTTTCTGGAGGAATCCTAGAAGACAGGTTTGGCGGGTTTGGCGGGGGAAGAGAAGGCTGGCCTCTGCCAATCAGCCCTGGGGAAAAGGTCCCTTTAAGTTGGCCCTTTCCTCATCGGCCTCAGCCCAGCTGACCCCACATCCAGCCCAGACTTGCTTGTGAGAATGCTTAGTGGAGTTGGTGCCCCAGACTGCGGCCATGCCTGTGGGGCTTGTCAGCTTCACAGGGTAGCCACTCACCACCGGCGACTTTGGCCGAGACCCTTGCCCGGTCTCACTACCCCAGAGATTCCCACTCAACACCTTTGGGCTGGGGTCCTAGCTATATAGAAAGCCAGACGCACAGAGCCTTGGGGCTCAGAGTGAGACCTGCAGTGGAGGAGCCACATTGCCTCAGCAGGGTGGTAAGCACTCCGGGTGGGGCATCGTCCCCCGTGCTCTGCAGCTGCGCCTTGTTGTAACTTCCTCTGTGGGGATATCCGCCGTTGCTGTAGGGATGGGTGCTTTCCTCTTCAGTAAGTGGTCTCTAATCACAGAAATAGAGTCAGGACTAATGGGGGAGAAAAGTTGCACCTTCTTTGCAACAGATGGGTGCAAGCTATCTTATGTTATTTTATTTTAAATCAGATCCACTTACCTGCATTGCTAAATGACAGGTTGGAACTCTGAACGATCCCCTTGGCCGGCTCATGTGCCAGATGAGAAGGGCTCAAGGGCTGTTTCTCTGTGAGCCTTAAAAACAGCCAACGGATCCCCCTTCAGCTCTCCAGGTTACACAAAAATCCCTGTGTTTCCAGCCTCAGCGCGAGGAAGGTGCAAGCTAAAGGGAAGCACGTCTTCCTGGAGCTGCGCCGCGCTCCCCACGTTGGGCTTCCTTCCGCGCTCCGCGCTGCGCTCCTCGTGGCCGGGAAGCCGCGGCTCAGGCTCCGCGGCTGATGCAGAGCCCGCCGGGCAAGGCCTCGAGAGGAGGCCCAGCGAGAAAAGGGCTTTACCGGAGCAGGTGCAGACATCTCTGCTTCACTCCCTCAGAGCAAGCCTGCCACAGCCTGTCTCATACACTCTCGGGTTTTTTTTTCCAGACCTGAAGGACTTTCTCGCCTCACACTCGAATGGACCAAGAACGCGGCTCACGGGGAATGTTTTCCTCCTCCTGCCCAGCCTCCTGCTGAAATCCGTCCTCAGCGAAGGGGGAGGCCGCTGACGGGAGCGCAGTTCCACCCGGGGGAACCTGAACCGCGCCTGGCCTCCCGGCGTGGCCGCGCTGCTGCGTGGGGAAGCCGGGCTTGCTTGTCCTCTTGTATTGTCTGCGTTGTAGGTAATAGGTTGCTTTCAGTTCTTATCAAGTGGAGCATTAGATGCATATTTGTATTGTTGAATAAACATTTGCATGAAAGAGCCTTTCTTGCTTTCCTGGGTATACGAGTAAGAAGCGCAGGAGTAGACGCTAGAGGCTGGGGCCCGTCAGCCCGAATCTCTGATGATTTCAGAGTAGACCAAACATGTGGCCCCTCCCAGAAAACAGCTCCCCGTTGAGCACTCCTTGAGCCCCACACAGAGCTGCGGCAACACTTCACATCTGTTATGTGTTCATTCAGTCTCCCCACTAGTTTCTAAGTCCTGGGGGGCAGGGACGGTGCCACATGTGTGTCCCCAGCACTGCTATGCTGTGAGTCTGCCAAGAAGAAGATGCCTAAAAATGCTCCATAGACAGAGAAAGGAAGGCAAAAAGGGGGAGGGAGCCAGGGCCGGAGGCAAGCGGCTGGGCACCCCATCTCCTTTTCTCCAGCTTCCTCTACTAATGGCTCTCAGTTGTGACACCCTTTTCGGGACAATTAACACTTCTTGAGTTTATCACCAACATCTCTGTAAAAAGGAGCCCTTAAAGTGGACCAAGGAGCCTGTCTTCCCGCCAGTCACACAGTACTTGGGAGCCTGGTGTTTCTCAGCTGGATCTGTCAAATATATTAGTTCTCTATGGATTAAACACAGCCCTGTTTGGACAGATACCATAACTAGAAATCAGAGGAGTGAAAACAAGAAGAATATTGTAAATTATTCAGGCAAACTAATCAATAAGAATAAAATATGAGAAAGACAAGGACTCTGGGATAGACAACACAGCCTGAATTAAATTAATTGGTCAAAATATTGATATTTTATAAACCTTATAGAATTTCCTTTAAAATATTCAAAGCTGAATTCAATGGGAAGGCCATCACGGATTTATTGTGCATGTGATCTAAAGTTACATATACTGGGGTGCTATTGTGGGCAGAAAAGTGGCTTTCAATCAACATTGAAACCTCCCTGCCCGGACAGGGTGGTCCCAGTGCAGAATACATACAGGTGAATAGAGAGTTCTCAGTGTAAGCACTGAAATGGGAAATCTGCTAAACTAAATGGGGTGCTACTTTACAGCTCTACAGAGTGAGCGTGAGCGTGCACACACACACACACACACCCCAATGCTGCAAATATCTTCTGAAGCCCCCATAAGCTGGGGTTGGTGGCTCCGCCCTTCAAGCTTGAGTGGGAGAGAGAAGTGAAAAAAATGCAAAGGTCAGTGACTACAGAAGTCCCCCAGGACGCTGAGGGGCACGGGAGCCAAGCAGGCTGAGAAAGGCCCCCTGCACATAAAGCTGCGCACTTTAGAATGTTCACTTTGAATGCACTCAAATAGGTGACATTTCCATTGAGTTTTTCAGCTTTTTAAACTCACTTTAGTTCATAAGCCTATGTAATACAGTTATTTTTAAAATCTATATTGTGAATTAGGTTATTGGCATTTTCAAACTTTTCCACCATTGGCTATGAAAATATGAATTTGATGTAATATTCAAATAAGAGTTAAAGAAAAAGAAGGTAGAATTCAGTAAAGGGTTGACTGGGACTCTGGTTCAGGAGAAAATAATTATTAAAGTTTTGCAACAAATATTTCTAGGTGATAATGACTTCTGATAACAAAGTTATCTTTACATGGTTTCAAGTACATTCTGAGCAGTACCATCTGTTGCATCTTAATTTTATGGAAACAAACAAGTGATGAACTTTGCAAATTTAGCCTAAGAACCTGATAAATATGTTTATATTATGTGTACAATGTTTATAAAATGCGCATCTTCTACACTTTTATACCAATATGAAGTGTGCTAAAAAAAACATAGGCAGACAAAAGGATACATTGTCTTATTTTCAATAGCTCCACTTCAGGAAATTGAACTAAGAAGGCTGCTCCACACTTGAGAGTCTACAATTGTGGTAAAAAGGAAAACCAAGACATGTTCATTTTTAGTATGAATATCCAGGATATAAACACTCATTTACATTTTAAATAGAAAATTAGGAACCAGGATTATGGATTCTCCTAATAGAATAATTCCTGATTTTAAGCAAAAAAAACCAGATTAACCATTTTCTCTATCCATTTATCCATCCACCTAACTAACTAACCAGTTGAGAAACCATGACCTACCTAGCTCTGAAAAGATCAGAAATTGTGAAAAGTGAGCTGCCAGCTTTTTCTGTAGTGCATGGAGAATTTGAGGGTAAAAGGTATTTTCCCTGTAAATGGCACCCCAGTTGTTCAGAGAGATCATTAAAAAGTAGAAACTTCCCTGGAGACAAAAGACGATCCTGGGCTCCTGGTTGGAAGCTTCACATAAATGTGTCATGTATCTTATCTGTCTCCTGCTGTTGAGGAGAGTAGATAGAGACAGCCTTCCTGGGCCATTATCTCAGAGCTGCGCCCCCCCACCCCCACCCCAGAGAAGAGCTTTTTCACACCCTGGTTTGGCTCACTCTGACAGAGAGGGAGGGGTCCCTCCTTTGGAGAAAGCAATAACAAGCTCTCTCCAATTCTGGATTGTTTATAGAAGCCACTCTTTTTTTCCAGCTTTTGTTCTCACTCGGTCTACCCTGGCATATCCTAGAAAACTAGGATCTGCCACCACGTGGCCATGTGTGTTCTCGCTAAGGGACCCACACAGGGACACTGAGAGAAGGAACAGGGAAGGCCACAAGGATTTATACTAGTCACATGATTTCAATTCCCTGACTGTTCAGAGCTTTCAACCCATCTCTGTGTTAGAGTTTACTTCAGAGCCAAAGCACATGCCTTTTGCTGGGGAGGAGCCCTCTTGTCCCTGTCGGCCACAGCACAATTGCCCCCCATCTAGCCTGGAAGCAACTGACTTATCTTGGCTGGGAGCATTGAAAAGCAGCCTCTAAATGCATTTCCAATTTCTACTGTCTGCACAAGCCACTCTGGCACATGTAGCTTTATGTCACACAGGCAGTAGGTCCTGTGACAGACCTTTCTATTAAATTCGGCTTTAAATAGCTAAAATTGAGCTCTGTAAGCTTTATAGGCACAGCCTTTTCTCATTTCACTTGGACTGTCTGCTACTGGGAGAGGAAAAGGAGGGGCTGTGTTTCTTCCAGTTAGAACTGTTGGGCACTCTGCTGATTTCCTGACCAGCAACTGGACCCCTGCGGGACCCCAACTAGACACAATGAAAGTCTCTAGCCACAGAGATGGCTGAGTCTCCAGCAGTTGGACACTGCCTGGCTGAGCGAGGGCACTGTGCTTCAAATGTCTGCAGCGCTCTCAGTGGGGTTGATACAATGACGTGCAAGTAAACGTTTAATACCCAGCTCTCCAGGAAAAATTATATATACGTCAGTTTACTATAAGTAATGTGGTTTACTATACATAAAGCATATACAGCACAGAATGTGCAAATAATAATGGGATGTATAATGCTCTATGTTGTAAATTCCATGTAGCAATAAGCTTTTGTTGATTATTACCAAAATCTACATCTGTAGGCAACCTATGGTTGTGATTCAACCATGATCTGACAAACGGTGCTGCATCCTGCCAACAGAAGTAATCAATAAACAGTCTATAATAGGAATAGAAGAGGGTTTTATTTGAGCCCAACTGAAGACGATAGCCCAGGAGACAGCCTCTCAGATAACTCGGAGGAACTGCTCCAGAGAAGCATGGTTTTCAGCACAGTTTTATATCTTTTCAGAACAAAGAACATCCAACAAGTCAGTGAGAGATTCCTTCAAGGTTTCAAAAAAAAAAAGAAAAGAAAGAGAAACAACAGATCAGCATGTACACAGCGAGTCAGCATGGCCTTGGCCCCTGGGAAGGGAGCCTTATCATCAAAGGGGTACCAACATTGGCATCAAGGGAAGCATTTAATCTTTATTTTATTTATTTTTTTTATACTTTATTTTTTCTTCCACTTTTATTGAGATATAATTGACATACAGCACTGTATAAGTTTAAGGAGTACAGCATAATGATCTGATTTATATACATCATGAAGTGATTATCCCAATAAATTTAATGAACATCAGCTCATATAGGTGCAAAATGAAATAAAAATTCTTTTTCTTGTGGAGAACTCTTAGGATTTACTCTCTTAACAACTTTCATATATAACATAGAGCAGCATGAATTATATTTATCATGTTGTACATTACGTCCCTAGTGCTTATTTATCTCATACCTGGAAGTTTGTGCCTTTTGACTGCCTTCATCCAATTGCCCCTTCCTCCAACCTCTGCCTCTGGGAGCCACAAATCTGATCTCTTTTTATATGAGTGAGTTTGTTTTTCTTTTTTCTTTTTCTAAATTTATTTTCTTTTTGGCTGCGTTGGGTCTTCGTTGCTGCGTGTGGGCTTTCTCTAGTTGTGGTGAGCAGGGTCTACTCTTCATTGCAGTGAGCAGGCTTCTCATTGCAGTGACTTCTCTCGTTGTGGAGCATGGGCTCTAGGCACACGGGCTTCAGTAGTTGCAGCACACAGGCTCAGTAGTTGTGGCACACGGGCTTAGTTGCTCTGCGGCATGTGAGATCTTCCCAGACCAGGGATCAAACCCGTGTCCCCTGCAGGTGGGATTCTCAACCACTGCACCACCAGGGAAGCCCTCCTTCATTTCTTATTTTGTTTCTTTGTGTCCTCTCTCTTTTCTTCTTGTGAGCCTGGCCACAGGTCTGTTGACTTTTTTTACCCTTTCAAAGGACCAGTTCTTGGTTTTACTGATTTTTTCTATTGTTGTTAATCTCTATTTTATTTATTTCCTCTCAATCTTTATTATTTCCTCCCTTTGGCTGACTTTAGGTTTGTTCTTTTCTAATTCTTGTAGGCATATATTATGTTGTTTACTTGATATTTTTCTTGAATTTTGAGGAAGGCCTATATTGCTATGAACGTCCCTCTAAGAACTGACTTTGCAGCATCCCATAGATTTTATATCATTGTTTTCATTGTCATTTGTCTCAAAGTATTTTTTTAAGTAACATGTTTTTTCGTCTCCATGTAACTGTTTTTTCTCATTTCTTTTTCTGTGGTTGATTTCTAATTTCATGTCATTTTGGTCAGAAAAGATGCTTGAAATAATTTCTATCCTCTTAAATTTGTTGAGGCTTGTTTTGTGTCTTAGTATGTGGTCTATCCTAGGGAAGGTCCCATGTGCACTTGAAAAGAATGTGTATTCTGGGTTTTTTCTTTTTTTTTTTTTGATGTAATGTCCTGAAAATGTGAATTAAGTTTAATTGTACTACTGTGTCATTTAGGATCTCTGTTGCCTTATTCATTTTCTCTCTGGAAGATCTGTCCATTGATGTCAGTGGGATAATAAAGTCTCCTATTATTGTATTATTGTCAATTTCTCCCTTTATGTCTGTTAGTATTTGTATTATGTATTTAGGTGTTCCTATATTGGTTGCATATATTTATTTTTTATTGAAGTATATATCATGACACTCCTTCTGGCCTGCAGATTTTCTTTCATTTTTATAAACTTTTTATTTTACATTGGAGTATTGCTGATTAACAATGCTGTGATAATTTCAGGTGTACAACAAAGGGACTCAGCCGTACACATACATGTATCCATGCTCCCCCAAACTCCTCTCCCATCCAGGCTGCCACATAACATTGAGCAGTGTTCCCTGTGCTATACAGTAGGTCCTTTTTGGTTATCCATTTTAAATATAGCAGTCTATACAGATTGATCCCAAACTTCCTAACTATCCCTTCCTCCCATCCTTCCCCTCCTGGTAACCACAAGTTTTTTTCTCTAAGTCTGTAAGTCTGTTTCTGTTTTGTAAATAAGTTCATTTGTATCATTTATTTTTAGATTCTGCATATAAGCGATATCATACGATGTTTGTCTTTCTCAGTCTGACTTACTTCACTCAGTATGACAATTTCTAGGTCCATCCATGTTGCTGCAAATGGCTGAGTAATATTCCATTGTATGTATGTACCACCTCTTCTTTATCCATTCCTCTGTCGATGGTCATTTAGGGTGCTTCCATGTTTTGGCTATTGTGAACAGTGTGGCCTGCAGACTTTCTGCTGAAATATCAGCTGATAATTCATGGGAATTCCCTTGTATGCTATTTGTTGCTTTTAAAATTTTTTCTTTGTCTTTAATTTTTGTCAATTTGATTACTATGTGTCTCAGCATGTTCCTTCCTGGGCTTATACTGCTTGGGGCGCTCTGTGCTTCTTGGACTTGAGTGAGTGTTTCCTTTCCCATGTTAGGAAAGTTTTTGGCTATTATCTCTTTGAATATTTTCTCAAGTCTTTCTCTCTCCTCCTTCTGGGGCCCCTATAATGCAAATGTTGGTGCATTTAGTATTGTCCCTGAGGTCTCTGAGACTGTCCTCATTCTTCTCATTCTTCTTTCTTTTTTTATTCTCTTCCATGGCAGTGATTTCCACCAATCTGTCTTCCAGCTCACTTATTCATTCTTCTGCCTCATTTATTCTGCTATTGACTTCTTCTAGTGTATACTTAATTTCAGTTATTGTACTGTTCATCTCTGTTTGTTCTTGAAATCTTCTAGCTCTTTGTTAAACGTTTCTTGTATCTTCTTGGTCTGTGCCTCCATTCTTTTTCTGAGATCTTGGATCATCTTCACTATCATTTCTCTGAATTCTTTTCCAGGTAGATTGCCTATCTCCATTTCACTTAGTTATTCTTCTGGAGTTTTATCTTGTTCCTTTATCTGGGGCATATTCCTCTGTCTAACTTTCTGTGTTTGGGGTCTCTGTTTGGCAGGCTGCAGGATCATAGTTCCTCTTGCTTCTGGTGTCTGCCCCATGGTGGGTGAGGTTGGTCCAAGGGCTTGTTCAGGCTTCCTGGTGGGAGGGACTTGTGCCTGCCCACTGGTGGATAGAGCTGGGTCTTGTCCTTCTTGTGGGCAGGGCCTTGTCAAAGGTTGTGGTTAGGGGCGGCTGTGGGCCCAGGATGACTTTAGGTAACCTGTCTGCTGATGGGTGGGGCTGTGTTCCCACCCTGCTGGCTGTTTAGCCTGAGGCATCCCAGTACTGGAGCCTGTAGGCTGTTCAGTAGGGCCAGGTCCTGGTGCCAAAATGGCAACCTCCAGGAGACCTCATGCTGATGAATATTCCCTGGGGCCTCCACCACCAGTGAAATAGGATTCTGGCATTTTGACATTCAGGGATGCACCCCTGCCACTAGATAAAACCACTGAGCAACCTCTTCTGAAAACAGAGACTCTTCCAAGGGAAATGTTGAAGCCTGAAAAGTCCTCTTCTTCTTCTCTTCTCCCAACTCCTTAGTTTCTCCCTTTATATCTGTTAGTACTTGCTTTATATATTTAAGTGCTCCTATGTGGGGTGCATATATGTTAGCAAGTCTAATATCTTATTTTTGTATTGATCCTTTTTTCATTATATAATGCCCTTCTTTGTGTTTCATTTCAGCCTTTGTTTTAAAGTCTATTTTGTGTGATATGAGTATTGCTACCCCAGATTTCTTGTCCTTTCCTTTTACATGAAATATTTTTTTCCATCCCCTCACTTTCAGTCTCTGTGTGTCATTTTTCCTGAAGTTAATCTCTTCTAGGCAGCATATTGAAGGACCTTATTTTTTTTATCCATTCAGCCAACTTATATCTTTTGATCAGAGCATTTATTCCATTGACATTTAAGGTAATTATTGACAGGTATGTACTTATTGCCATTTTATTACTTCTTTTCCAGTTGGGTTTTTTTTTTTTTCTTTTCTGTTAGTTTCTTCTCTGTTTCTCCCACTGTAGTTTTATGATTTTCTTTGTAATAAACTTGAGTTTTTTCTTTTAGCTTTTTGTGTATTTATTGTATGTTTTTGATTTGTGGTTATCATGGGGTTCATATATTTTGACTCAGAATTATATCTACTTGCTTTAAACTGGTAATGATTTAATTCAGACACATTCTAAAAGATCTACATTTTTAATCCTCTCCCTCACATTTTACATTTTTCCTGTTATATTTTATATCTTCATGCTTATCCCTTTACTGTTTATTGTATTTATAGTTGTTTTTGTATTTTTTTTTTTGTTTTTTAATCTATGTACTGCCTTATTTAAGTGATCTTCAATCTTTACTATATATTTGCTTTTCCCACTGGGATTTTCCTTTTCCATCATATTCTACTTCTTTTCCATTTACAGAGGACCCTTCAACATTTCTTTTAGAGTATGTTTAGTACTGCTGAATTCTTTTAGTTTTTGTTTCTATAAGAAGTCAGCAGAAAAATTAGCTGATAGCCTTATGGGACTTCCTTTGTAATGTGGCTCTTTGTTTTTCTCTTGCTGAGATAAAGTCTCTGTTTATCTTTAATTTATGCCATTTTCTTTATGTTATGTCATGGTATGGGTCTGTTTGGGTTCATTCTGTTTGGTACGCTCTGTTTCCCATTCCTTTCAATCTGTTCCTTTCTTCAGCTTTGGGAAATTTTCACTCATAATTTCATCAAATACATTTTATGCTCCTTTCTCTCCCTTCTCCTACTGAGGCCTCTATAATGTGAATGTTAGTATGCTTGATGTTGTCCCAGAGGTCCCTTAAGCTGTTCTCCTTTTTAAAAAGTTTTTTCATTTGCTGTAGTGGGGTTTGTTTGTTTGTTTGTTTTTTATATTCCACATATGAGCAAAATCAAAGGAGCAAAAAACATACAATGGAGAAAGGATAGTCTCTTCAATAAATGGTGTTGGGTAATAAACTCGGCGGCCACCTGCAAAAAAAAGTGAAACTAGACCACTATCTCACACCTTACACAAAAACCAACTCAAAATTGATTAAAGACTTGAATGTAAGACTTGAAACCATAAAACTCCTCAAAGAATACACACAATTGTCAAAGGGAATACACACTCTGATATTGACCTTAGCAATATCTTTCTGGATATGTATCTTCAGGTGAAGGAAACAAAAGCTAAAATAAACAAATGGACTACATCTAACTAAAAAGTTTCTGCACAGTGAAGGAAACTATTAATAAAATGAAAAGACAACTTATCGAATAGGAGAATATATTTGCAAATCATATATCTGATAAGGAGTTAATATCCAAAATATATAAAGAACTCATATGACTCAAAGACAACAACAAAAAACAACCTAATTCAAAAATGAAGAGAGGAGTTGAATAGACATTTCCAGAGAAGACATACGGATGGCCAACAGGCACATGAAAAGGTGTTCAACAACACTGCTTATAAAGGAAAATACAAATCACAACCACAATGAGATATGACCTCATGCCCATTAGAATGGCTATTATCAAAAAGGCAAGAAATAACAAGCGTTGGCAAGGATATGGAGAAAAGTGAACCCTCATATACTGTTGAGTGGGAATGCAAATTGGTGCAGCCACTATGGAAAACTACCTATGGAGATTCCTCAAAAAAATTAATAATAGTACTATCATAGGATCCAGCTATTACACTTCTAGGTATTTACCCAAAGAATAGAAAACACTCATTCAAAAAGATACATGCACCTCAGTGCTCACAGCAGCATTATTTACAATAACGAAGATATGGAAGCAACCTAAGTGTCCCTCAACAAATGAATGAATAAAGAAGATGTGGTAAATATGTATACAGTGAAATATTACTCAGCCATAAAAAAAAAAGATGAAGCCTTGCCATTTGCAACAACATGAATAGAGCTTGAGGGTATTATGCTAAGTGAATATTTATTTAAATGGGGCCTATTCAAATGAGGTATTCTAAAGCTTAAATTTTATTAGCTTCAAAATGAATCTATCTCTGTTAGGAAAATGGGTAATGGAAAAACTCAATTCAATGGACAGCAGAAGAGGAATCAAATAAAAAACATGGGGAATAATAAACATAACATAATATGGCAGAAATATACTTAAAAATATCAGTAGTCACTGATAAAATGATCTATCATAAATGTTTGCCAGATTTACATATATATATACACACACATACATATATTTGTGAGTGTGTATAACCATGTGTGCATATGTGTGTGTGTATAGTTTTTTTAATATCAGCCATGTTGATTATATACCTATATAAATAATATATGTCCGTGAATATGTACAAACATGTGTGTGTGTATAGGGTTTTTGACATATAAGAACTTAGAAAAAAAATCACAAAATCATTCATAATTTCACCACCCAAATACAATCACTATAACATCTCAGTATACATTCTTCAGGTCCTTTTGATGAATATATTTACTTTACAGAATTAAAACCAGATTGCAGTACTTTTTCTAGATTGCTTTTTGTTTAGAAATATTCCATGAATATTTTACCAGGTTAAAAATATGGATCCGACATATTTTCAATGTCTGCATGTTTCTCCACTATATGAATATACCAACATTTATTTGACCATGACTAGTTTGGGGGGCAAAAAAAGCTGCTTTCCATTTTAGGCTGCATTATAAGCAATGACATGGTGAACATCCTCATGTTTTGCCATGTGTTTGATGATTTCCTAGCCTCTTTGCCCACTTTATTTTTCTTCATAGCACTTATAACCAATCAGCTTACTATAATTTGTTTATTTATTGTCCACCTCCTTCAATCAGAATATTAACTCCATGAAGGTAGAACTTTATCTGGTTTATTCCTAGCACCAAGAACAGTGCTTGGAATGTAATAGTCACCAAATAAATATTTGTTGAATAAGTGGATGGATGGATGGGAGGATGATGTGCCAGAAATACTGGTGTGAAGAAGATAATAAAAAATCCTAGGAAAGGTGTCCAAAGGAGGCAAGTGTTTTAATGGAAGGAGGAGGGAGAGACAAGATACAGTTTGACAAGTTCTCTTAGTGATCAGGAATCAGTTTTATGCATGTGGATGCTGAGGCTGGGGATCTATGCTCATTGGTTGGAGTTCCTATCAGAAGAAATTCCCCCTCTTTGGAATAGATGACCCCTAGGCCTCAACCAGTCTCAGACACTATCATTTTCTATACAGGTATCTTTTATAAGCTAAATGAAATTGTGCCCTCCAAAACTAAATTTCAATCTTTGTTTTCCCATGTTTAAGGGAATGGTCATTAATAATGTGAGAAGAATAAGAAATAAAAATAAGCTGGAGGGCACTGACATAAATTTTTTAAGTAAAAGGGTTTTTATGCTTACAAAAGTAAACTGTGACAAAGCTACAGCAATTTTAAAAAAAGTGGTACTGGCATAAAGACAGACATCAACCAATAGAATAGGATAGAAAACCCAGAGATAAACCCTCACAGAGATGGTCAAATTATCTTCAACAAGGGTGTCAACGTAATTCAATGGGGAAAAGACAACTTTTTCAGCCAAAGGTACTGGGGAAACTGGATGTCTGTGTGCAAAAGAATGAAGTTAGGCTCATACCTTACACCATATAAAACTTAACTCAAACTGGGTCAAAGACATAAACATAAGAGATAAAACTATATACCTTTTAGAAGGAAACAGAGGGGGAAAGATTCATAACCTTGTATCTGGCAATATTTCTTGACAGACGTCTTAGATGTGACACCAAAAGCAAGGAAACAAAAGAAAAAAATAGAAAACTTGGCTTGGTCAAAACTTAAAACTTTTGTGTATCAAGGGATACTATTGAAGGAGTGAAAAGGCAACTCAAAACATGGGAGAAAATATTTGCAAATCATATGCCTGATAAGAGACAAATATCCTCAATATACAAAGAATTCCTACAACTGAACAACATGGTGGTATTGGAATTTCTAGTATCCGTCCCCTCCCAGAAATATCAATCTGAACAACTATTTGCACACAAAAATACCTATATAAGAGCTATATATTCCAGGTAAAGAATTACAGCAGCTGGATGAAACACAGAAATGACAGACACATTGAGGAGGTAGTAAAGGTAGATGCACATCACCCCATCACTCCTCCCTCAAGCCTTGGCAGCCCAACATGGAGAAAGACAGACACCTCACCCATAGCACCGGACTTCACAAGGACCCCAATGCTGGCCTGCCCCTGCACCAGGCCAACTCCCATGGCGTTCAATGTCTCCTTAAGAGAAAAATTTATTCATGTATAAGGGATGTACAAGGCTATCAGTGGATGTCTCAGCAGGAACCGTGACGATCAGGAGAAAGTAGAATGATCTAGTCAAAGTGCTGAAAGAAAAAATAATTGCCAACCAAGAATACTTTATCCAGCAAAGTTGTCATTCCAAAATGAAAAGAGAAAAAATGTTCCCAATCAAACAGAAGCTGAGGGAGTTCATCAACACCAGACTTACCTTAAAAATGATGAAAGGAGTTCTTCAAGTTGAAATAAAGGGACGCTAAATAGTAACATGAGAACATATGAAAATATAAAACATACTGATAAATTCAGAAGAGTCAACTTTAGAATACACTAATATTGTAATATGGTGGTGTGTTAAACCTTAACTCTAGTAGACAGGTTAAAGGACAAAAATATTAAAAAAAAATAACTGTAGCTACAATAATTTGTTAATGGTACACAGTAAAAAAAAGACATAAATTGTGACATCAAATACATAATGGGGGGGGATGAAAAGGGCAGAGGTTTTGTATGTGATCAAAGGTAGGTTGTTACAAGCACAAAATAAACTGTTATATCTATAAGATGTTTTACATAACCCTCATGGTAACCACAAAGCAAAAACCTTCAGTAAATACACAAAGATAAAGAGAAGGTAATCACAGCATACCACTATGAAAAATCATCAGTTTGCAAAGAAAGGCAGCAAGGAAGAAAGGAAGGAACAAAGGAAAACAGCCAGAAACTAATTAATAGTACAGCATTAGTAAGTACATCAATAAAAAGGCACAGATGGTTAGATGGATTGAAAACCAATACCAAACTACATGTTGCCTACAAGAGACCTTCTTCAGGGTTAAAGCCATAGGTTCAAAGTGAAGGGATGGAAAAAGATACTCCATGCAAATGAGAACTAAAAGAGAGCAGGGGTAGTTATATGTTCATCAGATAAAATAGCCATTAAGTCAAAACTGTAACAAGACTGAAGAATAAAAACTGTATTATCATCTCAATAGATGCAGAAAAAACTCTGGACAAAATTCAACACCAAACTATCCAGAAACTGGGCAAAGAGGGAACATACCTCAACATGATAAAGGCCATATATGACAAACCTACAGCAAACATCATTCTCAACTGTGAAAAAACTGAAAGCATTTCCTCTAAGATCTGGAACGAGACAATGATGTTCACTCTCACCACTTTTATTCAATACAGCTTTGGAAGTCCTAGTCATGGCAATCAGAGAAGAAAAAGAAATAAAATGTATACAAATTGGAAAAGAAAAAGTAAAACTGTCACTGTTTGCAGACCACTGACACTATACATAGAAAATCCTAAAGATGTTACCAGAAAACTACTAGAGCTCATCAATGAATTTGGTAAATTTGCAGGATACAAAATTAATACACAGAAATCTCTTGCATTCCTATACACTAACAATGAAAGATCAGAAAGAGAAGTCAAGGAACCAAACCCATTTACCATCACATCAAAAAGAATAAAATACCTAGGAATAAACCTACCTAATAAGGCAAAAGACCTATACTCAGAAAACTATAAGATACTGATGAAAAAAATAAAAGATGCCCCAAACAGTTGGAGAGATATACAATGTTCTTGGATTGGAAGAATCAATATTGTGAAAATGACCATACTACCCAAAGCAATCTACAGATTCAATGCAATCCCTATCAAATTACCAATAGCATTTTTCACAAAATTAGAACAAAAAAATTTACAATTTTTTTGGAAACACAAAGGACCCAAATAGCCGAAGCAATCTTGAGAAAGAAAAATGGAGTGGGAGGAATCAAGCTCCCTGACTTCAGACTATACTACAAATCTACAGTAATCAAAAAAGTATGGTACTGGCACAAAAACAGAAATATAGATCAATGGAACAGGATAGAAAGTCCAGAGATAAACGTGCACACCTATGGTCACGTAATCTATGACAAAGGAGGCAAGAATATACAGTGGAGAAAAGACAGCCTCTTCAATAAGTGGTGCTGGGAAAACTGGACATCTACATGTAAAAGAATGGAATTAGAACATTCTCTAAAACCATACACAAAAATGTACACAACATGGATTAAAGAGCTAAATGTAAGGCTGGATACTATAAAACTCTTAGAGGAAAACATAGGGAGAACACTCTCTGACAAAAATTGCAGCAAGATCTTTTTTGATCCACCTCCTAGAGTAATGAAAATAAAAACAAAAATAAACAAATGGTACCTAATTAAACTTGAAAGCTTTTGCACACAAATGAAACCATAAACAAAATGGGGAAAAAAACCCTCACACAATAGGAAAAACTATTTGCAAGTGAAGTGACCAACAAGGGATTAATCTCCAAAATATATAAATAGCTCATGCAGCTCAATATCAAAAAAACAAAACAAATTACCCAATTAAAAAATGGGTGGAAGATCTAAGTAGACATTTCTCCAAAGAAGACATACAGATGGCCAACAGGCACATGAAAAGATTCTCAACATCACTAATTATTAGACAAATGCAAATCAAGACTACAATGAAGTATCACTTCACACTGGCTAGAATAGCCATCATCAAAAAATCTACAAATAATAAATGCTGGAGAGGGTGTGGAGAAAAGGGAACCCTCCTACACCGTTGGTGGGAAGGAAAATTGGTACAGTCACTATGGTGAACAGCATGGAGGCTCCTTAAAAAGCTAAAAATAGAGCTACCATATGATCCAGCAATCCCACTCCTGGGCATATACCAGAGAAAACCATAATTCAAAAGGATATATGCACCACAATGTTCACTGCAGAACTATTTATTGCTACAATAGCCAGGACATGGAAGCAACTTAAATGTTCATCGACTGAGGAATGGATAAAGAAGATGTGGTACATATATACAATGGAATATTACTCAGCCATAAAAAAGAATGAAATAGTGCCATTTGCAGCAACATGGATGGACCTAGAGACTGTCATACTGAATGAAGTATGTCAGACAGGGAAAGACAAATATCATATGATATCACTTATATGTGGAATCTAAAAAAAATGATACAAATGAACCTATTTACAAAACAGAAGAGTCACAGACATAGAAAACAAACTTCTGGTTACCAAGGGGGAAGTGGGGGAGGGATAAATTGGGAGACAGGGATTGACATATACACACTACTGTATATAAAATAGACAGTTAATAAGAACCTACTGTATAGCACAGGGAACACCATTCAATACTCTGTAATGACCTACATGGGAATACAACCTAAAAAAGAGTTGATATATGTATATGTATAACTGATTCACTTTGCTGTACAGCAGAAACTAATACAACATTGTAAATCAACTATATGCCAATAAAAATTAGTTTAAAAAACAAAACAAAAAAATTAAAATAAATAAAAATTATAATGAGACAAAGAAGGTCATTATATAATGATAAAGGGGCCAATCCATCAGGGAGATATAATAATCATAAATATATACACATCCAACATTGGAGCACCTAAATATATGAAGCAAATACTAACAGATTTAAAAGAGGAAACAAATGACAATACAATAAAGATGGAATGTTCTCCAGGATAGATCATATGGAAGTCTCAGCAAATTAAAACACTGAAATCATACCAAGTATCTTTTCTGACCACAGTGGTATGAAACTCAAAATTAATAATAGGAGGTAGGGCTTCCCTGGTGGCGCAGTGGTTGAGAGTCTGCCTGCTGATGCAGGGGACGCAGGTTCATGCCCCGGTCCGGGTAGATTCCACATGCCGCGAAGCAGCTGGGCCCGTGAGCCATGGCCACTGCGCCTGAGCGTCCGGAGCCTGTGCTCCACAACGGGAGAGGCCACAACAGTGAGAGGCCCGCATACTGCAAAAAATAAAAAATAAAAAATAATAATAATAGGAGGTAAACTGGAAAATTCAAAAATATGTGTAAATTAAACAGTACACCTCTGAACAACCAATGAGTCAAAGCTGAAATCAAAAGAGAAGTAAAAAAATATCTTGAAACAAACAAAAATGGGAACACAATATACCAAAATTTATGGGATGCAGGAAAACCAGTTATAAGAGGGAAGTTTACAGTGATAAATGCCTACACTAAAAAAAAAAAAGAAAAATCTCTAATAAACAACCTAACTTTACACCTCAAGGAACTAGACAAAGAAGAACAAATTAATACCAAAATTAGCAAAGGAAGGTAATAACAAAGATCAGAGCAGAAACGAATGAATAGAAAATATTAATAAGACTAAGAATTGTTTTATTTTTGAAAGATCATCAAAATTGTCAAACTTTTAGATAGACTACTAAGAAAAAAGAGAGAAGGGTCAAAGAAATAAAATCAGAAATGAAAATGGAGACATTACAACTGATACCACAGAAATACAGAGGATCATGAGAAGCTACTATAAGCAATTATATGACAAAAAGTTTGATAACCTAGAATAAATGGATATATTCCCAGAAACATACCATCTACCAAAACTGAATTATGAAGAAATTAAAAAATTGGATAAACCAATAATGAGTAAGGAGATTGAATGAATCAGTAATCAAAAAAAAAAAATCCAACAAACAAAAGCTCGGGACCAGATGGTTTCACTGGTGAATTCTACCAAACATTTAAAGAAGAACAACATTCTTTCTCAAACTCTTCCAAAATATTAAAGAAGGAACACTCCCAAGCTCACTTTACAAAGCCAGCATTACCCTTATACCAAAGCCAGATAAGGACACTATAGGAAAAGGAAACTATAGACCAATACCCTACTGAATATACATTTAAAAATTCTCAACAAAATACTTGGAAACTGAATTCAACAGCACATTGAAGGATGATACACCATGATCAAGTGCGATTTAGTCTCTGGGATGCAAGGATGGTTCAACATATGCAAATCAATAAATGTGATATACCACATTAATAAAATGAAAGATAAAAATCATATGATCACCTCAATAGATGCAGAAAGAGTACTTCACAAAATTCAACATTCTTTCAGTATAAAAATTCTCAACAGGTGGGCATAAAAGGAACATACTAAACATAATAAAAGCTATATATGACAAACATTCAGCTAACATCAAACTCAACAGTGAAAGGTTGAAAGCTTTCCCACTAAGATCAGGAACAACACAAGGGTGACCATTCTCCCTATTCCTATTCAACATAGCACTGGAAATCCTAGACAGAGCAACTAGGTGAGAAAAAGAAATAAAAGGTATCCAAATTACAGAGGAAGAAGTAAAATTGTCTTTGTTTCCAGATGACATGATCTCATACTTAGAAAACCCTAAGACTCTACCAAAAAACTATTAGAACTAATAAACAAATTTTAGTAAAGTTGAAGGATACAACAACATATAAAAATCAGTTGTGGGCCTCCCTGGTGGCGCAGTGGTTGACAGTCCGCCTGCCGATGCAGGGGACACGGGTTCGTGCCCCGGTCTGGGAAGATCCCACATGCCGCGGAGCAGCTGGGCCCGTGAGCCATGGCCACTGAGCCTGCGCGTCCGGAGCCTGTGCTCCGCAACGGGAGAGGCCACAACAGTGAGAGGCCCGCGTACCGCAAAAAAAAAAAAAAAAAAAAAAATCAGTTGCATTTCTATACAATAATAAAAAAACAATCTGAAAAAGAATTAAAGAAAAATAATTCTATTTGCAATATAATCAAGAATAATAAAATACTTAGAAATAAATTTAACCAAGGAAGTGAACAATCTGTACACTGAAAACTATAAGACATTGATGAAAGAAATTGAAGAAGACAGAAATAAATAGAAAAATATGTCATGGAGGAAGAATTAATATTATTCAGATGTTTGTACTATCAAAGCCATTTATAGGTTCAATGCAATCCCTATCAAAATTCCAATAGCATTTTTCAAACAGAAATAGAAAAAAAAAATCCTAAAATTCCAAAGGATCATGAAAGACTCCAAATAGCTGAAATATTGAGAAAGAAGAACAAAACTGGAGGCATCACACTTTCTGATCCCAAATTTTATTATAAAGTGATAGTAATCAAAACAGTATGGTATTGGCACAAAAACAGACATGTAGACTAATGGAACAGAATCAAGAGCCCAGAAATAAACCCATGCATATATGGTTAGCTAATATTTGACAAGGGAGCCAAGACTACTCAGTGGGGAATGAATATTGTTAGGAAAACTGGATATTCACATGCAGAAAAAAGAAATTGGAACCCTTAGACCACTCACAAAAATTAACTGAAATGGATTAAACGTTTAAATGTAAGACCCAAATTGTAAAACTCCTGGAAGAAAACACAGGGGTAAAGCTTCTTGACTTTTGTCCTGGCAATGATTTTTTAGATATGGTACTAAAAGTGAAACTAAGCAGGACCCTACGGATCCTTGCTGGGGACAGATCTCCCCCCCACCACCATGTCCGCAGCCACTGGTTTGTAAAAAAGCTTGAGCCTCCTAGGCATTCCCCAAGTTCCAAACAACAAATTTAATCAGAGAAGTGAGAAAACACAGAAACAAAGGAAAGCAGTCAAGCAAGACAAAATAATAATAGTTTAGGCCATAAGGCAAAGTCAAAGATCTTTAGTTCCTCTTCAGTCATACCCATGAGATGTTTTGTAAATATTAAAAGCCCCACCAGCTGGAAGAAATTAACTGCATGCTGACAAGCATGCAGACCTCAGACAGGTTGGACCAAAAGGTTGATGATGTTAACTCCTGAAATACCACCCTATTACCTCACCAGCAGCAAATCAGAAGAACGTCTACCAGCTGCTCAGGCACCTTACAAACAAACTTCATCTCTAATGGTGCCTTTAAAAACCCTTCCCTGAAAGCCATCAGGGAGTTCAGGTCTTTTGAGCATGAGCTGCCCATTCTCACTTGGCCCTACAATAAATGCTGTACCTTCCTTCACTACAACCCAGTGTCAGTAGATTGGCTTTGCTGCAAGTCAGGCAAGCAGACTCAAGTTCAGTTCAGTAACCAAAGCACAAGCAACAAAAGTAAAAATCAACAAGTGAAGCTAAATTAAAAAACTTCTTTAGGACAAAAGAAATAATCAGCAAAATATAAAAGCAAGTTATGGAATGAGAGAAAATATTCACAAACCATATGTCTGATAATGGGCTAATATCCGAAATACACAAGAAATTCATACAACTCAATAGCAAAAAAAAAAAAAAAAGAAAACCAATATGACCAAAAAATAAACAGAGGATCTGAATAGATATAGGCCATTATAAATGCCCAACAACATGAAAATGTGCTCAACATCACTAATCATCAGGGAAATGCAAATCAAAACCACAATGAGATATCACCTCACACCTGTTAGAATGGCTATTATTAAAAATACCAGAGACAACAAAGTGTTGGCAAGGATGTGGAGAAAAGGGATCCCTTGTGTGATGTTAGTGGGAATGGAAATTGGTGCAGCCCCTATGGAAAACAGTATGGAGGGTCCTCAAAATATTAAAAATAGAATTTCCATATGATCCAGCAATCCTACTTCTGAGTATATATCCAAATAATATGAAGTCACCATCTTGAAGAGATATCTGCACCCCCATGTTCATGAAACATTATTCACAATAGCCGACATGGATGGATGAATGGATAAAGAAAATGTACACACACACACACACACACACACACACACACACACACACAGGAATATTATTCAGACATAAAAAGAAGGAAATCCTGCCTTTTGTGACAACATGGATTGACCTTGAGGACTGTAAGATAAGTGAAGTAAGTCAGACAGAGGATGGCATACACCACATGAGTCACTTATATGTAGAATCTTAAAAAGCTGAACTCATAGAAACAGAGAGTGGAAGGGTGGTTGCCAGAGTATGGGGAAATGGGGAGATATTGGTCAAAGGTATATTGGAAGTACAAACTTCCAATTATAAGATGAATAAGTTCTGGGGATGTAAGGTACAGCATGTTGACAATAATTGACAATACTGTATTGTATACTTGAAAGTAGTTAAGAGAATGAATCTTAAATGTTATCTCCTCAGCTCCCCCAGATGGCAATATTGTGAGGGGATAAAAGAGTTAACTAACCTTATTGTGGAAAATATTTTGCCATATATTTGTGTATAAAATCATCAAGTTCTACACCTTAAACTTACATATGTATCGGGTTGCCAAAAATGTTCGTTCAGGTTTTTCGTAACATCTTAAGGAAAAACCCAAACGAACTTTTTGGCCAACCCAATATATGTCAATAATATCTCAATACAGATGGAAAAAAAAGACAAATCATTCAATTTAAAATTCAATAAAGATGGGCTTCCCTGGTGGCGCAGTGGTTGAGAGTCCGCCTGCCAATGCAGGCGACACGGGTTCGTGCCCCGGTCCGGGAAGATCCCACATGCCGCGGAGCGGCTGGGCCTGTGAGCCATGGCCGCTGAGCCTGCGTGTCTGGAGCCTGTGCTCCGCAACGGGAGAGGCCACAACAGTGAGAGGCCCATGTACCGCAAAAAAAAAAAAAAAAAAAAAAAATTTCAATAAAGACCTTGAGTAGATATTTCTCTGAAGAAGATATACAAATGGCCAATAATCACATGAAAAACATCCTTAACATTACTAATTAGGGAAATGCAAATCAAAACCACAAGGAGATACCAACTCACACCCATTAGGATGGCTATTATTTAAAAAAACAACAAAAACACAGTATCTGCAAAGATGTGGAGAAGTTGCTGGTGGGAATGTAAACTGGTGCTGCCACTGTGAAAAAAAAGTGATGGTTCCTCAAAAAACTAAACATAGAATTACCATATGATCAACAATTCCACTTCTAGGTCTATACCAGAAAGAAGTGATAGCTGAATCTTGAACAGATATTTGTACACTAATGTTTACAGCAGCATTGTTCACGATAGATAAAAGGTAGAAACAACCCAAATGTCCATCAGTGGACGAATGGATAAAGAAATGTGGTACGTACATACACTGCAATATTATTCAGTCCTAAAATGGAATGAAATTTTGATAAATGCTATTATACAACATGGGTGAACCTTGAAAACCTCATGCTAAGTGAAATAAACCAGACACAGAAGGGCAAATATTGAACGATTCCATTTATATGAGTTACATAGAAGAGTCTAATTCACAGGGAAAGAAAGTAGAATACAGGTAGAAAGTAGAATACAGCAGCTAGGAGGAGTGAGGAATGACTAGTTATCACTTTATGGGTACAGAGTTTCTATTTGGGGTGATGAAAATATTTTGGAAGCAGGTAGAGATGTTGGTATACAACTGTGTAATGTACTTAATGACACCGAACTGTACACTTAAAAACTGTTGAATTGAAAATTCTATGTTATGCATATTTTGCCACAATTGAAAAAAAGAAACTCTGTTCAGTTTTTTTTTAAGATGGACATTTTAAAATATAGATATGTAAAAGAACAAGAAACCATCCAGCCATAGCCATAGCCACTTCATCTGAGAGTACCCCTCACACTAGTTTGTTTGAGATTGGGGAGGACATCTTGCTGCAGGGGAACTGACCTGAGTCCTAGAGTGCCTCTTGCCGTGCCCATCCTTGGAGCCATTGGCCCTCCTCCCCGGTGAGCCATCTGTTCCAAATTGTGGCCCCTGAAGCATGTTCTTCTCCAAGTTGACAGTCCCAGTCCTGCCAGCCTTCCTCAGAGGTGTGGGGTTCCACCCCCTCACCTCCTCTCCCCGTCCCTTCAGATGTGGGCCCCACATGGAACTGGTTCTCAGGCTGCAAACCTGGAGCTTTGCACACCCACTGATGCAGCTGGCCAGATCAGCATCATAGGCTGTTGTTAAATTTGTGCTCACAGTTAAGTGAAATCCTCTGGGTCTGTCAGAAAGCAAGGGGTGTAGCCAGGGGGCCTGAGATCCTCCAGTCAATCAAGTCACCTGGGAGCCCAGGTCAGAAAATCCTAAGAGCCCATGCCAGGAAAGAAGAGGTTTATAGCCACAGCCTGAAAATGCAGATGAGAAAACTAAGTCAGTGTATTACAAAAATAACACAAAATAAGTTTATATTAAAACAATTTAAAGAAGAAATCTTTCAGTAATATCTAAACTGGGAAATCTTGGTGTGAAAGGTCTCTCCAGGGGTCCTTGGAGAAGACCAGATCCCATGTCTTGGGGAAAAAAAATATATATATGTGTGTGTGTGTATTATATATATAAATATATATAGTTTGTTTATTACATATAAATATATGTATTATATGTAATAAACTATATATGTTATATATGTTATATATGTGTTTTATATATATATATATATATATAGAGAGAGAGAGAGAGAGAGAGAGTTTGTTTTTGTTTGGGGTTTTTATACCCCAAAATAAGGATGTTTTTAAACTGTCTAAAAGGAGGAAGTAGACGGCTTAGAATAGTTCTCACTGACAAAAGGGTGACAAGCTGAGCATTGACTAGACCAATTATCACTCAATGGAAGAAGTTAAGGGAAAATTTGTCCTTGTAATGCTGTAATGCGGAAGAAGGCTAATCTTTGTTAACTTAAACTGGTGAGGACTGTGGCGTCTAGGGGATCCTACGCTTGATTCAGGGTTATGTGGCATGAGGCACAGATCCATCTATGTTTCTACGTAATAGGGGGGAAATTGATTCTGGGAACTCTGAAGGCCAGAAACTGCCAGGAAAGGTCAGGACTATACCATCAACATGGGGGGAGGGAGGACATCTGGGGTAACGGTGAGTCAGTCACTGGCTAGAAAGACGATTCAACGCCAAGAAATGCAAGAAGGGGGCCTTACCCAAAGGTGGTGGGTGATCCTTGCTGAAGGAGGGGCCTGCGGTGGAGCTGCTCTTGACAGGGGTGACTGGGGTGGGATGGTCTCAAGGTGACTGATGATAAAGAAGGCTGCTGATTTATGACAAAGCCAGCCCAGACCAAGGAAGGACGTCAGTATCCAGGGGATTTTTTTTTTTTTTTTTTTTTGGAAATGGGAACAGGGAGGGAGCCCACCAGGCTCAAAGAAAGGAGTGGCCTTCGTCACGCACGGAGCCCTGACCTCTTTGGGGCCTCAGCCCAAGCCTGGGCTGGAAGACTCCTTCCTTCTCCCTCCCAGCGCTCTCTGCCTGTGCTCTCCCCCACCCCACTCCACCCCGCCCCGCCAGCCCTGCCTGCGCTCCGCCCCTCACCCATGCTCCTGGCACTTCTCTCCGAGCCATCCCGGAGTTGCCTACTCCATACTTTATTCCTGCTCCCAGCGTGCAGACCCTCCTCCCTCAGCTCAGCGGGGAGAGGGTCCCACAGCACCTCTGCCCCTCCCGCAAGACTGCGGCAGGCCACAGCCCCGGCAGACGCCACACCGTGAGTACCTGTGAGGGGAGCACCTCGTTCCTTCCCATCAGTCCCAGAAAGGCACTCTGTAAGGAAGGCTCTTGAAGACGCTGCCCCGCGTCTCGAGATTGGCCTGCTCCTTCTTCCAAACCCGCTCCGAATCCTGGGGAGGGCTCGTGACTCGGCTCTTCCGACAGGGTTGGATAAATGTGCCCCGGCGCCGCGTGCTGTGGAGGGTAGGGGCACCCACACCTGCGCGCTCTCAGGAGTTCGGACCGCGGCGGGGGAATACGGTCGGGGGCGAGGGGAGACGACTGGGCGGCTGTCAGTCTGGGGAGCCCAAGAGGCTGGGCCTGAGGGATGCAGAACCACAGCCCTGCGGGGGGGGCAGAGACGCACGGAGGCAGATACCGGAATAAACACGAACAAAGCGAGACCGAGCGAGGTCCGGGCGGCGGCCCTGCCAGAGCGCTCCCCACCCGGCCCCGCGCGCCGCCTCGCCCACTCCTGCGCGGGGGCGCCTCCGCGGCCGACAGGCTCTCCGCCCGGCCCCGCCCCGCCGCGGCGCGATTGCCCTCCGGCGGCTAAACCCTTGCGGGCCCGCCTCCTGCCGCGGCCTCCCAGCCCCTCCTGCGGCGAAGGGAGGGAGCCTGCCCTCGGCCTCCCAGGGTCCGGCGGGCGCGCGCGGCGCCGGGAGCTGACCGTGGTGCTGAGCGCTCAGCTCGGGATCGGGCGCGGCTCCCGGACCTGCCAAGGCCGCGTCCTGCGACGCTCCAGGCCCCAGCGGTAAGTCGCCAAAGCCCCGAGGATGTGGGCGTGGAGCGGAGGAGGGCAGCGATTTGGACATTTTTGTGCGTTTTTCGCGCAATGGGCGGGCTGAGAGGAGGAACCAGTGTCTGCGCTCGGTCCACTCCGCGATGCGGGGTCTGGGAGCGATGACACAGACCTGAAAAGGTCTGGGCTAGGGAAGCGGGGGGAACCTTGTCCCCTCGGATGCGGGTACTGGGAAGGGACGAGTAAGACTGGAGACCCATCTTTTCTCCACTGGGCAGGCCAGGAACGCCCAGAGACTCCCTTAGAAAAAGTAGACCAGGACCTTCGCTCCCCAAAGGTCCCTTTGTCTCCCCAACGTGGGGGCTGGGTGAACTGGTGATGTTCTAAACACTGCGGATTCTATTTCTGCTTCATTCCCCACCCCACAGCCATCCCAGAACACAGAGGCTGTCCCTCCCCGCAGTGGCCTCCACTCCATCACCATGAAGGTTTTGACTTAGACAAGGCAGCCTATTACAGAGATAAACTACTGCCTTACACATAGCCTCTCCACCCCAATGTCCAGGATGTCCCTGGGCGGGGCTCCCCTCATAGGCCCCTACTCTCTTATCACCATTCACCCCTTTGTGTTTCATGTTTGTGATTTTCCTGGATATTGGGGGTGGGGCAGGAGAAGGCAGGGTAAATACCAAAACTATTAGTCAAAATTTTTATATTTCCAAACTGTTTCTGTTGCACATGTGAAGCTCCAAGGTTTTTATTTTGCTCCATGAAATACCTGGTCATTTTAATGTTCAAAAAGGAAAGAAAAACATAGAATTACCTTACCAAAAGGAAAAGAAGATTCTAGGCAGTTGAGCTAGAGCTAAGTTAGTCATAATGTAGAAAAGCAGCAAATGGAATTACTTCATTTGCTCAATTTGCAGTAAGTTTGTATGCATGCGCATGCTCTGTGTAAGATGCTGAGATGTAAGCTTTCACACGTGGGAAGTCTCTGCCACCACTTTCTTTCCACTGGACCTTCCTCTGGCTCCTAACCTGCCCTCTTGTGTCCACTCTTGCTCCTGTCTCACATTCTCACCCACAACTGGAGTGACCTGTTAAAACTGAAAATTGGCCTTCCTGGCTGGCAAGTGATGGGGGAGTATCTCTCAGGCTCCACGAAGAGGGTGTCTAGCCACAGGGTTACAAGGCAGATTGTGCATTTTTGCAACTGAGAACCTGGACACATGGCCTTTGCCCTCAGGAAATGAGAATGCCAGCACCTGGCTGTCCAGATAAATCCCACTGTGCCCCGAGAATTATCATGAAAGATGACCTCTCAGCTTGACTCCAGTTGGGCAGTGGGTCTTCTGACCTCTCAGGGAGTTCCCACCCGTGTCACACATGGACACCACATTTCCAAAGAGTCAGGATCTGGTAAAATATTTTAACATGGAAACTGAATGGACTGAACACACACTGAACTTCACCTGATTGCTCCAGTATTTTGCAAGTCTCTGGTTCATTGTTCTGGGCCTTAGTGCTTATTGTCCTAACAACGTGCAAGGTGCTAAATGAACTCAGGAAATAGGGTTGGCAATATTAGTGACATTTGGTTCCAACAGCTATAGCAATGACAGCTATTTTGAAAGACCATTTTCCAACTTTAGAGTGTGGTGAAATTTCCAATTGCTCATGATTTTAAATCAGTAACTATTCCAAGAATTAGATTTTAAATCAGTAACTATTACAAGAATTAAGAAACTAGTAGTTTTATTTATAGAGATCAGTATCAAATAAACCATCTTATATTCTGTAGTTGCAAAATTCTGCACACAGTGAAATAATCTTTATCTTGCCTGGTTGAAGTTATTTCCCAAAGGACAGTAATAAGATTTTTCTAAAACATGGAAAAAAAATAAATGCAACAAAAATCTCCAAATTTTCTTGCTATAGAAATTATACTACCTTGAGTTACAATTTTTCTAAGTTTGTGAGCTATACTTTTGCTTTTAATCTTCATTTTCATTATGCTTTCCGAAATTTCTCACAAAACCACATTTATTATTCAAAGTTTAGATTTCCCACGAAGAGGAGATTGAGCTGTTAGTTCATAGAATGTCTATCAGTTAAGAGCACATGTTTCGTATCAGACAGGCTTGGGTTCAAATCCTAGGTCTGTTACTTACCACCTGTGTGACCTGGGCCAATCCATTGACTTTTCTGCGCCGTAATTTCTCCTTTATCAAATGGGGGTTACAGTAGTATGTCCCTTATAAGGTTATGGGCCAAGCACTCTGCCTGGTTAGGTAGAGGGAACAAAGACTCAGATACAGGTCTTCCCACTCCAGAGCCCAGAAAGTAACCGCTATGCTGTGTGTACCCAAACCCACCAGAGCTAGGCTACAAAAGATTGTGGGGAGTGGAAATGGGGTCTGCAGGTACAGGGTGGGGAAGACTTGGGCACATGCCACCTGGCAGGAGGCAGGAAGGCAGCTTGAGGGACTGACCCACTGTCCAGGATGCTGCCACGAAGAGCTGAACTGCAGCCAGATCCAAGCCTGGGCTCTGCAGCCTTCCCTGACACGGTGCCTGCTCCTTCTACTATCTTCTGGCCAAAGGCCCCAGGTGCTTCTCTGCAGGGGAGGAAGCACTGCCCACAGGTGGGAGTGGGGTGGAGGCCGGGACACTTGCCCTGGGAGCCTCTGCAGTGCCCACTTTGCCACCCCTTTTCATCCTCTTTGGCTTTAACATTGCCAGCTGGGCCTGGAGGCAGCCCCTCGGCCCGCCTCCAGGACCCCATGTTGAAGCATTTCCCAGACTCTCCGGAGGGGACCGGGACGCCTCTTTGGCAGTGGGCGTGAAAGGCATGCGGGCCAATAAAGCCACTTGCCTGCACACCTGCTCTGTTGTTCCTCCCTCACAGACTGTGGACTGAGGGAGAGTGAATCCAGATGCTCCCTATGGAGCACTCCTTATGGAGAGCCCAAGAAACCAGCCAGAGGACCAACTGGCAGGTGCCTCACTGCCAAGGAGAGGCGGAGACAGTGAGGCAGATGGAGCCTGGGAGCGGGGTGCCTGTGAGGAACAGCACTCCAGGGCGGGGGGGCCTCTCAGGGGGTGCTCTTCAGCACTGCCTTCTTCTTCTTTTTTTTTTTGAGTTATGTTTTATTTGGTGGAATTTTTAGGACTTCAAGCGCAGAAGGCAGCATCTCAAGTAACCCTGAGACAGCTGCTCCGAAGAGGCGAGGGGGGGAATCAGGTTATACAGAAGTTTTGCAACAAAGGGCAGGTCGTCTGAACGTCAAAAAATTATTGTTAATTAAAGAAAACCTGCTATAACAAATTAAGGAATTTAGCACTTTTCTGTGTATGGGAAGATGCAAGATTCTGGGCTCACTGAAATGATTCCTTTGATACGCGCCTCAGCTACCTGGGGCCAGCATCCTGTGCTTTCACATCCTGAGTTTCCTGAGGGCTGATCATGGGAGTGGCTGCACTCTGATGGCTGCTACATGGCAGGTGTTCTTTCCTTCCTGAGTTTCCTCAGGGCTCACCGGCTCACGTTGGAGGGCTGCAATCGCTGAGGACTCTGACATCGTTTGTTTACTGATATAGCATTGACTTCTTTTTTTTTTTTTTTTTGCGGTCCGCAGGCCTCTCACTGCTGTGGCCTCTCCCGTTGCGGAGCACAGGCTCCGGACGCACAGGCCCAGCGGCCATGGCTCACGGGCCCAGCCGCTCCACGGCATGTGGGATCTTCCCGGACCGGGGCACGAACCCGTGTCCCCTGCATTGGCAGGCGGACTCTCAACCACTGCGCCACCAGGGAAGCCCCTGCCTTCTTTTGATGTGGTCTTGCGGGTCTCCACACTCACCCCAAAGGCAACGTGTTTAAAACTAGACCCTTACTCCTCTCCCCCAAACCAGCTCTTAACACAGGTCCCTTCCTTGCCTTTGCTCACCTCTCATCCTTCTCCACTTTCTGGACTTTTCTCACTCCTATGGTCCCCCTCATGGCATGAATCCCGGCCTCAGTGTTTATGACTTCTGGCCTGCTTGTCTTTCATTATTTAGTTGCTAAATCCTGGTGTTCCTTCCTTTGAAAGACCCTATGACTTTACCCCTGTTTTTCATGCTTAGAACTGCAGTTTCCTTCTAGACCTTACCTCCATACACCCGGCCCATGTTAGCTTCCTCTTGTGAGTCCTCTCTGTTCAGAGCCTCTCTCCTGATTTAGTCCATCCTCCACTCAGACAGCAGATAAATGGTCTCAGACCATCAGCTTCATTATGCCACTGCTTTCACCCACTCCCTCAGAAGACTTCCATAGCTCTTCCCTGACTGGGGGTAAGGCCAGCCTCCCCAGCTGTGCAAGGATGATCAAGCTGTTAACACCCTTACCACCTTCCCACTCCCGAACCCAGGACAGACATCAATAAGCGATTCCATCACTCTTTCCCATTGAACTCGGACTGGGCATCAGAGCCTCTCCGTGGGTGGCACTCCAGGTAGCAATGTTTATCAGTTAGGACGTGCGCAAAAGACGACCCCCGCCTGCTCTTCCAGCTCATGGTGTGCTGTGTGTGGCCCGTCTGCCTGTTCCTGGTCTCCTGCTTGTCTCCTCCCTTTCGCCTTCTGCCACATTGCCCTCTCCTCCCTGCGCAAGCTCTCGTGCGCCATGAGATGCTTGGCTGTGCCTTGCCTGATGGCCTCTGTGTAGACTGAGTCTTCCCTCCTCAGACAGATGCAGCAGTCCTGGAGGGCATATGCACGTGTCTTCCCTCCCCCCACGCCCACATGGCCCACTGCGCCCAGCCCAGGAAGTAGGCTTGGGTTTCCTTGTCTCTTGCATGAAGGAAGCAACTTACTTATTGAGTCCTCGGCTTCCTCCACTCAGAAGGGCCATGATACTCCTCCTAAGGATATGGTGCTGTGGGTAGAGTGCCGGGCCAGGACATGGAAGTCTAACTTGCCCAGATAAGCTCTGAAAGGATGCTCGAGGGAGTCGCAAGATCACGACTACAGGAGTACCAGACCCCAGTACGCTCTCATTTTGTCTCCTGTTGTCTGCCTTTAAGCACATGACTTAACTTCTCTGGGTATCAGTTATCTACAAAGGCTGGAGCAGCAAGCCTGTGGGTGGGGCAGTTCCCATCTCACTCTCCTCTTGCCTGCATGGAGGATCCAAGCTCAGATGTCAGAGCTCAGCTCCCATGCCCATGTGGGCATTGGGGGTGGGGTGGGGGGGAGGCAAACACAGGTCTTCTAGAACCACAGGCCTCCATCTTGGATACCAAGCGCTTCCTTCTCTCCTCCACAGCAGCAGGGACACTGCAGCATGGAACTGAAGAGAGGAAAGACATTCATCAAATCTAGCCTGCAGATTGACCATGAGAAACCCCCAGATCCAGCAGCCACTGCCCCGGCCGCGGAGGATGCAGTCTCACCAGGAGGGCCGCAGCGACCCCACAGTGAGAGGGGACCCCAGGTCAGTCCCAGCACCCAGGGATATGACAGGGGCTCCGACAAGGGGGCCCAGCCAGACGCCAGTGGGGGGCCTGCAGCTCTCTGTGGGACCCCCTTCAAACTGGTGCAAAAGAGCAAGACTCACGACAGCGTGCCCAGGGCTGACAGGGCAGCCGCAGCTACAGGGCAGCTGGTGGGCAGCGCAAGCTTCCCAGGGCCCCCCAGGAGCCAGCGCATGATTGACTACCGCCACTTTGTGCCCCAGATGCCCTTTGTACCAGCTGTGGCCAAGAGCATCCCAAGGAAGAGAATTTCCCTGAAACGACCCAAGAAATGTTTTCGGAATCTATTCCACATCCGCAGAAACAAGACTGAGAATTTGGCCTCGCTGGCAACCGAGGGGAAGAGCTTGTCCTCCCCTGAGGGCCCATCAGAGGCTGGAGGGCAGCAAGGCACAGCTTGCTTCCCCTTGGGCGAGGGGCTGGGACTGGACAGCCTGTGCCAGGACCTGTCTGACAGTGAGTTCCTACCCGACTCCTCCTTTGGCCTCTGCAGGGCCCTGTGCGAGGACGTGGCCTCACTCAAGAGCTTTGACTCACTCACCGGCTGCGGGGAGATCTTTGCAGACGAGAGCTCAGTGCCATCCCTGGAGCTGCATGAGGGCCTGGAGAGCCCTGCCCGGGCATCCCAGTCCCCTGACTGCATGGCTTCCAGGGGCCCCTTCCAGGGCAGCGTAGAGCAGCTGGCATCGCCTGCCCAGAACGAGATGTCTGACTTTGACAAGTTCTGGGACCGTGTGAATCACTCGGTGAGGCAACAACAGCGAGCCCTGCTAGGTCCGTGGCTGGGGGGCCCCCAGGGCTCAGACACAGACAAGCCCAGGCCAGATGCAGCTGGGCTTGCTGAGCTCCCCCTGTGTCCAGGCAGGGACCCCCACAGCGGCTCCAAAGCCAGCTCCATAGACACAGGCACGCCCAAGAGCGAGCGGCCAGAATCTGTGTCCACGAGTGACGAGGGCTACTATGACTCCTTCTCGCCAGGCCTGGAGGAGGACAAGAAGGAGGCCCCGAGCCCCGGCACACCCGCAGCCGCCTTCCCCCGGGACAGCTACAGCGGAGACGCCCTCTACGAGCTCTTCTATGACCCCACGGAAGGCCCTGGGAGCCCGAGCCTGGATGACGACCTGTGCGTGTCTGAGAGTCTGTCGGGGCCGGCACTGGGAGCCCCGCTGTCCATGTGCAGCTTCCACGTGGGGGCAGAAGAGAACCTGGCCGCCGCTCCAGGCCCAGACCTCCTCAGCCAGAGCTTCTTGCAGAGCTCCTGGAGGGGCAAGGAGTGCCTGCTGAAGCTCTGCGACACCGAGCTCGCCATCACCATGGGCATTATCAACTGGCTCCGCCGGAGCCCAGAGCTCCGGGCCCCGCCTGCCTCGGCCCCCAGGGAGCCTGCGACGCCGCCGGGAGGACTGGTGGAGAAACCAGGAGCTGGCTCTGAGAAGGTGTGCCTGGGTCCAGTGAAGCTGGAGGGCGGGGGGACCCGGGCCTTAGATGCAGGTAGGACCTCCGTGAGCTCAGCATCCAGCAGGCGGGAACAGTGGGCATGTTCGGGCCCCAAGGGCCTCCTTGCTGGAGTGAGCGAGGTCCTAGTGGGGGCCAAGCAGGGGACCAGCTGTCCATCCAGGGACCCCTCTCTGGAGTGTGTGCAGGTCTCTGGGGAAAAAGGGACACAAGGCCACCCTGAAGGTTCGTTCTCCTCTGTGGGGTCTGCAGCCCCCATGACAACCAACACGTCCAGCAAAAACAAGGTCCCAAACCCCTCTGCCTGGCCTGGCTCCCAGGAGCCCAGGCTTCCTGGGAACCTGGGGTGTTTCCAAGGTCCCTGGAGGCCAGGTCTTGGGGGAAGCACCGTGGATTCAGAGCTCATTCTGACAGGCTGTGTGGCCCAGGTGGCAGCCCTACAGATCCACCAAGACTGTCAGCCCCCAAGGCAGAACACAGGTAGCGGGCTCTGCGGGCAGCCTCAGGCCAGGGGCCCTGACATTCTACAACAGAAACAGCCTAACAGCTTCCCTAACATGGCTGCCATATGTGGCCTGCCCTCCCTGGCCAGCCCACTCCACAGCCCACAGGACCAGAGGTGCCCAGGCCCCATTCTGGACCTGAGCCAGATCAGGGTGGAGCCTGCCAGGCTGGATGCCCAGGCCCATGCCTCTGTGGAGGACCAGCCTCTGCAGCTCAGCTCAAGGGCTATAGAGCAGGCTGCACACAGGAGCCAGCTGGACTCATAGCCCCCCTCAGTCCTGCTGCCTGGGATCACCTGCCAGGAATTCTGGCCCTCACTTCCAACAGCCAGTGGAAGGGGGCCCACTCTGCAAGTGCCCCAGAAAGCCGCTGCAGCTTCTTGGACCACGAGGGCATCCTCTGCAACCAGCAGGGAGTGGGAGCTCCCAGGCCAGCATGGCTGAGACCCACCTTTGGAACTGTCTTGTGTCTTTGTGGTCACATTCAGGAGAGCCTAAGACCCAAATCTCCACCCTTTGTCCCTGATGTGAGGACTGTATTGGGGTGGGGGCGGTGGCAGGACTCAGGCAAGTGGGGCGGGGCATTTTAACATGGAGGCATCCATAGCTGAACTCACCAGCTCAGCCAGAACAGGTCCCGGGCAGCCCAAGGCCAAGGACAATTGCAAAGCTGCTAGTGCTCTCAAAATGTGCCTCACCGATTTCCCCACCAAAAAATGAAGCGTCTAAACCCAGATGTGAAGTCGCCACATTTGGCCACTCCTCCTACAGCATGTCAGAGAGAGGAGCTCGGGTTTGAAACTGATGGGATGGAAATGGTACGTATTTTAAAGGGTAGATATTGTGCTGATAACTCTGCACAAGGGTTGAGAGTAATAAATGTGAGTGGGGGGTCTGAGGCTCAGGGGTAGGAGCTTGAGACAGGGGGTAGGGGGTTGCAGATGAGCTTGGGAGTGCCCACTCGCCCCACCCCAGCCTGCCCTCCACCCCAAGGATGAGCAGCCACAACCTTCGGGACCCTGAAGGGCTTCTCTGAGGGAATCAGAAGCAGAACCAGCCATCTCAGCAAGAGCCTTGAACCAGCAGATGCCATGCATTCCTGTGCAACCTTGCCAGGGCTGGCCAGACCCTGCAGACTCTGGCCTATGGGTGTTCTCTGTCACAAAGCATCCCATCCAAACAATGACTTCCCCCAGGTTGCACTCTCTAACTGAGCTACAGGTGGCAAGATGCTCTTGGGAAGAAGCTGACTGATTCTCCACACTGCCATTCCTGCCCTCCATGCTGCCAAGCATTCTAGCCTCCCGCTTCAGGAAGGCTCACCTTTGAATGACGCCGTATCCCCCAACCCCTCGAAAGCCACAACATGTGCACAGCACCAAACATTCAGAATCACAGAGGGAAAGGTGGCTCACACCTCAGGAAGAGCAGGTGTCTGTTTGGCCAGCCTCAGGGCAGCAGGCCAGCAGCCAGCCCCTTGCCAGGGTTCCCTACGGTTAGATCCTGCCTCAGCTGCCCTGTTGTGGTGAGGTGCCAGGTGGGGGTGGGGGGGTGCATGGGGGCGGGGAGAGTATGCCACAGGCAGCTCTGAAGCTGTTTCTAGAAGAGAGGCGAGCCTAGAAAGGGGGCGGGCCCAGTGATGAGGGAGGATTTCCAGATGGAGGGATGCAGTCTGGCAAGCTGACCACAGGCTGGGGCCTCTCCTGATTGTCTGAGGCTTTGTTTCAGGCTAGAACACGCTCCACGACCCTCATTAACAACTGCTTCCTGGGGCCCACCGTGTGGAGGATGCATGCAGCACATGGGAGGTTCAAAAGGGCACGACAGGGCTCCTGACCAGGCCCATCGAGACAGGACACAAGGAAGGTCAGGGCCAGCCTTCCTGGGAAGCCACACTTGACCCTTCCTCCCAGGACTGCCACAAGTGGTCACGACAGCATTATTGGGCCTAGATGTGAGCAGGTGACATGTGGAGTAGCTCGCTGCATCCCTGCAGCAACTGGAATGCAGCTGCTCTCCTGGTTTCTGACATGGAAGCCAAGGCCAGGGTACAGATATGGCTTGCCCATGACACACTCGGGCAGTGTGTGGGACTGATGGTGTTGGAGTTGAACCTCGACTCCTAGGGCCCAGCTCTCGGTAGGCTCCTGCCATGAACACCCCTCTCGAAGCCTCCCCTCCTCCCTTCTTTCAGGGCACAGGTGTCTGGGTTCCAGGAGTGCGTCTCTGTTACTTTGTACCGCACCTGAGCAGAGCAAGTGCTCAGTAAATACTGTTGCAAGAATGAAATATCAAAAGATTGTTCATGGTCTTCTGATTTCTTGTTGCCTGGGGGCCTTGTGTCTAGAGAGCAGCAGAGTTGGGTTTAACCTGGCAGAAGTTCTGATGGAGACTTCCTTGATGTGACACAGTGACTTGTGGAGATGTGGAAGAACCAGCCCAGTCCAAGAGCACTGGGGAGGGTAGGAACCAAAGTGGTCCAGGTCAGGAGGGGCCTGGGGTCAGGAGGGCAGTGCCAAAGGGGACCCAGGACTCAGGGTCCATGGCGAAGCAGGTGCACGGTGACCCAACAGCAGGGCAGCAGAAACAAGGACTTAGGACCATGCCTACTGGGAGGAAATATTGCCCAGTGGCTCTCAATCTGGGGAGCATCTTAGGCAATCCCGGCACTGCAGAGATTCTCACTCAGCAATCTGGGGAGCGGTCCCAGCAGTGGTCTGCTAGGCGCCCTGCTGGGAGAGTGAAAGAGGCTGTGTGATCTTCCTCTTGTGTGCACTGAGTCAAGGGTCCCTCAGCCCATCTCTCTTTCTGCACCCCACCCCTCAGGCTGCCCTCCCCAGCAAGATGGGTCCAGGCAATGCCATTCTGACTGGGCTCCACAGGCCTCAAGGATGTCCTCGAGGTGACCCACCGGGTGGAAGAGGGGAACTTCAGGGTCCAGCTCCTGGGACAGGTGCCTAACCCAGTGATGGGTATGGAAGAGACCTGCTTGGAGCATTTTCATAACTCTTGTCAGTTTCCAGCCCTCTCATTCACATGTGGCTGTAGAGGTTATAGGAGATTTTTCCCATGTAAAGTAAAATCCTGAGAAGTAGGTCCACTTGTCCCCAGCTCACAGATGTCCCAGGGTCACACAGTGCTGGGGGAGCTGGGGTTCACCCTGGAGCCTGTGCACTGTGCTTCGGCCCTTCCAACCTTCTGAGGTTGAGTTAGAAAATAGGAAGGTACCCAGGCAGCCTCCCAACTGGGGGAGGCCTGGGCCCTACAGCAGGGTGGCCAGGGTGGACCAGGAGGGCAGGGAAGAGAGCAAGAGAAGGTGCTGGAAAGAAGAAGGAGGTGAAGGCCAGCACAGGTTGGGGAAGTGCCTGCAAACTACATTGGGGGTGCTTGTTACCTTTCCTGACTCTTCAGTTTATTTATTTGTTTGTTTGCTTACTTATTTATTTATTTTTATGAAATGGGGACAAATATACAGAATACAAAGCTCAAATGACACAGAAGGGAGAACAATGAAAAGTGAGTCTCCTCCAGTTCCTCCCTTACCCCCTGTTGTTTTGAATCAAAATTAATACCCACTTACTACAACCAATTCAAACAATGCCAAGTGCAGAGCCTCCTCTTCCCTGTCCTTCTTGAGCCTTGGATGTGTCCTCAGACCCTTTCTCTGCCCGTGACATAAACACATGGACTTGAACCTTGTTTCTTACTGCACACCATATCACAGATGTCTTCCTTGAGCTTAACAGGCACCAGGAGCACGCAGGTTCTCCATCCTCTTGAACAGCTGCACAGCAGTCTCCTGTAGGTGGCAAGTAATTCAAACACTCTCCTGTTGATGGATAGTCAAGTTATTTCCCATTTGTGCTGTTACAAACAATGCTGCACTCACTCCTTTTCTCCTAAATGTTCTCTCTGAAAGTCCTCTTCAAAACTATAAAAGTGAAATTTAACAAGGAACAGATGTATTTTTTAAAATGAACAGTGCATCCTGCTTCTATGTCTCCACCCCAATGCCCACCTACCTTAAGGGCCTGATGTTAATGGCCTGGGCTCCATGCTCATACAAACATACTACACACCCCCATCTTTGGAAGGGGAAAGGTGGGTTCTTTTGTTATTATGTATAAGGCCTTAGAAGTTGTCATTCCCATCCTTACAACAAGAAAAATGTGGACAAACTGAAAATCCATGACTTTCCTTGACTCATCAGAGAACTGAGGTCACAGAGCAAATAACTCCTCTGAAGCCTGGAGGCAAAGGTGCATCCAGAGAAATGAGGCAACCAAGACCTGGTGCAAGATGCCAAAGAACTGGTAGGAACTGTTAAGGAGTAGTTTTGACAAGTGGCTGTAGGCTGGATAAGAAGCTCTAAGGGGCTGGGCAGTAAAGGGGTCCCACACTTTCATGGCTTTCCTCCAGGAACCACGCTGTGTTTTCAGGGTGAGGACAAAAGACCCCCTCATGGGCTTGGCAAAGGGAGAAGAGTAGCCATTGTGAAACCCTCCAGAACCTTCTCCCTAAGAGGCCTAGGTAAAGGGGAGGGGCTTCCCCAGGGGGCTATTCTGAAGCCTTTTCCAAGCCGAAGGAAGGCACTCCACCCGACCCCAGTCATCTCCAGCCTTCCTGTCTCACTTAAGAAAAAGAAAGATAGAAAGAAAGATAAAAAGAAAAGGACAGTTAACCAGAAGAGGACTCCAAATTACAAAACTGGAAATGGTGGGCCAGAAGGGACTAGGGTTTTGGAAGGCTTAACCCCACCCTGGGGGCACAGGCCCACAAAAGCCTGAGACTGATTAGAAGCTTAGAAGATAAGGACACATTCTCTCCCTCCCGACTAACTCCATCACCACACTAATAAGCCTCCAGTAATAAGAACTGTGGATTAAAACTAAAGAGCTACAAGACAAAGACTCTCTCTAAAGATCAGAACAAAAGGAAGCCACAAAGAACAGAAGGGAGGAAAAAGTAAGCCCACTGGAGTAATACGAAGCCTCTGTTGCCTATAGTTATAAGAAATATTAAAACAGCCCAACTCTTAGCCAGATTAACATAAATCCTCACACTAAAAGCCTATTTATCTCAGTACCTATTACCTTATACAATGTCTGGCTTTCAACAAAAAATTATAAAGCCTGTTAAAGGCAAGAGGAAACAATGTCTGAGGGACAAAGCTATTGCCAGAACCAGTCACAGATGTTGGAATTATCACATAAAGATTATAAAATAAGATTGATTAATATGTTAAGAGTTCTAGTGAAAAAAGTAGACAAAATGCAAGAACAAGTGGTAATAGAGCTGACAGGAAGAATTCCAAAGAATATGCTAGAAGTCAAAAACACTGCAAATTAAATGCAGAATTAAACATGGCTGAGTAAAGAATCTGCAAGCTTTATTAAAAAATACTTGAGACAAATAAAAAGAGACACAATATACCAAAAATTAAGGATGCAGAGAAAGCAGTGCTAAGTAGGAAATTTATTGCTACAATGCATACATTAAAAAAAGAAGAAAGATCTCAAATCGATAACCTAACTATATATTTTAAGGAACTAGAAAAAGAAGAATAAACTAACCCATAGCCAGTAGAAGGAAAGAAGCAATAAAGCTTAGTGGAGATAAATACAATAGAGAAGAGAAAAAAAAAAACAGGAAAAAGTCATCAAAACCAAAGTTGATTTTTTGAAAAGATCAATTAAATTGACACACTTTTAGCTTAAACTGAGTGCCAAAGAGAGAAGACTCAAAGTACTGAAATCAGAAATATAAGTGGGGATATCACTACCAATTTTATAAAAATAATAAGAGAATGCTATGAACATTTATATATCAACCAATTGCATAACTTAGATGACATGGACAAATTCCTAGAAATGTACATCTATCAAAATGAATCACAAAGAAAAAGAAAATCTGAATAGACCTATAACTAGTAAGGAGACTAAGTCAGTAATAAAAGAAATCTCTCAGTAATGAAAAGCCTAGGACAAGATGGCTTAACTGGTGAATTCCATCACACTTTCAAGGAGGATTTAAAACTAATCACGCTGAAACTCTTCCAAAATATTGAAGAGGTGGGAATAGTTCCTAACTGATTCCATGAGGCCAGCACTACCCTGATACCAAAGCCAGAAAAGAAACTACAAGAAAACTACATACCAATATTTCTTATGAATATATAGATACAAAAATTCTCAACAATATACTAGCAAACTGAATTCAGCAGCATAGTAAAAGGATTATACACCAACACCAAGTGAGTTTTATTCCTGAAGTGCAAGGATAGTTCAATATACAAAAAACAAATGATGTAATACATGCCATTAATAAGATGAAGGAAAAAAACACATGATCATCTCAGCTGATGCAGAAAAGGCGTTTTACAATATTCAACACGCTTTCATGATAAAAAATACTCAATAAACTAGGAATAGAAAGAAATATCCTCAACACGACAAAGGGAATTAAAAACTCACAGCTAACATTACCCTCAATGGTAAAAAGACTGAAACTTTCCCCTAAGATTAGACATAAGACAAGGATGTCCACTTTCAGACAACATGATTTTAAAAATATAAAATTCTAAAGATCCACAAGAAAACTGCTAGAGTTAATAAATTAATTCAGCCAAGTTGAAAGATACAAAATCAACAAATATAAGTTGAATTTCCATACACTAACAATGAACAATCCAAAAAGGAAATGAATAAAATAATTTCATAGCATAAAAAATAAAATACTTGGAAATGAATTTAACCAAGGGGGCAAAATAATCGTACATTGAAAACTAAAGTATTGCTGAAAAAAATTTAAGACATAAATACATAGAAAGATAACTTGTGTTCATGGATTGGAAGATTTAATATTGCTAAAATGACAATACTATCTAAAGCAATCTAAAGAGTCAATGCAATCCCTACAAAAATCCCAATAGATTCTCTTTTGCAGGAATAGAACAACCTCTCTTGAAATTCACATGGAATCTCAAGGGACTCAAAAGAGCCAAAACAATCCTGAAAAAGAACAAAGTTGGAGAACTCACACTTCATAATTTGAAAACTTACTACAAAGCTACAGTAAACAAAACAGGTACTACTGTCATAAGGACAGACATACAGAACAATGGAATATAATAGCAAGCCCAGAAATAAACCCTTACATATTTGGCACCCTTTGACAAGAATGTCAAAACTATTCACTGGAGAAAGGACCATTTTTTCCACAAACGATGCTGGGAAAATTGGATGTGACATGCAAAAGTATGAAAGTGGATCCTTACCTTATACCATATACAAAAATTAATTCAAAATGGATCAAAGAGAATTGAGTCAAGATGGAGGAGTAGGAGGAAGTAAAGTTCACCTTTCCCTACAAATGCATCAAGAATACACCTACAGGAGGGAGTTAAGATGGCAGAGGAATAGGAGGATGTGGGGTTCATCGCTCTCCACAGATGCATCGCGAATATATCTAACTTTTGTTAGTTTTGTTTTTAATTGTTTAATTTCATTCTTGGGTTCTTTTGTTTGTCTGGTTGTTCTCTTGATTTTGTTTTATTTGGTTCTGTTTTTGTTTCTTTTGTGTGTATGTGTGTTTCTGTGTTTATTTGTTTGATTTTACTTTTTACCATTTGTCAAGGGTTTTGTTTGTCTGCTTTGGTTAATCCCCTTTATTGCTGGGATGAGTGCCTTGTGGGGTCTTTGTTCCCTGACTGGAAGTAAGACCTGAGGCTCTGGGGTGGGAACACTGAGTCCAGGGTGCTGGACCACTAGAGATTTCCTGGCCTCAGGGAAGATTAATCGCCAAGAGCTCTCATGGAGGCCTCTATCTGAATCGAAGACCCAGCTCCACCCAACTGCCTGCAGTTCCCAGCACTGGATGCCTCACACCAAACAACAAACAACGCAGGAACACAAACCCACCCATCAGCACTCAGACTACCTAAAGTCATACTAAGTTCACAGACACCCCAAAACACACCACCTGACACCACCCTGCTCATCAGAGGAAAAAGACTCAGCTTCACCCAACAGAACACAGGCACCAGCCCCTCCCACCAGGAAAGCTATGCAAGACTCTGGACCAACCTCACCACCAGGGGCAGAGAAGAGAAGCAAGAGGAGCTACGACCCTGCAGCCTAGGGAAAGGAAAGCACAAACACAGTAAGTTAGAAAAAATGAGAAGACAGAGAAATATCTTGCAGACAAAGGAGCAAGATAAAAACCCACAAGACCAAATAATGAAGAGGGAATAGGCAAACTACTATGAAAAAGAATTCATAGTAATGATAGTAAAGATGATCCAAAATCTCTAAAACAGAATGGAGAAAATACAAGAAACATTTAACAAGGACCTAGAAGAACTAAAGAGCAAACAAACAGTAATGAACAACACAATAACTGAACTTAAGAGTACTCTAGGAGGAATCAATAGCAGAATACCTGAGGCAGAAGAACGGCTAAGTAAGCTGGAAGATAGAATGGTGGAAATAACTGCCACAGAGCAGAATAAAGAAAAAAGAATGAAAAGAATTGAGGACAGTAACAGAGACCTCTGGGACAACATTAAGTGCACCAACATTTGAATTATAGGCATCCCAGAAGAAGAAGAAAAAAAGAAAGGGTCTGAGAAAATATTTGAAGAGATTAGAGTTGAAAACTTCCCCAACATGGGAAAGGAAATAGTCAATCAAGTCCAGAAACTGCAGAGAGACACATACAGGGTAAACCCAAGGAGAAACACACAGAGACACATATTAATCAAACTAACAAAAAGTAAACAGAAAAAATAAATAAAAGCAGCAAGGGAAAAGCAACAACTAACATAGAAGGGAAAAGCAAAAACATTCCCATAAGATAAACAGCTGAACTTTCAGCAGAAACTCTGCAGGCCAGAGGGGAGTGGCAGGATATATTTAAAGTGATGAAAGGGAAAAACCTACAAGCAAGATTACTCTACCCAGCAAGGATCTCATTGAGACTTGACAGAGAAATCAGAAGCTTTACAGACAAGCAAAAGTTAAAAAAATTCAGCACCACCAAACCAGCTTCACAACAAATGCTAAAGGAACTTCTCTAGGCAGGAAACACAAGAGAAGGAAAAGACCTAAAAAAACAAACCCAAAACAACTAGGAAAATGGTAATAGGAACATACATATCGAAAATTACCTAAAATGTAAATGGATTAAATGCTCCAACCAGAAGACACAGGCTGGCTGAATGGATACAAAAACAAGACCCATATATATGCTGTCTACAAGAGACCAACTTCAGATCAAGGGACACATACAGACTGAAAATGAGGGGATGGAAAAATCTATTCCATGCAAATGGAAACCAAAAGAAAGCTGGAGTAGCAATACTCATATCAGATAAAATAGACTTAAAAATAAAGAATGTTACAAGAGACAGAGGAGGACACTAAACAATGATCAAGGGATCAATCCAAGAAGAAGATATAACAATTGTAAATATTTATGCACGTGAGCACCTCAATACATAAGGCAAATGCTAACAGCCATAAAAGGGAAAATGGACAGTAACACAGTAATTGTAGGGGACTTTAACACTTCACTTTCACCAATGGACAGCTCATCCAAAATGAAAATCAGTAAGGAAACACAGGCTTTACATGACACATTAGAGCAGATGGACTTAATTGATATTTATAGTACATTCCATCATAAAACAACAGAGTACACTTTCTTCTCAAGTGCTCATGGAACATTCTCCAGGATAGATCACATCTTAGATCACAAATCAAGCTTCAGTAAGTTTAAGAAACTTAAAATTGTATGAAGCATCTTTTCCAACCACAATGAGACTAAATATCAATTACAGGAAAAAAATAACTGTAAAAAATGGAAACACATGGAGGCTAAACAATATGCTACTAAACAACCAAGAGATCAGTGATGAAACCAAAGGGCAAATCAAAAAATGCCTAGAAACAAATGACAATGAAAACACAATGACCCAAAACCTATGAGATGCAGCAAAAACAGTTCTAAGAGAGAAGTTTATAACAATACAATCCTACCTCAAGAAACAAGAAAAATCTCAAATAAACAACCTAACCTTACACCTAAAGCAACTAGAGAAAGAAGAACAAAAAATAACCCCCAAAGTTAGCAGACAGAAAGAAATCATAAAGATCAGATCAGAAATAAATGAAAGAGAAATGAAGGAAACAATACCAAAGATCAATAAAACTTAAAGCTGGTTATTTGAGAAGATAAACAAAATTGATAAACCATTAACCAGACTCATGAACAAAAAAAGGGAGAAGACTCAGATCAACAGAATTAGAAATGAAAAAGGAGAAGTAACAACTGACACTGCAGAAACACAAAGGATCATGAGAGATTACTACAAGCAACTCTATGCCAATAAAATGGACAGCCTGGAAGAAATGGACAAATTTTTAGAAAAGTGCAACCTTCCAAGACTGAACCAGGAATAAATAGAAAATATGAACAGACCAATCATAAGCACTGAATTTGAAACTCTGATTTAAATCTTCCAACAAACAAAAGCCCAGAGCCAGATGACTCCACAGGAGAATTCTATCAAACATTTAGAGAAGAGCTAACACCTACCCTGCTTAAACTCTTCCAAAATATAGCAGAGGAAGAAACTCTCCCAAACTCATTCCACGAGGCCACCATCACCCTGATACCAAAACCAAACAAAGATATCAAAAAGAAAAAAAAGAAAGAAAGAAAATTACAGGCCAATATCACATAGATGCAAAAATCCTCAACAAAATACTAGCAAGCAGAATCCAAAAGCACATTAAAAGGATCATACACCATGATCAAGTGGGGTTTATCCCAGGAATGAAAAGATTTTTCAATATATGCAAATCAATCAATATGATACACCATACTAAAAAACTGAAGGATTAAAAACCATATTATAATCTCAGTAGATACAGAAAAAGATTTCAACAAAATTCAACACCAGTTTATGATAAAAACTATCCAGAAAGTGGGAATAGAGTAAACCTACCTCAATATAATAAAAGCCATATATGACAAACCCACAAAAAACATCATTCTCAATGGTAAAAATATGAAAGCATTTCCTCCTAGATCAGGAACAATACAAGGGTACCCACTCTCACCACTATTATTCAATATAGTTTTAGACGTTTTAGCCACAGCAGTCAGAGAAGAAAAAGAAAAGGAATCCAAATTGGAAAAGAAGTAAAACTGTCACTGTTTTCAGATGACATGATACTATACATAGAAAATCCTAAAGATGCCAACAGAAAACTACTAGAGCAAATCAATCAGTTTGGTAAAGTAGCAGGATACAAAATTAATGCACAGAAATCTCTTGCATTTCTATACACTAAGAACAAAATATCAGAAGGAGAAATTAAGGAAACGCTCCATTTACTATTGCAAAAAAAGAATAAAATACCTAGGAATAAACCTACCTAAGGAGGCAAAAGACCTCTACGCAGAAAAGTATAAGACACTGATGAAACGAATCAAACACGACTCAAAAAGATGGAGAGATATACCATGTTCTGGGATTGGAAGAATCAGCATTGTGAAAATGACTTCACTACCCAAAGCAATCTACAGATTCAATGCAATTCCAATCAAATAACCAAGGGCGTTTTTCACAGAACTAGATCAAGAAATTTTACAGTTTGTATGGAAACACAAAAGACCCCAAATAGCCAAAGCAATCTAGAGAAAGAAAAACGAAGCTGGAGGAATCAGGCTCCCTGAATTCAGACTATACTACAAAGCTACAGTAATCAAGACAATATGGTACTGGCACAAAAACAGAAATATAGATCAATGGAACTGGATAGAAAGTCCAGATATAAACCCACACACCTATGGTCACATAATCTGTGACAAAGGAGGCAAGAATATACGATGGAGAAAAGACAGTCTCTTCAATAAGTTGTGCTAGGAAAACTGGACAGCTGCATGTAAAAGAATGAAATTAGAACACTCCCTAACACCATACACAAAAATGTACTCAAAATGGATTAAAGAGCTAAATGTAAGGCTGGACACTATAAAATTCTTAGAGGAAAACATAGGCAGGACACTCTTTGATATAAATTGCAGCAATATCTTTTTTTTTTTAATTTAATTTAATTTAATTTTTTTGCTTTATAACAAATTTAATCAGTTATACATATACATATGTTTCCATATCCCCTCCCTTTTGCGTCTCCCTCCCACCCTCCCTATCCCACCCCTCCAGGCGGTCACAAAGTACCGAGCTGATCTCCCTGTGCTAAAATTGCAGCAATATCTTTTTTGATCCTTCTCCTAGCATAATGGAAATGAAAACAAAAGTAAGCAAATGAGACCTAATTAAACTTAAAAGCTTTTGTATAGCAAAGGAAACCAGAAATAAAACAAACAAGCAGCCCACCAAATGGGAGAAAATATTTGTGTACGAAGTGACTGAAAAGGGATTAATTGCTAAAATATACAAAGAGCTCATGCAGCTCAATATCAAAAAAACAAACAACCAAATCAAAAAATGGGTGAAAATCTAAATAGACGTTTGTCCAAAGAAGACATAAAAATGGCCAAGAGGCACAGGAAAAGATGACTAATTACTAGAGAAATGCAAATCGAAACTACAATGATGTATCACCTCGCACCGGTTAGAATGGCCATCATCAAAAAATCTACAAACTATAAATGCTAAAGAGGTTGTGGAGAAAAGGAAACCCTCCTATACTCCTCATGGGAATGTAAATTGGTACAACCACTATGGAGAACAGTATGGAGGTTCCCTAAAAATCTAAAAACAGAGGTACCATATGATCCAGCAATCCCACCCCTGGACATATATCCAGATAAAATCATAATTTGAAAAGATAATGAACTCCAATGTTCTTTGCAGCACCGTTTACAATAGCCAAGACATGGAAGCAACCTAAATGTCCATCAACAGAGGAATGTAAAGAAGATGTGCTACATATACACAATGGAATGTTACTCAGTCATAAAAAAGAATGAAATAATATCATTTGTAGCAGCATGGATGGACCTACAGATTGTCATGCTGAGTGAAGTAAGTCAGATATCGCTTATATGTGGAATCTAAAAAAAGGAACAAATGAACTTCTTTACGAAGAGAAATAGAGACACAGATGTAAAAAAAAATCTTATGGTTGCCAGGGCAGAAAGGGTGGGAGGATAATTTGGGTAACTGGGATTGACATATACACACTACCATATATAAAACTGATACCTAATGAGGACCTACTGTATAGCACAGGAAACTCATCTCAATACTCTGTAATGACCTATGTGGGAAAAGAATCTAAAAAAGAGTGGAGATATATATATATATATATAAATATATATAAATATATATATATATATATATATATATATATATAACTGATTCACATTGCTGTACAGCAAAAACTAACAAAACATTTTAAATCAACTATACTCCAATAAAATTTTTTAACATTTTTATTGGAGTATAATTGCTTTACAATGGTGTGTTAGTTTCTGCTTTATAACAAAGTGAATCAGTTATACATATACATATGTTCCCTTATCTCTTCCCTCTTGTGTCTTCCTCCCTCCCATCCTCCCTATCCCACCTTTCTAGGTGTCACAAACCACCTAGCTGATCTCCATTTGCTATGCTGCTACTTCCCACTAGCTATCTATTTTAACATTTGGTAGTGTATATATGTCCATGCCACTCTCTCACTTTGTCACAGCTTACCCTTCCCCCTCCCCATATCCTCAAGTCCATGCTCTAGTAGGTCTGTGTCTTTATTCCTGTCTTACCCCTAGGTTCTTCATGACATTTTCTATTTTTTTTCTTCGATTCCATATATATGTGTTAGCATACGGTATTTGTTTTTCTCTTTCTGACTTACTTCACTCTGTATGACAGACTCTAGGTCCATCCACCTCACTACAAATAACTCAATTTCGTTTCTTTTTATGGCTGAGTAATATTCCCTTGTATATATGTGCCACATCTTCTTTATCCATTCATCTGTTGATGGACACTTAGGTTGCTTCCATGTCCTGGCTATTGTAAATAGAGCTGCAATGAACATTTTGGTACATGACTCTTTTTATTTATTTATTTATTTTGTGGTACATGGGCCTCTCACTCTTGTGGCCTCTCCTGTTGGGGAGCACAGGCTCCGGATGCTCAGGCTCAGCAGCCATGGCTCACGGGCCTAGTCACTCCGCGGCACGTGGGATCTTCCTGGACCAGGGCACAAACCCATGTCCCCTGCATTGGCAGGCAGACTGCGCCACCAGGGAAGCCCCATGCCTCTTTTTGCATTATGATTTTCTCAGGGTATATGCCCAGTAGTGGGATTGCTGGGTCGTATGGTAGTTCTATTTGTAGTGTTTTCAGGAACCTCCATACTGTTCTTCATAGTGGCTGTATCAATTTACATTCCCACCAACAGTGCAAGACTGTTCCCTTTTCCCACACCCTCTCCAGCATTTATTGTTTCTAGATTTTTTATTATGGCCATTCTGACCGGTGTGAGATGATATCTCATTGTAGTTTTGATTTGCATTTCTCTAATGATTAATGATGTTGAGCATTCTTTAATGTTTTTGTTGGGAATCTGTATATCTTCTTTGGAGAAATGTCTATTTAGGTCTTCTGCCCATTTTTGCATTGGGTTTTTTGGTTTTTTGTTATTGAGCTGCATGAGCTGCTTGTAAGTTTTGGAGATTAATCCTTTGTCAATTGCTTCATTTGCAAATATTTTCTCCCATTCTCAGGGTTGTCCTTTGGTCTTGTTTATGGTTTCTTTTGCTGTGCAAAAGCTTTTAAGTTTCATAAGGTCCCATTTGTTTATTTTTGTTTTTATTTCCATTCCTCTAGGAGGTGGGTCCAAAAGGATCTTGTTGTGATTTATGTCATAGAGTGTTCTGCCTATGTTTTCCTCTAAGACTTTGATAATGTCTGGCCTTACATTTAGGCCTTTAATCCATTTTGAGTTTATTTTTGTGTATGGTGTTATGGAGTGTGCTAATTTCATACTTTTACATGTACCTGTCCAGTTTTCCCAGCACCACTATGGAAGAGGCTGTGTTTTCTCCACTGTATATTCTTGCCTCCTTTATCAAAGATAAGGTGACCATATGTGCGTGGGTTTATCTCTGAGATTTCTACCTTGCTCCATTGATCTATATTTCTGTTTTTGTGCCAGTACCATACTGTCTTGATTAATGTAGCTTTGTAGTATAGTCTGAAGTCAGGGATCCTGATTCCTCCAGCTCCCTTTTTCGTTCTCAAGATTGCTTCGGCTATTCAGGGTCTTTTGTGTTTCCGTACAAAACACCATACACAAAAATAAACTCAAAATTGATTAAAGACCTAAATGTAAGGCCAGATACTATAAAACTCTTAGAGGAAAACAGAGGCAGAACACTCTTTGACATCAATCACAGCAAGATCCTTTTTGACCCACCTCCTAGAGTAACAGAAATAAAAACAAAAATAAACAAATGAGATCTAATTAAACTTAAAAGTTTTGCACAGCAAAGGAAACCATAAACAAGACAAAAAGACAACTCTCAGAATGGGAGAAAATATTTGCAAATGAAGCAACTTACAAGGGATTAATCTCCAAAACATAAAAACAGCTCAAGCAGCTCAATATCAAAAACAAAAAAACAAAAAAAAAACAACCCAATCATAAAATGGGTGGAAGACCTAAATAGACATTTCTCCAAAGAAAACATACAGATTGCTAACAAACACATGAATAGATGCTCAACATCAATAATCATTAGAGAAATGCAAATGAAAACCTCAATGAGTTATCACCTCACACCAGTCAGAATGGCCATCATCAAAAAATCTACAAGCAATAAATGCTGGAGAGAGTATGGAGAAAGGGAACCCTCCTGCACTGTTGGTGGGAATGTAAATTGATACAGCCACTATGGAGAACAGTATGGAGATTCCTTAAAAAACTAAAAATAGAACTAACATATGACCCAGCAATCCCACTACTGGGCATATACCCTGAGGAAACCATAATTCAAAAAGATACATGCACCCCAATGTTCATCACAGCACTATCAACAACAGCCAGGACCTGGAAGCAACTTAAATGTACATCAACAGAGGAATGGGTAAAGAAGATGTGGTACATATATACAATGGAATATTACTCAGCCATAAAAAGGAATGAAATTGTACCATTTGCAGAGATGTGGATGGATCTAGAGACTGTCATACAGAGTGAAGTAAGTCAGAAAGAGAAAAACGAATATCATATAATTTTGCTTATGTGTGGAATCTAGAAAAATGATACAGATGAACTTATTTGCAAAGCAGAAATAGAGACACAGATGTAGAGAACAAATATATGGATACCATGGTGGGAGGGAGATGAATTGGGAGATTGGAATTGACATATTTACACTGCTATGTATAAAATAGATAACTAATGAGAACCTACTGTATAGCACAGTGAACACTACTCATGCTCTGTGGTGACCTAAATGGGAAGGAAATCCAAAAAAGAGGAGTATATGTAAACGTATAGCTGATTCACTTTTCTGTACAGTGGAAACTAACACAACATTGTAAAACAACTATACTCCAGTAAAAATTAATTTAAAAAAAAGAAAAGGAATAAATGAAGGTAAAATAAATTATGTTATTTTTCTTATTCTTTTTTTTTTTTTTTTTTCTTTCTGCGGTATGCGGGCCTCTCACTGTTGTGGCCTCTCCCGTTGCGGAGCACAGGCTCTGGATGCGCAGGCCCAGCGGCCGTGGCTCACGGGCCCAGCCGCTCTGTGGCATATGGGATCCTCCCAGACCGGGGCACGAACCCGTATCCCCTGCATCGGCAGGCGGACTCTCAACCACTGCGCCACCAGGGAGGCCCTCTTATTCTTAATTGATCTAAAAGACTTACTTAAAGCAATAATAGTAACAATGTATTAGGTATTTATGGCATATGAATTAATAACATGAATAACAGCAATGTCACAAGGCATAGGGAGGAGAATTGAGCAAACTCTGTTAGGAGGTAGCTGCAATCCAAATGAAGCAGTTAAGGTGATCTGAAGATGGACTTAGATTATTTTTAAGTGCATGTTATAAACCCCAAGGCAACCACTAGAAAAGTTTTAAAAATAAATATGAATGATATGTTAAGATGGAGATACAATGGAATCATATATACTTAAAACCAGAGAAAACAGAAAAAGTCAGGGGAATGCTACAAAGAATAAATGCAATGAATATATACACTTACCAAAAATGGTAGATTTTCCTCCAACTATATCAGCAATCCCTCTAATTGTGAACACCAGATGAGAATGATATCATGAGACTAGATAACAAAACAAAGAGACCCTACAAGAAACTCACTTTAAGTATAATGACACCTATACCTTAGAAGTAAAAGTAGAGAGAAAGATATAACATGGTAACAGTAATAAAAAGAAAGTGAGAGTAGCTTATTAATTTCATGTAAGCTGATTTTAGAACAAAGAAGACTATCAGAGATAAAAAAAAAAAAAGAACTGTTATATACAGTCATCCTTTGGAATCCATGGGGGATTGGTTCCAGGACCACCAACCCCACCCCCCACACACACAGTGGATACCAAAATTCATGGACGTTCAAGTCCCTTATGTACAGTGGCCTAGTACAGTAGGCCCTCCACATCCACGGGTTCTGCATCTGCAGATGCAATCAAATTTGATCCTTGGTTGGTTGAATCTGTGAATGCAAAACCTACAGATATGGAGGACAGTTTGTAATTTATAAGAGCTAACTCTCCAAGAGGACACAACAATTCTAATTGTCTACACTTGACAGTAGAGCATCAAAACACATGAGGTACAAACTGATAGAACTAAAATACTAGAGCTGGACACATCAACACTCTTTGTCAGTAATTGATAGATTAAACAGCTAGAAAATCAGCGAGGCTATAGATGACCTAAAGTACACTATCGATCAACTTGATCTAAGTGACATTTATAGAACACCCCATACGACAGCAGAACACACATTTTTATCAAGCACACATGGAACATTCACAAAAATAGACCACACCTGGGCCATGAAACACATCTTAAATTGAAAAGAATAGGAATCATACAAAGTGTGTTACCCTGGGGGCACAGGTTAATAGCTCAGAACCCACTGAACATGTTTACTGGAAGTGAACAGATAAGTAAAGTGATGGTAGCTGGCAGATGGTGGCCACCAGGTCCTCACAGTTGGAGCTAAGTTTACAGATAAGCAAGAAGAGAAGGCTAACATGAAACATGGAAAACGATTAGAATCAGAGACATCAGTATGAACTCATGTTTAGCTTATTGTAGGTGTTGATGGATAAATGTAAAAGTAATTATATATGTGTGTAGATAGATGGGCCAGTATAGGTACGTGTATTTCCTCTCTGTCCACTGAGAGGACCTAGAAGCAAGGACACCTCAGTAGCAAAAGCACACCCAGCCCCCAGATCTCGGTTACTAATACTATTCTCTAATAATAGGAACATTTCCTCTATGGAGAAAGGGTTAATTCAAGGTCTGGTGAGAGAATACACAGAGCCTGGAGCATCAGAAACTAAGAAAGTTCTTACACACACACACGCACACACACACAGTGATGCAGTTTGCCAGGAGGACACAGAAAACCATTGAAATCTCCCCCAGTGGTCAAAGCTGGAGCAAGTTCAGCAACAAAACAAATGATGCAGTAATGTGTTATATCCCAAAGATGTGTGAGCTATGCTTAAGACTTGCTTCTAGAGTCAAGTGTGGAAAGAGGGTGAAAAGTAACTTTATAGTGGATAAACCTGGCAAATATTATCTTAGCCAGGCCGTCCAGGAGAAGCTCTGTTGGGAACATTCTCCCTTGAGAGGAGACGGTGAGAATGCACTGATCCTCTGTGATCTCCCTCCCAAAACCCACAAACCCAGTCTAACTACAAGAAAAACGTCAGACCAGCCCAAATTGAAGGACACTCTACAAATACCTGTCAAGATCATCAAAACAGGGAAAGTTTGAGAAACTGCCATATGGGATAGTATGCCATAGTCTCTTCTGGGCGAAGAGACTAAGGAGACAGGATAACTAAACAGATGTGGTGTCTTGGATGATTCTGGAACCGAAAAGGGACATTAAGGAAAATCTCAGGAAATCTGGATAAAGTATGAAGTTTAGTTATTAATGATGATTAATAATAATGATTAATAATATTGGTTAATTAGTTGTGACAAATGTGCCATAGTAATATAAGATGTTAATATTAGGGAAACAGTGTGAAGCATATATGGAAACTCTCTGTACTGTTTCTGTAATTTTTTGCAACTTTTCTGTAAATCTGAAATTCTTAAATAAAAAGGTTATTTAACTGCATATTTTTTAAAAAGCTAGTACCAGCACCACCACCTCCTGCCCATAAATAACAATAACGAGTAAATCTGCTGATACTGCTTACTGCTCCTAATTATAAATACACAAATCCTATTGTGGGCAATGGAGATATTAAATGAGATAACTTTTTGATGGAGAAGGCAGACTGCTAGAAAAGCATGGACAGTATCTCAGCTGCACTTGTTAGCATGTCCAGTATAGAGATAGGCCTCCTCCTACATGGCCCATCTGTGCCATTTAGGTCAGCCAAGAACAGTCTATTTTTTTCTACATGATGACAGCTCAAGATTTGACACTCACACTTATTGCTAAGGGAGTTTTCTTTCTTTCTTTCTTTCTTTCTTTCTTTCTTTCTTTCTTTCTTTCTTTCTTTCTTTCTTGTGTGTGTGTAATTACACCCATCTTCTGAGAGAAATCATTTACTTCCTGTGATATCACTAAGATATCCACCCATACCTTAGTCTGCTGACGCTGCCATAACAAAATACCACAGACTGAGTGGCTTAAACAACAGAATTGTATTTTCTTACAGTTCTGGAGGCTAGAAGTCCAAGGTCAGGGTGCCAGCAGGGTTGGTTTCTCCTGAGGCCTCTCTTCTTGGCTTGCACATGGCCACCTTCTCACTGTGTCCTCACATGGTCTTCCTTCTGTGTATGTGCATCCCTGATGTCTCTCTGCATGTCCTAATTTCTCCTTCTTATAAGGACACCAGTCAGATTGTATTACGGCCCATCCAAACAGCCTCAGTTTTAACTCAAAACCTCTTTAAGGCTCTATTTCTAAATACCATCACATTGAGAGGGGGTTAGAATTTCAACATATGAATTTTGGGGGACACCATTTGGCCCATAATAGTGGCATTGACAGCTGGTGGGTAGGTCAATGGTTGTTTTTTGCACTTGCTGGTTGGTGGCACTCATGTGCCCCACAGTCTGATAAGTCTGACCAGGCCTGGGCAGCCAACTGGGTCCTCACTTCTAACTGAACAGTGATCTTGGGAAGAAAGTATTAAAGCCTCGTCTCCTTTTATAATCTGTAGCCAACATACTGCCTACCTCAGAGAGTTATTGGAAGGACTTGGGGCTCAAGGATGGAAGGTTGTCCCCAGAGGTGGCTTTCTTCTTAATGTCGTGAGTCAGAGGCTCAGGCGCGGCACCACCTGAGCTCTGCTGCTTCCACCACTTCACAGGTGTGGGGCAGTCATGAGCATTAAACCATATGCTAATGGCACAGCCCTTGACTCAGCATTGTTGTTCAGTTGGTGATCTACCTTCAAAATTTGGCCCAATTTTTTTGAAAATCTATCTACTCACCCCAAACATTTTAAAGAAGCTACCCAAGAATTTTTTTTTATCTCCCAGATTTTTAAATAGCTATAAGGGATATAATTCACAGTGTATCCTAAAACTTGACACTTTAAAATAAAAAGTGTATATCATGCTTTCAAATTTATTCCTTGAAACCTAAGCACCTTAGCACTTTGGTGACTATCATACAATTATTTTTAATGAGCAAGATTTTCTTTAATTTACATTGTTTCTTTGCTCCTTGGACTTATTTTTCCACTCCACTTCCTTGACAGAACTTTCTTCTACATCTCGTTTTTTTATTGCTCTCCCTGTCACAGGCACTCTGGGGCAGATTAGTTGTAGAGTAGAGATGTGTGGAAATTAAGAATCTGGGCCCACCAGGGTGAAGAATGGGAATCCGAGTGTGCCTCACTCTGGTTTGCTCTGGACAATGTCCTTCAGGTGGCTTCAAGTTAAGGCAGCAGCGAAGGCAGGTGGGAACCCCCAGGCAGGTATCAAAAAAGCAGGGAGGACCAGAAGAAAAGCCCCTCCAATTCCAGCCCTACCTCCCATCAAGATGGTAGCTACCAACACATCCCACGGGAAGATGCAGCTTGCACTCACTTCAGATCTAACTCTTCCACCAAAACCACTGGGCACACACAGACTGCATAGTGACACTCCCACACAAGGACACACCTCCAACTGGGATAAATAATTGTTTTACCTAATTTCTTAGAGATAGAGAAAGTTAAACAAAATGAGAAGACTATGTTTCAAATGAAAGAAAAAGAAAAAACCATGGGGAAAAAAACCCTAATGAAACAGACATAAATAATTTACCAGATAGAGTTCAAAGAAATAGTAAAGAGAATGCTGACAGAACTAGGGAAAAGAATAGATGAACTAAAAAATGTAAAGAAGAACCAGTCAGAACTGAAGAAAATAATAACTGAAAGAAAAATACACTATAGGGAATTAGCAGCAGACTAGGTAATAAAGAAGAATGTATACACAATCTGGAAGATAGAATAGTGGAATTCACCCAATCAGAACAGCAAAAAGAAAAACAAATTTGAAGAAATGAGGATAGTTTAAGGGACCTCTGTGACAACATCAACATTATTAACATCTGCATTATAGGGGTCCCAGAAGGAAAAGAGAGAAAGAATGGGGTAGAAAATAGATTTGATAAAATTATAGCTGAAAAATTCCCCAAACTGAAGGAAACGTATTTCCAGGTACAAGAAACACAGAGAGTCTCAAACAAGATGGACGCAAAGAGACTCACACCAAGACATATCACAATTAAAATGGCAAAAGTTTAAGATAGAGAATTCTAAAGGCAGCAAAAGAAAAACAAAGAGTTGCATACAAGGGAAATGCATAAGGCTATTAGCTATTAGCTTTTTCAGCAGAAAATTTGCAGGACAGGGTGTGGCATGATATAGTCAAAATCCTGAAAATGAAAAACGTACCTAAGACACTCTGTCAGAAGAGATATCATTCAGAATTGAGGGAGAGATTAAGAACTTCTCAGACAAGCAAAAACTAAGAGTTCATCAATACTAAACTGACCTTAAGAGAAGTGTTAAAGGATCTTCTTTAAATAAAAAAGAAAAGGCTACAATAAGAAATAAGAAATTATAGGAAAGGGGAAATTCCACTGCTTAAGGCAAGTATATAGTAAAAGCTGTGGAGGAACCACTTAAATAAGATAGTAGGAAGGTTAAAAGACAAAAATTGTAAAATCAATATAACTACAATAAACAGTTAAGGGATAGACATGACAATATAAAATATGACATCAAACACACAAAATGTGAAGTAGAGGTAAGTAAAAAATGGAAGTTGTTAGAATGCGTTTGAACTTAAATGACTATCACTCTAAAATAACTAGATATAGTTACAGGTCAACATATATGAACTACATGGTAACCACAAATCAAAAACCTACAACAGATATACAAAAACTAGAAAAAAAGGAACACAAACATAACACTAAAAAAAATTATCGGGCTTCCCTGGTGGCGCAGTGGTTGAGAGTCCACCTGGTGATGCAGGGGACACGGGTTCGTGCCCCGATCCGGGAAGATCCCACGTGCCGTGGAGCAGCTAGGCCTGTGAGCCATGGCTGCTGGGCCTGCGTGTCCGGAGCCTGTGCTCCGCAGCAGGAGAGGCCACAGCAGTGAGAGGCCCACGTACCACAAAAAAAAAAAAAAAAAAAAATATCAAACCACAAGGGAATACTAAAAGAAGAAGAAAAGAACTGAGAAGAACTTTAGAAACAAATAACAAAATGGCATTAAGTACATACCTATCAATAATCACTTTAAATGTCAATAGACTAAATGTTTCAATCAAAAGACATGGCTGATTGGATAAAAAAAGTAAAAAAAAAAAAAGACCCATCTATATGCTGCCTATAAGAGACTCAGTTCAGAGATAATGACACCCACAGACTGAAAGTGAGAGGATGGAAAAAGATATTCCATGGAAGTGGAATGAAAAAAAGCCAGGGTAGCAATACACATATCAGTCAAAGTGGATTTTAAAACAAAGTTTGTAATTAAGGACACAGAAGGGTATTATATAATGATAAAAAGATCAACACAAAATAAGTCTGTAATGTTCATAAACATATATGAACCTAATGTAGGAGCACCTAAAAATATAAAGCAAATATTGAATATTAACAGACATAGAGAGAGAAATTGACAAGAATAGTAGGAGGCTTGAACACCCACTAACATCAATGGACAGATCATCTAGACAGAAAATCAATAAAGAAACAGAGGCCTTAAATGACACATTCACCAGTTGGACTTAATAGATGTGTATAGGGCATTCAATCCAAAAGGAGCAGAATACACACTATTTTCAAGTGCATGGAACATTCTCCAGGATAAATCACATGTTAGGTCACAAAACAAATCTCAATTTAAGAACACTGAAGTCATATCAAGCAACTTTTCCAACCGTAAGGGTATGAAACTAGAAATCAATTAAAAGAAGCAAAATGGGACAAGTAATCAGAAAGAGAGAGCAAGAAGACAGTCCCATTTACAATCGCATCAAAAAAAAATAAAACACCTAGGAATAAATTTAACCAAGGAGGTGAAATTAGAATTTGTATAGAACCACAAAAGACCCTGAATAGCCACAGCACTATTTGAGAAAAAAAGAATGAAGCTGAAGGTATCATGCATCCTGACTTCAGCCTATACTACAAAGCTATGGTAATCAAAACAGTGTGACACTGGCACTTCCATAGATTAATGGAAGAGAATAGAGAATGGGAAATTAACCCATTTACACATGGTCAATTAATCTACAACAAAGTATGTGAAAATATATAATAGGGAAAAGACAGTCTGTTCAACAGGTGGTGCTGGAGAAACTTGACAGCTACATGTAAATGAATGAAATATGAACACTTTCTCACTCCATATACAAAAATAAACCCAAAATGGATTAAAGACCTAAATGTAAGACTGGAAACAATAGAACTCCCAGAAGAAAACATAGGCAGCACATTCTTTGACATAAATCATAGCAATAAGTTTTTTGGAGTTGTCTCCTCAGGCAACGGAAACAAAAGCAAAAATAAACAAATGAGAGCTAATTCAACTTAAAAGCTTCTGCACAGCTAAGGAAACCATCCAAAAAACAAAAAGACAACCTACTGAATGGAGAAGATATTTGCAAATGACATGTGGGATAAGGGATTAGTATCCAAAATATATAAATTGTTCATACAACTCAATATCAAAAAAACAAACAACTTGATTTTAAAATGGGCGGAAGACCTGAATAGATATTTGTCCAAAGAAGACATACTGATGGCCAAGAGACACATGAAAAGGTACTCAAAATCCATAATCATCAGAGAAATGCAAATCCAAACCACAATGAGATATCACCTCACACCTGTCAGAATGGCTACCATCAAAATGATCACAAATAACAAATGTAGAGAAAAGGGAACCTTAGTTCACTATTGATGGGAATGTAATGATAAAAGGGTCAATTCATTGAGAAGATATATCAGTCATAAATATCACAGCACCTAAATACATAAAGCAAATACTAACAGATCTAAGGGAGAAATAGACAACAATGCAATAATAATAGTAGGGAAACTGAATACATTACTTTCAGCAAAAATCATCTTGACAAAAAAAAAATCAGAAAGGAAACATTGAACTTGAACCATACTCCAGACAAAATGGACCTCACAAAAATAAATGAAATAGAGACCAGAAAAACAATAGAAAAGATTAATAAGACTAAGAGCTCATTTTCTTAGAGCTTAGAAACTAATACTACTCACAAGATTAGAGCTTAGAAACTAACACCACTCACAAAATTAGAAATTAAATGGATTAGACTTAAATGTAAGACCTGAAACCATTAAATTATTAGAAAAGGACATAGGAGAAAAAGAGCTTATTTTTGTTTAAAAAGATAAACAAAATTGACAAACCTTTAGATAGACTAAGAAAAATAGTGAAGACTCAAATGAGTAAAATCAGAAATGAAAGAGGAGACATTACAACTGACACCACAGAATTACAAAAATCATAACATATTACTCTGAATAACTACATACCAACAAATTGAATAACCTAGAAGAAATGGATAAATTCTTGGAAAAATACAACCAACCAAAACTGAATCTTGCAGAAGTAGAAAATCTGACCAGACCACAACAATAAGGGAATTGAATCAGTAATCAAAACCTCCGGACCAAGAAAAGCCCAGAACAAGATGGTTTTACTGGTGAATTCTACCAAACACTTAAAGAAGACCAACACTCCTTCTTAAACTCTTCCAAAATACTGAAGAAGAGGGAACATTCCCAAACTCGCATTATAAAGCCAGCATTACCATGATACCATAGCAAGATACGGGGACTACAAGAAAAAAAACTATAGACCAATACCCCTGATTAATATAGATGCAAAAATTCTCAATAAAATATTAGAAAACCATATTCAACAGCACATTTAAAGAATCATACAAATCTCATGATCAAGTGACATTTATCCCTAGGATGCAAGCATGGTTCAATATATGCAAATCAATAAATGTGATACATCACATTAATAGAATGAAAGATAAAAATCATATGATTACCTCAACAGAAGCAGAAAAAGCAGTTGACAAAATTTGACAGCCTTTCGTGATAAATAAAACTCAACAGATTGGGTATAAAAGCATACTGCTAACATCATATTTAAGAGTGAAAGGTCAAAAGATTTTCCTCTAAGATTAGGAACAAGACAAGAGTGCCCACTCTCACCATTTTAATTTAAGATAGCGCTGGATCTCTTGCCAGAGGAATCAGACTAGAAAAATAAATAAAAGTCACCCATATCAGAAAAGAAGAAATAAAATTTGTCTTTGCAGATGATCTGATCTTCTATATGTAGTAAATCCTAAGACTCCACCAAAAAACTGATAGAACTAACCAAAGAATTCAGTAAAGTTGCAGGATATAAAATCAACATACAAAGATCAGTTGCATTCCTATACACTAACAATAAAACATCTGAAAAATAAATAAAGAAATAATTCCATTCACAATAGCATCAAAAAATAGTAAAATAATTAGAAATAAATTTTACCTAGGAGGTTAAAGATCTGTACACTGAAAACTATAAGAAATTGATGAAAGAAGTTGAAGAAGACACAAACAAATGGAAATATATTCTGTGTTCATGGATCAGAAGATTTAATGTTGTTAAATCTACTCAAAGATTTAATGTTATCCATACTACTCAAAGGCATCTATATATTCAACACAATCCCTATCAAAATTTCAATGGCACTTCTCTTAGAAAAAGAAAAAAAATCCTAAACTTTGCATAGAACCATAAAATACCCTGAATAGTGAAAACAATCCTGAGCAAGAAGAACAAAGCTGAAGGCATCAAACTTCCTAATTTCAAACTATACTACGAAGCTATAGTAAGCAAAACAATATAGTACTGGCATAAAAATAGACACATAGACCAATGGACCAAAATTGGGCGCCCAGAGATAAACTTTTGCATATACTGTCAACTAATATTTGACAAGGGAGCCAAAAATACTCAATGGGGAAAGTTTAATCTCTTCAATGAATGGTGTTAGGAAAATTCGATAGCCATGTGCAGAAGAATGGACTCCTATCTTACACCACTCACAAAATTAGAAATTAAATGGATTAAAGATTTAAATGTAAGACCTGAAACCATTAAATTATTAGAAAAGGACATGGGGGAAAGATTCTTGATATTGCTCTTGACAATGACTTTTTTGGGGGGATATGACACCAAAAAACACCAGCAACAAAAGCAAAAATTAATAAGTGGGACTTTATCAAACTAAAAAGCTTCTGCACTGCAAAAGAAGCAATCAACAAAATGAAGGAAACCTATAGAATAGGAGAAAATATTTGCAAATCATATATTGGATGAGGGGTTAATATTCAAAATATGTGAAGTCTCATATAGCTCAATAGAAAAAAATAATCCAATTTTAAAATAAGCAATAACTTAAATAGATATTTTTCTAAAGGAGATATCTAAATAGCCAGCAGGTACATGAAAAAGTGCTCAACATCACTAATCATCAGGGAAATGCAAATCAAAACCTCAGTAAGACACTCACCTCACATCTATTAGAAGAGCTATAATTTAAAAAGAAGAGATAACAAGTGTTGGTGAGGGTTTGGAGAAAAGGGAACCCTTGTGTATCCTTGGTGGAAATGTAAACTGGTATAGCCTCTATGGAAAACAATATGGAGGTTCCTCAAAATATTAAAAACAGTACTACCATACGATCCAGAAATCCCACTTCTGTGTATATATCCAAAGGAAATAAAAACAGGGTCTTGAAGAGATATTTGCACTCCATATACATTGCAGCATTATTCACAATAGCCAAGATTCAGAAACAACCCAAGTGTCTGTCAATGATGAGTGCCTAATGATGTGGCATATATATGCAATGGAATATTATTCAGCTATGAGAAAGAAGGAAATCTTGCCATTTGTGATAACATGGATGAAACTTGCGGGCATTATGTTAAGTGAAATAAGTCTGATACAGAAAGACAAAGTATTTGCAGTAATAGCTGTATGCACGCTATCACTCAAATGTGGACCATAAAAGAGTCAAACTAGAAACAGAGAGTAGAATGGTGGTTACCAGTGACTGGGCGCTGGGGAAAATGAGGAGATGTTGGTCAAAGGGCACAAAGTTCTAGTTATAAAATAAATAAATTCTGAGGATATAATGTGCAGCATGGTGGTTATAGTTAATAATGCTGTATTATATTCTTCAACGTTGCTAAGAGACTAGATCTTAAATGTTCTCACCACCAAAAAAAAAGGTAATTATGTGATGTGCTGGAGGTGTTAGATGACACTATGGTGGTAGTCACTTTGGAATATATGTGTATTAAATCAGCGTTTTGTACTCCTTAAAATTATAAAATGTTATATGTCAACTGTATCTCAATAAAGCTGGCAAAAATTATCAGCAAATAAAAAAGAAAAAATTCAAATAAAAAAAACAATCTTAGCTTGTGGGACACACAAAAAGTGGTCTAAGAAACAGTTTCTCCTGAGCAGTTCGTTAAATCTAAAGCCATCTGGGTCCTCCTGCTTAAGGTTCTGACCAGGAGGTCCAGGTGAGACTGAGACATCTTGACTCCTAATCAGCTCCCCAACGATTTTAGTGTGAGCCTTCCAAAGCATCACTCTGGTGGTGGGAGAGAGTGGTCAAAAGTTTCTATTCAGAGAAGTGATATTGTTGAGAAAATTTCCCAAGCTGAAGTATGGAGGGTGGACTGAAGGAGGCTGAACCAGAGGCAGGAAGTCCCATTGGAGGGCTGCCACCAGGGTCCAGGGACAACACAAGGATCTTGAAGCACAGCAGTGCTGGAAAGATCAGCAGAGGCAGAGGGTGGAGTGGAAGAGAAATGTCTGAGAGGGGGAATTGATGAACTGATAGAACTTGTCTGGATATAACAAGTTAGACAAACAGGGAAGGTCTAGAATGACTCGTGAGATTGGGGAGATGGGAAGAGTTGAAAGGGCAGGTTTGAAGTGAAGATGCTGAACTCAGGTTGGTGTTCCTGTGTGGGACATGGAAGTGGCTGTGGGATAACCTGTGATGAGAGGCCTTGAGTGCTGTGATGAAAAGTTGAGGTTGACTCCAGGGGTAATAGGGATCCATTGAAAGTTCTTGATCTAGGAGAACAACATGGAGAAACTAGAGTTTAAGGAAGGTTACATTGGTGTGGAGATGGCACTGTGGATCTGGTACATATGAAAGAAGTCAAACACTTAGTAGGTGATGGTGCTTGTTCAGGTGGGACATGATAGGGGCTCAAGCTGGAGGGGTGCAGCTAAGTGCTACCTCTAAGGAAGAGTATTAACAGAATTTGTGAGCTCCTTCTGATGAACAAAGAAGTATTTATTAATTCAACTGGATTACAAATCCACAAATTCATACTTGAGATATTCTTAAACTGGGACCACTGTGTGCCTGGCCAGGACAGGGCAGTCACATGGAAGAATGCCCACTGGTTCCATCATGTATCTCCTGGAAGCTGTCAGAGAGATTGTGTTTTTCTTCTAGCAGGTTCAATACTTCTTTGCTTTTTGCTCAACAGTCCTATTTTTTACATTGAAGTATAGTTGATTTACAAAGTTATATTAGTTTCAGGTGTACAACTAGTATGACATTTTTATAGATTATACTCAATTTAAAATTATTACAAAATTATTGGTTATATTCCCTGTGCTGTACATTACATCCTTGTATCTTATTTATTTGACACCTCGTAGTTTGTACCTCTTAATCGTCTTCTCCAATTTCCTCCTCACACTGTACTTGATCTGAAAGCAGAGAAGATGGAACTTAGGAGTAAAAGTTGAGAAGACTAAGGAGCTGTGTTTTATTGAAACTCTTGTCTAAGAATAACTATCACCATGTCTTGTATTGAGCACCATCTGTCTGTCTGGCATGTATTTGCTCTCTCTCTCAACAACACCCATGCAAGGAAGCTGTGCTTATCTCCACGTTGAGCCCAGGAAGGTTGAATGACCCAGATCAGACACATGCTCCAATACCTGATCCTTCCTCCAGCAGGTCACCCAACATCAGTGGTTCAGCCCCTGTTTGGTCCCACAAGAAGTCAGGTGGAAGACAAAAGGCTCGGATCATTAATCAAGCCAAGGGCTCCTACTGGGGAATTCCCCAGGCCATGACTGTCTGTACATTGCTGCTTACACTCCTTAGCAGCCACCTCCAACCACACGAGCCTATTTACTTAAAAGGAGTTGAAAAATAAAGGCAAATGTGCTCTGTTGGTAAGGAGGTATTAATCACCCAATGGTCACGTTGGCCCCAAATGTTCTTGCTGACGTCTGAGCTGCCCGGGGAAGGCGTTTGACTCAACAAGAAGTAATGCAGCAGGCAGCTGGGTCTGTGGTCAGGTCTCGTGGAACACCTACACCTGCCCCACTCACTCTTGGCTGCTGCGCTGGAAGCTAATTATTTTTATAAAAGCTGTATTGAAATATAATTTATACACCATAAAATTTACCCTTTTAAAGTGGACAATTCTATGGTTTTTAGTGTATTCATAGAATTGTGCAACTTTCACCCAGTTAGTTGTTCTAATTTTAGAATATTTTCATCCTCTCTAAAAGGAACCTGATATTTGTTAGCAATCATTTCCCATTTTCTCTTCTCCCCAGTCTGTAGCAACCACCAATCGATTTTCTGTCTCTACAGGTTTTCCTATTCTGGACCTCTCATAGAAATAGAATTACACACTGTATGGTCTTTTGTGGCCAACTTTCATCAGTTAGCATAATGTTTGCAAGGTTCATTCATGGTGTTGCATGCATCACTATTTCATTCCTTTTTATGACTGAATAATAATTCTACTCCATGGACATGCCCGATTTTATTTAACCATTCATAAGCTGGTGGACATTTGAATTGTTTTCACTTTTTGATTATTATGAAAAATGTTGCTATAAATATTCATGTACAAGTTTTTTTTTGAAAGTATGTCTTCATTTTTCTTAGGTTTATACCTAGGAGTTGAATTTCTAGACCATATGGCAATTCTATGTTTAACATTTTGAGGAACACCCAAACTGTGTTCCAAAACAGCTGCACCATTGTACATTTCCACTAGTGATGTATGAAGGTTCCACTATCTCCACATCCTTGCTGACACTTGTTATTGGAGCCATTCTAGTGGGTATGAAATGGTATCTTCTTGTAGTTTTGATTTGCGTTTTCCTGATGACTAATGATGTCAAGCATCTTTTCATGTGCTTATTGGTCACTTGAAGAAACTTCTATTAAAATCTTCACCCTTTTTAAATTGGGATTTTGTCTGTTTATTGTTATTGTAGTTCTTTATATATTTTAAATACTAGACCCTTACCAGGTATGTATTTTGCAAATATTTTCTCTCATTCTGCAAGTTGTCTTTTCAGTTTTTTGATAATAGTCTTTGAAACACAAAAATTTCTCATATGAATGACATCCGATTTATCTATTTTTTCTTTTATCATTATGCTTTTGTTGTCATATATAAGAAGCCATTGCCTAACTCAGATTCATGAAAATTTACTCCTATTCTTTCTTCTAAGAGTTTTATAGTTTTAGTTCTTGTATTTATGTCTATGGTCCATTTAGCATTAATTTTTATATATGACATGAGGTAAGAACCCAATTTCTTTCTTTTGCATGTGAAAATCCAGTTGTCCCAGCACTATGTGTTGAAAAAAATATTCTTTTTCCCACTGAATTATCTTGGCATACTTGTCAAAAATCAATTGACCATTGGGAACACTCATGCCCTGTTGGTAAATTGGTACAACTACTGTGGAAAACAGTATGGGGCTTCCTCAAAAAATTAAAAATAGAACTGCCATATGATCCAGCAATTTCACTTCTGGGTATTTATCTGAAGAAAACAAAAAAAACTAATTTGAAAAGATATATGCACCTCAGTGTTCATTGTAGCATTATTTACAATAGCCAAGATATGGAAGCAACCTACATGTCCATTGGTAGATGAATGGATGAATAAGATGTGAATACTATTCAACCATAAAAAAGAATGAAATCTTGCCATTTGCAACAACATGGATGTACCTAGAGGGTATCATACTAATGAAATAAGTCAGACAGAGAAACACAAATACCATAAAATTTCACTTATATGTGCAATCTAAAAAAACAACTGAACAAACGTAACAAAACAGAAACAGTGTCATAGATACAAAGAACAAACTGGTGGTTGCCAGAGGGGAGGGAGGATTAAAAGTACAAGCTTCTAGTTATTAAATGAGTAAGTCACAGCAATGTAACTTATGGCATGGGAAATATAGTCCAAATATAGTAATAACTTTGTATGGTGACAGCTGTAACCAGACTTATCATGGTGATCATTTTGTAATGTATAGAAATATTAAATCACTATGTTGTACACCTGAAACTATGATAATATTGTAAGTAAATTATACTTCAATAAAAAATCAGTTGACCAAAAATTAAGGTTTATTTCTGGCATCAGTTTGATTCCATCTACCCACGTATCTCTCCTTATACCAGTACCATGCTGTCTTGATTACCATAGCTTTATAGTAAGTTTTGGAATGACACAGCATGAGTCCTCCACATTTGTCATTCTTTTTCCGGATTATTTTGACTATTCTGGGTCCTTGAATTTCTATATGAACTTTAGGATCAGCATGTCATTTTCTGCCAAGGAAAAAATGTTAGCTGAGATATTGATAATGATTATGTTGAATCTGTAGATCATTTGGGGGAGTATACTATCTTAATGTTCCAATCCGTGAACATAGTTTCCATTTATTGAGGTCTTTTATTTCTTTCAACAATGTTTTATAGTTAGTGCACAAGTCTTGCACTTCCTTTGTTAAATTTATCTTTAAGTATTTTCTTCTTTTTGATGCTGGGCAGCTAATTTTTAAGGAAGGGAAGCAGGTAGAGACAAAATGATTCTCCAAGATCCAAGATGTAAAAGAAAGGAGAAGGGAAAATACTCCTTTCTACTATCATCATTGGACCTTCATGATGCAGACCAGCCATAGTTTGGATGCTGGAATCCAGGTTGTCTGTACCCCCATCCTCCCCTCACAACTCACCATTTTCTCAGGGAATGGGGAGTGGGTGTGAGTTACCTGTGTCCTCTACCATATGATTTATCACTTCACTCTCAAGCCAGGAGATGGGAACTGCAATGTGAATGACATGAGTAATTGTTTGATCTTTTAAAGAACATTTTAACTCCCTACCACCGTATACAAAAATAAACTCAAAATGGATTAAAGACCTAAAGGTAAGGTCAGACACTATAAAACTCTTAGAGGAAAACGCAGGCAGAACACTCTATGACATAAATCACAGCAAGATCCTTTTTGACCCACCTCCTAGAGAAATGGAAAGAAAAACAAAAATAAACAAATGGGAACCTAATGAAACTTAAAAGCTTTTGCACAGAAAAGGAAACCATAAACAAGATGAAAAGACAACCCTCAGAGTGGGAGAAAATATTTGCAAATAAAGCAACTGACAAAGGATTCATCTCCAAAATTTACAAGCAGCTCATGCAGCTCAATATCGAAAAAACAAACAACCCAATCCAAAAATGGGCAGAAGACCTAAATAGACATTTCTCCAAAGAAGAAATACAGATTGCCAACAAACACAAAAAACTAAAAATAGAACTACCATATGACCCAGCAATCCCACTACTGGGTATATACCCTGAGAAAACCATAATTCAAAAAGAGTCATGTACCACAATATTCATTGCAGCTCTATTTACAATAGCCAGGACATGGAATCAACCTAAGTGTCCATCAACAGATGAATGGATAAAGAAAATGTGGTACACATATACAATGGAATATTACTCGGCCATAACAAGAAACAAAATTGAGTTATTTGTAGTGAGGTGGATGGACCTAGAGTCTGTCATACAGAGTGAAGTAAGTCAGAAAGAGAAAAACAAATACCATATGATAACACATATATATGGAATCTAAAAAAAAAAGTGGTTCTGAAGAATCAAGGAGCAGGACAGGAATAAAGATGCAGATGTAGAGAATGGACTTGAGGGCATGGGGAGGGGGAAGGGTAAGCTGGGACGAAGTCAGAGAGTAACACTGACATATATACACTACCAAACGTAAAATCGATAGCTAGTGGGAAGCAGCTGCATAGCACAAGGAGATCAGCTCCATGCTTTGTGACCACCTAGAGGGGTTGGGATAGGGAAGGTGGGAGGGAGATGCAAGAGGGAGGGGATATGGGGATATACGTATACATATATAGCTGATTCACTTTGTTACACAGCCGAAACTAACACAATATTGTAAAGCAATTATACTCCAATAAAGATGTTGAAAAAAAAAGATATACAAGGCAAAAAAATAAATAAAGAACATTTTAATTCCATTCCTTCATCATCTGGTGTATTCTAAGTGCCTTGTCTGTGTCAGGAGCCGATGACACAGCAAGTAACTTACAAGTTAGCCCCTGCTCCAGGGGGCTCAGAAACGTGGGAAGACCACCACACGGACAGTGATATTCAGGGCGGAAAGTGACTCGGTGGAGGAGAGTACACAGGGGGCCTGGATGCCCAGAAGGGCACCGTCTGTGACACCCTTCAGGAGAAGTTCCCGAAGGGTGAGGGCAAGGGTACTGGAAGCAGGCACCGGGAGAGCAGCTCATGAGCAGAAGCGTGGAGAATGGAGCAGGCATGGCAGGTGGGGATAAGAAGTCTCAAGGGGTTCAGTGCAGAGGAGAGAGACACATGGGACCAAGCGGACAGACACGTAGGGCTGAGCGGACAGACACATGGGGCGGAGCGCAGACAGTGTGGTCGGAGGGTCCCATTGTCTTTGCTTCAGCAGAACATCACCTGCCTGCTTTCCTGAGGGGGTGGTGCCTGCATGTTCCCTGAAACCTCATCCTGGGGTGGAGGGGATGATCGACTATGCATACCTCAGTGTGAAAAACTGATAAAACTTCCACAAGATAGGACTTTTAAAGAGAATTTTGTTTATTTAGTACTATTTAAAAGGTATCAAAGCATATAAAGACCACACAATGGATACCCATGTGCCCACACACTAGCTTAAAAATAAAACTGCTCATGTATACTGCTCCCCAATCACCAACACCTCCTTCCACCCAGGAGTAACCACTTTCCCGAATTTGGTATTTGTTGTTGGCCCCATGCATTCCTTCATACTTTGTCTCAATGCACATGCATCCTTACGCTATATTCAGTCCTTGTTGGCTGGCAGTTTTATATGGCATCATTCTGCAGAGAACCTCGTGTAACTTGCTTTTCTCAGAGTTTGAAGTCTCTGATACTCATCCACACTAAGTGCACTTCTGCCTCATATATTTCCTTGCTCTGTAATATCGCGCTGTTAGAACATCCCACAGTTCGTTGTTTCTGGGTCTTTAATATGCTGACAATTTTTGGCTCTTCCAAGTGCTGCCATGTATCATCTTGGCTTGTGTCTCCTGAATTACAGACAACAGTTCCTCCAGGGAAGAGGTTTTCGAACTGATCTGCAGGGAAAGGTGGATTTTATATTGTAACTCTGTACACATATTTTTACAAGAGTTCTAGAAAATAATGCTTGCCCTACCTTCAGTGTACTCTCAGTATTTTCGTTCTATTCTATTTCATTTCTTGATGCTGGCCTTGACCCGTTGAACTAGGTTTATGGCTCACGATGATTCCCACCAGCTGAGAAAGGTCCTATTCCCACCTCTCTATTCATTGGATGGGAAGTGCTGGGTATAGGGAGTGCACCCCTCACTTCACCGCGTCTGCCAAGTTGTTCTCCTCTTGGCAGTTACAGACCCTGCCTCCAACAGAGAGCAGGACTTTCCATATTGCCAGAAATTTTCATATCAGGCCATCTGGTGAGTGTAAAATAGTATTTCACTGTGATTTCATTTGGCATTTCCCTAATGAAAATTCCCAATGACTAACGAGGCAAAGCATCTTTTCATGAGCTTCTGGGCCATCCACACTTGCTCTTCTGTGAAATGCCTTTCCATACCTTCTACCCATTTTCCTATACTTTTCTTATTGATTGGTGCCACTTCATTATGCATTCTGTACACTAATCTATTATTTTCTTCCCTGTCTCTGGACTGTCTTGTTGTTTCTATCGCTGATTTTTGGTGGTGGTGTCAAATTCTTATATGATTTGTTACAACAAATTCATAAATATTGCCTCGTGCCTGCTGGCCCCACCCCCTTCTCCCCCCTACCTGGAAAGCAAATTCCAGTCCTCAGTGAGATATTTTTAAAAAAGGAAAAAAAAAAAAAAGCACACAGGAGAAGCTCCGTGTGTTGCCCTGGCAGGAAGATGACTGAGGAGCTCAAGTCATGGTAAGGATGTCATGAGCACAGACTGCACCCCCCCACCCCCCAGCAGGCCAGACACACCTGTACATAGGCCTGAATCCTGCACAGTCCAGTTCCCTGAACCCGCTGGTGGACCCGCACGTAATGCACGTAATGCATTGTTGGTCTCTCAGCCATTTCTCATGCACACAAGGTCATTCCGAGGTGGCCCAAGTGCCTTCAGTCTGGCAGACAGACTGTTGTGCAGTTTTGCTGCCTCCCCAGACATCCTCCACACTCTCTGGGGTCACCCCTGGCAGGAGCATCAAGAAAACAACCTAGGCTATGGGAGACTACGTGCTATTCCTTTTAGAGCCCCAAGAGGGAGATGTGGGCCAGTAGAAGTGAAAGGAGACTCCATTTAACATTGGATTGAGGAGGGAGGGATGCCGAGGTCGGGTGGAGGCCAGATGAGGCCCTTTGTCACTGCCCCTGGTGATTTTGCCTCCCATTCCATTCTGGCCCAAGGGACGGGATGGTCTTGCTGGATAGAACAGAAATATATATGTTCTACCGCATTCTGGAAGCTGTGTGCTTGTGACAGCCCCTTCCGGGAGTAAGTCAGCCAAGCTGATAGTCATACCATTTAGAAATCAGCAATTCTGAAATCCACGTGCAAGAACTTAGGACCCCCCACCTCCCCCCATCATGTGTTCATGGTCATGAGATTGGGAAAGTTGGTGCAGGGAGGAGGGGTCGTCTGGTTGTGGTGTCACTGAGGGATGGGGTGGTCCACATGGGCCAACTGACATTTCAGTGCTGGGCACAGAGCAGGACTATGACAGTGGTTGCTCAGACATTTAATATTTTAGTAATGGTTCCACCACAACGTAGACAGAAAGTAGGGAAGGGGCATCTTGCTGTGGCCAAGGCCACCCTCACTGTACTCCAGCTGATATTGCCACAACTCCGAGTGTCCCTGGAAAGATTTGTCAGAGCCAAATGTACCCTGGCCACCAGCTCCAGCACACTAGCCCTGGGATTGTTAAGACACACTTGCTTCCTCCCCAGGGATCTTACTGGGACAGAGATCATGCCACTGCTGTGCCACACACAGTGCCTTCTGTGATGGATTCACAGGGACGGGGAGTTTCCAGACAGCGACTCTCTCACGCTGCACCTGCCAATGACTGCACACCTCCCTCTTTAGAAAAGGACAAGCTGAGTCTCATTTCTATATCTCCAAAACAGTATGACAACATGGAATGGGACTTTGACGGAGTTTTGGCTGAGAACACACCCACTTCAAAGAAAGGTGCTAACCACACCTACCCTGGTCCCCAGTCATCAGCCCCATGCCCATTTTCAGGCCTCGACCTCAACACAACCCTGGCAGGAGACCTGTCAGTAGGAGACAGGCTCCCAAGATTAGGAGGAGGCCTCCTGAGCTCCTGCACTCACAGGCCCATTCCTGTTGCAAGAACAGACACAAAACATTCCTGAAAGAGATGGGCAGCACCCCAGATCTGAAGGATATGGATAGGCCACCCCTGGAGAAGTCAGGAAGAGAACGGAGAAGGGCTGGTGGCTGGCAGGGCTGGTCAGAGGAAAAGCTGTATGTACAGAATGTGGAGAAGCAAAGATATGTGAATTTTCCCAAAGCCAAGTGACACTGACCCCGAAGGTATCAGGTGTGAGTCACCCTAAAAGGACCCTGCCTAAGAGGGCAGGCTGTCAGGTGAAGTGCCCCTGGGGTCACAGCAAGGCTAGGAGCTGAGAAGAAGAAAGAAGTCAACCAGAAAACATGGGATCCAGTTAAGGGACGGTGCAGAGACGCAGTCCCTGTACATCCTCCAAGAATACCACAGACACCCCGCTCCCTTATCACCCACTTCCTACCTCATGGCAAGGTCACTGTTAGAAATGACAAAGGACAGCCTATAGAGAAGCATCACCAGCACCTGCTAAACAGAAGCACTTAGGGTTTTCTCCCTCATCTTATTCCCCATCTGTACCTCCTCCCTCACCTGCACTAGCCTGGATGGATCAACTCTTGAAGGGCATGACGGCACAGATCCATGCCCCTTTCTCAGCCTGGCCTGTGCCGGTGAGGGCAGGAGCTTTGGCTGGACAACAGGACGCACTTTCATATTTCCATTTAAACTAGACTTCACTTCTTTGTGTGTTTTATTTTACCAACTTTTATAATGGTTTTCAAAAATACAGACAAGCTGGGATAATAGTACAGTAAGATCAGGATATCCTCCTCTTTCACGGAGGTGAAAGACTTGTATACTAAAACTTACAAAACATTACTGAAAGAAAGATGGAAACAAGCTCAATGTAATAAAGGCCATATCTGCAAATCTCACAACTAAAATCATACTCATTAGTAAAAAACTGAAAGTTTTTCTTCTATGATGAGGAACAAGGCAAGGATGCCCACACTTACTGCTTCTACTGAGTATAAATACTAGAAGTCCTGGCCAGAGCAGTCAGGCAAGAAAGAGAAATAAAAGGCATCTAATTTGGAAAGGAAGAAGTCAAAATATCTCTATTTCCAGATGACACATTCTTCTATGTAGAAAACCCTGAACGTTACATGTGCATACGCACACACAGACACAGAGTTAAAGCTAATAAATAAATTCAGCAAAGTGGTAGACCACAAAAATCCATGCATTTCTATATAGTAACAATGAATAATCCAAAAAGGAAATTAAGAAAACAGTCCCACCTACAAAAGCATCAAAAAGAATAAAATAATTAGGAATAAATTTAACCAAAGAGGTGAAAGATTTGTAAAATCACAAAAACTGCAAAACAATGGCAAAGAAATTAAAGAAGACACAAATAAATGGAAAGACATCATTTGTTCATGGATAGGAAGAATTAATATTGACATGTACACACCATTGTATTTAAAATAGAAAATGAACAAGGACTTACTGTATAACAAAGGGAACTCTGCTCAATATTGTGTAATAAACTAAATGGGAAAACAATTTGAAAAAGAATAAATACATGTATATGTATAACTCAGTCATTTGCTGTACACCTGACACTAATAAAACATTGTTAATCAACTATGCTCCAATATAAAATAAAAATTAAAAAAAGAAATTGTCCATACCACCCAAAGGGATCTACAGATACAATGTAATGCCTCTTAAAATCTCAATAGCATTTTTGGAGATATAGGGAAAAAATCCTAAAATTTACTGGAACCTCAAGGGGCCCCCAGAAACCAAAATGGACTTTTAAAAAGAAGAAGAAATTTGAAGACTTCACATGCCCTGATTTCAAAAACATGTTATAAAGCTACAGCAATAGAAACAGTGTGGTACTGGAATAAAGACATACATATAGACTAATAGAACAAAATAGAGAGCCCAGAAATTAATCCTCACATATATGGTCAAGTGATCTTTGACAAGGATGCCAAGACCCCTCAACTGGGAAAATCTCTTCAACAAATGGTGTTGGGAGAACTGGATATTCACATGAAAAAGAATAAAAGTGGAACTTTATATTATACTACATACAAAAATTAACTCAAAATGAATTAAATACCTAAACATAAGACCTCAAGCTGTAAAACTGCTAGAAGAAAACATAGGGAGAAACTTTCATGACATTAGACTTGGTAATGATTTCTTGGATATGACACCCAAATCCTGTGACAAAAAAAAAAAAAAAAAAGGAAGTACATTAAACTTAAAAACTTCTTTGCATGAAGGGAAACAACAGAGTGAAAGGATAATCTTGAAATAGGAAAATACATTTGCAAACCATGTATCTGATATATATATAAATAAATATATATATAAATGTTCTTTATATATATAAAGAATCATACAACTCAATAGCAAAAACAAACAAATAATTTGATTTTAAAATGGATAGAGGAACTGAAAAGACATTTTTCAAAAAGAGATATACAAATGGCCAACAGGTACACAAGAAAGTGGTTGACATCAAATCATCAGGGAAATGCAAATCAAAACCACAATAAGATATCACCTTACACCCATGGCTACTATTGGTATAGTCATTGAGAATATTGGTAAGGATATGGAAAAACTGGAACACTTGTACACTGTTGGTGAGAACATTAATGGTGCAGCCACTTTGGAAAGCAGTATGGAAGTTCCACAAAAAATTAAAAATAGAATTATCAAATGATCCAGCAAACCCACTTCTGGGTATTTATCCAAAAGAATTGAAAGTGAGATCTTAAGAGATATTTGCACACCCATGTTCATTGCAAGCATTAATCACAATAGCCAAGAGGCGGAAGTAACTCAATGTCCATTTACAGATAAATGAATAAAGAAAATGAGATATATATATGAATATATATATATTCATGAATATATTTATATATATATGAATATATATATGAATATATATATATGAATATATATAACTTCCTTCTTTTTAAAAGTTGAATATATATATTAGGGGAGAGGCAGCACTTCAAAAGGAGGGCCTCCCAAGTCTGGAGTTCTGAAGTTTGGAGGTAAGGCCCTGAGTGAGGCTGTGTGAGTGGGGTTTAGGCCCAGCTCTTTGGAGGGGGTTACTATATATATATATATATATATATATATATATATATATATATATATATATATATATATATATATATATTAACCTTTAAAAAGAAGGAAATTTTGGATTAAGAGAGAGATGGAAAAAGAGAGCAGAGTAGAAGGATGTGAGCTCATCTTTTCTTCTGAAACACCAAAATCACAACTAACTGCTGAACAACCACCACCACCAAAAAATAAAAGAACAACAACAACAAAAAAGCACTGGAACCTACCAAGACAGAGTACATCCAAAGACAAAGAAGAAGCCACAATCACTATAACATCCCATACCCACTGGGTGGACAACCCACAAACTGGAAAATAATTATACCACGGAAGCTATCCCACAGGAATGAAAGTTCTGAGTCCCATGTCAGACTCCCCAGCCTGGAGGTCTGGCCAAAGGAGAAGGAGCCTCCAGAGAATATGACTATGAAGGCCAGTGGGGTTTGAGTGCAAGAATTCCAAGGGACTGAGGGAAACAGAAACTCCACTCTTGGAAGGCACACACAAGGTCTCGTGTGCACCAGGACCCAGGAAAAAAGCAGTGATCTCATAAGAGACTGGGCCAGACCTACCTGCTAGTATTGGAGGGTCTCCTTCAGAGGTGGGGGGAGGGGTGACTGTGGCTCACTGCAGGGATAAAACACTAGAAGTAGTAGTTCTGGGAAGTACTCACTGGCGTGAGCCTTCCTGGAGGCCACCATTTTCTCACCAGGACCTAGCCCCACCCAACAGCCTGTGGGCTCCAGTGCTAGGATGACTTAGGCCAAATGGCCAATAGGACAGGAACACAGCCCCACCCACCAGCAGGTAGGCTGCTTAGAGTCCCCCTGAGCATACAGCTATCTGCTAAAAACACCCATTTACATTGTCCTGCCCACCAGAAGGACAAGATCCAGCTCCCCCCACCAGTGAACAAGCACCAGTCCCTCCCACCAGGAAGCCTGCATAAGCCTCTTAGACAGCCTCATCTCCCAGAGGGCAAGCAGCAGAAGCAAGAAGAACTACAACTCCGCTGTAACAGAGGCTTCAATCACAGAAATTTAGACAAAATGAGACAACAGGGGAATATGTCCCAGATGAAGGAACAAGATAAAACCCCAGAAGAACAACTAAGTGAAGTGGAGATAGACAATCTACCAGAAAAAAAAAAATTCAGAGTAATAACAGTGAAGATGATCCAAGATCTTGGAAAAAGAATGGAGGCACAGAACAAGAAGACAGAAGAATATTTAACAGAGACCTAGAAGAACTAAAGAACAAACAGGTGAACAATACAATAACTGAAATAAAAAATACACTAGAAGGGGAGGCAGAGTCAAGGTGGCATACTAGGAGGACACGGAATTCACGTCTCCTCACAACTAGGGCACATATTAGGCACCAGTGGGAGACCACAGACACCTAAGGGGACAGGAGGAACCCCCAGCGACCAGGTAGGATGTGGAGTGTGGGGGGAGTGAAGGGGGAGGAAAGTAGTGGTGGGATGGGACTGGCACTCCTGAGGGGCGGCTGGGGGAGGGAAAGGGATCCCATGCCCGAAGGGGGAAATTGGGGAACCATGGGGGCAGGGCAGAGGATCAAAAGGGAGCATGGGGCTTCCCTGGTGGCGCAGTGGTTGAGAGTCCACCTGCCGATACAGGGGACACAGGTTCATGCCCCAGTCCAGGAGGATCCCACATGCTGTGGAGCGGCTGGGCCCGTGAGCCATGGCCGCTGGGCCTGCACGTCCGGAGCCTGTGCTCCACAATGGGAGAGGCCACAACAGTGAGAGGCCCGCGTACGGCAAAAAAAAAAAAAAAAAAGGGAGCATGACCATGTTTCCCCTGCTCACTTGTGCCCCCAGGAACCTGCTGGGATCCCGGGCCCGATCCTCTGCCCACCTAGGCCCCCTCCAGCCATGCGGGACCTGAGGGAGTGGGAGGGGGGGAAGGGGGAGCAAAAGTAAAAGCCAGACCTCTGGGACCAGCACCCCTGAGGGGTGGCTGGGGGAGGGGAGGAGTTGCTACACCCAATGGGACCCACCCACAGTTAGGGGTACAGCCTCTCCCCCTCCACCCAGGCCCCTCCTCACACTTGAACGTTGCTCTGCCAAGGCACACCACACACTCAGATGTCACCCCTCCCCACTGCCTAGGTCCCACCCCACCTTAAACAACGCCCTTGCCTAAGTTCCACCCCTGCATAAGTTCTGCCCCCATAGCAAAGGCTTTTTTTTCTCTTTTCCTATTTTAGATTGGGGTTCTGTTTTACATTGTTAATTCATGGTTCTTGATTCTTGTATAGTTTTATTTTTCCTAATAAATCTTTCATTTTTCTAATTTTATTTCATTCTTTATTATTTGTTATTGTTCTCCCCTTTTGGCTGCTTTCCCACCCCCACCCCCTTGTTTTTTCTGTTGTGGTTTTCTTTTCCCCTGTTGCAGTGGTTGCAATTACAGCTTTCCTTTTCCGAGTGTAGTGTTTACGTCTCTAATTTTATTTGTTTTTATTCTTCGATATTTTACTGTTCCATTTTTTTCCTTTCTTCCTTTTTTTTCCTTTTTAGCCATGACTTGAAGCGTGTGCGTCATGGTTCCCAAACCAGAGGTTGAGCCTGAGCTCCTGTGGTGGAAGCTCTGAGTCCAAACTACTGGATTAACAGAGAACCCAAGGGAATATCAATTGGAGTGAGGCCTCACAGAGGTCCTCATCTCACCACTAAGACCCAGCTCTAAACAACTGCCTGCAAACTCCAGTGCTTGGCCAGTCTCAGGCCAAACAACACGTAAGTTAGGAATACGGCACCACCCATCAAAAAAGAAAAAATGAGATGTGCCGCGGCGAGTGGAACAGGGAAGGCACGTGGAGCCCTTGGCCCGTGCTGCGCCGGCCTCTTGGGCTCCAGAGGGGCCACAAGGAAGGGGGACGTGGTGCCATGGCCGTGTGGATGATATTGCCATATCAAAACCTCATGTTAGCTGCAAACTGAAAATCTACAATAGATACACACACAGAAAGGAAAAGGAAACACAACACTAAGGTTAGGCATCAACTCACAAGAGGAGAGAACAAAAGATGAAGGGAAGAAAAGGGACCTACAAAACAAATCCAAAACAATTAACAAAATGGCAGTAAGAACATACATATCAATAACTACCTTAAACATAAATGAATTAAATGCTCCAACAAAAGACACAGACTGGCTGAATGGTTACAAAAACAAGAACTATATATATGCTGTCTACAAGAGACCCACTTCAGACCTATTGACACATACAGACAAAGTAAGGGGATGGAAAAAGGTATTCGATGCAAATGAAAATCAAAAGAAAGCTAGAGTAGCAATACTCATATCAGACAAAACAGACTTTAATATAAAGACTGTTACAAGAGACAAAGAAAGACACTACATAATGATCAAAGGATCAATCCAAGAAGAAGATATAACAATTGTAAATATATATGCACCCAACATAGGAGCACCTCAATATATAAGGCAAATACTAACAGCCATAAAGGGAGAAATTGACAGTAACACAATAATAGTGGGGGAATTTAACATCCCACTTTCATCAACTGACAGATCATCCAGACAGAAAATCAATAAAGAAACACAGGCCATAAATGACATATTACACCAGATGAACTTAAGTGATATTTAAAGATTATCCCATCCAAAAGCAGCAGAATACACATTCTTCTCAACTGAAATGGAACATTCTCCAGAACTGATCACATGCTGGGCCACAAAGTGAGCCTCAGTAATTTTAAGAAAATTGAAATCATATCAGCATCTTTTCTGACCACAATGCTATGAGAGTAGATATCAACTACAAAAAAAAAAAAAGGTAAAAAACATAAACACATGGAAGCTAAACAATCTGCTACTAAACAACAAATGGACCACTGGAAAAATCAAAGAAGAAATTAAAAAATACCTAGAGACAAATGAAAATGAAAACCCGATGTTTCAAAATGTATGGCATTCAGCAAAAACAGTCCTAAGAGGGAAGTTTATAGCAATACAATTTTACCTCAGGAAACAAGAAAAATCACAAATAAACAACCTAACCTTACACCTAAAGAAGTTAGAGAAAGAAAAACATACAAAACACAAAGTTAGTAGAAGGAAAGAAATCATAAATATCAGAGCAGAAATAAATGAAACAGAAATGAAGAAAACAATAGAAAAGATCAATGAAACTAAAAGCTGGGTTTTTAAAAATGTATTAATATGTATTGAATTTATCAATTACTAGTTGAATAATAATAGTAGATACATTATTGTTAACCAATTTTTAAATTTAAGAAAAATAAATGTATATGTGCAAACTACTTTTTCTGTATGTCCGCTATAACTAACATACAAAAGGCCATACGTATTTAATGTGTGCAACTTGATGAGTTTATAGATAATATACATCTCTGTAGCCATCACCACGAAAACATATACTTCATCTCCAAAATGTTTCTCCTATCTACTTTATTTACTATTATTATTATACAATAATAATTATTTAACAAAAGATTTACCTTCCTAGCAATTTTTAATGTGTACAGTATAGCTGGTTCTTTGAAAAGATAAACAAAATTGATCAATCTTTAGCCAGACTCATCAAGAAAATAAGGGAGATGGCTCAAATCAATAAAGTTAGAAATGAAAAAGGAGAAGTTACAATGGACACCACAGAAATACAAAGGATCATAAGAGACTGGTACAAGCAACTATATGCCAATAAAATGGATAAACTAGCAGAAATGGACACATTCTTAGAAAGGCACAATCTTACAAGACTGAAGCAGGAAGAAACAGAAAATATGAAAAGACCAATCACAAGGACTGAAATTGAAACTGTGATTTAAAAACTCCCAGCAAACAAAAGTCCAGGACCAGATGGCTTCACAAGTGAATTCTATCAAACATTTAGAGAAAAGTTAACAACTATCCTTCTGAAACTCTTCCAAAAAATTGCAGAAGGAGGAACACTCCCATACTCATTCTACGAGGCCACCATCACCCTGATACCAAAACCAGACAAAGATAACACACAAAAAAAGAAAATTACAGGCCAACAACACAGATGAACATAGATGCAACATCCTCAACAAAATACTAGCAAACCAAATCCAACAAAACTTTAAAGGATGGTACACCATGGTCAAGTGGGATTTATCCCAGGGATACAAGGATTTATTCAATATCTGCAAATCAATCAGTGTGATACACCACATTTACAAACTGAAGAATAAAAACCATATGATCTTCTCAATAGATGCAGAAAAAGCTTTTGACAAAATTTAATACACATTTATGAAAAAACCTCTCCAGAAAGTGGGCATAGAGGGAACATACCTCAACATAATAAAGGCCATATACAACAAACTTACAGCTAGCATCATACTCAATAGTGAAAAGCTGAAAGCATTTCCTCTAAGATCAGAAACAAGAGAAGGATATCCACTCTCACAAATTTTATTCAGCATCGTTTTGGAAGTCTTAGCCATGGCAATCAGAGAAGATGAAGAAATAAAGGGAATCCAAATTCAAAAAGAAGAAGTAAAACTATCATTGTTTGCAGATGACATGATACTATACATAGAAAATCCTAAAGATTCTACCAGAAAACTACTACAGCTCAGCTTGAATTCAGTAAACTTGCAGGATACAAAATAAATACACAGAAATCTGTTGCATTTCTATATTTAATGAAAGATCAGAAAGAGAAATTAAAAAAACAATGCCATTTACCATTTTATCAAAAAGAATAAAATACCTAGGAATAAACCTACCCAAGGGGGCCAAAGACCTGTATTCAGAAATTTATAAGATGCTGATGAAAGAAATTAAAGATGACACAAACAGATGGAAAGAAATACCATGTTTTGCATTGGAAGAATCAATACTGTCAAAATGACTATACTATCCAAGGCAATCTACAGATTCAATGAAATGTTTATCAAATTACCAAGGGCATTTTTCACAGAACTAGAACAAAAAGTCTTAAAATTTGTTTGGAGACACACAAAAAGAACCCTAATAGCCAAATCAATCTTGAGAAAGAAAAACAGAGCTGGAGTTATCAGGCTCCCTGATTTCAAACTATACTACATAGCTACAGTTATCAAAACAGTATAGTATTGGCACAAAAACAGAAATATAGATCAATGGAACAGGATAGAAAGCCCAGAAATAAACCCATGCACCTATAGTCAATTAATCTACAACAAATAAGAGGCAAGACTATACAACAGAGGAAAGACAGTCTTTTCAACATATGTTGCTGGGAAAATTGGACAGCTACATGTAAAAAAATGAAATTAGAACATTCTTTACACCATACACAAAAATAAACTCAAAATGGATTAAATACCTAAATGTAAGAGATACTATAAAACTCAGAGGAACACATAGCCAGAACATACTTTGACACAGATCATAGCAATATCTTTCTCAAGCCATCTCCTACAGTAATGGAAATAAAAACAAAGATAAACAAATGGGACCTAATTAAACTCAGAAGCTTTTGCACAGCAAAGGAAACCTAAACAAAATGAAAAGATAACCCACAGAATGGGAGAAAATATTTGTAAATGATGCAACCGCCAAGTGATTAATCTCCAAAATTTACAAACAACTCATGTGGCTCAATAAAAAAAAACAAAAACCCAATCAAAAAATGGGCAGAACACCTAACATTTCTCCAAAGTAGACATACAGATGGCCAAGAGGCACATAGAAAGATGCTCAACATCACTAATTATTAGAGAAATGCAAATCAAAACTACAATGAGATATCACCTCAAAAGAGTCAGAATGATCATCAACAAAAGGTCTACAAATAATAAATGCTGGTTAAGGCATGGAGAAAAGGGAACCCTCTTACACTGTTGGTAGGAATGTAACTTGGTACAGCAACTATGGAGAACAGTATGGACATTCCTTAAAAAACTAAAAATAGAGCTACTATATGATCCAGCAATCCCAGTCCTGGGCATATAACTGGAGAAAACCATGGCTTGAAAGGATACATGTGCCCCAGTGTTCACTGAAACACTGTTTACAATAGCCAAGATGTGGAAACAACCTAAATGTCCATTGACAGAAGAATGGGTACAGAAGATGTGATACAATGGAATATTACTCAGCCATTAAAAAGAGTGAAATAATGCTATTAGCAGCAATATGGATGGACCTGGAGATTATCATATTAAGTGAAGTAAGTCAGACAGAGAAACAAATATATGATATCACTTATGTGCAGAATCTAAAAAGAAATGAATTTATTTACAAAACAGACTCACGGGCTTAGGGAATGAACTTACAGTTACCAGGAGGACAGATGGGTGGGAAGGGGATGGATTGGGAGTTTAGGATTGACAAGTACACATTGCTGTATTTAAAATAGATATCCAACAAGGACCTACTGTATAGCACAGGGAACTCTGCTCAATTCTATAATAACCTAAATGGGATAAGAATTTGAAAAAGAATAGATACATGTATATATATATAACTGAATCACTTTGCCGTACACCTGAAACTAACACAACATTGTTAATCAACTATACTCCAATATAAAATAATTTTTTTCTTAAAAGACTGAAGAAAAAAAATTTTTTAAAAAGGAAACAACACACAACAGCATGGATGACTTTTGAGGACATTATGCTAAGTGAAATAAGTCAGTCAGTAGGGTAAATACTGTATGAATCCACTTATATGAGGTCTCTAGAGTAGTTAAACTCATAGAAAGTAGAATGGTGGTGACCAGGAGCTGGGAGGAGGGGGAAGTGAGGAGTTGTTGTTCAATGGGTATAGAGTTTTAGTTTTGCAACATGAAAAAGTTCTAGAAATTTGTTGCACAACAATATGAATATAGTTAACACTAATTAACTATACACTTAAAAATGGGTAAGATGATAATTTTATGGGGATTTTTGTTAACCACAACTGACACTTTTTAAAAAGACCTCATATTTGTGCTCCATTTACATGAAATGTCCAGAATAGACAAATCCATAGAGATAGAAAGTAGATTAGTGGTTGGACTGGGCGGAAGGTGGGCTTTTGGAGTGACTACTAAGGAGTATGGTGGTTTTGGCAGTGGGGTGGAGGGAAAGAAAATGTTGTAAAATTAGATTATGGTGACGGTTGCACAATACTGTGACATACTAAAAATCATTGACTTGTGCACTTTAAAAAGTGAGTTGTGTGGTATGTTAATTATATCTCAATAAAGTTGTTTAAAAGGGGTGGGGTGTAGATAGTGAGACGCAGGAAATGGACGCCATTAGAATGGGGAGGAGGTGGGAGGAGGAGGGTGGTGAAGGAAGAGAAGAGCTGGGATAGTGTGGCAAGTGCCAGAGAGAGTGAAATATATTAAAAGTGATGTTCACAAATTTTGCTTTTCATGTGTGGTATAAGCTAATGTTTCCTTATAAAAACTCCAGTAAAATCCACATTATTTGCAAATGCTTTAGGAGTTGCACCTGCATGCGTGTTTCGGATGTAATGACTGCTGACTGTGACCCCAAGGAAACCCAGTGATCCTTGCCGCCCCCCCACCACAACTTAGTGCAGCATCTGGCATGTTGTAGGTACTCAATACTGTTGGTTAATTTGAAGAATGAATAAGTGAATGAATGAACAAATGAAGCTTCTTAAATTCTCTGTGTCATCCAGAGTCTGCTTGGAGGAGAGCAGGCTTCCTCAAGCAAGTTTACTACAGAGAAATTTGCAACCTCCCCTTATGCCATGGCACTTTCCTTGCCTGCTTTGCCCAAATCATCTTCTGCTGATTTCCAACAAAGGACTGATGTCACCTTTCCAGGGGCCCTGCATTCTAATAGGAATGAAATACATATTCATCAAACACCCACCTGTGCTAAACACCCTGCTAGATGCTTCACCTATTTCTCTCATTTAATTCTCACAACAATAAACTACATAAGATGGAAACTATTATGACCTCAATTTACACATTAAGAGAGTGTAAATGACTTGCCCAAGGCCACATGGTGAGGAAGTGGGAAATCTAGACGTGAATCCAGATGTCTCCACTCCAGAGCTTTCCTCACCCCTGTGATTTCTTGAAGACCTCAAATCCTCCAAGGTTCAATGTATTAAAGTCTCTAAAAGCAGAATTCTAGGCACTGGTGGGTGAAGGTGGTGCAGGGAGATTCTTTGGGGCATTAGCTCTCCTACATGAGCCACATCCCATCAGGAGCTCCACAGTGAAGACCAGCAGAAGTACTGAGCGCATTGTTTGACTCTGAAAAGTGAGTAGAAGAAAAGATCTGACCTCTGAAGAGGACAAGTCTAGTCAGGTTCTGGGGAAGGAGCTGAGAGGCAGAACATGAAGGCAGGCCTTGGCTACACCCAGACACACCCAAGCAAAGGCTCACTGCCAAGGAGAGGCTGTGACTGACAGCAGTGGTGGAGGCAGGCCACACCCAGGCAGAGCCAGTGACGAGGGAGAGCACCCCATGGCACCTCCCTGGCCCTGGAACCCGGGACCTGGATCGACTTGGTTGGTGCACAGGAAGTCCCCTTTTCCCCTCCCTTCAAAGCCCCAGGCTAACTCCCACACCCAGACACCCCCAGCCCGCCCACCCCCACCACATACACAGGAGCCACTGCTGAAAGCACATGTGGTCACACCCACATCCACACATGTAACGACTTGCACTCATCTGCCCACGTGTGCACTCACACACAGAGACGGCTACTGTCTTAGGCATGGATTGTGGGTTGCAAATAACACACATCAGCTCAAACCATTGGAAGAAAAGTAAGAGTCTGAAGGAACCTGAACGAGATGGCACCTGACAGACAATACCCGGTTGGCAGAAGCCCCTGCCTGTGTGGGGAAAGCCCTTGCCAAGTGCTTGGGCTGGACTGGGACCTGGGAGAGAGGAGGAAGGCAGAGAGGGAAGAAGACAGCTGAGGTGAAGGGTAACATCAAGCACAGACTTCCCCACATCATCCCCGAGAGGGGAGGCCTGGCTGCTCCTGTGAAGAAACTCGGGTCCTGCTGTGAGTCTCCACTAGACAGAAGGGAGCCACTCAGGCAAGTGGGGAATGTCCTCCACTAGGACTTTCTCAACTTCTGCCTCTTCACACACATCCACATGGACACACCCACTTCTCTGCTTCCAGATGACTTCCTGCCAGCCACGCTGAGCCTCCATTTCCAGTGGGAGTATGTGGGTTCAAAGAAAGATCCAGAACGGTGGGTTAGACTCATAACCCAAAATTCCTAGCCATTTTCTTAAAGATTTTGGAACAGGTGTCTCTCTGGTGTCTCTCAGCTCTCAGGTTTGTTTTGCCCCATGGGGCTCCACTGACAGTACTTCTTCCAAAGCCTTAACTTGCCCCTAGTCTGCACTACATCCCGAGCTGCTGGGGGCCCTCCTGCAGTTTGTAGCCCACAGCAAACTCAATTCAGAATAAACCTGCATTCTGTGGATCATGCCTGGAGAAGACGTTGAGCAGTTCCTGAAAACAATAAACATACACCTACCATGTGGCCAGCAAGTTTACTCCTGGGGATATACCCAAGAAAAATGAAAACCCCTCCACAGAGAAACTTGTACGCAAATGTTCACGGCAGCATTAATCAACATTGCCAAAGGATGGAAACGAGCCAATGTCCATCAACTGATGAGTGGATAAGGAAAACGGGGTGTGTCCAAACACTGAAATAGTATTCAGCAAAAAAAAAAAAAAGAATGAAGTTGATACATTCCACAACATAGCTGTACCTTGAAAACATTATCTAAGTGGAAGAAGCCAGTCACAAAAGACCACATATTGCATGATTCCATTTATGTCAAATACCCCAAATTGGCAAATCCAGAGAGACAGATAGATTAATCATTGCCAGGAATAGGAGAGAGGAGAGAGAAGTGGTTCTTTTGGTAGTGCTGAAAATTAGATAGTGATGATGGTGGCACAACTCTGTGAATATACTAAAAGTACTGACTTGTACACTTTAAAAAGCAAATTATATGGATGTAAATTGTCTCAATAAAACTCAGTAAACTCCAGAGGACATTCAAAATGGCAGAAGAGTAAGACGTGGAAATCACCTTCCTCCCCACAAATACATCAGAAATACATCTACACGTGGAACAGCTCCTACAGAACACCTACTGAATGCTGGCAGAAGACCTCAGACATCCCAAAAGGCAAGAAACTCCCCACGTACCTGGGTAGGGCAAAAGAAAAAAGAATAAACAGAAACAAAGAATAGGGACGGGACCTGCACCTCTGGGAGGGAGCTGTGAAGGAGGAAAAGTTTCCACACACTAGGAAGCTCCTTCACTGGTGGAAACGGGGGGTGGGCAGGGTGGAAGCTTTGGAGCCATGGAGAAGAGTGCAGCAACAGGGGTACAGAGAGCAAAGGAGAGAGATTCCCACAAAGAGGATTGGTGCCAACAAACACTCACCAGCCTGAGAGGCTTGTCTGCTCATCTGTCGGGGTGGGCGGGGGCTGGGAGCTGAGGCTTGGGCTTCGGAGGTCGGATCCCAGGGAGAGGACAGGGGTTGGCTGTGTGAACACAGCCTGAAGGGGGATAGTGCACCACAGCTAACCGGGAGGGAGTCCGGGAAAATGTTTGGAACTGCCTGAAAGTCAAGAGACCATTGTTTTGGGGTGCGCGAGGAGAAGAGATTCAGAACACCATCTAAATGAGTTTCAGAGGTGGGCGTGAGCTGCGGCTATCAGCACGGACACCAGAGATGGGCCTGAAAAGATAAGGCTGCTACTGCGGCCACCAAGAATCGTGTGTGCAAGCACAGGTCACTATCCACATGTCCCCTCCAAGGAGGCTGTGCAGCCCGCCACTGCCAGGGTCCCTAGATCCAGGGACAATGTCCCCAGAAGAACACACAGCACACCTCAGGCTGTTGCAACATCACACTTGCCTCTGTCGCCGCAGGTTTGCCCCAATTCCATAAGCCTCCTTACCCCTGGCCTGAGTGAGCCAGAGACCCCTAATCAGCCTCTGCTTTAACCCCCTCCTCCCTGGGCAGGGAACAGATGCCAGAGGGCGACCTACAAGCAGTGGCAGGGCCAAATCCAAAATTGAACCCCAGGATCTGTGCAAAGAAAGAAGAGAAAGGGAAATTTCTCCATGCATCCTCAGGAGGAGTGAATTAAATCTCCACAATCAACTTGATGTAACCTGCATCAGTGGAATACCTGAATAGACAATGAATCATCTCAAAACAGAGGCGGTGGACCTTGGGAGCAACTGTAGACTTGGGGTTTGCTGTATGCGACTGACTAGTTTCAGATTTTTATATTTATCTTGGTAGTTTTTAGTGCTTGTTATCATTGATGGAATGGGTGTTGGTTTTGTTGCTCTTTTTCTTCTTTCTTTTTTTTTTTAATTTTTATTTTAATAATTTTATTTTTTTTCTTTCTTTTTTTTCTCCATTTTGCTCTGAACCGTGTGGCTGACAGGCTTTTGGTGCTCTGGCCAGGTGTCAAGACTGAGCCTCTGAAGTGCAAGAGCAGAATTCAGGACACTGGACCACCAGAGACCTCCTGGCCCCACATAATATCAATCGGTAAGAGCCCTCCTAGAGATCTCCATCTCAATGCTAAGACCCAGCTCCACTCAACCACCAGCAAGCTCCAGTGTTGGACACCCCATGCCAAACAACTAGCAAGACAGGAACACTCCCCCACCTATTAGCAGAGAGGCTGCCTAAAATCATAATAAGGTCACAGACACCCCAAAACACACCACCGGACACAGCCCTGCCCACCAGAAAAACAAGATCCAGTCTCATCCACCAGAACACAGGCACAAGTCCCCCTCCACCAGGAAGCCTACACAAACCATAGAACCAACATTACCCACTGTGGGAAGACATGAAAACCCACAAAAACTATGAAACTGCAGCCTGTGAAAGGAGACCCCAAACACAGTAAGTTAAGCAAAATGAGAAGACATGGAAATATGCAGCAGATGAAGGAAAAAAGTACAAACCCACCAGACCAAATAAATGAAGAGGAAATAAGCAGTCTACCTGAAAAAGAATTCAGAGTAATGATAGTAAAGATGATCCAAAATCTTGGAAATAGAATGGAGAAAATACAAGAAAAGTTTAACAAGGACATACAAGAACTAAAGAGCAAACAAACAATGATGAATAACAAAATAAATGAAACTTAAAATTCTCTAGAAGGAAGCAATAGAAGAATAACTGAGGCAGAAGAAAGGATAAGTGACCTGGAAGAGAAAAGAGTGGGAATAACTAAAGCAGAGCAGAATAAAGAAAAAAGAATGAAAAGAATTGAGGACAGTCTCAGAGACCTCTGAGACAACATTAAATGCACCAACATTCGAATTATAGGGGTCCAGAAGAAGAGAAAAAGAAAGGGACTGAGAAAATATTTGAAGGATTATAGTTGAAAACTTCCCTAATATGGAAAAGGAAAGAGTTAATCAAGTCCAGGAAGTACAGAGAGTCCCATACAGCATAAATCTAAGGAGAAACATGAAAAGAAATATATTAATCAAACTAACAAAAATTAAATACAAAGAAAAAATGTTAAAAGCAGCATGGGAAAAGCAATAAATAGCATACAAGGAAATCCTCATAAGGTTAACAGCTGATCTATCATCAGAAACTCTGCAAGCCAGAAGGGAGTGGCAGGACATAGTTAAAGTGATGAAAGGGAAAAAAATACAACCAAGATTATTCTACCCAGCAAGGATCTCATTCAGATTCAATGAAGAAATTTAAAACTTTACAGATAAGCAAAAGCTAAGAGAATTCAGCACCACCAAACCAGGTTTACAACAAATGCCAAAGGAACTTCCCTAGGCAGGAAACAGAAGAGAAGGAAAAGACCTACAATAACAAATCCAAAACAATTAAGAAAATGGTAATAGGAACATACATATTGATAATTACCTTAAATGTAAATGGATTAAATGCTCCAACCAAAAGACATAGACGGGCTGAATGGATACAAAAACAAGACCCGTATATATGCTGTCTACAAGAGACCCACTTCAGATCTAGGGAAACATACAGACTGAAAGTGAAGGGATGGAAAAAGATATTCCATGCAAATGAAAATCAAAAGAAAGTTGGAGTAGCAATTCTCACATCAGACAGAACAGACTTTACAATAAAGACTATTACAAGAGACAAGGAAGGACGCTACAAAATGATCAAGGGATCAATCCAAGAAGATATAACAGTTGTAAATATTTATGCACCCAACATAGGACACCTCAATACATAAGGGAAATGCTAACAGCCATAAAAGGGGAAATCAACAGTAATACAATAATAGTAGGGGACTTTAACACCCCACTTTCACCAATGGACAGATCATCCAAAATGAAAATAAATAAGGAAACACAAGCTTTAAATGACAATTAGAACAGATGGACTTAACTGATATTTATAGGACATTCCATATGAAAACAACAGAATACACTTTCTTCTCAAGTGCTCATGGAACATTCTCCAGGATAGATCACATCTTGGGTCACAAATCAAGCCTTGGTAATTTTAAGAAAATTAAAATCATATCAAGTATCTTTTCTGACCACAACGCTATGAGATATCAATTAGAGGAAAAAACTGTAAAAAATAAAAATACATGGAGGCTAAAGAATACACTAATAAATAACTCAGAGATCACTGAATAAATCAAAGAGCAAGCCAAAAAATACCTAGAAACAAATGACAATGAAAACAAAATGACACAAAACCTACGAGATGCAGCAAAGGCAGTTCTAAGAGGGAAGTTTATAGCAATACAATCCTACCTAAAGAAACAAGAAACATCTCAAATAAGCAATCTAACCTTAAACCTAAAGCAATTAGAGAAAGAAGAATGAAGAAAACCCCAAAGTTAGCAGGAGGAAAGAAATCATAAAAATCAGATCAGAAATAAATGAAAAAGAAATGAAGGAAACAATAGCAAAGATCAATAAAACTAAAAGGTGGTTATTTGAGAAGATTAACAAAATTGATGAACCATTATCCAGATCATCAAGGAAAAAAAGGGAGAAGACTCAAACCAACAGAATTAGAAATGAAATATGAGTAACAACTGACACTGCAGAAACACAAAGGATCATGAGAGATTACTACTGGCAACTATATGCCAATAAAATAGACAACCTGGAAGAAATGGACAGATTATTAGAAAAGCACAACCTTCTGAGACTGAACCAGGAAGAAATAGAAAATATAAAAAGACAAGTCACAAGCACTGAAATTGAAATTTTGATTAAAAATCTTCCAACAAACAAAAGCCCAGGACCAGATGGCTTCACAGGAGAATTCTATCAAACATTTAGAGAAGAGATAACACCTACCCTTCTCAAATTCTTCCAAAATATAGCAGAGGGAGAAACACTTTGAAACTCATTCTATGAGGTCACTATCACCCTGATACCAAAACCAGACAAAGATGTCACAAAAAAAAGAAAACAACAGGCCAATATCACTGGTGAACCTAGATGCGAAAACCCTCAACAAAATACTAGCAACCAGAATTCAAAAGCACATTAAAAGGATCATACACCATGATCAAGTGGGGGTTATCCCAGGAATGCAAGGATTCTACAATATATGCAAATCAATCAATGTGATACACCATTTTAACTAATTGAAAGAGAAAAACCATATAATCATCTCAATAGATGCAGAAAAAGCTTTTGACAAAATTCAACACCCATTTATAATAAAAGCCCTCCAGAAAGTAGGCATAGAGGGATCTTACCTCAACATGATAAAGACCATATATAACAAACCCACAGCCAACATCATCCTCAATGGTGAAAAACTGAAGCCATTTCCACTAAGATCAGGAACAAGACAAGGTTGCCCACTCTCACCACTATTATTCAACATAGTTTTGGAAGTTTTAGCCACAGCAATCAGAGAAGAAAAGGAAATAAAAGAAATGCAAATTGGAAAAGAAGAGGTAAAGCTGTCACTGTTTGCAGATGACATGATACTATACATAGAGAATCCTAAAGATGCTACCAGAAAACTACTAGAGTTAATCAATGAATTTGGTAAAGTAACAGGATACAAAATTAATGCACAGAAATCTCTTGCATTCCTATGCACTAATGATGAAAAATCTGAAAGAGATATTAAGGAAACACTTCCATTTACCATTGCAACAAAAGGAATAAAATACCTAGGAATAAACCTATCTAAGGAGAAAAAAGACCTGTATGCAGAGAACTATAAGACACTGATGAAGGAAATTAAAGATGATACAAACAGGGCTTACCTGGTGGCGCAGTGGTTGAGAGTCTGCCTGCCGATGCGGGGAACACGGGTTCGAGTCCTGGTCTGGGAGGATCCCACATGCTGCGGAGCAACTGGGGCCGTGAGCCACGGCTACTGAGCCTGCGCGTCTGGAGCCTGTGCTCCACAACGGGAGGGGCCGCGGCGGTGAGAGGCCCGCGCACCGCGATGAGGAGTGGTCCCAGCTCGCCGCAACTAGAGAAGGCCCTCGCACAGAAATGAAGACCCAACACAGCCAAAATAAATAAATAAATAAATTTTTTTTTAAAAAAAAAAAGATGATACAAACAGATTCAGAGATATACTATGTTCTTAGGTTGGAAGAATCAACATTGTGAAAATGACTATACTCCCCAAAGTAATCTACAGATTCATTGCTATCTCTATCAAAATACCAATGGCATTTTTCACGGAACTAGAATAAAAAATTTCACCACTTGTATGGAAACACAAAAGACCTCAAATAGCCAAAGCAATCTTGAGAAAGAAAAACAGAGCTGGAAGACTCAGGCTCCCTGACTTCAGACTATACTACAAAGCTACAGTAATCCAGACAGTATGGTAGTGGCACAAAAACAGAAATATAGATCAATGGAACAGGATAGAAAGTCCAGAGATAAACCCACACACATATGGTCATCTTATTTTTGATAAAGGAGTCATGAATATACAATGGAGAAAAAACAGCCTCTTCAATAGTGGTGCTGGGAAAACTGGACAGCTACATGTAAAAGAATGAAATTAGAACACTCCCTAACACCATACACTAGAATAAACTCAAAATGGATTAAAGACCTAAATGTAAGGACAGACACTATAAAACTCTTAGAGGAAAACATAGGCAGAACACTCTATGACATAAATCACAGAAAGATCCTTTTTGACCCACCTCCTAGAGAAATGGAAAGAAAAACAAAAATAAATAAATGGGACCTAATGAAACTTAAAAGCTTTTGCACAGAAAAAGAAATCAAAAACAAGACCAAAAGACAACCCTCAGAATGGGAGAAAATATTTGCAAATGAAGCAACAGACAAAGGATTAATCTCCAAAATTTACAAGCAGCTCATGCAGCTCAATATCAATAAAATGAACCACCCAATCCAAAAATGGGTAGAAGACCTAAATAGACATTTCCCCAAAGAAGATATGCAGATTGCCAACAAACCCATGAAAGGATGCTCAACATCACTAATCATTAGATAAATGCAAATCAAAACTACAAAGAGGTATCACTTCACATGGGTTAGAATTGCCATCATCAAAAAATCTAGAAACAATAAATGCTGGAGAGGGTATGGAGAAAAGGGAATCCTCTTGCACTGTTGCTGGGAATGTAAATTGATACAGCCCCTATGGAGAACAGTATGGAGGTTCCTTAAAAAACTAAAAATAGAGATACTATATAACCCAGCAATCCCACTACTGGGTATACACCCTGAGAAAACCATACTTCAAAAAGAGACATGTATGGGCTTCCCTGGTGGCGCACTGGTTGAGAGTCCGCCTGCAGATGCAGGGGACACGGGTTCGTGCCCCGGTCTGGGAGGATCCCACATGCCGCGGAGCAGCTGGGCCCGTGAGCCATGGCCGCTGAGCCTGCGCGTCCGGAGCCTGTGCTCCGCAACGGGAGAGGCCACAACAGTGAGAGGCCCGCGTACCGCAGAAAAAAAAAAAAAAAGAGAGAGACGTATCACAATGTTCATTGCAGCACTATTTACAATAGCCAGGACATGGAAGCAACCTAAGTGTCCATCGACAGATGAATGGATAAAGAAGATGTGGCACAAATATACAATGGAATATTACTCAGCCATAAAAAGAAAAGAAATTGAGTTATTCGTAATGAGGTGGATGGACCTAGAGTGTGTCATACAGAGTGAAGTATGTCAGAAAAAGAAAAACAAATACTGTATGCTAACACATATATATGGAATCAAAAAAATGGCTCTGAAGAACCGAGGGGCAGGACAGGATGAAAGATGCAGACATAGAGAATGGATTTGAGGACACGGGCAGGGGGAAGGGTAAGCTGGGATGAAGTGACAGAGAGGCATGAACATATATACACTACCAAATGTAAAATAGATAGCTCGGGGGAAGCAGCCGCATAGCACAGGGAGATCAGCTTGGTGCTTTGTGACCACCTAGAGGGGTGGGATAGGGAGGGTAGGTGGGAGGGAGATGCAAGTGGGAGGGGATATGGGGATATATGTATACATATATCTGATTCATTTTGTTATACAGCCAAAACTAACACAATATTGTAAGGCAATTATACTCCAATAAAGATGTTAAAAAATAACTTAATAAACTCAATGCATGTACATACACACACAATAATAAATAGAGAGAGACATACACGTGTGTGTATCTATGTAAATCACATTGCTGCTCCTTTCAAAACCCTCCAGGGTCTTTTTCTGTTTCACTCAGGGTAAAGACCAAAAGCCTTGCAATGCCCATAATCCCTTATACCATCTGTCACAATTACTTCTCTGACATTTCATACTACAGCCCCCACCTCACTCCACTATAGGCATTCTGGCCATGCCAGACATAGCCTGACACCAGCATCCCTGCACAAGCCATCCCTCTATCACTCTGCCTGGAGTGTTCACCCCCCTCGGATCTGCGTGACTCACTGTTATGCCTCCTATGTGGAGAAAAACAAAGGACATCTTTCCTTCACCTGCTCTGCAGCACTTCTGTATGTAGGAGTGTAGGTAAAAATATATGGAATAAACATTAAAATATAAAATATTTACATAAAAATTATGGAATAAACAAGAAAGTTTAATTATATGGAATAAACAATATCTTAAAAGTGAATGGAATATTTATTCCATTTTTTGGAAAAATATATGGAAATAATATATGGAAAATAAATACATGGAGTAAATAAATACTATATGAAATAGACAATATCTTCAAAGCACCAATTGGTAATGTCAGCAATTGAGGAATATAACTAAATTAAATTAGTCCATTAGGGCACTGAATCTCTTTGCCCCTCACCAAATCTGTTTTTGTAAATCTACAAACTTTTACTGTGTACCTAAAGAGAACATATTTTAAATATATGAGATCAGTTGCCTATGAGCTGAGGGAAGGAGACTAAGTATTCAGGAAAAAGGTAGGAAATGACAAATAAAATAACAAGATAAAATAATTTCTAATAATTTAAATAAAATAAAATAAGAGAAGTTCCTTGCCATACTGGGGGTACTCTGTGTACCCCGAACTGAGACATATGAATGACTCAATTCCCTGCATCTGAAGTGCCCAAGAGAAACAAGATGAACCAGGGACAGAAAAGACAGCTGAAAATTAAATTGCTCTGAGAGAAACGACTTAGGATACAAAGGAAAAAGAGAAAAAAACAAAAAACTTTCCAAACTAATGTACAGAGAGGCAAGAAAATGGAAATTACAGAAGATGATATAATAAGAAGGTAGGATAAACATTTAATTGGAATAGCAGAAGGAAAGGAGATAAAAAATGGAACAGAAGCAATACTTGAAGAGATAAAGACTGAGAATTTTCCAAAATTCATGAATAATATGAATCCTCATATTCAGGAAGCTTAATGAGTATGAAGCAGGATAAATGAAAAGAAACTCATTCACACACCATAGTGAAACCCCAGAAAACCAAGATGAAGAACAAACATTAAAATAAAGTGGAAAAAAAATACACAGACGACCTTTAAGAATTAAAGTGACAGATTTCTCAAGAGCGGTAATGAACACGGGAAGCCAGTGGAATGATACCTACAATGTACTGAAAGAATGTAACTTCCAACTTGGAATCCTATACCAGTGAAAAGCATTTTTTAAAAAATGAAAGTGAAATAAACACATTGTCAGATACACAAAAATTAAAATTCTCCACTAGCAGACACACACTATTGGAAATTCAGAAATTACTTTTTGACAGAAAGAAAATGATCCCAGTTAGACAGAGATGCAGAAAGGAATAAAAAACAGTGGGAATGGCATGTGTGCATCTAAATGAATATGGACCGTATGAAAGAAGAACAGTGCTGTCCGAGACGTTTAAAACACTGAAGAATTAACACGCATGACAACAAGAACATACTGTTGGCAGGGGGAGTAAATGGAGTTAAAAGTTCTAAGACGCTTGCTTTATCTAGGAGGAGAGTAAAGTTATCCGTTCACATTAGGCTTTGATGATTCAAAAAGGTATGTTATACATTTTAGGGTAACAATAAAAATAAAAAAATATATAACAGGGGGCTTCCCTGGTGGCACAGTGGTTAAGAATCCACCTGCCAATGCAGGGGACACGGGTTCGAGCCCTGGTCCGGGAAGATCCCACATGCCACGGAGCAACTAAGCCCATGCAACACAACTACAGAAGCCTGTGAGCCTAGAGCTCATGCTGTGCAACAAGAGAAGCCTGCCCATCACAACGAAGAGTAGCCCCCGCTCGACGCAACTAAAGAAAGCCCACGCGCAGCAACTAAGACCCAATGCAGCGAAAAATAAATAAATAAATAGATAGATAGATTTAATATATATAACAGAAGAAAGAATCTAACTTAATACATTAAATGCAAATGGATTAAATGTTCCAGTTAAAAGACAAAAATGGCACAAACCATCACGCCAAATATTTTTTTACTTATCTGCCAATTCTGTTGGAATTAGAATCATTTTATTTTTCTAAATTGTGATAGTGCCAAGACGTAAAGCCCCTACCATAAGAGACAAACCATGATGACACTGAATACAAAATATTTGGGGCAATCTGGCTTGACCAAGATTATGTAATGACAACTAAGTTTCCATGAGGGCCTGAGTTATTTATTTTATTTTAAACTTTGTATTTTATATTGGAGTACAGCCAATTAACAATGTTGTGATAGATTCAGGTGCACAGCAAAGCGGCTCAGCCATACATATACACGTATCCATTCTCCCCCAAACTCCCTTCCCATCCAGGCTGCCACATAACATTCAGCAGCGTTCCCGGTGCCCTACGGTAGGTCCTTGTACACTAGACCGTATAAAAGAGAAAAACACTGTATGCTGCTTAGAAGAGACACATCTAAAACCTAACCCAAGTGTTCAAAATGTGTAAGTAAGTTGGTGGAGCGTACACACACCTTGTATTCCTGCCCCAAACCCCGTCTTCTGTGGTGTGCAGAGGTCAGGTTAAGACTGGGCAGGAGATCACTTCCCCTACGAAGCAGGACTGGGAGCCTCCCAGCTCAGCATCAGAAGAATTTGCCGATGGGAGGGGCGACGGGCATAGCCCTGGCTCCACGTCTGTACTCTGTCACTGGCTGGGCTCCGCTCTTCCTCCTGGGGGCCTCCAGGCTTGCTGCTGCCTTTTCAGGGCTCTGAACACTCTGTCACGGCCAGAACAACGCTGTCTGTGGGCCCCGCCCGCCATTCCCTGCAGGTAGGCTGGAAGATTCCACAGTGTTTGATCCAGGGCTCGGGGAAATGAACACAGCCTCACACACTCAGAATCACAATCCATCGATGTGAATGTTCCTGTTACTCTGTAAGCAGTTTTGGTGACTCCTGCTTCATGCAAGCCCCTCACCTCCTGTACTGTGCTGGGCAGCAGCCCTCCTCATGGATACGCAGAATCTTGGATGCAAAGAGCCTTATTAGAAGTTGTCACGAGCTTCCTTTCTGGAGAACACTGGAGCCAGGTTTTTTTTTGTTTGTTTGGTTGGTTTTTGCGGTATGCGGGCCTCTCACTGTTGTGGCCTCTCCTGCTGCGGAGCACAGGCTCCGGACGTGCAGGCTCAGCGGCCATGGCTCACGGGCCCAGCCGCTCCGCAACATGTGGGATCTTCCCGGACCGGGGCACGAACCCGTGTCCCCTGCATCGGCAGGCGGACTCTCAACCACGGCGCCACCAGGGAAGCCCTGGGGCCGGTTTTGGAGAAGGAATGGATGAATCGCCCTGGGGCACCAGCTGCACGACCACCCTTGAGCAGCGAAAGGGAAGAGCTCTGCGGCGCCCCCCCCCGCCCCCCGCCCCCGCCCTCTGCTCGCACACGGCGCTCCACTCTGGCCGCCCGACGTGCGGGGTTTTCCATACGCCAAGCAATCCTCTGCGACTCCAGCTGAGGATCAACAGCTTCACTCAATGCTGACACCGTCTCCCTGCAATTAGCAAGGACCCCGCAGGTCAAGGGCTCAGTCCCACAAGACTTCCTCCCGCTTCGGACCTCAATCGCAAGTCCAGGCTGTCACCTGTGCTTCTGACCAAACAGCTGTCAATCAAACGTCTCCTTAAGTTCAATCATTTGCTAGAGTGGCTTCAAGAACTCAGGGAAGCAATACTTACTAGAACAGCAGTTTATTAGACAAGGGTAGAGTTCCGGAGCAGCCGGGTGGGAGGGTGCACAGCATGCAGGTGAGAAGCGGGGAGGCGCTCCCGTGCCCAGTGTGGCCACACCAGCCCCAAGCTCTCCCTCGTGCCCACCAACCCAGAAACTCTCTGAACCTCGCCCTTCGGTGATTTTTAAAACATTTTTTTAGAAGCTTCATTACATAGGCACAATTGATTAAGTCACTGGCCACTGGTGACTCATTCAACTTCCAGCCCCTCTCTCCTCCCCTAGAGGTCACATAGGTGTTGAACCAATCAATGCACATGCTCTGTACTGCCTTTCCCCATGCACCCCCCAACCGTTAGTGACTGATGTGCCGTCCCAGTTTGAAGATGCAGCAACTGACAAGTGGAGAGCTGGGACTCCAGCCCAGGGCTGTATGGCTCTACCTGGTTCTTCTGAGGGGCTTTGAGGTGAGGGCCAGGGGCTGAGATGCCTGGTGGGCAGGGCCTGAGGACAGCACCAGCTCTCCTCTGCCGCCCCTGGAAGCACCCAGGCCAGCCCAAGGTGGAGCCACTTGTGCTGGGAAAGCGCGTGAAACAGGCATCCACCCCAAGCAGAAAGGAAGTGAAAGCCCCCCCAAGCTGGATTAATAGCAAGACCACCGAAGATCTCAGGGTAAAGCAGGGTCCAGAGCAAGGAGGCAGCCCCAGGGCTCCATCTCCTTCTAGCTACCGCCTTGTGCCTCACCAGCCCCTGCACAGGTGGCTCATGGGAGTGTGGCAGCTCATTGCCACCATGGCAGACCCAGACCAGAGCTAGCGCGACGGCCTGGGGGCTGACGAGCACAGAGTCAGGTGACCTTGGTACTCCCTGACACCTGCCCCTGCCAGAACTGCCCGGTTGGGCGGGTCGGGGCAAAGCAGGCTGGGGATGGGGCCCCGGGCCATCGGATCACCTCTGCTGTGCTGCTGGGAGCGTCTTCAGTTGTATGACATGTTCAGGAAACCTAATCACAACTAGACTAGGGAAGTAAAGTCGTTATGGCCTTTTCCCCCTCGGCTCAGCAGCTGGCAGCTCTATGCACTCACAGACAAGCATGCCCAACTCGGAAAAAACAATGTTCTTCCAGAGAGCTGCATAATGAACAGGCCATACTGAGAGAAAAAGAAAACACCGCCCAGCTGGACGCCAACTTTCCTTAGAAGGAAAGGAACCTGGCCTGGGGCCACCGCTTACCATGACAAATTTGCTCCCAGAGCCATAAAACAAAACACTTTCAGCCTGGAGCTTCAGCTTGAGTTTTCCTGAAGCCAAGGAGGCATTTGCCTCTGTGTGTCAGAAAAGGAGCTCTCCAAGAGACAGCGGGCACCAGGGACAGAGACCCCTTCACACAGGCTTTTCAACCTGGGGTCAGCTACTGATTCCAGGCCCTACTGGGGGCTTAGAAAAAGACTGTTGCATCAGGTGAAAGTGAGTAATAGTGTAGCTAATGTATATAGAACCCGTTCTTTAGATCCACTGTCTATTAATCCTCACAAGAGCCCTATAAGGGAGGTATTACTATTATCCCTGTTTCACAGGTAAGGGAACTGAAGTACAGAGAGGGTTAGCAACTTGCTTCAGGTCATGCAGTAGTTATGTGTCAGAGCTGGGATTCATCAGGCAGCCTCTCATTTCAGGGCTAGGACTTCCGGGTCTGCTGGGGCTTTGTGTGTGGGGGGGGGCGGGGGGGTGGAAGTTACGCAAGCAGAGTAAGCAGAACCCCTTGGGTGGCACAGGATCAGGACTTGGTTGTAGGCTTGTGATCCTGCCTGGGTGATCAGCATTTGTAAAGCTCTTGTCTGTGCCCCTGGGGCACAGGCCTGAAGTCAGTGGGTAAGGAGGAAATGGGTGAACAGGGGGACAGCAAGGCGAGCAGAAGCCCACTGGCATTTCTGGGACCAGCTAGAACCCAGACCTCCAACGTGGATCATTGGCATCGTGCGGGCAAAGGTGGTGCCCTTCTCCAGGGGCAGAGCACTTCTGGCCCAAGGTGAGGGAGGGTCCAGCAGAGGCTGGAAGAGCTGTGGCCAGGCTGCTGCCCTCAGCCCGGTGAGCCAGCAGGGAGCACCAGCATTTGTGAGACCCTGCACCCATCTCCTGAGTGTGAAAAGAGCATGGCACTGCTTTGCTTCCACATCCCAGATCTCACACTAACCGCCTCTTGTGACTGTCAAAACGGATGGCTCGGGCTTCCCTGGTGGCGCAGTGGTTGAGAGTCCGCCTGCCGATGCCGGGGACACGGGTTCGTGCCCTGGTCCGGGAAGATCCCTCATGCCGTGGAGCGGCTGGGTCTGTAAGCCATGGCCGTTGAGCCTGCGCGTCCGGAGCCTGTGCTCCGCAGCGGGAGAGACCACAACAGTGAGAGGCCCATGTACCACACACACACACAAAAAAACAGATGGCTCTTGTGGTCTACCCACGCTGAAGGCCGTGCTGCACTGTGCTCAGTGGCCAGCAGGCATGGGTGGGTACAAGGTATCCCCCCATGTCCATGTCTCTTCACCCCAACCTAGGCCCCCTGTACCTAGGTCTCCCCAAGCCCAGTTGGCTCACCCCATCTCCATCTCCCTTGGCCAAAGCGAGAACTAGAGCTTTGCTCCCCGGAGAGTTGAGACCCCTCCCCCTCTTTTCTTTCTGGTCTCCTCTCTCTACAGGCCTTTAGCCAAAATCCGAAGTGGTTGCCCCTCTCCACCTGCAGAACCAGCCTTGGCACCGGGGAGGATGTTCCAGGGAGGCTGAGGCTGCCCCAGCGGCAGCTCCTGGGACGAGAGCTCAGTCCAGGAGGAGAAGCAGGCCCTGTGCTCCCGGACGACACACCTGGCTGGGGAGTGGGAGCCAGCTGCGGGCTGGAGGCCCGTGGAGGAGGCCGCAGTGACATGGGATCAAGAGTGTCTGTGGGGGTCAGATGCAGCTGACCGGGCCACGCTCACCTCCGCATCTTCCCCACCTTGACTGGTGTGGTGAAAGGGACCCAAGCACCTGCCTCCCAGGCTGTGGAGGGGGGGCAAAGAAGGGTAAGCAAGGGCAGCCAGGCCGATCCACATGGGATGCCCACTCCTGAGGCGAGGAAGGCAGCTGTGGAGGCCACACTCCTGAAATAACAGAAAAGACGTGGTCTGGACTCTGCCCCCGGTTCCTGACCCAGGGCTCCTAAATCCCTTGGAATTTCCTGGGCGATAGGAAATTCACCCAGGTTTTTGTTCTAATGAGGTGAGTCTGGGTAGGCTCCTAGACTGGGCGGGTCACCAGCAAGACCAAGCCATGATCAGAAGCTTGGGAGTTTCGACCCCACCCCCTACTCTCCAGAGAGGGGAGAGGGGCTGCGTAGGGAGTTAATATTCAGTCGCACTTCCATAAAGATCCCAGAAGTGTGGGACTCAGAGAGCTTGCACGTTGGTGAGCACGTGGCGGTACCGGGAGAGGGCCCGGAAGCTGGCGCCACTTCCCCACTTCACCCTGGGTACCACTTCGTCTGACTGTTCATCTGTATCTTTTATTACGCCCTTTATAATAAAGCGGTAAACATAGCAAGTACTTTCCTGAGTTCTGCGAGCCATTCTAGCAAATTATCCAACCCAAGGGGGCAGTTGTGGGCACCTTGATTCATAGGCAGTGGCTCAGCACCAACGGGGACAGCCTGGCCTTGCGATTGTCCTCTGAAGAGGGAGGGGCAGTTTGGTGGAACGGAACTCTTACCTGGTGGGACGGAAGGCTGGGTAGATAGTGTCAGAATTGAATTAAGCCAGGGGATACCAGCTGGTGTTGCAGAGACTTGCTTGACACGTGATGTGAGAAGTATTGTGAGTGTGTGAATAAAGGAAACACGGGAGCAGTTCTCCTAGACCGCACTCTGGAGGGCGCCCATGGCCACCTGACTAGGAACCCAAGAAACCCAACAACTACGGCAAGTATTTGTTCACACCGGGAAGCAGCTGCTGTGCTGAGCGAGGGGTGGGAGTGTGGGGCCGGAGAGTAACCCGGGAGGGAGGGAGGCTGCCCTCTGATGAAGAGCGCTGGGCTTTTGTTGGGCAGCTGTTGGGGCCATCCTGCCCAGAAGAAGTTGGGGTCTGGCTGTAGAGGGACCAAGGAAAGGTAATTTGTGGCCGTCTCCCTCTGGGCTGTCCCTGTGCAGGACGTACAGTACTCCTGAGGACGGAGCCCCTTGCTGTCACCTCGCTTCCAGGCGACGGCCACCTGTGGGTCAGCATGCAGCCGCCCTGCTGTGTGGTGTCTGCCTGCCTTACACTCCTTGGCTGTGTGGACTTCTTAGCTGACCAGCTGACCTCCCTGGGTGACAGCCAGGGCACGGTGGTGGGGCAGTGACTAGGTCGAGCCCTATTAGCCCAGGGGCCCTACTTCATGTCCATTCCCTCATGCACTCATTCAGGTCCCCCTGCCTCCAAGGCCTACTTCCGAGGCCACCTCCAAGTCCCTGGTGAGAAACCTGATACCCACAGAGGCTGGAAGCTTCCGAAGCCACAAGAGACTTAGGGTTGAAAGCACACACTGGCTCCGGCTCTGTCTGGCAGACTTTCCCATGGGAAAGGGAACCTGTCCTGGGCCTTTCTTCTGGCAACTCAGCACCAGCTGCCTCCACCCGTACCCCCATGCACACTGAGGTCCTGCCATGCCCCTGTGACTTGGTTGCATCCTCAGGACATAACCCTCATGCCCTGTTCATGCAGTAGAAAGTCAGCCAGACCTGGGATGGAATCGAGTCTGCCACTCCCACATTGCAGGGGATTACTTTGACTTCTGAGCCTCTGTTTCCTCATCTGTGAAATGGGCTACTGATGTAGGTGAACTGCCAGCTTGGTGTGGGTCTGGGCACTGCGGAGTGTGGCTGGTAGAAGGCCAATAGGGCTGGCCCAAGTCCTGTCTCTGTGGACATGGACAGGCCCCCAGGGCCATGAGCCAGGGGCCAGCACACACCCACCCAAAGAGGACATCCTGAGCAGCCCATTGCATGACCATCTGTATCATTTCTTCATCCGAAATCTAAAGATTCTTGTGAACACAGCCTAAACTGCTGCTAAACAGCTTTCATTTTTGAAAACTGTGTTTTCTGGGTAAGAGAATTGATTCACACAGACCCAGATGCACACTGGGCAGAACCTTCTAAATCTCCTCTCAGCTTCCTGCTCTGCACAGGAGGATGAGTCACCAAGACTTTCAAATGCGCCCCCAGTGATGAACACGGGTGGTGGACCCTCATTCAGTCTTTTTGTTCTGCTTGAGTTCCCGTCCCATGTGTAAGCAGGAATGATTCACATACACACAGACACACTGTCCCTCTGTAAAGCTATCTCACACAAGCACGTAACCTCAGTGGCTGGCAGTCAGGCACAGCCTGAATTATGAGCAGATTTTCCCTGTGTGCCCTGTTGCTAAGAGCAGCCTTGGCCTGGCTCCCGGGCACGGGGACCCAAGTCTGTCCCACTGCCGACCCAGCCACGGGGATGGGGCGGGGCAGGGTGTTGGGGATGCACTCTGTGGCAGGGGTGTGGGGAGTGAGCAGTACTGTGGACTCACCCTGCCTCTGGCACCGGCCCTGCCCATGGACCCTAGGGTGGCCTCCCGGGCAGGTGGGCTGTTTGCATGGAGGTGCTCAGCTCACAGTCAGCTTCCTGGCCTGGCCCATAAGGAAGGCAGGACTGCGGATGCCCACACAGTGCAGTAGAACAGCGGCCCTTTGCTCCCCGGCTGCACGGTCCTCCTCAAAGGAGGACCCAGTCTCACTCTGTTGTGCCCAGGGGTCACTCCCGTGCAACGGATGCTTCCCTCGGGGCCAGGACTGCCTCAAGACTGGAGACAGAGTTCACAGCCTGGGCAGACCCCCTGTGGGAGGTGACACTGCAGCTCAGAGGACTCGGGCTTCACGCTCTCACTTATTCTTGCTCTGATTGAAGCTGGGAGTCCTCTTGGCCCTCCTGGAGGAAGCAGAAGGCCCTGTCATGGGAACAAGGCCGAGCGGCCTGCAAATGTGGCCACAGCCCTGCTCCACCCCCGACCAGCACAGGCTGAGCCTTCTCCACCCTGAATAGGGTGCCTCTCTCAGGCCCCAGAGCCCCTAGCCAGGACCCTATTCAGAGCACGCAGCCCCTGGCCTTCTGGGCCTGAAATAGAAGCCACTTGTTGCCTGGCGAGGGTACGAGGTGGGCATCTTCGTCATGTTTCATGGCCCCTTTCTCTCCTGCAGTCACCTCCTCCCTCCACCCCTCTCTCCCCATCAGGCCTGGGAACACACCCGCCCCACCCCCACAGCAATCTGCAGCACACAAAAGCTCATTCTGGACTCTCTCTTTGAGACCAGGCAGCAGTGGCGTCACCCTGGAGACCGGCGTCTTCCGGCCCAACTTCATCCCCTCCTCTGCCCAGCCCTGCCCCCGGGCTGGCCCAAGGAAGCCCCAAGGAAGCCCCCAGGCCACAGGAGCCCAGCCTGCTGCACTCACTCCAGCTGCTCTGGATCCTGTCCTGTGAAGCTGGGAATCTGATGTGTCCAGTGGTCCCTCCAGGCGCCCTGCTGGCCCCAGATCAGGGTCGTTTCCTCTGCTGCCTTCACCCTGCACTTGCCTGCAGCCCTGTGCTCACCCCTCCCTCCAGCCCTTCAAGGCCTCCTGAGCCCAGCTCAGGCCCCTCCCCACGATGTCCCCCAGGACCTGCTCCAAACCCTCATCCCCTCTTCTCGAGTCACAACCTGCATTATGTGCCAGGGTGCACGGTCACAGGTGCACATGGCACCCCTTCCTTGAGGATCACGCCATGCAGAGGTGGTAGCTTAAGCGATTCCGTAATACACACAGACACAGTAACGTGGGAGCTGACCCTGCCGGAGTGTCTGGTAAGCCCTGCTTTGCAGAGTGACTCAGGCCTCAACAATTGCAGGCAGTAAGCACCCCAAGATGCAGGGGCCTAACGGAAACTTGTATTATTACCTCTCCTGGTTCTGGGGGCTGACAGGGCTCAGCTGGAGGTTTCTGGTGGGGAGGCCTGGCCCAGTGAGCTGAGCTGCTCGGGGGAGGGCCTGCTTTACACACAAACATCCCACTTCTCATTGGTGCCATTTATCAGTAATAAAATAATAAAATGAATAATAAAATGAATCAAAACATGCAACGGCTCTTCAAGGGAAAAGCCTGGCCCCAGAGGTGACCAGTGCTAACAGGTGGGTATCAAAGCCGACTCTGTCTGTCATTCCTTCTTTTGTCAACACCCACTTCCCTGGCCAGGCGCTGGGAGGGGGGTCCCAGCTCAGTGGAATGCCCTTACCTCCTCCAAGACTCGAGGCTTATGCTGACACCTCCGTATACATTCACAGCAGCCCTAGAAGGCAGGTGCAGTGACTGCCCCTGTTTTACAGATGAGGAAACGGAGGCACAGAAGAGTCAAGTAAGCTGCCTCAAGCTGCAGAGCCAGCTGTGGCAGGGCCCGGAGCCCAGGCTCCCAGCTGGTCCCCCAGGCTGCCTCCAACACAACACCCAGTGTGGCCAGCTTATCCCCACACTTGGGGGTCTCCACCCCTGTGGACCCCACCCCAGAGCACCCCCAACCAGGCTCTGCCTTGGAATCCTGAAGTCCCCGGCTCCGCGTCCCCTGCAGAGCTTGGCTCAAAGGCGAGCTCCCAGACACGCCTGCTGATGGTCCCTCTCAGGTACCCATCCTCACCCCGTCCACCCTCAGTTGTAGTCCTACCCCTGCTAAAATCAGCTGGGACCCTGAACTGAGAAAAGCGGTGCCCAGCAGCGACACAGTATCCCGCAGCTGTGGCACGCACGGCCCTGCTCCAGGAATTCAGGGGCTGGATGGGGGTAGGTGGAGGGGTGGTCCCAGACAAGGACAGGACAATTCATGCCAGCACGTGAGGGGTGGTTGAAGCGCAGGGCACGGGGAGGTGGTCTAGGGAGGAGGGGCTGTCGGTGAAGGTCTCGATGCCGCTGCTGAGGCTCCCACGTGCCCAAGTTCCAGCAGACCCCCATCTGCCTTTTGTCCCAGCTCAGCCTCTGGAAGGCGTTCCTCAGCCCGGGCCAGCCCTCTGGGTCTCTCCCCACCCAGGGTCCGGTTCTCTCGTGGCCCCTAGTGATTTCCCTGAGGATGTGTGTGCAGGGGGGCGGTCCCCGAATACACCCACCCTGCTGCTGTCTTGAGGGCTCCACCAGCAAAGACAGAAAAAGAAGGCTGCCATTGCTGACTCCGTGGGATCCTCCTTTGCTTTTTCTTCCTTTGCATTTCTTTTTCTTCTGTTTCACTTTGTAATAAACCATCTGTGGTGTTGGCCAGACACTCTACAGACAGTCTTCTCTGCTGTTCATGAGTCGTGGCTTCGGGGAGCTGCGCAGTGGCTCACTGGGGTTGTGGAAGGCTCGGGGGAGAGACGGGAGAGGGCTGTGTGTTCATGCACCAAGCCGGTCATGTTAGTGTCCAATCCTCCATGTCTCTGGGTTCAAAATGCCCCAGCTTCACCCTTGCTGCAGTCAGCCCTGTCCTGGCTCCTGGTCGGGGGGAGCCGGAGGCAGTGAACATCCTGCCAGAGGGGCCCAGAGCCCTGGTCTGCACCTGGGTCATTTCCCCAGAGTTCCACCTCCCAGCTCTGTGGAAAGCGTGGCCCAGTCCTGCTGTAGGGCCCAGGCCCGGCTCCTCCGGGGGCACCAGTGACATTCTGTGTGAGATATGACATAGGTGGCACCTCTTCCTGAAAGGCTCTCCTGCCTGAAGGTCCCAGAGCCCCTAACCCGCCCCCCACAAGGACTAAGTCTTGTTCCTTCTCTCTGAAGAGTGGCTTCCTCCCCAGGAAGGGATATGCATGAGTCCCCGGAGGCCACAGGGAGGGGTGTGGATTGTTTTAAGGGCAGAAGGAAGCCACTGAGTTGGGCGCAGAAGGAATCAGACCTTTAAGACCACCTTGGGGGCCTCGGGGCTGGGGGGGCAATGGTTGGAGCAGGGCTGAGGCAGTGGAGGTAGCTGGGAGGGGTGGGCTTGATGTACATCCCACAGGAAGTGCTGGTCAACTGAGTGTAGGGCTTTTGGAAAGGGAGGAAACTGATTTTTTGCCTAAGTGGCGGGGTAAGAGCATTACTCAGTGACAAGGGAGGAGCCCTGGCGAAGGTGCCCCTTGGGCGGTGCGGGGAACAGGGATTCAGGGTTTTTTTTGTTTTGTTTTTTTGTTTTTTTGCTATTATTTTTTAAAAATTTTTTATTAGTTTCTGCTTTATAACAAAGTGAATCAGTCATACATATACATCTGTTCCCACATCCCTTCCCTCATGCATCTCCCTTCCTCCCACCCTCCCTATCCCACCCCTCTAGGTGGTCACAAAGCACCGAGCTGATCTCCCTGTGCTACGCGGCTGCTTCCCACTAGCTATCTACCTTACGTTTGGTACTGTATATATGTCCATGCCTCTCTTTCGCTTTGTCACAGCTTACCCTTCCCCCTCCCCATATCCCCAAGTCCATTCTCTAGTAGGTCTGTGTCTTTATCCCTGTTTTACCCCTAGGTTCTTCATGACATTTTTTTTTCTTAAATTCCATATATATGTGTTAGCATACGGTATTCGTCTTTCAGTTTTGAACGTGTGAAGCTTGGGGTCCAGTCCCAAGGGACTCAGAGAGCAGGGTCCCTGCCCCCTCAGAGCTCACAGCTCGGGGGAGATAGAGGATCACAGAGCAGGGGTCGTGTGGGCAGGGGCGGCTGCCTGGGAGGCCTGGGCTGTAGGTGTCCTGTGAGTGCCCACCTGTGTCCAGGCCTGAAGCCAGGGAATAGAGGGGATGACACCCTCTCAGCCTCAGGGTGCTTGGGCTCCCGTCTTGGCTGACCTGGCTGCAGGCGTGCGTCCCATCCTCCCGTCTTCTCACAGGGCTCACCCCTGCTGGGATGCCTCACACCTGGCCACGTGCTCTCTGCTTTCCGAATGTCCCTGTTCTACACGCTCCCCGACTCCCCGCTGCCCTGTGTCACAGTAAGCCCCTTCTCCAGGTTCAGGCTCCCCTCTCAGAGGGAGAAGGGCTGTGGTCCGTCAGAGCCCGGGTGCCCCTGCCCTGAGATGACTGCACTGCCCCCGCAGGACGGGGAGCCCTGGGTGCAGAGGGATGGAGGCATGGGCACACGGAGCCCTGGGTCCCCGTTCCCAAGGCCCCCTGGGAAATGCTGACATCAGTCAGGGAGCATGGGAAGCAGAATCCGTTGCTCCTAGAATTAGCAGCCTTGTCTTTAGTGAGGCCCTAACCCTGTCACCTGAGGAGTCCTCAGTCCTCGTAGGTCCTCAGAGACCCTGTCTAGACAGAGCAGGTCCTCCGTGGCAAAGGGAAGGCTGGTGCCCAGGAGGAAGGCGCCATGTCAGAGAAACACGCGAAGCTTGTTCTTACGTTGGACTTTGACATGCAGATAGCTGCACAAGCCCCTCAATCCGTTGGATGGCTCGTGGCACAGAGGTATGGAGCAGCTGTGCTCGACGCCCAGGCAGGCCTCTGCTCAGATCCAGCGCCCATGGCACCAGTCACCACCCGGCCACTGGATGGGCAGAGCTGTCCGCAAGGACGGACGTCTGGGGGCACCTGCTCCTGTCCTCAGAGGGCTCCCCGTTGAGCAGGGGAGGCAATCACCGTGTAAGCCTGGGCCAGCTTCCTGGAAGAGCCCTCTGGTTCCTCCAGGGCCCTCTGGTTCTGTCCCCACACCTAAGCTCCCAGCTCACCTCCCACCACTTCCCTCTCTGCTCCCTGATGTACAGCTGCGTGGGCTCCTTTTCACCTCCTCCACCTAACTCATTGGGAACCCAGGGCCTTTGCACGTATCGCCTCTTCAAGGGCCTTCTTTCCCTGAGCCTTCGTGTGACTGGCTTCTCCTCCAGGGATCCGAAAGGTCTTCCTGGGTCACCCAAATCACCTTTCCCTCCCTCATCGGTGCACGTTTTAACCTCCGTGGCACTTAATCCAATCTGTAATTTTCCATTTGTTGATTTGTTCGCAAGGATCCTCTCATGGTGGCAAAGCAGACTGTTCCCAATGCCTGAATCATGCGTGCACACATCAGGTGCTCGGTAAAGATTTCTGGAATACATTCGTCTTACTGGGTTGCTCTGAAATGACCATGAACTGTAGACGAGACGGTACAAGGAGACCCAATTCCCCCGCTGAGGCGTCTGCAGCATGGTTAGGGCTCTCAGCGGCCACGCACAGGTGCCACGTGCGAACTGGGGCAGAATCTCTGCTGCTCCCATCCAGACACCCTCACGCCCCTCACAGAGGGGGTGGGTCATCCCCTCACAAAGACCGATAAAAACCCCTAGTCCCCCCACCAACTTCAGGGCTAAGGGGGTTGAGCAACCATGACTGAACGTCAAGACTGTGAAGACAGAGCCTTGAGAGCTGGGGCTAACCTTGCCCCCATTTCAGAGATGAGAACACTGAGGCACACAGGCCTGGGCGAGCTGCTCAAGCGCACACTGGCTGCAGAGCCAGGCTCTTGGGTTCCAGGGCTTCCACTTTCACCCCAGCCTGGAGTCTCCACGGTCCTTACACAGAGCAGCCCGTCTTGCCCACATGCAGAGGTGGTGGAGGGACAGGAGAGCCCAGGAAAGCAGCGCCGGACACTGTGGGGTGGTCCCGGTCAGGAGAGGTCCCCACTTTCCAGGGTGGAATGGTGTCCGTCTGGCTCCTCAGACAGGGCAGAGGGAGGTCAGCTGGTGCTGGGCTGGGGTCGGGCCCACTCCCAGCCATCCCTGCAGGAAGGTGGTCCATGATGGGGAACCCTGGGCAGAGGCCTGGGCTCTCAGCTAGGGGCTCCAATCCTGCCTCTGTCTTCGCTAGGTGTGTGGCTTGGGGAAGACCCAGGGACTCCTGAATTTCAGCAGGGCTGTCCTGCCTGGCCCACGTGCCGTCTGGCCCCCACTCCCCGTGCTTCTGTGCCCCTTCCAGGCAATGTGTCCCGAGCAGCTCTCAGCTCTGGAGACAGGCTCAACAAGACCACTCCCATGAGATCAACACCCTCATAGGAATCCTTATGGAATGTTCCTCCGGGTTCTGCTGGCCTCAGGGCCGAGCCAGGCCCGTATCCAGCAGGGAGCTCTGTGGACAGCCCAGCCCAGCCCTGCTCAGGAGCGCCTCCTGGCTGAATCCCCAGCCCCTTTCAAGGTTCCTTCTGTGCAGCTTCCGAGAGACCTCACCCCCAGGGCTCACTCATACTCTGCTTGGCCACCAGGGTCCTGGCTGTAGCCCAAACTCCACTCTGGGAACATCTGTCCCTGACCATCAGGTTCCAGCTGTGCTTGGTGCTGCTGGGGGCCAGACCCCACCTGCCTCCCTGGAGCCATCACACAGGTGCTTTACCTCTTAGAATTTAGATTTCCTCAAGTGGTGAAATAGAAGTTCAGGTGAACCTCTTCCATCTACTCTGTGTGAGCGTCTTCTGTGCATGGCCAAGGACTGTGCCCACCTTCCACTGGTGGTTGTTGTGTTTTTTTTTTTTTTTTTTTTGCTGTACGCGGGCCTCTCACCGTTGTGGCCTCTCCCATTGCAGAGCACAGGCTCCGGACATGCAGGCTCAGCGGCCATGGCTCACGGGCCCAGCCGCTCTGTGGAATGTGGGATCTTCCCGGACCGGGGCACGAACCCGCGTCCCCTGCATCGGCAGGCGGACTCCCAACCACTGCGCCACCAGGGAAGCCCTGGTGGTTGTTTTTAATTGCTCTCCCAGGTCTCCCCTCAGTGCAGAGGCTCCCAGGAAGTGAGTCTGCATGGGCCTGCCTCTGCCTGGCCGGGGGACAGATGTGGAGAAAGGGACGAGGGGAGACACAGGGGTCTTAGAGAGACGGGGACAAAAAGAGGATGGTGAGCTGAGGCAGGAAGCTCGCTGAGGGGAGGGGAAGGGAGTGGTGCTGGACAGGACGCTGTGGTGCCCAGGGGCATGGACAAGCTGCGTCCCGTCTCTGACTGGGGGGATGCTCATTACCTCAAGCAGAGGTGGTGAGATCAGGTATGTGAGCCGCCTGGAATGGAGGAGCCCCTGTTCCTGCAGTTGTGGCACCTGCACCTGGGGAAAGGCAGAAAGGGATGGGAATGGTGAGGGCAGGACAAGTCCTCTGCTTAGCCGCCAGGCCCTCATCGCCCTCCCCTACGCACAAAACAGTTCTCCGGGAACCGTGGAAGCTCGGGGACTCTCCAAGGAGCTTGGCTGAGCTCCTCACAAGTGTGTCACCCTCTGCTTGTCTCTGCACTCTTGGCCAGGTGTCCTCCATCTGCCGTCATCGGGAAGCTCGGACATCAAGGTGCATCTTGGCTGTAAGCACTGAGCAGAGAGAGCACTGCTTCCTTGTCCTGATGGTCCCTGGGGGAAGCCAGAGTGGGCTCGCCTGGGCCTTCCCTAATCCCTTTCTGCCCTCGCACACGCCACCATTTTAGGACCCTGATTCCGTCTGGAAGCCCCTGCAGAAGCATTTTTACATTGTCCCAAGTCCCCAGGAAAATCTGACTCACAGAGCTGGGCACGAGAGGGCCAAGATGGTGGGGGCAGGTAAGCCCCTCTCCTGGGCACTGCCTCCCAGGCCATCCAAGTGGGGACACCAACGAAGCTGCATCTGCCTGTGGCTGACCCCCAGTGGTTGGCTGTGTCTCCCTGGCTGTCTGAGCTGGCTCTCTGCAGACCTGTCTTTATGTCAAGGACCATTTGGTTTCAATTCAGCCCAAAGAATGGCATCATTTGTTGTCACCCACTCTCCAGCCTTGAGGAGCTCTCATTTTTATTTTATTTATTTATTTATTTATTTATTTATTGGTTGCATTGGATCTTAGTTGGGGCACACAGAATCTTTCGTTACAGCGCACGGGCTCTTCGTTGTGGTGTGGGGGCTTCTCTCTAGTCGTGGCGCGTGGGCTCCAGAGCACGTGGGCTCTGTAGTTGTGGCACATGGGCTCCAGAGTGCATGGGCTCTCTAGTTGTGGCATGTGGGCTTAGTTGCCTCATGGCATATGGGATCTTAGTTCCCCAACCAGGGATCGAACCGGCGTCCCCTGCAATGCAAGACAAATTCTCAACCACTGGACCACCAGGGAAGTCCCGAGGGGCTCTCTTAAATTCTGTTTCCAATATGTCCAGAATTTGTCCCCCATTTGGGGGCAGCGGTGCAGGCAGGCCGACTTCCTGCCAAAGAAACTGAAGGCTCATTCCCTCCCCATCCTCCGCTCCCTGGAGCAGGCACATGATGGGAGACTCAGGCAATCCTGGACTTTACATCTTGGGAGCTGATGGTGGCTCAGGGACCCAAGGCTCACTGGCAGAGGCCAGGGCAGGCCAGAAGCTAGGAGCAAAGTGCAACTGTTTGGGGCTAGAGTACATTCTGGGAGGACATTCAGGCACCAGCATCGGCCTCTGCAAACGGGCAGTTTCTCTTGCTGAAGCTTGAGCACATCTGCCGCAGCTGCCACTTATGATTTCTGCCTCTTCCCTGAGTCAGCACCCCGTCCACCTGCCTATACATTTGTGACCTACTGCATATTCTTCCTAAAACCTCTGTCCTGCTAGACTAGCTGGAGGGGGCGGTTTCTGTCACCAGACCCTGACTGGGGCATAGGTCCATCTCTAGGTGTGCCTGGGGACCTGAGACAGAGGAGTAAACTGAGGAAGGCAGGGCACCAGGAGGGAGGCGCAGGGTGATCCCCGTCTGTCTGCCCAAGCCTGTGCTCTTCCCCCACCCCTGGGCCTCTTGGCGTCTGGTGCAATGTTTTCTCTCTGACCACTCAATTCACACCCCGCCAAACCGCTGAACCTGCAGAATGTGATAGACTTGAAATTGGAATCACAGAATTTAAACATGGTAAGCTTGGCTGATTAGAAACCCGTTGTGCAAATCCCTCTGCAAATCTAATAGGCCTGCCATTAAAAAACAAAACAAAACAAAAAGCCACACTATTTTTAGAGCAGTTTTAGGTTCACAACAAAATTGAGAGGTACAGAGATTTCCCACATACCCCCCCACACATGTGTGTAGCCTCCCTTATTATCAACATCCACCACCACAGTGACACAATTATCATAACTGATGAATCTACACCGACACATCATTATCCCCTGAGGTACATAGTTTACATTTTTTAGGGTTCACTCTTGATGTTTTACATTCTATGGGTTTTTTTGTTTGTTTGTTTGTTTGTTTTTGTGGTACGCGGGCCTCTCACTGCTGTGGCCTCTCCCGTTGCAGAGCACAGGCTCCGGACGCACAGGCTCAGCGGCCATGGCTCACGGGCCCAGCCGCTCCGCGGCATGTGGGATCTTCCCGGACCGGGGCACGAACCTGTGTCCCCTGCATCGGCAGGAGGACTCTCAACCACTGCGCCACCAGGGAAGCCCGCATTCTATGGGTTTTGACTAATGTATCATGACATGTACCTACCTTTACAGCATCACACAGAGTATTTTCACCATCCTAGAAATCCTCTGTGCTCCACCTATTTATTCACCCCTCCCGTGTTTCTAACCTCTGGCAACCACTGATCTTTTTCCTTTATATCTTTTAATAACAAAAGAGAGAGCATACCCTTTAACTTCATAATGCAGTCAAGTACCCATAACATCGTGTTCTCCAGAGGAGACCTCGTATTTATGCCTACATCTGACTTACTTCCCCTTGATCATTCAATGTTGGCATTTCCCCCAGGACTGCTGAGGGATTAAATGGCATAAGCTATGACAAGGACCTAGTCCGGGGGTGGGACATGGTAGGTGTTTGGTAAATGGAACCGTCATGATGGTGATTCTCTAACCTGGGGTCTGCCCAGACCCCCCTTCCTGCACCAGGGATCCTCTGAATGTGGTCCCAGGACCAGCTGCAGCAGTGTCGCTTGGGAACTAGTTAAAATGCAAATACCCAGGCCCTACCCTAGACCTACTATCCAGAAACTCTTGGGGGCCTATGCTCTAATATGTCCACCAGGTCGTTCTGATGCTCAAGTCTGAGAACCTGCCATCCAGGGCCTCCTTGACTAGTCTGATAAGGTCGGGTAACTGTGGACTCTGTGGCCAGGCGGTTGTGTATTTTCACTGGACCCCCGGGGGCTTTACCACTTTAAGGCTACACAGAAGAGGGAATTAACATTTGCTGAGCACCCCTGAGATTTCACTTCTCCTTTAACCTCCACAGCACCCCCATCAGGCAGGTCTTCCTCTCCCAAGCTAAAGAAAAGGGCTTAAAGGGAGAGACCAAGATTACACAATGCCTTTCCTCCCACCACCAGGGACATGCTTCTCACAAGGTCCATGGACCCCAGGAAATGGAGGGTTGGGTACGAGTAATCAGGACTTACACATGAGCTCAAGGCTGCCTGCTCTGATCCCAGACCCCACAAATTCTAGGCATTTACCTCCCAGACTTTCCGCCCTGCCCAGGCTGCTCTGAGGACCCGGGAGAAGCAGAGAGAGGTAGGGTATGGGGGAAAACCTAGTCTACCAGGCAACACTGGACATGTGCTGCTGGCCAGGAATAGCATTCAAGTGGACCAGGAATTGGATGAGAGGGCAGGCGTGGGCAGGGGCATGAGAAGCCAGTCTGGGCAGATGCTAAGCCTCCATGAGACTCCTGATCCCAGAAGTGGTGGGCTTGGAGCAGGACTGCAGTATGACGCCCATGAGCCCTTGGCACTTGTCCTTCTTGGGGCCCTGCCGGCATGAAAAAATATATATATTTATTTAAAATTATTTTTTACGGCTGTGTGTAAATATGAATATAATCCAGGCTGGATTTTATTATTATTATTATTATTATTTTTTTATTATTATTATTATTCTCAGGTTTTTTCTTTTGATTTTAAAAGAAATTAAACACATTTGTGTTTGTGCATAGAAATCCCGTGGCCGTCGTGGCTAGCGGGAGCGTGTCTTCTGGGCAGGCACCTCCTTAAACCCCACAAAGAAAAGAGCCAGGACCTCCCCTTGCTCCTTAGCAGAAGACAGCTCTCCTCTACCTGCGGGACGATTCTCTCCTGCATCCTACCTGCAGGAACATACCTAAAAAGGTAGGGAGAGTGGGTTCTGGACCCAGAATTCGGTTCTAGGGACTCCAGACCACACTAGCCTCTCACCGGGTGCGTGAGCGCATACGTGTAGCTGAGCGTCCCTGGGACTCAGTTTCTTCAACTGGCAACTGAGAATACCGGGCAAACGCCCTGAAAGTTCTCGAAGGTTGAAAAGCAAAGCTCTCAGGCAGAAGGGCCCACCCTTCCCCCGGAGGGGCAGGGACTCGGAGTCGCAGGTCGCGGGGGCGCGCCGCGTAGGATGCGGATGCGCTCCTGTGTGCGGCGTTTGTGCAGATGTGCGGGCACGTTCTTCCTTCTTAAACACTCCCAGGCTCCCGGTCCGCCCAGGAACTCGGTGGGGCGCTGGACGAGCCACGGGAGGGGGACTCCTCGGGCCCGCGGGCCGTGTCCGCGGAGTGCGCCGGCAGGCCTCCGTGCGTACCGGTCGCGCCGGTGGCCCTGGGGTGCCCGAGCCGCGGGGCGCGAGGAGGCGGGGCGTCTGGGCGGCCGGGCCGGGCCGGGGGCGGGGCTCGAGGCGCCGTTCCGGGAGCCTGGCTCGGCGGCTCGGCTCTCGGTGCTGCGAGTGCGCCACCATGCTCAGCGTCGTGCACTTCCTCCGGAGCTTCTTTAAGGTGAGAGGCGGCGTCCCGGGGCCCGCGGTCAGCGCTGGGCGGCATCTGGCCACGCGTGGGGAACAGAGCCGGCGCGCACCGCTGCTCCCCGGGCGGACCGCCGGGCCCCCGGGTGGGTGGGGGCACCCCGGGCGCTCCCTGCCAACTTTCCAACGTGCCGATCGGGAGACCGGGAGCGTTGCCGCCCAGATCGCGGAGAAGGAGAGGTGCCCGTTGGAGGCGGACTGGACGGCTGCGCCGGGCCGCCCTCAGCGAGGGAGACCGCCCAGTGCCCGGCCTCCCCCGCACCTGCTCGCTCTCGGCACGCAGGGCGCTTGGCAGCCTCGGCCCCTCCGTGTAGGATCGCCGGTTCTGGGAAGGACGGCTTGTGCCTGGCCCAGTCGGTGCCCAGGAAGAGGTTGATATTGTTATTTCCCGGGCTGAGGATACCCGAGGTACCGAGGCAGCCTACCGACCGGGTTGGGACACAGTGCCGAGGAAGGGGTGTCTAAGCAGGGGGAGGGAAACAGGACCCCGGGGAGTGTTAGACTTCTACACGAAGTGCGCCGCTTCCCAGGCCCAAGTTCCTGGACTACTCATTAGTGTCCATGTGTCCAGTTCCTCTGGGGCACCTTTACCTCCTGTGCCCCGACGGAGGCCCCATGGGGAGCAGCAGGCTGCAGATTGCCAAGCTCCACCTCCCCAGGTGAGAAACGGATGGGGTTGGCTCTGCCTGGGACCAACTGCATAAAACCAGAGGCAGGGAAGTCAGGGAAGTGTTGTCAGAGTGACAGGCCCCAGAGTGGGCAGCTGTGCACTGGGCAACCAGACAGTGGGGCTGTCCATGGTGGGAGGAGCTGCTCTACTTGGCTGTGAGGCCGCCTTCTCCTAGAGCGCGGACTGCAGGGTCCAGGTAAAGGTCTCTGGCTCTGAGAGCTCTGGGGAAAGTGACGAGAAGGCAGATGACCCAGAGCTGGACCTGCCGGAGCCCTGCCCTCAGCCTGTTCCTCAGCCGGTCTGGAAGAGCAGCATGTGAATCAGCTCACACCACAGGGATAATTCATGCATACAAACATTGGGAGGGGAGAGGGACGGAGCCTTTCAGAAACTTAGTGAGTGCAGGAGAAGCCTTTGAAGAGCAGGGGAACCTGGCAGGTGTGAGAGCTGTGGCTCTGAACACACAGGCCCCCCTGTACCCCCCCTTTGAATTCTGATTTGTTGGTCTTTGTTTTCCCATTTGGAAACCGTGGGCAACAATTCCACACCTTTGAAGGTGGTTGCGAGGATCTTACTACAAAACATACGTGTGTTTATAGAGCAGTGAGCCTGGGACCTTCGTCCTTCCCCACCCGTGGCAGTGGTCACAGGTCACCCAGGTGAGGGGAAGTCTGCCAGGCAGAATCGGAAGCTCAGGAAACAAGCAGGTGTGGCTTGGGTAAGAGGTCACTGGACATCCCAGAGCAACCACCTCGCTTGCCCGCCTCCTCGGAAGGAGGGCCTTTGGGGAAGTATTCTCATGGGACACCCTCTCCTCACGTTCCCAGCCGGTCCCCAGAGGCCTTTCCATCCCTCGTTGTCCCCAGTACCTCGTGCCTACCCTAGGGTCCCTGGAGGTCCTGAGACACCTCAGGCCTCTCTCTGTGCATACCATGGGGATGAGCAGATGTGCCTCTCAAAGGATCTCCCTTTCTGCTGCCCTGCAGAGCCACCCTCGGGAGGGGCCCCAAACACCACGGCAGGCAGTCCACTTTGGGCTATGCAGGTATATCTTGCAGAGCCACCTATAAAGGCCATTCACACATGCTCTTCCTTCAGACACTGGTCAAAAGTTTTGCCCCGTGAGGCCACAGGAGTGGGAGGTGGAGGGAACCACGTCCTGACCTCTCCTGGGCCTGGGCCTGCACTGAGCATTCGGTGATGGGTGCCTGACTTGCTTGCTTGATCAAGAATGCTGCTCCGTCCTGGGGAGCTCAGATCGTTGGAGTCCCACGGTCAGACTCTGATAACAGAGACACAGTCTCCACCAAGGTCCAGGAGCAAGAACTGTCCCTCAAACCGCAGGCCTCGGCTGAGACTTCTGTTGGGACTTGATCTGCTCTGAGCACTGTGGGAACCAACGGGGCAGGACAGCCTTGTGAGAGTGCAAGTGCAAGGAGAACAGAGAGCTTGCTCACAGCCTTTGGGATCACCCAGCGAATGAGTTGGAGCCGCACATCCAAGGAGGAATACGTTCAAAATACGCTTCAAAAATCCAGACACCTGCCCAGCACTGTGCGTCTTTCTTGGTGGTGGGGGCCGAAGTCCATCAACATGTCTTTCACTTTCAAAGTGCTCTCCGAAATGTTCCAGAAAACTGGACACCTCTGCTGCCTGCCTTGAGGCTTCGCAGAACTGGAAAGTCCCCGTTTTCATGGAATTTTTGCCCCACACTCCAGTACACATGAGGCTACCTTGCTACTTGCTCTTCTGCAAGTCCTGTCAGTGTGGTGCCACAGACCAGTAGGAGGTCCTTTGGGGCAGAAAGGTCAAGGTCTCTGCTCGCTAAATTATGGCACAGAATCAGTGAAGCCCTGAAGTAGGGTGGTGAAGCTATGCTGCTGTGCCTCTCGTGGGGAAAGCACCTGACTTCTGCTGGTCCCTGAATCAGCAGTTGAGACAAGAAACACACACACACACACACACACACACACACACACACACAGGTACACTTTTTGCCAGATGAATGGACAAGGATTTAACAGATTTGTTCCATTTAAGGAGATCGCTTGTGAGACAGCCCAGGAGAATCCACACAGTTGGACCTCAGACTGTCCACTGGCATGCTTCAAGGTCCCATGTCTTCTGAACAAGCCAAGCTGGGAAGTTGAAAAGGGCTGCAGTAGGGATTTCCACTCCTTGGCTGGTGATTTCTCAGTCACCAGAGATGAAGTATTGCTTTTGATTCCCTAGTTTGGAGGGGAGGGGGTGTTCCAGAGGCTTCCAGTTACCCTTTCCTACCACAGTTTCCACATCATGAGTGAAGGAACCGGGGTGGAGTTTCTACCAGGGACTGAGCGTGTCTTTGCCAGCTGAACCCTCTGGAGCTTGGGAAGTCTCGGTAGGACAGATTCCGGATTCCAGTGGGCTACCGTGAGGTGGATGCACGGCAAGCTTCCGTTTATGACCTGACATGCCTGCCACCTCCCATAGGCCAGGAACTCATGTTAGCGCAGAGCCAGCGTTCACTAGCTTCTGAAAGGTCCAGTGTTTCTCTGTACAGGCGCCTTCAGAAGGTTCATAGTACTATTTGCTTAGGATGTTACTGCAGGTAACCAGTCTCCCGTTCATTGAAGGGGCTCTGGGTCCATTGACTCAAGCCTGGGAATTAGGCAAGGGACAGTGGAGTTTAATCAGTGAATATTTATTGAACACCTACTATCTGCCAGACACTGTTCTAGGCACACTAAGAGCCTTTTGTCTACCTTTTTTTTTACATTTTTTCTCAATATTACACAAGTCCAATAGGACCCCATTGGTGTTGCCCATCCATTTCAGTCCTGGCAGCCCCATGATCCATTAGTTGATGCCAAAGAGCTGTGGCATCAGAACATTCACATTGGCCTCTGGCACTTTTATGTTGCTTCTCCTCCTCTGTCATCCCATCTGCCACCACCCCATCTGCCACCAAAGATAGCATTTCTCATCAGCATCTCCAGCTGATAGAGAATAGCATTTAGGGCGATTTTCCAAGATGTTGACATTCTCCTTGCCAGAGTATTTCTCTGTGCCTCTGTGTCTTTTTGGCTCTACAGGGGACACAGTCAAGGGGTGGTGAGCAGGTTGCTCTTGATAAATCCACCCCAACACTCTGTTCCTTCAGATATTTGGATTCCTTCAAGGAACTTTTGCCCTTTCCATTTCAATTCAATTCCATTTCAATATCAAGCTGAGGTTTTAGTGAACCAGCAGGTCACCTGCTGGAGCACACCTTGGCTGCCGGAGCTAGCTTGCCGCCTGCAGAACGAGTGCACGCCCGCATGTCAACACATTCATCCTGACCCACAATATTGTTCATCCCTCCATGGTCAGATGCTCTCACAATCCATCCCCACCCATTTCCCCAGGTCTTTGCCAGTACATGTTGGCAAAGTAATAATTTTCTGAAGCATGAGCCTTTTCCTCCACAGTTTGAATTAGTAATTGGTTGCCATGGCCATGCTGAGATCTGACTCTGCTTTTTGTTCTGGAGGCAGGGAAGAGAGCAGGGGTGGACATGAGGAGAACTGGTCTCACTTCACAGGGCAAGGTGATCACAGGCTCTTGAAGCAGCCAGAGAGGGGAGCAGGGGCTGAGTGGGTTTGTGAATCCCCTAATAGACGGCCATTCCTAAGGCCAGGGCTCTCGGTCTTTGCTAAACGATGCTCTGACTTGCATTCAAGGAGCAGGGAAGCGATCCATTCAACTAGCTTTATAGTTTACCAATCCACAGATTGATGGAATCAGACTGATCTTGGTTCAGGGATATCTCAGGCTAGAGACTGCAAAAGAGAGAAAACACTTTATGTACAGTCAGAGGGAGTCCTGGGAGTTCAGGGATTTGAGTTCGTTATTCTCTCCGTTTAATCTGGCCGGGGTAGTTAGAAGAAACAGGCTCACCCCATAGTACTTGAGATCTTCATGCCTTTTCCTCAGGTTTTATAGCAAAGTCACATTTCCCCCCAAAGCCCCTAGTAGACTTGGCCACGGCTGATAGAATTAGGTGGTCGCCATGCATGCAATGAGGTGCCAGAGTTCCGTAACTTAATTCCCAATATATTTTCACTGCCTTTAACCTCAACTTGGTGGATTAACCAATCCCAGCACTTCCCTCCCCCTTTCTTTAAGGGTCTGTTATCTATAATCAGCCTAGTAACAATTTCTTTACTAGTGAATGCTCTTGGTTGCAAAAGGCAAAAATAGACTCCAGTTAAGTGAAAAAAAAAAAAAAAAAAAAAAAGAACTGTCTTGTCAGGGTGTGGGGTAGCTCCCAGGACCCAGCTTGGGTGGGGATCAAAAAAAGTCGGGGCACAGTCGGTCCTGCTCGACAGGCCAGCTGCTGAGGGCGCCTCTGTCGGGGCTGCTTCTGGACACTCAGCTCTGTCGCACCTCTCTGAGAATATGTCCACCTCCCTCTTGCAGGTGGTTAAGTCTGTTCTCAAGATCCCCCGTCCTGCCTGGAACTGAGCCGAGCTGCCCTCTGGAGGGTGGGAAGGGAGGAAATCTGCCCCCTTTCTGTTACCAAGATGGATGGGGCCCAGTTTCTCAATTGTCCTGGGATCCTTTCCTCCCCCCAGTCAGGACTGCTGTTCAGATGCTGGGCAGGAAAGCGGCAAATACCCCACCCGCAATTAAAGAAAAGTCCTTCGAGGACTCGCTCAGCCTGTCAACCTTAGGCGTGCAGGGTGTGCACCCCAGTTCCCAGGGGCATGTGCTAGGGGGTCACGCACATATTCCAGCTCTTCTGGGTAAAGGTCACAACAGGCACCTGAAGTCACACAGACCCTGCCCTGTGAGAGGTCATGAGGAGGCTGTCCCCTTGAGTCCTAAAGAGGCTGGTGTCTTGGGATGACAGAGAGAGGAGAGGGCAGAGTGGGTGGGACAGACCAGCTCTGGGAATCAGCTGTCTGCCGTGAGGCCCTCAGTGCCTCCCCAGGGCTGCTGTTTCCCCAACACCCTGGACTCTGCCATCCTTGGCCCGTCATGCTGCTTAGAGGGCCGGTGCTTCCTCTCTGCCCTGGGGCCTTCTCTTCCGCACAGCCCTTCACAAGCCTCAGCTGTGGCCGGAGGCCAGAGGCCACCTGTGCTTTTCCTCCAGACCTTCCATGTGCTCCCTCTGCGAACTCAGGAAACCACCTTGACCTCACCAGGTCCTCTCCATCCAGCTGTTCAAAATATGCTTTCCAAGCACCTCCAGATTCTGAGTCCTGCTCTTCCTCTGGGATGAAGGCTCTGACAGGGCGGGGCTGGGGTTTGGAGCATCGTGTCCTGGGAAATGCTAGTTGAGCCTGGGAATGAATCAACCAGCGGGAGGAAAACCTTGGCCAGGTCAGTGCCCCGAGGGAGCCCCTCGTCCAGGGGCCCTGAGTAGGCCACCCAGGGTTGATGGCTCTAGAGACGTATCCCCACAACCTTCTCTCCAAGCTTGGGCCAAGCTCAGCCCAGCTCTCTAGACTTCGGGGACCCAGCCTCCCCATTTCTGGGTGCCTGTCCTCCCCTCGGATGCCAGCCAGTGCTGGTGGTCCTTTCAGGGCCAGCCTGAGACTCCAGCCACTGTTTATAACCTCAGGGAGGTGCTGGGCTTGAATTCACTCTTGGTACCGTGTAGGGCTTGCTGGCCCCAAATGTTTTGTTTGCTTCTCCTGCCAGGTAGAACTGGGCAGTGTCCCTGGGCTCGGGCTCCTGAGAAGTGCTCTTTCAGGAGTCCTTTCATGGTTTCCTCATCTCTGAAATAGGCAGTCTCCTCCTTACCAGTTGTAAGATTGTGAGGTTTCTTGCCTGGCTCCTGGACCCTCCTGGGTACCCAGTGTGAGCCCTCTGGGGGGTGTGGGTGGCACTGCCTGTGAGGCCCTGCAGCCCCTCGTGTGGTGACCCATGTGCCACTGGTCAAGGGGTTGGGTGGTGTCCCCATGCTCACAGGCTTCCCTTCCCTGGGGTACCGCCACACCACATCACCTCCTCCAGGAAGTCTTCCTTGATGCTTCCTTCTCCCCCCTTTGGACCCCTTCTCTGTGCTGTCTTTGCATCTCAGCTTCCCTCAGTCATAGGAGCACACTGAGTTATAACTGTCTGTCACTCCTCCATGCACACATTCATTTAAGTGTACTTTTATTAAGGGTCACCTTACCATATATTTCTATTCCATACTGTTCTTAGAAGACTCCATGACTACACATTATAATTTTCTTTTTCCCCAAGTTCCCAGCTCTTCCATTTACTCTCATATGTGACATGCCACAATGACACAAAAACAAGCCATTTCATAGCCCATGCACACCATATGAAAATCCCACAGCAGAATGGAAATGATGCTTCCATTGTACTTAGTAATTAATGAATGTACTGATTCAAAACTCATCATATTTGATATTGGGAGGTAGATACATGAGTGTTTGTTTTATTATTACTTCATAGCATACATAAATTTTTTTTGTATCCTATATCACATAATTTAAAAATCGATCATATAATGAACCAATCAGCACAAACCAGAAACAGGAAAAAGGAAACAGAGAAATCCTTTTCCTGTTCTCACGCACTTGCTGTCCATGGTGGAGCCGTCGGGGGGTCGGGGAGGAGAGTGGGAGAGGGACCCCCTCGTCAGTCATCTCCCAGGGGCTGCGGCTGGCCCCTGGATCTCCTGCCTGTCTAGAGGCCTGAGCAGTGCAGGTGGGAGGGTGACATCCAGGACGTGGACGGAGCCGTGCTCAATGGCATCTGGTCAAGTAAATGACAAGAATATGACTTTGGATCCCAAGCGACGGGTGAATGGACTGCTTCCTTGGCGGCTCAGGCCAGTACAGCCAGAGCCCTGCACACCTGGGACCCAAGGCTGCAGCTCTCAGCACAGCTGCATGTCAGAATCACCAGCTACACAGACTGAGTGGGTTGGAACCCAGGCCTGGGGCCCGGGCCCTGGTTCCTAGGCTCGCAGGTGACTCCAGGGCGCGGCTGAGCTGAGAAGCACTGCCCTACAGACCTCGGAGCTGCCTGCTCTCCCCACAGGGACAGGGCCGTTCTCGGGGTTTCTCTGGACTGAAGCCGAGGCCAGACCATAAGTCGCCCTCTGACCTTCACAGCACCCTGTTGTATCCGAGGGGGGTATGTGCTTTCCTGATGACTGGACGTGACCGTGGCTGAATCCCAGCCGTGGTCCGTGATAGACCCCGTCCCCCCAGGCAGCCCCAAGTGCCATGGGTGTTCGCCATGTAACGTGTGTACCAAATAGGCAATTTGTCTCTCCTGGCAGCTTTTTGCCAATGAGGTGAAGATCTCCTGAGCTTGAGAAGTGACCTTCTTGGAGCGGGGCCTGGGCCGGGAAGCTGTGCTTTGTGGTGCTGACGCTCCTCCGGGGGCCCCTGGCATTGGCGGTGGGCCTGGAGGTGCGGCGGCGTAGACCAGCTCTCCCGTGGGGCTCAGTGCTCACAGGCACCTTCACTTGAACCCCGCGCTCGCAGGGGTGTTGTGAAAGTTAAATGATAATAAAAACACAGAAAAGCATACAAATCACCCAGCACAGAGTGAGCACTCGACGGCTGTTACTCATCTCCTGTGCTTTTCTTTCCCCTTCCCTGTTTCTCTCTTCCCCAAAACAAATATTCTTCCTTGTAAGCAGTGGAGTTGAGTGGAAACCCATCTCCTCATGTGCGGGGCCACGTGAGGATGCTGCTCAGGCCGATGCTGCTGGTGCAGCTCCTGTCATGGGACGGGGTGCGTTTGCACAGAAGAGCTCGGACTATGTGACACTCCCAGAGAAGCCAAAGTCCTGGAAGGTGGTTTTCCTCGCGTGAAGACTGAGCCTTGTGAGAAAGTGGGCAACAACTGAATGGAGCTACATCCGCGGAATACTACTCAGCGTGAGAGGTGTGACCCGCTGGTACACACCCCAACCTGGATGAATCTCCAGACAATGTGGCTGAATGGGAGCAGCCCGAATGCTGCCTGGCTGCTTTTATCTAAACTTCTAGACGATACTGATGAGTCTCTAGTGACGGAAAACAGGGTGCGGGGCAGGTGGGGGCCGGAGAGTGGGATGGCAGAGGGGCACGAGCTGGTGGGGACGTGAGACGCTCATTGTCTTGTCTGGTGATAGTTTCGCGGTGCATATACATGTCGGAAACCCTCGAGTCCTACCTCCAATGTGTGTAGTTTACCAAAGGTCAATTATACCTCGATAGAGCCGGGGTCTCTCTCTGGAGGAACCGGCCTTAGATCTCTTAGCCAGAGCATCTCAAAGCACTCCTCCCTCCTTGAAAACAATCCTCTTGCTTTCTCCACCCCCTTCCTGGGGTGCCAAGGGCACAGAGACTACAGTGGCTATGGGCAGCAGAGGGCCAGTGAGACGGAGGCCCCGTCTAAGAGACGAGGGATTCTGGTTTAGTCAGCTGAGGTGTCCTTGGCACGTGCCACTGGTGTGTCATTGCTGGCTGGTCCTGTGAGAGGCGTAGGGCCTGGGGGTGCGTGATCAGCCGGTGCCTTCGCCCTGAGAGTCAGGCGTCGGGTTCCTGGGAGGGTGCGGTGCCTACCTGCAGCTCTGTGAGGTGGTGTTGGAAAGGCCTTGCTGCTGGAGTTGGCCTGGTGGCGTGGGTTTGGGGAGATTTAAGGAAGCAGCAGCAATTCTGTGATTGGGTGACTTAGTAAATCTCACCCAGGAGGAGAAACAACTGGTCTGAAGCTAAACCTGGGGTTGACGAAGCAGCCGCCGTCACCCGGCGTAGCCAGCTATTTGCTCTCTGTGGCCTGGACGTGTGTGTTCCGTCTGTGCCCGTGAACGTGGAGGGGCTCCATCACAGCCCCAGGGTGCGTTGCCTGACGGTGATGCTCCGTGACATTGTTCACGTTCCGCAGGAGGTCACCGGGCTCCACCGTGACGCCAGGCTGTTGTCCTTTTGCTCATTGGAAATGAGCCGGGTGTATATCCAACCTCTGAGAGCTATATCCACGGATACATGCCGAGGCCCCTCCTGGCCCCAGTGACTCAACTCTCCAGAGGGGGCCCGGCGGGTATTTGGGAAAAGCCTTGGGGTGATTCTGTGATTCTCCTGTGGACCGTAGTGCAGAGCCCCGCTTGGATTCCTGACTCGCCCAGCCCAGCAGAGTTGGTGCTCTGAGCCCCTCCCCCAGCTTCCCCCACCCCCGCCCAGCCAGCTCCAGCCTCCAGAAGCAGGTTCTCCCCTCTCACCCAGGAGACTGGCCTTGCCCTGCACTGCAGGCCCTCTGCGTGCTGCTCCGTGCTGGGGCCATGCTGACCAGCGGGGAGCTAGGGACCCTGCCTCCGTCCCAGAGCATCTGCTTCTCACCTGGAGTCTGAATTCCTCAGTGGGGAAAAGCCATAAGGAGATGTGGGAGACCTTGTAAGACAGAGGAGGTTTCCGTCACCACGGTGGACTTAGGGGCCACTCCAAATCCTAGCTGTGAACGGGGTGCGGCTCAGCCATCCAAATCCTCAGTTTCTCTGTAAAATGGGGATAACATGATCTGTCAGATCGTGAAAGTGGGTGAGCTCCCGTTGGTAAAATACGTGGCCTGGGGACCTTGAGTTTTCAAGAGCGAGGCCCCTCGGAGGACTAGGCCCCAGGGTGGGAGCACGTTTGGCTTTCTGTCCCCAGCTGAGGCTGCCTCGGTCCCTTCTCTCTCTGTGAGTCCTGGAGTTGATAAAATGTCAGGAGAGGATTCACCAGGGAAAACACTGGCCGAGAGAAGACACAGCCTCCACCCGAAGGGTGATGAGTAAGACACGGACGACGGGCGGATGGGGGGCAGGGCGGCTCTGAAAGAACAGCCCATGTGGCCTCACCCCCGTGCAGCACGCAGCCTAGTGCCCAGCTCCACCTCCCCTCCTCATTGTCACACGGACCATGTGGCTGTCACCCTCCCCTGGCCACAGTCTCAGGAACGGGGCGGGAGCTGACCCTCTGGACAGGGACACGTGTGGCAGGTCACCTCCGGCTGAAGCTGACTGGTCAAGTGGAGACCAGTCAGTTGTGGGAGAGGCCACATGGAACTAGGAACTCCCCAATGCAATGGGGAAGGAGGCCTGGACACAGGACACTGGGGCTGGCTGGGAGGAGCTCTGAGGTCCCTGTCTCCAGGCAGGAGAAGGGCTGTATTGGCAGTGTGATGGAGTCTGCACAAGACAGGAGCTTTCTCCAGGGCAAATGAGCTCCCATCCTGTCTCAGGACCGCCCTCTGAACCCGCCCCTGGGAGGTGGCCACTCCCTCAGGCTCAGATCCAATCCAAAGTGGCCAGCACTTTGGCCCAGTGTTCTGATTTGATCCCAGAAGCGCAGTTCATTCGTTCCATCTACAGCATCTGCCAAGTCCTGTTTCATCACAGGCCTTGTGATGGGGAGACCAAGCCATGAGGGAGACAGACCAGCCACACACAGGCCCCCAGCAGGGGGTTCTGAATTCTCCTGAGCACCAGGCCAGCGACCTGCGCGTTCGGTGGAGGCTGTGACCTGCACGCTGGACGCATCCCTGCTTTTGTGTGCATGCGCCCTCAGCTTGCAATCCCAGAGGCCCACCAAGCCTGTGGACGGCAGTCTAGGAGACCTGCTCTGGATTGCAAGCTCATGAGGACCAGGGCCACAAATTACTGTTTCTCTTTCTCCCTCTCTAGCGCCCAGCACAGAGCGTTGAGTGAGGAGGCAGCTCTGTGCGTGTTTCGGTGAGGGTTCCGGGAACATGGCCCTTTGCTCCACGTCACTGAGACCTGGGTAGTAGCGGATGGGTAGGTTGTCCGTGTTAGTGGGACAAGGAGCCAGACACTACCCATGGGGGATGGGCCATGGTGGGGCTGCAGTGAGGGCCTGGAGGGGTTGGCGTGCCTGGAGATCAGGTGCCCGGAGGGAGGGCACTGAGCCCTGAAGCCCAGGGCGGGCACTGGCTGACAGTCTTGGTGCCCAAGGGACCTGGCCAGGGATGCTGCCTGGAGCACAGTGGGCTGGGCCTCAGACAGGCTGGGCGGGCCCTGGACACCTCTGATCCTCCACCCCAGCCAATGCCAGGGAGGAAGGCTGGTGCCAAAGCAGAGAGGTGAGAAGGGACAATCAAGCCTGCCAGGCGAGGAGGTACTGCCTGCCTGTGTGCGCCCCGGGGAAGTAGAGTGCCGCTCGTGGGGTCTCACCTGCTGCCCCCACTTGTGCCTCCTCGTCCACAGCCCCAGCCCAGGAGCACCTCCCTGCCCCTCCCTCAGATCGGTGGCTTTCACAGCCCCCCTCTATGTCCTTCAGCAGCACAAGATCTCAGAGCGTGTTTGTTTCTCTCTAAAAACGGTCCAGTGCCGACCTGGTCAAGCAGCTCCTAAAGAGAACCAGGGGGGCGCTGGGATCTGGGGAGGCTCTGGCTCTTCACGGGGGCCTTGGGAGAGGATACCCTGCCAAGTAGTCAGTGTCACGTCACAGGGGCACAGAGACGGGGTGGGAGACAGGGCTGCATGGAAGTTTTCTGTGCCCTGTTTGGAGAGTTGCACAGAGGCATCTCTGACCGGGGCCCCATGCCCAAGCTGTCGGTAGGGACACAGCAGCCACGCTGCTCCTGGGGTCACTCCAAAGGGCTGGCCGGGCCACCTTCTTGCTGCGGAACCTAGGGGAGTCGCACTTCAACGCTCTCTCGAGAGGCAAGGCAACAATCCACCTTTCCCGGAGCTTAACATACACTTTTCAAAAAGCAGTTTGATACTTCTGAAATCAAGATGCGTTTATAATTGATGTGTACATTTAAAAGGGATTTCGTCTCCCCTCTCAAGAGCTGTCATTAGCTTCGTGGTACCTGTGCACTGAGGAAACAGGACAGTGGTAAATCTCCCACGTGTTCAGGATACACAGTGTGTGCATCTCTTGGAGGCCCCAGTCCCAGCCCAACCCAGGAGCCGTATGACTCCCTGAAGAAACGCCCACGTCCAGGGCATCCTCCGAGTGACATTCCAGGACGGAGGGACACGTCTCCCAGGGAGAAAGGAAGGAGTCCTCAACATTCCCAGAGAGGCTCCCACCAGGCCCCAGAGCCGCCTGTATCACATCTTCCTAGCAGTGAGTGTGATCGGCATGGTTTTGTGTCTGATGCACAGAGCAGCGGCCACTTTGGCTGAGCGTCCCCTGTGTCCCTCTTTGTGCAGGCAGAATCACCTCTCAAGACACCTCAGGGAGCAGGCACTCCTGGTGACCCTCGTGTGTCTGTCAGAGAGCTGCTGACACGGCTAGTGATGGGTCTTCACATTCAAGGACTGTTTTTCTCCGGGATCTGGTTCTATTCTCCTCCAGTGAGGCTGGCTCCGGGACCCCCCTCCCCAGCTTGTCTGTGGCCCAAACCAGCACTAAATGGCTCTTGACTGGATTCCCAACTCCAGATCCTCCAAATTGGCCAAATGCCTCTGTCCCTCTGGTACAGCTGCACGTATCCTAACACAACAGGGCACGTGGCCAGTGGGCAGAGGGAACAGACTGTAGGGATGGCAGAGCCTCTAGCGGGGCTGCAGCGGCAGCAGGCAGGCAGGTGTCCCTCCTAACAGAGGCCTCATTTTGTTGGCGAATCAATTCAGACTCCAGGGGGTGACAGGCAGAGGGGTGGACGTAGAACAAGACCCAACATCAACGCCCCCATTTTTCCACCATACTGGGTGGCCTGCAGCAATCTAGGCTTTTCAGTGAGACCTTTCGTGATGACGTTCTGGGCCACCAGGGCCTCTGCCGTGCATGTGCTTCTGTGTCCGAGGGAGAGGCCCCCTCCCTGTGCAGGTGTGATGGGCTCCAGACCAACCATGAGTCTGCAGAGCAGCCTCGGGCCGCCAGGTGCGGGCCCTCCTGGGGCTGCCACACCCACACCCCACCACGAGCAGTTCTCTCAGTCCCTCTGAATAGGTCTATCTGCTAAACTGGGGCGACCACCTGCTGAGGCCCCCAGGCAGGGCTGCAGAGAGGGCAGGGGGGAGGTGGAGTTCTCCAGCTTTGTGCGATGTGTGACCGCTACGGTGGTGCAGGTATGTTGGCACGTGGAGAAGGATGGGTACCAGCTGAAGGGGGGATTCGACCGTCGGCATGACCAGAGGTCAGCACGTGCCTTTCTTCTGTCTGGTGGCCTTGTGGGGGTGGAAGCGGGACCTGGGAAAAGCAGGGCGGTGAGGACTCAAGTCAGGACGCGTCTGTAGATGGCAACAGGCATCACCTGCCAGCCCCCGGTGGGCGGGCCCAGCTGGTCTGTGGCTCATTACTTCGCGGTCGGGAGGAGAGCCTGTGAAGGCCCCGGGGCCGGCTCTGGTGCAGATCAGTACATTGTGCCGTGTGGTTTCTCACGCAGCTATGTCTTCTCAGGAAAAGGAAGGCCACTCTCTTCCCCGGGAGAGACACAGCTAGGAACTGTGGGCACGAGTGTGCTGCAGCCAGGACCTGGGAGCGGTCCCTTCAGCTTGGGGAGACCCCCTGTGCGGCAGGTCAGGAGGGCAGGCCCTGCCCGCCTGCCGGGAAGGAGCTGCTGCCAGGCCTTTGGATGGGCGGCCGCGCTGCCTCTGGCCCGAGAGACTGGAGTGGGGCAGGCGGGGGGGGTCCACAGGCAGCAGGTCAGAACCCAGTGCCACGTGCTGGTGGGAAGAGGCACGGCGGCGTCCTCACCGTGGACACACAGTCACTGGAATCTCCAGACGGCTGCCGTCACCCACTCATCTAAGACCTGCAGGAGGCACCCACCCTCTCAGGGAAACCGGGGGCCCTGAAGGCTTCTTCAGCCCCATCTCCGGGGATCCAGCAAGGCTCACAAGTCGATGTTTGTGCACCCAGAGGTGGGGAGTCAGAGGGACCTTTCCAAACGCAAATGCCACCACTACGTCGCCTGGGCAAGCAGCTGTTCCGAGCTTCAGTAAGGAAATCTGCAGAAAAAAGATGAGAACACCCTCCTCATTTGAGGATGAAATCGTGTCTATAAGGCACCGGACACATGGGGAGCACCTCACGCCGAGTTATTTTGTTACCACAGATGTAAGTTTTATAAGAGGAGAGACAATTTTCATTCAAGGGTTTGCTGAGCAGCTGCCCTGGGGCAGGCTGGAGTCCTAGAGGGGCTGACGTGCGCCCCCTGGAGGAGCCTGGCGTCTCGCAGTGGAGACGGGCAGGCGCACAACAGCAACAAGGTCAACAGCAAGCGGCCTCAGCTTCACCCCCGCAGCCAGGGATTCGGACCGGAGGCGGCACCCGGAGACCAGCACTCAGCCCTGCCCGGGAACAGAGGAGATGCCGCAGGAGCCAGGCGCGTGGGAAGCGCTCGCTTGGAGCCCCGTGCGCCTGCGCGGATTCCTGATACCCGAGGGAGACTCAGGAGCGAGCTGGGGAGCCTGTGAAGGAGGCCGGACGATGTGCACGAAGGCAAAGCATCGGCGCAAGTGTGTGCTGGGAGCACGAGCGTCTTAGGAGATGCCCAGATGTGAGTGGGGAGTGGGAGGGAGAAGTGAGGATGCAGATTAGGGCCAGGATGCGGTGAGTCCTGGCGTTTCCTGAGGGCAGTGGAGGACCCCGGGGCGGGGACCGGGGTGACATCAGCGGTGGGTGTGCCGAGACCAGAGGCAAGGGCTGGGGGGCACAGGAGCCCACCCCTCCTCAAGGCAGCGGGTCCTCATCTTGCTCAGAGCCCAGGAGCAGCGCACAAGAGGGCTTAGTGGGAAAAGGGCAAAGCCACGGCAGCCAGGAGGACAACATGGAAAGGTCCATTGCTCCCCTGGGCCCAGAGCAAACTCCTCTCTCTCCCCTGGGGATCCTGCTGCCCGTCCAGGCCACGAAGCTGCTCAGGTGTCAGGGAAGAAGCTGCCTCCTTCCAGAAGCCTGAAACACCCAGGTCAGGGAGCTCCCATCATGGGTCACCTGCCAAGAGCCACGCCTGTCTGGTTCCTTGGGTTCCCTGGCCTGGCCTTTCCCACGAGACACCTTCATACGGCACCGCGAGGGAGGGGCTTCCTGGCTCCGCCACACCCATCCCAAGGCCCAGGCTGGGATCTTCTGGGGGGAAATCCCACACAGCACCTCGCAGTCTGATGCTAACAGCCATACAGCTGACAATGGACCTGTGATGGCAGAAAATTCAGAACAACAGGTGGGCGAGGGAAGCAGAGTTGAGCTCCATGGTGTACTTGGGCGTCTCCAGACACAGCATTAACCTAATTCTGTCTTCTCACCTGTAAAAGGCTGCCTACTTCACAGGCTTGTTGTTTGGGCTTAGCTGCAAGGTGAGATTTAGAGGAGGCGTGTAATGCTGGCACTTTTCCTTCCCAGTCTTCAATCCCATGACGTTCTGCAAAGCACAGAGGTCAGCCTTGACTCACCTATTTCACTGGATACTGTGCGAAGAGCATGGTCCAGGGCGGAGCTGCTGAGACAGGTGTCCGTGAGCATCAACTTTCAGGAACAGCAGTTTTCTCTATTTGTCTTGGGCTCTTAGGGCTCTGTGGCATGTTCCACCTCTCTACAACATGAGTGGGGCAGAACCTGAGGGGTGGGTGTGTAAGGAACACCTTCATTTGGGTCCACTGTTGTGTACAGGCCACACAAGCCCTGGCAACATCCCGGCCGCTGTGGGAATGCGGCCATAGTAGATAAAATCCAGTGAGGTCAGCCTTTAAGGATGGAAAGAGCGAGCCTGGTGCCAGAACACCTGCATCCTAGTCCCAGCTTTGCCGTCACCTTGCTGTGTGATTCTGGGCGAGTCACTCAGTCACTTGTGGGATAGGGGTCTCAGTTCTCTCACCTGTCAAGTGCACACGTCCTTCATCCTGCTCACCTCCTAGGTTATTGGGACGATGAAACTGAAGATACATGTGGGAATAGTGTGGGAAGCAAAGAAATATGTCTGATACAAGAGAAATGATTTTTAAAATGATAGGGTATCCAAACAAAATGGTTAATAAAATTATGTCATAGGGCTTCCCTGGTGGCGCAGTAGTTGAGAGTCCGCCTGCTGATGCAGGGGACATGGGTTTGTGCCCCGGTCCGGGGAAGATCCCTCATGCCACAGAGCGGCTGGGCCCGTGAGCCATGGCCGCTGAGCCTGCGTGTCCGGAGCCTGTGCTCTGCAATGGGAGAGGCCACAGCAGTGAGAGGCCCGTGTACCGCAAAAAAAAAAAAAAAAAAAAAAAAAAAAAGTCATAGAATAATATTTAATGACATGAAAAAAATGTTCACAATATACTATCAGGCAATTTCATATTTGAAATAAAGATCTGTACCTATGCTGTGAGGTATATGAAAGTGCTAAAACCACAGGCCAAGCCCTATTTCAGGTGCTTGGGAACTTGCAGTGGAGCAGGCTGAAACTCCTGCCCTGGGAGCCTATGTTGGGGGTTGGGGGGGGAGTACAAAAAATGCACATTCCTTCCATGGAGGGCGTTTCCATAAACTCAGGGTCATTATACCTGCCTCTTCCAAGGAAATGCTGTGGGGCACACCCGAGGCAGCTCTATCCCAGGCAGGTATATATTTGAGAAGACGGGGCTCCCACTCCCCCAGCCCACCTGCAGCTCCCAGCCCGGTGATATGGTTTTACTCCAGGAGGGGCAAACTGCTGGCATTCTCATCCCCAGCCCCGTGTTGCAGGAACTCTGTCCTGGCAGGTGCTGTTGAAAAGTCTGGGGCTCCCTTCCACACCCAGCCTCACTGATACGGTGGCAGATCTGCTCTAGTCACAGCAGGCAAAGAATCCTGGGGCCACAGTCATTCCCTGCCCCAGCTCACTCGTAGGATAGGGGTTCCATGCCAGGAGGGGGGAAGCCACAAGGACCAGGGACTGCCAGCTGGTAGAGTGGTGGGGGGATGTCAGTCAGGAAAAGCAGACCTCCACCCCCAGCACTGTACTGTGGCAAGGGCTTCTGCCTGAGGAAAAAGGCAGGCCACGAGGGCCCTGCAGCACTGCTTGAGGGGCTTGACTTCTGATTTGGGACACAGAGTGGAGGACTTGGTGGAGAGCAATTAAGAGGAAGCTGGTAGCTTCACGAGTCAGGAATCCTCAAGACCACCTTCAGGCTTGATAATTGGCTAGAAGGACTCATAGCCCTCAGAAAAGCTGTTGTACTCATGGTTATGGTTTATTACAGAGAAAAGGTGTAGATTTACATCAGCCCAGGGAAAGGGTGCACAGGGAAAGGTCCAGGTGAACGTGTCCAGGTGTCCTCTCCAGTGGAATCACACAATGCAGTGCTTAATTCTCCCAGCAAAGATGTGTGACAACACGTGTAAAGGTTGTCAACCAGGGAAATTTACCTGAGCCTTACGTCCAGGGTTTTGAATTGGTGTCCATGTAGCATGTCGTGCCTATATGACTAACCTTAGCTACTCAGACTCTAGTCTCCCAGAGGTCAAACGGATGCAGCTTGGCCCAGGGCCTCAGGCATGCAAAAACACTCTTACCAGGCAGGATATTCCAAGAACTCAGAGGTTATCTCCCAGGAGCCTGTCCTTTCTTTGGAGTGTGCAGGGTTTGAGTAACACAAGCCTGCTAAGTCAACTCTTTACTGGACACTTCAAGAAACAAGCAAATGGCAGAAAGAGGAAAAGTTTAATAGAGAGACAGCTAAGAAGAGTGCTCCTGGGATCACAGTAAGCCCTGGGAGTTTGGAAGGCTACGTGCATGTGCCGGCTGCAGCCACACAGGAGCAACCAGAGCAGGATGTGAGCAGACACGGGGGCATTCTCCAAGCCGCATACAGACCTGTCAACGCAGGGTGGAAGCCTCAATGGCACAAGGGTCCTAGCAGAACCTGTGGCCAAACACTGACTGAACGGTGACCTATTCTTGCCCAGGTACAACTCCCAGGAAGCCATGCTTTAAAATAAAACCACACTCATCCCTGGAATTCTGGAAGACTGTACATGCACAAGGCTGCACCCTCTCAGGAGTGATCAGAGAGGGAATGACTGGTCCCTGGCTAAAGTTGGACAAAACTGTAAACTCCCTGAATGGCGACAGCAGCTTCCAAGCCACATGCACATGTAATGGTAAAGGGCTGTTGACCTAAAACAAATAGACGGCCAGATATTTCTCCCGCAAAGACGGTTTTGTTCAGGATCAGCAGAGAATGGCAATTTGGGGTCTGCAAACATGGTGAGCCATGTGCAAGTCCCTGCATGGCAAGGGAAGCAGACACATTTTTTTGTTTTTTTTTCGGTGCGCGGGCCTCTCACTGCTGTGGCCTGTCCCGTTGCGGAGCACAGGCTCCGGACGCGCAGGCTCAGCAGCCATGGCTCACGGGCCCAGCCGCTCCACGGCATGTGGGATCTTCCCGGACCGGGGCAGGCGGACTCTCAACCACTGCGCCACCAGGGAAGCCCGAAGCAGATACTTTTATAGAGGGGAAAAGGAAGTTGGGAGGGTGACCGTAAACAATGAGCTCATGGCTTTTCATTGGTTGAGTTGCTGTCAGGATAGAAGAGGGGTCTTTCTTCTCATTGGGCTCTGCTGTCATCACAGGGCATGAGAGCTCCCCCTTCTGGTCTCCAGACTCTATTTAGTTGAGGTTTCTGTTTACTAATTTTTTACAGGGTAAAACAATCTAACAAATCATGGAAACTTAAGCAAAACCTTTGGCCAATAAGTGGCTCAGACTGGTCAAGGGATAGCCCCTAGGTCAGCTGGTTAAAAGAAAAAAACAAGAAGAAAAATCCTGAAGAGGGTTATCAGAGGCTGCGCACCGTGGGGGAATGGATTTTGCAGATTAGTTCAGTCAAGTCACTAAACAAACAAACAAACAAAAAACACAACAACTGACCAGACAACAGCAGCAGCAACAGAGGAGGAATATTCATATCCAGAGTTGCTACAATATATTATCTGAAATGTCCAGTTTTCAACAAGAACAGTAACAAAAAATATACAAGACATGCAAAGAAATAAGACAGTGTGACCCACACACAGGGGAGAAAAAAGCAAGCAATAGAAACACGTTGAAGGGGTGTAGGTGGTGGCCTCAGCCGACTTCAAAGCAGCTGTCATAAAGATGTCCAAAGCACTAAAGGAAACGATGCATAAAGAATTTAAGGAAGGTGTGATAAGTGTCTCACCAAACAGAAAATATCAGTGAAGGACTAGAAAATATTAATATTAACCAGTGGAAATTCTGGAGTTGAAAAGTACAAAAACCAAAATGAAAATTTTGGTAGAGGAGTAATTCCCTGGTGGTCCAGTGGTTAGGACTCCAAGCTTTCACTGCCAAGGGTGCAGGTTCATTCCCTGCTTGGGGAACTAAGATCCTAAAGGCCATGTGGCAAGGCACACACACAAAAAAAAAGTTGAAAAAAGAACAACAGATTAAGACCCAAACAAAAAAATAACAAAGAGAAATTTTTAAAAAAATTTTTAAATGTTTACTAGAGGGGCTCAAAAGATTTGAGCTACCAGAAGAAGGATTGGACTTGAAGACAGATGGAGATAATGCAATCTGAGGAAGAGAGGGAAAAAAGTAAAGAAAAGTGAACAGAGCCTCAAGAAACGTTGGACACAATTAAGTGTGCCAACAGAAGCATAATGGGAGTACAGTACCGAAGAAGTGGAGAAGATAAAATACATTCATTCTCAGGTACACAAAAATGGAAAGAATTTGTTGCCAGCCGATCTGCCTTACAACAAATGCTAAGAGAAATTCTTCAGGCTGAGGGCAGATGACACCAGAGAGTAATTCAAATCTACATAAACACACAGAGAATGTAATTGTTTAGGTAAGAGACAGTTACTATTGCATTTCCATTTCACCTGAGATATCAAATTTATGGGTATGGAGTTGTTCATAATATTCCTTTATTATCCTTTTAATGTCCATGGGACTAGCAGTGATGGCCACTTTCATAACTATGTACTGTATTTTCATTTTCACTCAGTTCCAAATATTTTCTAATTTCAGTGGTAACTTCCCTGAATGGAAAAATCAATAAACAGGACACTTGCCCCCATTCCTTCTGAATGTTGCAAGCCCCTTTCCTCTTCCTAAAGCCAGTTCTAAAAGTCCTATCCTAGAGACTTCTCTGTGCCCTGGTGCCCATTTCCAGGTTGGGTGGAGGATGTCAGTGAAAACACGAGAAACTCACCTCAGTGGTATTTCAAATTCTGGCTTTCTCTCCTATCGAATTGCTACTGTTTACTTTAAAGAGTCCTCAAATAGCTGTTCCGTGCATTCCATCTGAGCTGTACGGCTGCATTTCGTGGGAGAGGCAGGGTGGAGTGTGCTTACTTCATCTTACTTGGAAACGGAACCTCCCCGATGTCTTTTTCTTAATTGAGGAATTTCTTACAAAGCCACAGTAAAAATAAGCCAGAGGAATGTGGAAACATAGCAGAGGGTCATCTAGCCCAGATTTGGGGAATTAACCTTATTAGCAGACAAGGGGGAGCAGGGAAGGCTTCCCAGAGGAACTAAGACCTTGCTGTCTCTTGGCTGGGCTTAACGTGGGAGAAAGGTATTCTGAATAACAGGACCCGCTGTGGCACAAAGGTGTGAAAGAGTGTGGTGTCTTTAGGGAACAAAGGCAAAGGATTTTATACAATTGGAGCCTATGTGCAGCAAACAGGAAGGAAGAGGCAAGAAAGGCAGAGGTCAGATCAGTCAGCAGGACTTTGTATCATTCTAGAGTATTTGGATTCTGCTGGAAAGTTTATAGAGAGTGTATTAGTTACCACGGCTGCTGTAAGAAATTACCACAAACGTAGAAGCTTAATCTATTCGCTCACAACTCTGGAGGACAAAAGCCCAAAGTCAGATTCAGTGGGTTAAAGTCAAGGTGTCCTCCGGGCTGGTTCCTTCTGGAGGCCCTGGGGGGAAAATGTGCTTCGTTGCCTTTTTCAGCTTCTAGTGGCTGCTTGTAATCCTTGGCTTGTGACCCTCTCCATGTTCAAAGGCATCACTTCATTCTCTGCTTCCAACATCACGTGGTCTTCTTCTCTGACTGATTCCCTCCTTCATTTCTCTGGTAAGGACCCTGGTGATTACATCCAGCCCACCTGCATAATCCCGGATGATCTCCCCATCTCGATATCCTGAATTGATCACAGCTGCAGAGTCCCTTTCTCCATAAACTGTAATATTTCCCAGGTCCTGGAGATTAGGACACGGACACCATGGGGGTTCTTATTCAGCCTACACAGAGGGTACTTCATAGATTCTTGATTGGAGGGGATGATGTGACAAATTGTCTAATTTATGGTTTAGAAAGATCTGTCTGGCAACAGATTAAGGAGAGTAGGGCTGCAGGCTTGCAGAGTAGTTTGGAAGCCACGGAAATAACTGATGCCAGTAATGACAAGGTACAGCTGGGTCAGTGGTGATAGGATGGAGGAGAGAGTTTACCTGGTGGACCCGGGAGGTAGAATCCGCAGGGCTTGGAGCCAGCTAGGGCGTGGATGAGTGAGAGAGGGAGTCCGGAAGGACCCAGCGTTTCTGCCTTTACCATGTGGGTGATGCCGTATCACTGGTGAATAGGGAGTACAGGAGAGGGCAGGGGGAGACCCCTAGTTTTGTTCAGAACCTGGCTTCGAGGCGTGGATGAGAGTCCTCTAGCGTGCGGCCCATGGTCTGCAGAGCAAGGCAGGTGATGGCTATTGGGTGGTGCTGAGCATCCTGGCAGTACTTGAAGCCAGGGAGACAGAGATGACTCAGGGACTGTGTCTAGAATCAGAAAGTGCACAGGAGCTGCCTTGGGGAACAATGGCCTTTACAGTTAGGGAGAAGTAGGGGTGTGGGAGGAAGCCAGAGAGGCAGGAGTAGCACCAGGGGGGTGGGTCCTGCATCGAGTAGCCTCGGGGAGCAGGGAGTTGATGCCTTTGTGTTCAGAGTCCTTCCTCTCCTGGCCAAGGGCCACTTCTTATCACGTGAACCGCTGGAGGAAAAGGGTAAAGGATGGTATTGTGTTTTTGCTTGTTGATCTTGGGGACCAGAGGCTCGGCTGAGAACTGAGTTGTTTCTTGAACATTAGCTGCATGCACACATAGAAGAGGCTGAGTGAGACCCCCTCACTGGAACCAGTTGTGGCAAACAGGACCCATTTTGCTCTCAGGCTTGCCCTGGCAGCAGCTGAAAAGCTCTATTATCTGCCTTTCTGGGCACACTGACCGCAGAGGCTCAAGGTTTTGGTACAAGGCAGAAGTCCCCCTGCCTCTGAGAACAGTATTCACCCTCTGCTGTCATTCCCATACAAGGGCCTTGTAGAAAGACACGGCTGCAGGGGAGACCAGAGGCCTGGAGACCGTTTCCTCCGTGTGTTTCTGCTTTTCCCCCTCTTGTGGCTTCTTCCTCAGCCCTGGAGAAGGAGGAGGAGATAAGAGAATGGGGCAGGTGGATGTTGGCAAAAGGTGCAAGGACAAGGCTTGATGGAAGAGTTGAGATTTGACTTGGCCCCTGAGAAAAGGGGAGGACTTTTGGGAGAACTGGGTCATCAGGAGGGGGTACATTTCAGATGGAAGGATGGGCATGTCAGGATGGAAAATCAGAAATGGGCATGAAGTATGTGGAGCAGGGCCTGGAGACTGGTCCAGCCAGGGGAAGCGCATCCCAGGGCCACGGGCTCCCAGGACACTGTCCCGGAGAGGAGAGAGGGAAGGGGCTCTCTGGCCCTGTTCCTTCCTCTAGAAAGAGCATCGCTTCACGTTTGAATGGCCCTTATTTTCCTGCATCCATTCCCATGTAAACCCCTCAGAATTGTGTACACTGAGGGGAGTGAAGTTTGGAGAATTAACCTCCCAGAGTGAGGACAGTCAGGCTAAGAGCCAGGATGGAAATTGACAAGGAGGGAGCTAACTTTTGGGGTGTGCTTATGTGCCAAATGTCTAAATACATGTTGCCATTTATTTATTATTTATTTTTTTTGCAGTACGCGGGCCTCTCACTGTTGTGGACTCTCCCGTTGCGGAGCACAGGCTCCGGACACACAGGCTCAGCGGCTATGGCTCACGGGCCCAGCCGCTCCGCGGCATGTGGGATCTTCCCAGATCAGGGCTCGAACCCGTGTCCCCTGCATCGGCAGGCGGACTCTCAACCACTGAGCCACCAGGGAAGCCCTACATGTTGCCATTTAATTCTCAACTCTCCTAGACCTACGTGCTATCAGTCTTATTTCATAGATGGGACCAGAGGCTCTTAGGAGGAGGTACCTCGTCCCAGGTCATCTCTGTTAGCACCAGGGTGAGAATGGGATCTCCACAGAAGCAATGTCTGCAGCCATGGATGTCACAGTAGAGGCCCTCCTAAAAGATCACTGCGTGACGGTCACCTCACTTTACTGCTGGGAGACCATGGTTGAGAAAGGGGCATGACTGGCCGAAGGTGCCCAGCCAGTGGGTGGGACAGCTGGGGTGGGCAAAGGACTTTTCTAAACCTCAGCTTCCTACACCTGGACTTTTAAAAATGCCTACCAACGTACAAATGCTTTGAGAAGTCTGTAGGAAAATTTTAAATTTAACTTCATATCATTTTCCAAAATTATCTGACAGCCAATCTCATAGTTGTTGTCAAAATCCTGTGGACTCCCCTGCAGGAGATGCTTCATGCCAGCAACTTGGGAAATTCAGGTCCACCCCTCAGATCTCGGGAAGACCCTCCCACTCCTTGTTAATTAACAATCGCACACCTTGGCTCACTCCCTTATAATTCTGCCACCAGCGGAGCAAGAAAAACGAGAAACCTTGTCTCCCTGTTTTGACACTACTTTTAACCCACCGAAGAGCCACAAAACACGGTGGGTGTAGCAGCTGGTGAAATGTGATTTAAGATCTGGCAGCTATGTCGCCTTAGGTGAGTACTTGCCTTGGCAGAGCACACGCTGAGTGTCAGTAACGTGGGCCAGTGGTGCCTTGCAAGGCTGCTGTGCAGCTTAGTCAGGAGTAAGCAATGGGGCTTCCCTGGTGGCGCAGTGGTTGGGAGTCCGCCTGCCGATGCAGAGGACACGGGTTCGTGCCCCGGTCCGGGAAGATCCCACATGCCGCGGAGCGGCTGCGCCCGTGAGCCATGGCCGCTGAGCCTGTGCGCCCGGAGCCTTTGCTCCACAATGGGAGAGGCCACAGCAGTGAGAGGCCTGCGTATCACAAAAAAAAAAAAAAAAAAAAAAAGTGTAAGCAGTGGCCTGGCAGGAAACAGACAGCTAGTTCCTCCCTCTGCAGGGAAGAGACTTAGCATTCTAAAAACGATGCAGGCCTATTTCAAGTTGTTCACCTTGTTGGTAAAGGGGCTGAGCTCTTGCTCTGCTGGTTATCAAAACACAGAGTTTAAGCTTTAGACAAAAGCATGAGAGGTTGTGTGTGGAGAGATGCTGGCCTTACACCAGGCGTGTCCCAGTACACAAGCCCTGTTTTCAAAGGTTTCCCCAATCTAGAACGTGCCCAGGAGATAACCATGGTTTTTGTACTAAAATTAGGGGTGTGTGACAGCGGCTGAAAAATTGAGATTGGCTTAGAAAACCTGGCATGGTTGGCTTCTGCACCCACAGGCCGTTTGGCCCTAAAGCAAGGCCCCTCCACCCCCATCTGGGCCTCTCCTCAGCCGACAGCACTCCAAGCCTCTTGGTTCCTCCCATTTCCCAGCTTTCCTCCCAGCCTCCTGCTTTGAGCTGAATCATACCAATTGTGTGTGTGTCCTGCCCCATGACCACTAGTACAATTGCAAATCTTACTGCCAGGCAAGTTCTTTTGTTCTGATGGGGTTTCTAACAGAGTCACTCAGAAAGGAGACTGTCCTCCGGCCAGCTCCAGTGGGAGGAAGAATTTCCCTATTGTTTTGGGATTATGGGCTGCAGGGAGATACAGAGGAGGAGAGAAGAAAGAATGACCCAGGACCTCAAAGCCACACGTGTGAACCAGGAGCCCTGGTGCCTTGCAGGACTGCAGGACGTTTAGGTGCCACGGGGTGGCGGCAGCCCGAAGCGAAGAGCGCGGGTGCCTCTGTGAGGCCTCCAGGGGAACCCAGCCTGCAGCGGGCCTGCAACATGTTACCTGCACCGCATCCACAGGCTCGCCCGTGGGCACAGGTGCACATGCTCAGTGTTCGCTTGTGGAACACACGTTTTTAAAGCCCCAGAGGCTGCAGAGCTCCTTGTCAGACTACCGAGGCCGGGCAGCTGTGGGCACTATCTTGTTGCCTTCCTTCATCTTCAGAGCACTCACAGGTTTGAATCCCAACTCACCACGCCCTAGCTGGTGTGACTGTGACCAAGCTGCTCGATTTTCTCTGTGCCCATTTTTATTATCTGTAAAAATGGGAATCTAGTGCCTGCCTCATACAGCTGTCAAGAGACTCGTGTATGGTAAGGGTTCCGTAAATATCATCATCATCACTCCCATCTTAGGAAAAAAGAAAATAAAACTCGGAGGTCGACATTGGTCAGTTTTTACTTAGCTACTACTAGTGAGAACTAACGAAGACATATATCGGGTTCCAGTTATAGTTCTCTTTTTAGATACCAGCTGCCTTTCATGATCAAAGAATGAATCCCGAGTGGTATAGATCAGGAACCACGTGGAGTAATCCTGGAGAGTGGGTGTGGTCGTGAGGGGCGGAGGTAAGAGCACTCCCTGGGGGCTGGAATCAGGCTTGGATTTCCAGAAGATACCTCCAAGTTATCTGGACCACCTGATTGGACCAAGGCCGCTCTGCCGTGAAGTGACAGCTATTTGGGGTTCTTTGGTGCCCCCTGGTGGTAGAAGATTGCCTCTTGCGCTTTTCTTAAGACCTGAAAGCCGAAGGAAGCTATTTTGAGATTGGCTGTCTAAATCAATGAAGCATATAGAACTTTTTGTTTGCCTCTGCTTTAGCCTTCTTGGCGCCTCTGACCCAGCAACAGAAATCAGTTCTGGGTTTTCTCTTTTTACATATCAGCCAGTAGCTTATTCACTGCCTGACCCCAGCAAGCTCCCAGCGTCTAGGGGATCTCCCAAGCCAGCGGCTCAGGCCCACTCAGGCATTCCAGGTCTGTTCCATTCTGCTCTTTCCTATTTTCAGGAGACAAACCAGGCGGTGCAGTACAAAAGCTTGTCCTCTTGTTTTCTCCCCAAGTGGTGGGGGAGAGGGTGGGAGTTGTGGTGAGTTGCCGGCTGGCTCAGAGCTGCGCGCTACACTGAAGTGCGTCCTCTGTCGCCAAGTCACGCCTCTGATGTCGCCAGCTTCACTTCTGCCTGTCTGTGCCTTTTCTTTCCTACATGGCAAAGGGAGACGAAATTTGCTCCAACTTCCTTAAAGGGTACTCCGAGGATTCAGATTACCTAGTGGGTAGGATTATGATTCTTTTTTTATAATTAAGTTAAACTTTTTTGGAAATAATTATAGTTTCACATACAGTTATGAGAAATAATACAGAGCAATGCCATGTACCTTTCACCCAGTTTCCCCCAATGGTAGCATTTTGCAAAACTAGAGCACAGTATCACGACCAGTATATTGCACTGATACTGTAAATACGTTAACATTGCCATCACCACAAGGCCTCTTCTGTTGCTTTCTTAGAGCCACACCCACGTTCCTCCATCTTTAACCACTGACAGCCACTAATCTGTTCTCCATTTCTATAATTTTGTCATTTAAATGCATTAGAGTTTGTAACACTTCTGGTTTGGACTTTTTCCTCCCAGCATAATTATCTGGAGATTCATCCAAGTCGTGTGCGTATCAGTAGTGTGTTCCTTTTTATGGCTGCTATTCCATAGTATGGATGTTCCAGTTTGTCTAACTGTTCACTTGCAGAAGGATGTCTGGGCCATTTCCAGTTTTGATCTATTATGAATATTGGGCTATTTTGAATGTGAGCTATTAGGAATAAAGTTGCTATGAACAGGTTTTTGTGTAAACATAAGTTTTGATTTCTCTTGGATAAATTCCCAAAAGTTCAGTTGCTGGGTTGAATGGGATTTTGTGTTTTGATGGAAGAGTCCTTTTCATCCGAGTTGTTGAATTTGTGTGTACAGAGTTATTTGTAGTATTTGTAGTATTCTTTTATTACCCTTTTGATGCCTACAGGGTCTGTAGTGATATCTCCTGTTTCATTCCTGACATGGTAATTTGTGTCTTGTCTCTTTTTCCTTTGTCAGACTTGATAGAGCTTTGCCAATTTTATTGAGCTTTTTAAAGAAGCAGCTCTGCTTTTCATTGATTTTTTCTCTATTGTTTTTGTTTTCTTTTTTTATATAAATTTATTTTATTTTATTTATTTTTGGCTGTGTTGGGGGTTCGTTGCTGCGCGGGGGCAACTCTTCATTGCGGTGCACGGGCTTCTTATTGCGGTGGCTTCTCTTGCTGTGGAGCATGGACTCTAGGTGCACAGGCTTCAGTAAGTTGTGGTGCACAGGCTCTAAAGTGCAGGCTCAGTCATTGTGGCGCCCAGGCTTAGATGCTCCGCGGCATGTGGGATCTTCCTAGACCAGGGCTCGAACCCATGTCCCCTGCATTGGCAGGTGGATTCTTAACCACTGTGCCACCAGGGAAGCCCTGTTTTTGTTTTCCACTTCACTGATTTCTGATCTTTATTGTTTATTTCCTGTTACTTTTTAGATTTATTTTTTCTTTTCTTTAACTAGATTCTTGAGATGGAACTTAAAGTATAGATCAAGACTTTCCTTTTCTTAATTTAGTGCTATAAATTTCCCTCTCAGTGTGGCTTCAGCTGTGAGCCACAATTTTTTGTTTCCTCATTTACATTCTATTTATTATTTAAAATGACACCTCACCCAAGGCTAGCTCATATCTGAACTGGCTTCTCCTACTAAACGTTTTATTGTTTGAATATTTTACACTATGTTTCAGAGACATATAATTTGACCCAAAATTATCTTTCTCTTCTACTGATGCATGACATCAAGTTTACCGTGTCTTAAGCCTGGTGAGTATATTGAGGAAATACTGGAGTGAATATCTTGGACTGTGCCTCTCACATAGTAGGTGCTTTATAATGTTGAGCTTCTCTGCTTTATTTATGCATGAATAGTGTCCAGTGGAGTTTAAAGTATTTGTTAACATTATTACTTGCAGATTTCCTAGTCAAATTCTAGACATTGTACATCTCATCTTGTATTTAGCAGTGGGTTTTCAGAAATGAGTGTTACAGGAGCACTGCATTCACTGACATACGTTTCTTTTCTGTTCTTTAGCTCTTATGGAATTCAGATGCTTGTCAAGTAGCATTTCAATTGTCCTAGAGTAAGGAAGAATTTCAGAGAGCTTAACAGAACTCAATTTTACTGCTTTTGGTCACCTCTTTCCCTGACTCTTTTGCCCCTCAGTAACCCCTTTCTCTGCTTCCAAGGGATTGAATGCACTTATCTCATCTGCTACAGCAAATCTGGTTCTCATGGTCTCTGCTATCCTCCTGTAGGCCTAGTTCTGAACCACAAGTTAGGTGATGCCTTCCTCAGGGTTTTCATCGTATGCATTCAGTATCCTGGCTAGGAAACTTAACTTCTTATTTTTTGTTGAAGTATAGTTGATTTACAATGTTATATTAGTTTCAGGTGTACAACATAGTAATTCTTTATTTTTATAGATTATACTCCATTTAAAGTTGTTATAAAATAATGGCTATATTCCCAGTGTTGTACAATATATCCTTGTTGCTCATTTATTTTATACACAGCAGTTTGTACCTCTTAATCCCCTAACCCTAACTTGCTCTTCCTGCCGTTCCCCTCCCCGCTGGTAACCACTTGTTTGTTCTGTGTAACTGTGAGTCTGTTTTGTTATATTTGTTCATTTGTTTTATATTTTAGATTCCACATATAAGTGATGACATACAGTATTTATCTTTCTCTTTCTGACTTATTTCACTGAACATAATACCCTCCAGGTCCATCCGTGTTGTCATAAATGGCAGAATTTCATTCCTTCTTTTGGCTGAGTAACATTCCATTGTGTATATATCCCACATTTTCTTTATCCAGTCATCCGTTGATGGACACTTAGGTTGCTTCCATATCTTGGCTATTGTAAATAATGCTGCTATGAGCATGGGGGTGCATATATATTTTATTATTGTTTTTATTTTCTTAGGATATATACCTGGGAGTAGAAATGCTGGATCATGGGGTAGTTCTAATTTTAGTTTTTTGAGGAACCTACATACTGTTTTCCACAGTGGCTGCACCAGTTTACATTCCTACTAACAGTGTACTAGGGTTCCCTTTCCTCCATATCCTTGCCAACAGTTGTTATTTGTGGTCTTTTTGAGGATAGCCATTCTGATGTGTGTGAGGTGACACCTCATCTTGATTTTGGTTTGCAGTTCTCTGATGATTATGGATGTTGACCATCTTTTCATGTGTCTGTTGACCAACTGTATGTCTTCTTTGGAAAAATGTTTATTAAGGTCTTCTGCCCATTTTTTGATTGGGTTATTTGTTTTATTGATGTTGAGTTGTATATTTTGGATATTAACCCCTTACCTGTCATATCATTTGAAAATATTTTCTCCCATTCAGCAGATTGTCTTTTTTGTTTTGTTGATGTTTTCCTTAGCTTTTCCAAAGTTTTTAAGTTTAATTAGGTCCCATTTGTTTATTTTTGCTTTTATTTCTTTTCCCTCAGGAAATAGATCCAAAAAAATATTGCTGCAACTGATGTCAAAGAATGTTCTGTGTTTTCCTTGAAGAGTTTTATAGTGTCTGGCCTTACATTTAGGTCTTTAATCCATTTTGAGTTTATTTTTGTGTATGGTGTTAGAGAGTGTTCTAATTTCATTCTTTGACATGTAGCTGTCCAGTTTTCCCAGCACCACTTATTTAAGAGACTTTTTCTTCATCAAATATTTTTGCCTCCCTGGTCGTGAATTAATTGACATACGTGTGCAGGTTTATTTTGGGGCTCTCTATTCCGTTCCATTGATCTAAATGTCTGTTTTTCTGCCAGTAACATATTGTTTTGATTACAGTACTTTTGTAGTGTACTCTGAAGTCAGAGAGTGTGATACCTCCAACTTTGTGTTATTTTTCTCAAGGTTGCTTTGACTATTCAGGGTCTTTTGTGGTTCCATATAAATATTAGAATTATTTGTTCTAGTTCTGTCAAAGATGTCATGGGTATTTTGATAAGGATTGCACTAAATCTGTAGATTGCTTTGGGTAGTATGGACATGTTAACAATATTAATTCTTCCAGTTCATAAAATGAGATATCCTTCTAATTTGTTTGTATTGTCTTCAGTTTCCTTCATCAGTGTCTTAGAGTTTTCAGAGTATAGGTCTTTCACCTCCTTGGTTAAGTTTATTTCTAGGTATTTTATTATTTTTAATTCAATTTTAAAGAGATTGTTTGCTTCCTTTCTCTTTCTGATAGTACTTACTAGTGTATGTAGAAAAGCAACAGATTTCTGCATATTAAATTTGTATCCTGCAACTTTACTGAATTCATGTCCTCTGCAAATAGTGACAGTTTTACGTCTTCCCTTCCAACTTGGATGCCTTTTATTTCTTTTTCTTGTGTGATTGGCGTGGCTATGACTTCCAATACTATGTTAAATAGAAGTGGCAAGAGTGGGCATCCTTGTCTTGCTCCTGATTTTAGAGGAAACACTTTCAGCTTTTCACCATTGAGTATTATGTTGGCTGTGGGTTTGTCATACAGAGCTTTTATTATGTTGAGATATGTTCCCTCTATGCCCACTTTGGTAAGAGTTTTTATCATGAATGGATGTTGAATTTTGTCAAATGCTTTTTATGCCTCTATTGAGATGATCATATGATTTCTATCCTTAGCTTTGTTAATGTGGTGTATCACATTGATTGGTTTGCAGATACTGAACCATCCTTGCACCCCTGGAATAAATCCCACTTGATCGCAATGTATGATCCTTTTTATGTATTGTTTACTTTGGCTTGCTAACATTTTGTTGAGGATTTTTTGTGTCTATATTCAGAGATATTGGCCTGTAATTTTCTTTTTTTGTACTGTCTTTGGTTTTGGTACCAGCCTTTACTATATCTTTGCCTTTACCAATGGGATTTCCCCTCCTATAACTTCTTATTTCTTGTTGTAGCCTTTTCTTTTTCAGTTAAAGAAGAAACTTTAACACTTGGAAGGTCCATTTAGTATTGATGAAGTCCTTTAGCTTTTGCTTGCCTGAGAAGTTCTTTATCTCTCCTTTAATTCTGAATGATCTCCTTGCTAAGTAGAGTGTACTACGTGATAGATTTTTCCCTTTCAGCACTTTAAATATATTGTGCCACTCCTTCCTGATCTGCAAAGTTTCTGCAGAAAGATCAGCCAATAACGTTATGGGGCTCCGTTGTATGTGACTCTTTGTTTTTCTCTTGCTGCTTTTAGAATTCTCTTTATTTTTAACTTTTGCCATTTTAATTATGATGTGTCTTCATAAGGGTCTCTTTGGGTTCATCTTATTTGGAACTATCTATGCTTCCTGTACCTGGATGTCTCGTTCCTCCTTCAGGGTCAGCAAGTTTTAGCCATAATTTCATCAAATACATTTTCTACTTCTTTCTCTCTCTCTTCTACTTCTGAGACCCCTATAAGGCAAGTATCAGTACACTTGATGTTGTCCCAGAGGTCCCTTAAACTATCCTGATTTTTTCAAATTTGTTTTCTTTTTGCTGTTCCAAATGGGTGATTTCCACTATTCTATCTTCCATTTTTGGTTATATGTTCTTCTGTATCACCTAATCTACTTTTGATTCCCTCTAGTGTATTTTCCATTTCAGTTACTGTGTTCTTCAGCTCTGAATGGTTCTTTATATTTTCTAGTTCTTTGTTAAAATTCTCACTGTGTTCATCTATTCTTTTACCCAATTTAGCATTCTTATTACTATTCCTTTGAACTCTTAATCAGGTAAATTATTTATGTTTGTTTCATTAGGGGTTTTTTTCAGGGTTTTTTAAAATTATGATATGTCTTCATATGGGTCTCTTTGTGTTCATCTTATTTGAGACTATCTATGCTTCCTGTACCTGGAAATCTGTTTCCTTCTTCAGAATCAGAAGGCTTTATCCATAATTTCATTAAATATATATTTCTACCCCTATCTCTTTCTCTCCTCCTTCTGAAACCCTTAAAATGCACATGTTAGTACATTTGATGTTGTCCTAGAAGTCCCTTTAAACTACCCTCGTTTTTTTCAAATTTGTTGTGTTTTTTTTTCTGTTCTGATTGAGTGATTTCCACTATTCTATCTTCCAGATCATTTATGCAATCTTCTTTATCACCTAGTCTGCTGTTAATTCCTCCTAGTGTATTTTTCCTTTCACTCATTGAAAAACAGCTCTGACTTAAAAAATATATTTTCTAGTTCCTTGTTAAAATTCTCACTGTGTTCATCTATTCTTTTCCCCTGTTCAGTTAGCATTCTTATTGCTATTGCTTTGAACTCTTTATCTGCTAAATTATTTATCTCTGTTTCATTAGGGGGTTTTCTCATGGTTTTTTTTTTATATTGTTTCATTGAAACAAATTCCTCTGTCTTCTCATTTTGGTTAACTTTCTCTAAGTTAGATGAAACAGTTACGTATCCCAGTCTTAAAGTGGTGTCCTTGTGTGGGAGAGTCCCTGTGCAGTCTCTGTGTGCCCAGTGGCTGGATGTGAAGTGAGCATGGGATGCATCTTCCCCTGGGGTGTACTGGCAGGTACCACCTTGGTGAGAGATAGGGCTGGAGTTAGAGGGGCTACAGTCAGAGCCAGGTGTGAGGCATGGCTTCGCCTATGTTCAATGACAGTCACAGCTCTCTCAGGGGTGGGGTCAGGACCCAAGGTTCTGGAACGGAAGTCCTGAGTTTCAGGTCTGAGCTGGTTCCATTCCTTCTTTGTGTGCACACTCTCCTTGGCAACAGCATTTCTACCCTAGTGAAGAGCAGCGCCAGAGAAAGAGGGGCAGGCACCCAGTGCAGGCAGGCATGTGTGCTTGGGTGGTCACAGGGAACCAGCCAGAGACCCAAGCAGTTTTCAGTCTCCTTCCTTGTCATTGTTCCCAGGAGCAAGCAAGCATTGTGCACTCCACAAGTAGAGTTTCAGTTTTTTACAGCCCTCTAGTAAGGCCCATTGGTTTTCAAACCATCTAATGGGATTCGTCTTCCCAGTGTTAGATCCCAGGGCTTGGGTGCCCAATATGTGGCCTGAACCCCTCACTCCCCAGGGAGGATCTCCAAGCCCATGTTTTCCACCTCCTCTTCTTTGTCCCTGCTAGGGGAGTGAGTCTCGACCTGATCACTTCTCCTCTCTTCCTACCAGACTCCGTGTGAAATTTTCTTTACAGCCTTCGTTGTAGAAGAGCCTTTCTGCCAGTCTCCAGGTTGCTTTTGGTGAGAGTTACTCCACATGTAGATGTATTTTTGAGGTGTTTGTGGGAAGGTGAGCTCAGTGTCCTACTCCACCATCTTGATCTTGATGTGCCACAGTTTTTTATACGTTGCATTTTCATTTTCATTTGGTTAATTTTTTTTTACATTTCCCTTGAGACTTCCTCTTTGACCATGGATTATTAAGAAATGTGTTGTTTAGTTTCCAAGTGTACAGAGATTTTTGTGTTCTTTCTATTACTGATTTCTAATTTAACTGTTATGGCCAGACAACATTTTCTGTATGATTTTGGTTCCTTTAAATGTATTGAAGTTTATTTTATGGCCAGGATATGATCTATCTTGATACACGTTTTGTGGATTCTTGAAAATAATTGCAGCTATTGGGTGGAGTGTTCTATAAATTTCTATTAAATTCTCTTGGTTGATGGTTTTGTTGAGCTCTTCCCTCTCCTTGTTGATTTCTATCTATTTTTCAACTAGGTGTTGAACTCTTCAACTATATTGCAGATCTATTTCTCCTTTTAGTTCTATCAGTTTTAGCTTCATGTATTGTGCAGCTGTCTTTATTCATGCATATGCATTTAGGATTGCTATGTCTTCTTGGGGGACTAGCTCTTTAATCATTATATGATGTCCCTTTCTGTCTCTGTTCATTTTCTCTACTCTGAAGTCTAATTTATCTGACTATAAGATAGCCCTTTTAAAATTTCTTTTTACTAATATTTGCATGATGTATTGTTTCTCATTTGTCCATTTTCAACCTACCAATATAGTTACATTTGGAGAGAATTTCTTGTAGAAAGCATGTATCTGGGCCAGGTTTTAATCCACTTTGCCAATCTCTATCTTTTCATTGCTGTTAGACCATTTACACTTAATGTAAATATTGATATGGTAGGGCTAAGTCTTCCATTTTATTTTTATTTTAAGTTTGTTCTCTCTCTCACTTCTCTTCTTTTTCTTCCTTTTCTGTGGGTTACTTGAGCATTTTAGGTTAATTTTTAATACATAAACTTTATTTTTAGAGGATTTTTAGGTGTATGTAAAAATTAAATAGAGAGTAAGGAGAGTTCACATATATTCCTTCTCCTCATCCCCCACTGACAGTTTCTCCTATGATTAACATCTTGCATTGATGTGGTGCATTTGTTACATTGATGAACCAATATTAATACATTAACTAAACTCCATTTTTTACATTAGGGTCACTCTTTAATTTTTTTAATTTTATTTATTGATTTATTTATTTTAACATCTTTATTGGAGTCTAATTGCTTTACAATGGTGTGTTCGTTTCTGCTGTATAACAAAGTGAATCAACTATACATGTACATATATCCCCATATCTCCTCCCTCTTGCATCTCCCTCCCACCCTCCCTGTGCCACCTCTCTAGGTGGTGGACACAAAGCATCCAGCTGATCTCCCTGTGCTATGCAGCTGCTTCCCACTAGCTATCTATTTCACATTTGGTAGTGTATATATGTCCATGCCACTCTCTCACTTCGTCCCAGCTTACCCTTCCCCCTCCCCATGTCCTCAAGTCCATTTTCTATGTCTGCGTCTTTATTCTTGCCCTGCCCCTAGGTTCTTCAGAACCTTTTTTTTTTCTTTTTTAGATCCATATATATGGGGTCACTCCTTGTGTTGTATAGTTTCGGAGGAGTTTTGACACTTGACTATCAGGTACCCACAATTATAGTATCATACAGAAGAGTTTCAATGCCTTAAAAATCCCCTTTGCTCCACTTCCCTCCTCCCAACCACTGCAACCCCTCATCTTTTTCCAGAATGTCATATAGTTGGAGTCATACAGTACGTAGCCTTTGAAGACTGGCTCCTTTCACTTAGCAATATGCATTTAAGTTTCCTCCATGTCATTTTGTGACTTGATAGCTCATTTCTTTTTATCTTTAAGTAATAGCCCATTGTATGAATGGACCACAGTTGGTTTATCCATTCACCAACTGAAGAAAATCTTGGCTTTCAAGTTGGGCAATTATGAATAAGGCTACTTATACATGTTTATCTGCAGGTTTTATGTGAATGTAATTTTCAAATCACTTGGGTAAATATCACTGAGTGTAATTACTGGGTCATAAGGTAAGAGTATATTTAGTTTTGTAAGAAACTGCCAAACCGTCTTCCAAAGTGGCTGCACTATTTTGCATTCCAACCAGGAATGAATGAGAGTTCCTGTTTTTCCACATTCTTGCCAGCATTTGGTGCTGCCAGTGTCTTGGATTTTAGCCATTCTGATAGGTGTGTATGGATATCTCTCTGTTGCTTTGATTTGCAATTTCCTAAGGATATGTGACGTTAAGCCTCCTTTTACAGTCTGTCTGCCATTGGTATATCTTCTTGGTGAGGTGTCTTCAATATTTTGTTCCTTTTTCATTGGCTCTACACTTCGGTCTATGATCCATTTGTAGCTCTTTTGGTGGAAAGTGTAAGGTCAGTGTCTAGATTATTATTTTTTGTATGTGGATGTCCAGTTGTTCCAACACCATTTGTTAAAAGACTATTCTTTCTCTACTGTGTTGACTTTTGCTCCTTTGTCAAAGATCCGTTGACTATATTTGGGTGGGTTTATTTCTAGACTGTTCTGTTCCATTGATCTATCTGTCCTTTCAATAATACCACACTATCTTGATTACTATAGCTTTGAAGCAATTAATACTATAGATAATACCATAGCTATATAGTCTTGAAAAGTAGCTATAGTCAGACGAAAAGCAGTTATATAGTCTTAAAGTTGGATGGTGTCAGATCTCTGAATTTATGCCTCTTCTTTAATATTGTGTTGGCTAATCTGGATCTTTTGTCTTTCCAAATAAACTTTAGACTCAGATTATATGACTTTCGATATAAACTTTATTTTTAATAGATCATCATTGGAGTATAATTGCTTCACAATACTGTGTTAGTTTCTGTTGTACACCAAAATGAATCGGCCATATGCATACATATGTCCCCATATCCCCTCCCTCTTGAGCCTGCCTCCCATCTTCCCCATTCCACCCCTCTAGGTCATCGCAAAGTACCGAGCTGATCTCCTGTGCTATGCTGCTGCTTCCCACTAGCTAACTATTTTACATTCGGTAGTGTATATATGTCGATGCTACTCTCACTTTGCCCCAGCTTCCCCCTCCCACCCCGTGTCCTCAAGTCCATTCTCTACACCTACATCTTTATTTCTGCCCTGCAACTAGATTCATCAGTACCTTTTTTTTTAGATTCCATATATATGTGTTAGAATATGGTATTTGTTTTTCTCTTTCTGACTTACTTCACTCTGTATGACAGACTCTACGTCCATCCACCTCACTACAAATAACTCAATTTCGTTTCTTTTTTTGGCTGAGTAATATTCCATTGTATACATGTGCCACATCTTCTTTATCCATTCATCTGTCGATGGACATTTAGGTTGCTTCCATGTCCTGGCTATTGTAAATAGAGCTGCAATGAACATTGTGGTACATGTCTCTTTTTGAATTATGGTTTTCTCAGTGTATATGCCCAGTAGTGGGATTGCTGGGTAATATGGTAGTTCTATTTTTAGTTTTTTAAGGAACCTCCATACTGTTTTCCATAGTGGTTGTATCAATTTACATTCCCACCAACAGTGCAGGAGGGTTCCCTTTTCACCACACCCTTTCCAGCATTTATTGTTTCTAGATTTTTTAATAATAACTATTCTGACCAGCATGAAGTGATACCTCATTGTAGTTTTAATTTGCATTTCTCTAATAATTAGTGATGTTGAGCATCTTTTCATGTGCCTCTTGGCCATCTGTATGTCCTCCTTGGTGAAATGTCTATTTAGGCCTTCCACCCATTTTTTAATTGGATTGTTTGTTTTTTTGATATTGAGCTCCATGAGCTGTTTGTATATTTTGGAGATTAATCCTTTGTCTGTTGTTTCATTTGCAAATCTTTTCTCCCATTCTGAGGGTTGTCTTTTTGTCTTGTCTATGGTTTCCTTTGTTATGCAAAAGCTTTTAAGTTTAATTAAGTCCCATTTGTTTATTTTTATTTCCATTACTCTAGTAGGTGGGTCAAAAAGGATCTTGCTGTGGTTTATGTCTTATGTCAAAGAGTGTTTTTCCTGTGTTTTCCTCTAAGAGTTTTATAGTGTCTGGTCTTACATTTAGGTCTTTAATCCATTTTGAGTTTATTTTTGTGTATGGTGTTAGGGAATGTTCTAATTTCATTCTTTTACATGTAGCTGTCCAGTTTTCCCGGCACCATTTATTGAAGAGGCTGTCCTTTCTCCATTGTATGTTCTTGCCTCCCTTGTCGTTCAACATAAAGTTTAGAATCAGCCACGGCTTAGAATCTGTCCACAAAGTAACTTATGGGGATTTTTATTGGAATTGCATTGAATCTATTTATCAAGTTGGGAAGAACTAATTGTAACAATAATAGGTCTTCCTATCCATAAACATGGACTATCTCTCCATTTATTTATGACTTCTTTTATCAGAGTTGTGCAATTTCCCTGATATAAATCTTATTTATATTTTGTTAGATGTATACCTAAATATCTCATTTAGATAATTAATTAGGTGCTTATGTAAGTGGCATCTGTGTTTTTAATACAAATTCCAATTGCTTATTGCTGGTATATAGGAAAGCAATTGACTTTTATATATTTACTTTGTATCCTGAAACCTTGCTATAATTGCTTATTATTTCTAGGGGATTATTATTATTATTATTATTACTAATTCTTTGAGATTTTCTACGTAGATGATCGTGTCATCTGTGGGCAAAGACAGTTTTATGTCTTCCTTCCCAATCTGTATACCCAATCTTTTATTTTCTTTTCTTGTCTTATTACATTAGCTGGAACTTCTAGTACATTGTTGAATTGGAGTGATGAGAGGAAACATCCTTGGCTTTTTCCAGTTCCTTTGAGGGAAAGCATCTGTTTCTGACTACTAAGTATGACATTAGCTGTAGATTTTTTTTGGTAGATGTTCTTTATCTACAAAAGGAAGATAAAGAGGAAGTTTATCCTCTAATTCTAGTTTGCTGAGAGTAACTTTTTTCATGAACTGTGTTGGGTTTTATCAAATGCTTTTTCTGAATCTATTGATGTGACCATATTATCTTTCTTCTTTAACCTGTTGATGTAACTGATTGCATTACTGGATTACATTTAGAACGTTGAACCAGCTGTGCATACCTTGGTCACATTTGGTCATAGTATGTAATTCTTTTTACAGATTTGAGTTGTTAATATTTTGTTGAGGATTTTGCATTTATGTTGTGAGAGATATCTGTAATTTTCTTGTAATGTCTTTTTTGTCTGGTTTTAGTATTAGATTAATCCTAGTATAATGAGTTAGGAAGTGTTCCCTCTGCTTTTATTTTCCTGGAGAAATTGTAGAGAATTGTTATCATTTGTTCCCTAAACATTTTGTAGAATTCACCAGTGAACCCATGTGGGCCTGGTGCTTTCTGTTTTGGAAGACTATTAATTATTGACTTAATTCCTATAATAAATGTAGATCTATTCAGATTATTTCTTCTTGTGTGAGTTTTGCTGTATGCCCATTAACCTTGTGTATTTCAAGCAATTAGTCCATTTTCTCTAAGTTATGAAATTTTTGGGAACACAGTTGTTCATACTGTTCCTTTATTATTCTTTTAATGTCCATGAGATCAGTAGCGAGAGCCTGTCTTTCATCTCTGATAATAGTAATTTGTGTCTTCTTTTATTCTTGGTTAGCCTGGCTAGAGGTTTCTCAATTTTATTATCTTTCCAAAGAACCAGGTTTTGATTTCTTTGATTTTTTGTGTTGTTTTCCTATTTCAGTTTCTTTAACTTCTACTCTCGTTTTTATTATTTCTTGTTTTCTACATACTTTGAAATTCATTTGCTCATTATCTAGTTTCATAACTAGATTATTGATTTTATATATGTCTTCTTTTCTAATATATACATTTGATGCTATAAATTTCCCTCTAAGCACTGCTTTTGCTGCACCCCACAAATTCTAAGTTGTATTTTCATTTTGTCCAAAATACTTTATTTCTTGAGACTTTTTTTGACTCATGTATTATTTTGAAGTGTGATGTTTAATCTCCAAATATTTTGACCTTTTTCAGCTAACTTTTTGTTATCGACTTGTTATTGTGGTCTGAGAGCATACTTTGTATGATTTCCATTTTTAAATTGTTAAGATGTGTTTTATGGCCCATACTTAATATCTACCTTGATGAATGTTCCATGTAGGCTTGAGAAGAATTTGATTTCTGTTGTTGTGGGGTGATGCAATCCATACCTATGAGCAGATTGATGATTGATGGTACTCTTCAGTTCACTTGGATCCACACTACCTATTGGATCTTCAATTACTAATAGAGGGGTTTTTAAGTCTCCAGCTAGAATAATGAATTTGCCTTTCTCCTGTTCTTCTTTCTTCTTTTTTTTTTGCCTCATATATTTTGACCTGTTTTTAGGTGCATGCACATTAATGATTATCATGTCTTCTTGAAGAATTTACCTCTTGATCATTATTTAACATCCTCTATATTCCTGATAAATTTTCCTAGCTCTGTGGTCAACTTTGCCTGAAATTAAGATAGATACTTTAGTTTTCTTTTGATTAGTGTTAACATGGTATACCTTTCCCCATGATTTTACTCGTGTTTCTTTTTTATTATGATAAAATATACATAACATAAAACTTACACAGTTCTAACAATTTTAAGTGTACAATTCAGTGGCATTACATGCACTCACATTATGGTGCAACTGGTACGACCATCACCATCATCCATCTACAAAACGTTTTTCATCTTCCCATGCTGAAACTCTGTACCCATTAAATAATAACTCCCCATTTCCCCCTCACCCAAGCCCCTGAAAACCACCATTCTATTTTTATCTCTATGAAATTTTCTACTCTGTGTTTCATATAAGTGGAACCAAACAGTATTTGTCCTCTTCTGGCTGGCTTATTTAACATAGCATAATGTCTTTAAGGTTCATCCATGTTATAACATGTAGCAGAATTTCCTTTCTTTTTAAGGCTGAATATACCAGGTTTTGTTTATCCATTGATGGACACTTGAGTTCCTTCTCTTTTATGACTATTGTGAATAATGCTGCTATGATACAGATATACAAGTATCTGTTTGAGTCCCTGCTTTCAATTCTTTCAGATATATACCCAGAAGTGGAATTGCTGGATCATATGGTTATGGTAATTCTACGTTTAACTTTCAGAGTAACAGTCATACTATTTTCCATAGCAGCTGCAGCACTTTATATTCCTACCAGCAATGCAGAAATGTTCCAATTTCTCCACAACCTTGCCAACACTCATTATGTTCCCTTTTTTAATAATAGCCCTCCTGCTGGATATGAAGTAGTATATCATTGTGGTTTTTATTTGCCTTTCCCTAATGGCTACTGGTGTTGCACCTTTTTTAAGGTGCTAATTGGCCACCTGTATGACTTTTAGGAGAAATGTCTATTCAAGTTATTTTGCCCATTTTTCAGTGGGTTTGCTTACTTTGTTGTTGAATTCTATGAGTTCTTTATGTATTCTGGAAATTAATACTTTGTGAGCTGTATGATTTGCAAATGTTTTCTCCCATTCCATGGGTTGCTTTTGCCCTCTGTTGATAAGAGACCATGATGCAAAAAGTTTTTAATTTTGACAAAAGTCCAGTTTATCTATTTTTGTTATATTTCCCCTATGCTTTTTTTTCTAAAATGTTTATAGTTTTTTTAGCTCCTACATCTTTTTTTTAGCGCCTACATCTTTGATCTCCATTGAGTTAATCTTTGTATATGATGTAAGGGAAGGTTCCAACTTCATTCTTTTACACGTGGATATTCAGCTTCCCAATATCATTTGTTGAATAGACTGTCCTTTATTGCCACCCTTGTCAAAAATAATTTGGTCATATAAATGAGAGTTTATTTCTGGGCTGTCTGTTCTATCCCATTGGTCTATATGTCTGCTTTATGCCAGTAACAAACTGTTTTGATTACTGTAGATTTGTAATAAGTTTTGAAATCAGGAAATGTGAGACTTCCTACTTTGTTCTTCTTTTCCAAGATTGTTTTGGCTACTTGGAGCTCCTTGAGACTCCATTTGAATTTTAAGATGGGTTTCTCTATTTCTGCAAAAAATATGTCATTGGGATTTTGATAGGGATTGTGTTGAATCTGTGGATCATTTTAGGTAGCATTGTCATCTTAGCAGTATTGAGTATTCCAATCTGTGAACATGAAATGCCTTTCCCTTTATTGGTGTCTTCTTTAATTTCTTTCAGCAATGTTATGTAGTTTTCAATGAACAGGTCTCTCACCCCCTTTGTTAAGTTTATTCCTAAGTATTTTATACTTTTTCTTGCTACTGTAAATAGAAATTTCTTAATTTCCTTCTGGATTTTTCATTGTTAGTGTATAGAAATGTAAATGAATTTTATATGTTGATTTTTGTATCCCACAAAATTGGTTTTTGGTGGGTATTTTTTGCTGAACTGCTAATTCATTTATTAGCTTTGACAGGTTTTTTGTGTGTGTTATGTGGAATCTTTTCGTGTATATTTGGAATATAAGGTCATGTCATCTGCAAACAAACATAATTTTATTCCTCCCTTTTCAATTTGGATGCCTTTTATTTATTCTTCTTGCCTATTTGCTCTTGTGAGGACTTCCATGACTATGTTAAATAGAAATGGAGAAAGTGGGAATCCTTATTTTGCTCCTATTTAGGGGAAAAGCTTTCAGTCTTTGACCACTAAGTATGATGTTAGCTATGGATTTTTCATATATGGGCTTTATCATATTGAGGAAGTTGCCTTCTATTCCTGGTTTATTGGGAGGGTGTTTTATTAAGAAAGGGTATTGACTTTTGTCAAATATTTTTTCTTCATCAGATGAGATGATCGCATTTGGGTTTTTTGCTGTTGTTGATTTGTTTGTTTTTCCCTTCATTCTAGTAATTGATTTTACTAAATCAATTTTCACATGTTGAAGCATTATTACATTCTGGGGAAAAATCATTTGGTCATCATACTTACTTTTCAATATGCTGCTGAATTCAATTGGCTAGTGTTTTATTGAAGGTTTTTGCATCAACATTCATAAGGGATATTGGTCTGTAGTGTTCTTGTCTGGTGTTAGTGTCAAGGTGATACAGGCTTCAAAGAATAAGTTGGGAATTATTCCCTCCCCTTCAATATTTTGGAAAGTATGAAAATGATTGGTATTAATTCTTCTTGAAATGTTTGGTAGTATTTACCAGTTAAGCCATTTAGTCCTGGGCTTTTCTTTGTCTTTGAGATTTTTGACTACTGATTCACTTTCTTTACTATTTATAAATTTATTCAGAATTTTTTTTATTCTTGATTCAAATTTGGTGGATTGTGTGTTTCTAGGAATTCATCTATTTCGTTTAGGTTAAACAATATGTTGGTATACAAATGTTTATAGTATTCTTTTTATTTCTGTTAACATCTTTAGTATTGTTGTTGCTTTTATTTCTAATGTTAGTAATATGTCAGTTCCCTCTGCCAGTTTTGGGTTTAATTTGCTTTTCTTTTCCTTAAGGTGCAAATGTAGGTTATTGATTTGAGATGTTTCCTTCCTTTTTAATGTATGCATTTGCAACTAAATTCTCTTCTTACCACTGCTTTTACTGTATCCCACAGGTTTTGGTATTTTGTGTTTTCATTTTCAATAATCTCAGTGTATTTTCTAATTTCACTTTTAATTTCCCCTTTGATCCACTGGTTTTTAAGAATGTGTTGTTTAATTTCCTCATATTTGTGAATCCAGTTTTTCTTCTGATACTGTTTTCTAACCATTGTGATAGAAATATATTTTTTATAATTGCAACCTTTTAAAATTTATTGAGATGTGTTGTGACCTAACATATGGTCTATCTTGGAGAATGTTCAATGTGCACTTTTGAAAAATATGTATACTGCTCTTCTTTGGTGTACTGTATATTTGGTTTTTTTTTTTCTTTTTACAAATTTATTGGAGTATAATTGCTTCACAATGGTGTATTAGTTTCTACTTTATAACAAAGTGAATCAGTTATACATATACATCTGTTCCCATGTCCCTTCCCTCTTGCATCTCCCTCCCTCCCACCCTCCCTATCCCACCCCTCCAGGCGGTCACAAAGCACCGAGCTGATCTCCCTGTGCTATGCGGCAGCTTCCCACTAGCTATCTACCTTACGTTTGGTAGTGTATATATGTCCATGCCTCTCTTTCGCTTTGTCACAGCTTACCCTTCCCCCTCCCCATATCCTCAAGCCCATTCTCAAGTAAGTCTGTGTCTTTATTCCTGTTTTACCCCTAGGTTATTCGTGACATTTTTTTTCTTAAATTCCATATATATGTGTTAGCATACGGTATTTGTCTTTCTCTTTCTGACTTACTTCACTCTGTATGACAGACTCTAGGTCTATCCATCTCATTACAAATAGCTCAATTTTGTTTCTTTTTATGGCTGAGTAATATTCCATTGTATATATGTGCCACATCTTCTTTATCCATTCATCCGATGATGGACACTTAGGTTGTTTCCATCTCTGGGCTATTGTAAATAGAACTGCATTGAACATTTTGGTATATGACTCTTTTTGAATTATGGTTTTCTCAGGGTATATGCCCAGTAGTGGGATTGCTGGGTCATATGGTAGTTTTATTTTTAGTTTTTTAAGGAACCTCCATACTGTTCTCCAAAGTGGCTGTACCAATTCACATTCCCACCAGCAGTGCAAGAGTGTTCCCTTTTCTCCACACCCTCTCCAGCATTTATTGTTTCTAGATTTTTTTTTTTTTTTTTTTTTTTTGCGGTAAACGGGCCTCTCACTGTTGTGGCCTCTCCCATTGTGGAGCACAGGCTCTGGACGCGCAGGCTCAGCGGCCATGGCTCATGGGCCCAGCCGCTCTGCGGCATGTGGGATCTTCCCAGACCGGGGCACGAACCCGTTTCCCCTGCATCGGCAGGCGGACTCTCAACCACTGCGCCACCAGGGAAGCCCTGTTTCTAGATTTTTTGATGATGGCCATTCTGACCAGTGTGAGATGATATCTCATTGTAGTTTTGATTTGCATTTCTCTAATGATTAATGATGTTGAGCATTCTTTCATGTGTTTGTTGGCAGTCTGTATATCTTCTTTGGAGAAATGTCTATTTAGGTCTTCTGCCCATTTTTGGATTGGGCTGTTTGTTTTTTTGCTATTGAGCTGCATGAGATGCTTGTAAATTTTGGAGATTAATCCTTTGTCAGTTGCTTCATTTGCAAATATTTTCTCCCATTCTGAGGGTTGTCTTTTGGTCTTGTTTATGGTTTCCTTTGCTGTGAAAAAGCTTTGAAGTTTCATTAGGTCCCATTTGTTTATTTTTGTTTTTATTTCCATTTCTCTAGGAGGTGCGTCAAAGAGGATCTTGCTGTGCTTTATGTCATAGAGTGTTCTGCCTATGTTTTCCTCTAAGAGTTTGATAGTTTCTGGCCTTACATTTAGGTCTTTAATCCATTCTGAGCTTATATTTGTGTATAGTGTTAGGCAGTGATCTAATCTCATACTTTTACATGTACCTGTCCAGTTTTGCTAGCACCACTTATTGAAGAGTCTGTCCTTTCTCCACTGTACATTCCTGCCTCCTTTATCAAAGATAAGGTGACCATATGTGCATGTGTTTATCTCTGGGCTTTCTATCCTGTTCCATTTATCTCTCTTTCTGTTTTTGTGCCAGTACCATACTGTCTTGATGACTGTAGCTTTGTAGTATAGGCTGAAGTCAGGGAGCCTGATTCCTCCAGCTCCGTTTTTCGTTCTCAAGATTGCTTTGGCTATTCAGGGTCTTTTTTGTTTCCATACAAATTGTGAAAATTTTTGTTCTAGTTCTGTGAAAAATGCCAGTGGTATTTTGATAGGGATTGCATTGAATCTGTAGATTGCTGTGGGTAGTAGAGTCATTTTCACACTATTGATTCTTCCAATCCAAGAACATGGTATATTTCTCCATCTCTTTGTATCATCTTTAATTTCTTTCATCAGTGTCTTATAATTTTCTGCATACAGGTCTTTTGTCTCCTTAGGTAGGTTTATTCCTAGATATTTTATTCTTTTTGTTGCAATGGTAAATGGGAGTGTTTTCTTAATTTCACAGATTTTTCATCATTAGTGTATAGGAATGCCAGAGATTTCTGTGCATTAATTTTGTATCCTGCTACTTTACCAAATTCATTGATTAGCTCTAGTAGTTTTCTGGTAGCATCTTTAGGATTCTCTATGTATCTGCAAACAGTGACAGCTTTACTTTATTCTTTTCCAATTTGGATTCCTTTTATTTCCTTTTCTTCTCTGATTGCTGTGACTAAAACTTCCAAAACTATGTTGAATAATAGTCGTGAGAGTGGGCAGCCTTGTCTTGTTCCTGATCTTAGTGGAAATGGTTTCAGTTTTTCACCATTGAGGACGATGCTGGCTGTGGGTTTGTCATATATGGCCTTTATTATGTTGAGGAAAGTTCCCTCTGTGCCTACTTTCTGCAGGGTTTTTATCATAAATGGGTGTTGAATTTTGTCGAATTTTGTATCTATTGAGATGATCATATGGTTTTTATCCTTCAATTTGTTAATATGGTGTATCACATTGATTGATTTGCATATATTGAAGAATCCTTGCATTCCTGGAACAAACCCCACTTGATCATGGTGTATGATCCTTTTAATGTGCTGTTGGATTCTGTTTGCTAGTATTTTGTTGAGGATTTTTGCATCTATGTTCATCAGTGATAGTGGCCTGTAGTTCTCTTTCTTTGTGACATCCTTGTCTGGTGTGGGCATCAAGGTGATGGTGGCCTCATAAAATGAGTTTGGGAGTGTTCCTCCCTCTGCTATACTTTGGAAGAGTTTGAGAAGGATAGGTGTTAGCTCTTCTCTAAATGTTTGATAGAATTCGCCTGTGAAGCCATCTGGTCCTGGGCTTTTGTTTCTTGGAAGATTTTTAATCACAGTTTCAATTTCAGTGCTTGTGATTGGTCTGTTCATATTTTCTCTTTCTTCCTGATTCAGTCTTGGCAGGTTGTGCATTTCTAAGAATTTGTCCATTTCTTCCAGGTTGTCCATTTTATTGGCATAGAGTTGCTTGTAGTAATCTCTCATGATCTTTTGTATTTCTGCAGTGTCAGTTGTTACTTCTCCTTTTTCATTTCTAATTCTATTGATTTGAGTCTTCTCCCTTTTTTTCTTGATGAGTCTGGCTAATGGTTTGTCTATTTTGTTTATCTTCTCAAAGAACCAGCTTTTAGTTTTATTGATCTTTGCTATCGTTTCCTTCATTTCTTTTTCATTTATTTCTGATCTGATCTTTATGATTTCTTTCCTTCTGCTAACTTTGGGGGTTTTTTGTTCTTCTTTCTCTAATTGCTTTAGGTGCAGGGTCAGGTTGTTTACTCGAGATGTTTCCTGTTTCTTAAGGTGGGATTGTATTGCTATAAACTTCCCCCTTAGAACTGCTTTTGCTGCGTCCCATAGGTTTTGGGTCATCGTGTCTCCATTGTCATTTGTTTCTAGGTATTTTTTAATTTCCTCTTTGATTTCTTCAGTGATCACTTCGTTAGTGAGTAGTGTATTGTTTAGCCTCCATGTGTTTGTATTTTTTACAGATCTTTTCCTGTAATTGATGTCTAGTCTCATAGCATTGTGGTCGGAAAAGATACTTGATACAATTTCAGTTTTCTTAAATTTACCAAGGCTTGATTTGTGACCCAAGATATGATCTATCCTGGAGAATGTTCCACGAGCACTTGAGAAAAATGTGTATTCTGTTGTTTTTGGATGGAATGTCCTATAATTATCAATTAAGTCCATCTTGTTTAATGTATCATTTAAAGCTTGTGTTTCCTTATTTATTTTCATTTTGGATGATCTGTCCATTGGTGAAAGTGGGGTGTTAAAGTCCCCTACTATGAGTGTGTTACTGTCGATTTCCCTTTTATGGCTGTTAGTATTTGCCTTATGTATTGAGGTGCTCCTATGTTGGGTGCATAAATATTTACAATTGTTATATCTTCTTCTTGGATCGATCCCTTGATCATTATGTAGTGTCCTTCTTTGTCTCTTCTAATAATCTTTATTTTAAAGTCTATTTTGTCTGATATGAGAATTGCTACTCCAGCTTTCTTTTGATTTCCATTTGCATGGAATGTCTTTTTCCATCCCCTTACTTTCAGTCTGTATGTGTCTCTAGGTCTGAAGTGGGTCTCTTGTAGACAGCATATATATGGGTCCTGTTTTTGTATCCATTCAGCCAATCTGTGTCTTTTGGTGGGAGTATTTAGTCCATTTACATTTAAGGTAATTATCGATATGTATGTTCCTATTCCCATTTTCTTAATTCATTTGGGTTCGTTATTGTAGGTGTTTTCCTTCTGTTGTGTTTCTTGCCTAGAGAAGTTCCTTTAGCATTTGTTGTAAAGCTGGTTTGGTGGTGCTGAACTCTCTCAGCTTTTGCTTGTCTGTAAAGGTTTTAATTTCTCCAGAATATCTGAATCAGTTCCTTGCTGGGTAGAGTAATCTTGGTTGCAGGTTTTTCTCCTTCATCACTTCAAATATGTCCTGCCAGTCCCTTCTGGCTTGTAGAGTTTCTGCTGAAAGATCAGCTGTTAACCTTATGGGGATTCCCTTGTGTGTTATCTGTTGTTTTTCCCTGGCTGCTTTTAATATGTTTTCTTTGTATTTAATTTTTGACAGTTTGATTAATATGTGTCTTGGCATATTTCTCCTTGGATTTATTCTGTATGGGACTCTCTGTGCCTCCTGGACTTGATTAACTATTTCCTTTCCCATATTAGGGAAGTTTTCAACTATAATCTCTTCAAATATTTTCTCAGTCCCTTTCTTTTTCTCTTCTTCTTCTGGAACCCCTATAATTCGAATGTTGGTGCGTTTAATGTTGTCCCAGAGGTCTCTGAGACTGTCCTCAGTTCTTTTCATTCTTTTTTCCTTATTCTGCTCTGCAGCAGTTATTTCCACTATATTATCTTCCACGTCACTTATCCGTTCTTCTGCCTCAGTTTTTCTGCTATTGATCCCATCTAGAGTATTTTTCATTTCATTTATTGTGTTGCTCATCATTACTTGATTCATCTTTAGTTCTTCTAGGTCCTTGTTAACTGTTTCCTGCATTTTGTCTATTCTATTTACAAGATTTTGGATCATCTTTGCTATCATTATTCTGAATTCTTTTCAGGTAGAGTGCCTATTTCCTCTTCATTTGTTAGGTCTGGTGGGTTTTTATCTTGCTCCTTCACCTGCTGTGTGTTTTTCTGTCTTCTCATTTTGCTTATCTTACTGTGTTTGGTGTCTCCTTTTTGCAGGCTGCAGGTTTGTAGTTCCCGTTGTTTTTTGTGTCTGTCCCCAGTGGCTAAGGTTGTTTCAGTGTGTTGTGTAGGCTTCCTGGTGGAGGGGACTAGTGCCTGTGTTCTGGTGGATGAGGCTGGATCTTGTCTTTCTGGTGGACAGGTCCACGTCTGGTGGTGTGTTTTGGGGTGTCTGTGGCCTTATGATTTTAGGCAGCCTCTCTGCTAATGGGTGGGGTTGTGTTCCTGTCTTGCTAGTTGTTTGGCATAGGGTGTCCAGCATGGTAGCTTGTTGGTCGTTGAGTGAAGCTGGGTGCTGGTGTTGAGATCGAGATCTCTGGGAGATTTTCGCTGTTTGTTATTATGTGGAGCTGGGAGGTCTCTTGTGGACCAGTGTCCTGAAGTTGGCTCTCCCACCTCAGAGGCACAGCACTGACTCCTGGCTGCGGCACCAAGAGCCTTTCATCCACACAGCTCAGAATAAAGGGGAGAAAAAGTAGAAAGAAAGAATTAGTAGAGTTAGAAAGAAAGAAAGGAAGAAAGAAGGAAAGAAAGAAAGGAGGGAGGGAGGAAGGAGGGAAGGTAGGAAAAAAGAAAGAGAGAAGCTAAAGTAAAATGAATAAAGTATGATAAAATATATTAAAGTTATTAAAATAAAAAATAATTATTAAAAAAAATTTAAAAAAACCAGACGGATAGAACCCTGGGACAAATGGTGGAAGCAAAGCTATACAGACAAAATCTCACACAGAAGCATACACATACTCACAAAAAGAGGAAAAGGGGAAAAAATCATAAATCTTGCTCTCAAGGTCCACGTCCTCAATTTGGGATGATTCATTGTCTAAAGGAAGAAAGGAAGGAAGGAAGGAAAGAAAGAAAAAAGAAAGAAAGAAAGAAGATAAAGTAACATAAAATAAAGATAAAACAAAATAAAGTTATTAAAATAAAAAAATAATTATTAAGAATAAAAACAAACAAAAAAAAAACGGAAGGATAGAACCCTAGGACAAATGGTGGAAGCAAAGCTGTACAGACAAAATCTCACACAGAAGCATACACATACACACTCACAAAAAGGAAAAGGGGAAAAAATCATGAATCTTGTTCTCAAAGTCCACCTCCTCAATTTGGGATCATTCGTTGTCTATTCATGTATTCCACAGATGCAGGGTACATCAAGTTGATTGTGGAGCTTTAATTCGCTCCTTCTGAGGCTGCTGGGAGAGACTTCCCTTTCTCTTCTTTGTTCTCACAGCTCCCGGGTCTCAGCCTTGGATTTGGCCCCGCCTCTGCGTGTAGGTCGCCAGAGGGCATCTGTTCTTTGCTCAGACAGCACAGGGTTAAAGGAGCAGCCGCTTCGGGGGCTCTGGCTCACTCAGGCCTGGGGGGGGGGAGGGAGGGGCACGGAGGCGGGGCGAGCCTGCGGCGGCAGAGGCCCTCGTGACGTTGCACCAGCCCGAGGCGTGCCGTTCGCTCTCCCGGGGAAGCCGTCTCTGGATCCCGGGACCCCGGCAGTGACGGGCTGCACAGGCTCCCCGGAAAGGGGGCGTGGACAGTGACCTGTGCTCGCACACAGGTCTCTTGGCAGCGGCAGCAGCAGCCTCAGCGTCCCACGCCCGTCTCTGGGGTCCGCGCTGTTAGCCGCGGCTCGCACCCGTCTCTGGAGCTCCTTCAAGCAGCGCTCTTAATGCCCTCTCCTCGCGCGCCAGGAAAGAAAGAGGGAAGAAAAAGTCTCCTGCCTCTTCGGCAGCTCCAGACTTTTCCCCGGACTCCCTCCCGGCCAGCCGTGGCGCACTAACCCCTTCAGGCTGTGTTCGCGCCGCCAACCCCAGTCCTCTCCCTGCGCTCTGACCGAAGCTTGAAACCCGAGCCTCAGCTCCCAGCCCCGCCCGCCCCGACGGGTGAGCAGACAAGCCTCTCGGGCTGGTGAGTGCCAGTCAGCACCTATCCTCTGTGCGGGAATCTCTCCGCTTTGCCCTCCGCACCCCTGTGGCTGCGCTCTCCTTCGCGGCTCCGAAGCTTCCCCCTCCGCCACCCACAGTCTCCTCCCGCGAAGGGGCTCCTAGTGTGTGGAAATATTTCCTCCTTCACGGCTCCCTCCCACTGGTGCAGGTCCCGGCCCTATCCTTTTGTCTCTGTTTTTTCTTTTTTCTTTTGCCCTATCCAGGTATGTGGGGAGTTTCTTGCCTTTTGGGAGGTCTGAGGTCTTCTGTCAGCGTTCAGTAGGTGTTCTGTAGGAGTTGTTCCACGTGTAGATGAATTTCTGGTGTATCTGTGGGGAGGAAGGTGATCTCTGCGTCTTACTCTTCTGCCATCTTCCCCTGAGCTCTGTTCTGTATATTTGTTAGGTCTAATTAGTTTATGGTTTTGTTCAAGTCCTCTATTTCTTTACTGATCCTCTGTTTGATTGTTTTACCATATTTAAAGTGGTATATTGAAGTCATATATATGTATTATTATTATAGGAATTTCTATTTCTCCCTTCAAATCTGTAATGTTTGCTTCATATATTTGGGGGCTCTGATGTTTGGTGAATATATGTTAAAATTGTTATATCTTCTTCGTGAATTGATCCTTTTATCAATCTATATTGTCTTTTTCTCTGTAAAAGTTTTTGATTTAAGATCTAATTTGTTTGATTTAGTATAGCCACCTTAGACCTCTTTTGGTTAGTATTTTCATGGAATATATTTTTCAGTCCTTTCACCTTCAACCTATTTGTGTCTTTATATCTAAAGTGAGTCTCTTGTATACATCATACAATTGGATCACCAAAGTTTTTTAAAAAAACAATTCTGCCATTTTATGCCTTTTGATTGGAAAGTTTAAGCCATTTATATTTAAAGTAATCACTGATAAGAAAGGATTTACTCTGCCATTTTGCTATTTATTTTTTGTATGTCATATAACCTTTTTTATTCCTCATTTCCTCGATTCCTGTCTTTTTATTGAAGTTGCTTTTTATTGAAGTATAGTTGATTCACAATATTGTGTTAGTTTCAGGTATACGTCAAAGTGATTCAGTTACATATATATTTCTCAGATTATTTTCCGTTATAGGCTATTACAAGATATGAATATAGTTCCCTGTGCTACACAGTAAATTCTTGTTGCTTATCTCTTTTATGTATAGTAGTTTTTATCTGTTAATCCCATACTCCTAATTTATCCCTCCCTACTTCCTTTCCGCATTGGTAACCATAAGTTTGTTTTCTTTGTCTTTTTTTCATTATGTAATATCCTTTATTAAATTGTATAAATTGTCCTACAGCTTGGTATAAGAATAATGGCTATATTAATTATAAAACTCCTCCTTACACACAAAAGCACATTACATTTGAATTATCTTTTTCTACCCAGGGCAGTCTTGTCTTGATACAATAATTCATGTTCATCCTGCAACTTGAAACAAGTTGATAACATGCCACACTTTTTTTATCTTGTCAATTTAGAAAAAAAAGTCATATTCAATATTTACAGATTTAACATAGTTCACAGAATATACAAATGTTATGTGTGATAAAATCCCACAAATTAGATCCAATTTTATAGACTTTTTTCCTGAGTTACCTTAAATTTAAAGTATCTCTACCACATATATTTTAAGTTATTTTTAAATAACAATTTTATTTTTGCATGTGTATTGTTTCTTGGTAACAAGATGTTAAGTTGTCCTGCTATTGTGATATGACAAGCTACTGAAATTCTCTTCTCTACATTCCATATACACACTCTAAATAGAGATAACTATGATGGTGCTGGAAAGAATAATGACACCTTTAGAATAGTGGGTTGCATTTATTCTTCACTGATTATGGATACTTTCCTTACTAGCCATATACATTAAAAGAAAATTGTGAACCAGTAAAATAAACTAGACGAACAGAAATACTGCATGATATCACTTATATGTGGGATCTTACCAAAAAAAAGTCTAACTCATAGAAACACAGAATAGAATGGTGGTTGCCAGCGTTGGAATGTGGAGGAAATAGGAAGGTCTGCTGGACCCAAAGGGAAGTTCATGAGTGATTTGTGAACCACACTCGTGGTTCTGTTGACCATTCACACTGCTTCCCCAGAGTCCAAACAGCACACACTGATTCACTGCTGATTACAATTTATTCTTTCTTTCTGCCCACCCCTCTGCATCTCTTGCCATGTGACCAGCCCACCCAACACTGTCTCAGGTTCGTGGCTGCTTCACAGAGGCACACAGTTCCACTGGTTCAAGTCATAGGGCATGGGGATATGATGCAGATTGTGACTAATTTTCTGTATGACTTTATTGGCTCTGTATGATTACATAGGGGAAAGCCAAGTTTGTTCAGAGCCTGGATGTGGACAAACGACAGATGGGAGACAAGACAGTGGCCCCGGTACTCAGGCAGGGTGGCCCCCATCCACACCTCTCCTGTATGATCCATCAGGGACCAGGACACAGGGGTCCTCTCAGGCCCCAGCAGGCAGAAGTTGGGGAAGGTCCGGGTACAGCACTTGATGAATCTCTGGCTACTCTCATTGCTGACACCAAAATGCCATAATTTATTCACCAAGGCAGCATAGGTAGGATCCAGGGATGAGAGTTTAAACATACCTTGGTCAATGGCTTTGGGTCTGCCATAGCCAATAGGTAAGTTCTTTGTCTCTGGCAGGGAAGGAAGCAGTTTCCTCACTGTCTCAGGCATCACATAGAGAATGCATTGTGTTTGCTTGACCTTTTAACAAATTTAGTGGTTACAAGATTCTGTATCACCTCATCCAGACTGTACTGTGAACTTTGAATCTGCAAGGTATTTCCAATTGATGACCTCTGATGTGCTAAGGGATTCTTGACAGTTGTTGAGATCCTTAGAATAGATTTGGTAGGTGTTGGTGTAATGATCAAAGTCATCTGCCATTTTCTACTCCTGAGGGTGGATAACCATAGTATTAAAATCAGGCCACTTGTCCACCCGGGTCTTTAGCTTGAAGGGGTTTCCCTGGTCCATATGGACAGTCCCATAAACCTTTAAGGACACAGGGAGGCTCTTCCTCAAGGATTTCTCTAACATCTGCAGCAGTTGTGGGCCTTGTAAGTGGAACATCTTGGCAGATCCCTTAATTTTGGTACCCAATTTTGGTTTCCCAACTCTCTGGTCACTGTGTTCAGGGTCTTCTCTTCAGCTCAACACTTCAGGAGCTCTGGTTCTTTGGGATGAGCAGGTAGAATCCTACTATATGAAACCTGTCATCTCCCAAATGTTGATTCCTTGCTCCAACTACCAAGCACTAAGGCAGCCAGTGCCACTTTGGGGAATTTTGAAGGGCAGATCCTCAGGACAAGTGGTCTTGGCAGCTTCTGTGTCCTTACCCCAAAATCCCCCAACCAGTGGTGGGTGTGGGGCAGCTGAGGCCCCTGTCTGGCTCGCCAAAATTTGTTACCAAGTCCAAGCTTGTAATGCTTACAGCACAATAGGCCAATTAATCGAAAGACGAGTTGTTGGGACGAGGAGTAGCAGCTCTTCAGAAAGCCAGCAGACCAAAAAGATGGTGGACTTGTGTCCCAAAGAACCATCTTCTGTAAGTTTGTTTTCTATGTCTGTGAGTCTGTTTCTGTTTTGTATATAGATTCGTTTATATTATTTATTAGAGTACACATATAAGTGATATAATATTTGTCTTTGTCTGACTTACTTCAGTTATTATGATATGTCTAGGTCCATCCATATTGTTGCAAATGGCAATATTTCATTCTTTCTTATGGCTGAGCAATATTCCATTGTATATATACACTACTTTTTCTTAAACCAATCATTTTGTTGATGGCACTTGGGTTGATTCCATGTCTTGGTTATTGTAAATAGTGCTGCTGTGAACATTTGGGTGCGTGTATATTTTTGGACTAGAGTTTTCATCTTTTCAGGATATATGCCCAGGAGTGGGATTTCTGGATTATATGGTAGTTCTACTTTTAATTTTTAAAGGAACCTCTATACTGTTTTCCATAGTGGCTGCACCAATTTACATTCCCATCAATAGTGTAGGACGGTTCTTTTTCTCCACACCCTCTCCAGCATTTATTATTTGTAGACTATTTGATGATAGGCATTCTGACCAGTGTGAAATGATACCTCATTTTGGTTTTTATTTACATTTCTCTAATAAATAGCAATATTGAGCATATTTTCATGTACCTCTTGGCCATCTATATGTCTTATTTGGAGAAATGTCTATTTAAGTCTTCTGCCATTTTTTGATTGGGTTGTTTGCTTTCTTGATATTGAGCTCCGTGAGCTGTTTGGATATTTTTGATATTAACCCCTTGTTTATTTTTGCTTTTATTTCTTTTGCCTTAGGAGACTGATCTAAGAAAATATTGCTGCAATTTATGTGTGAGACACAAGAGGGAAGGAATATGGGGATATATGTATATGTATAGCAGATTCACTTTGTTATACAGCAGCAACTAACACAACAATGTAAAGCAATTATACTCCAATGAAGATGTTTAAAAAAATTTATGTCTAAGAATGTTTTGCCTGTGTTTTCTTCTAGGAGTTTTATGGTGTCATGTTTCATATTTAGGTCTTTAAATCATTTTGAGTTTATTTTTGTACATAGTGTGAGGAAGTGTTCTAATTTCATTGATTTACATGTAGCTGTCCACCTTTCCCAACAGCACTTGCTGAAATGACTGTCTTCTTTGTTGTATATTCTTGCCTCCTTTGTCATAGATTCTTTGACCATAGGTGTGTGGGTTTACTTCTGGTTTACTTCTCTATTCTATTCCTTTGATCTGAATGTCTGTTTTTGTGCCAATACCATGCTGTTTTGACTACTGTAGCTTTGTAGTATTGTCTGAAGTCTTGGGAGGGTTATGCCTCCAATTTTGTTCTTATTCCTCACAATGGCTTTGGAAATTCTGGGTATTTTGTAGTTCCATATAAATTTTAGGATTATTCTAGTTCTGTGAAAAAAATGTCATGGGTATTTTGATAGGGATCACATTAAATCTGTAGATTGCTTTGGGTAGTATGGCCATCTTAACAATATTAATTCTTCCAATCCAAGAGCATGGGATATCTTTCCATTTCTTTGAATCATTTTCAATTTATTTTATCAATGTTTTATAGTTTTTAGCATATGGGTATTTCACCTCCTTGGTTAAGTTTATTCTGAGGTATTTTTTTGACATGATATTCAATGGAATTTTTTGTTTTAAATTTTCTCTTTCTGATATTTCATTGTTAGAGTAAAGTAATACAAGAGATTTCTGTATATTAATCTTGTATCCTCTTATCTGGCTGAATTCATCTATTAGTCCTGATTGTTTTTGTGTGGAGTCTTTAGGGTTCTCTATGTAGAGTGTCTTGTCATCTGCAAATAGTGACAGTTTTACCTCTTCCCTTAAAATTTGGATACATTTTCTGTCTTTTATTTCTCTGATTGCTGTGGCTAGGACTTCCAGTACTATGTTGAATAGAAGTGTTTAGAGTGGGCATCCTTGTCTTTTTCCTGAATTTAGTGGAATGACTTTCACCTTTTCACTGTTGAGTATTATTTTGGCTGTGGGTTTGTCATAAATGGCTTTTTCATGTTGAGATATGTTCCCACTTTATTCATTTTCATGAGAGTTTTTATCATGAGTGGATGTTGTTTGCTTTATCTGCATCTATTGAGATAATTATATGGGTTTTGCCTTTTCTTTTGTTAATACAGTGTATCACATTGTTTGATTTGCATATGTTGAACCATCCTTGTGACCCTGGAAAGAATCCCGCTTGCTCATAGTGTATGATCTTTTTTATGTATTGTTGCATTCAGTTTGCTAATGTTTTGGGGGAATTTTTGCATCTATATTCATCAAAGATACTAGCCTGTAGTTTTCTTTTTTGGTAGTGTCTTTGTCTGGCTTTGGTATCAGGGTGCTTGTGGCTTTGTAGAATGACTTTGGGAGTGTTCCCTCTGCTTCAATCTTTTGGAAGAGTTTGAGAAGGACTGGTATAAGTTCTTCTTTGTATGCTTGGCAGAATTCCCCAGTGAAGCCATCTGGTCCTGAACTTCTGTTTGTAGGGAGTTTTTTTTTTTAAGTGATTCTATTTCACTTCTAGTGATCACTCTATTCAAATTATCTGTTTCTTATTGACTCAGTTTTGGCAGGCTATATGTTTTTAGAAACTTGTCCATTTCTTCTAAGTTGTCCAATTTGTTGGCATATAATTGTTGTTTCTCCTCCGTCATTTCTTATTTTGTTTATTTGGGTCCTCTCTCTTTTCTTCTTGGTGAGCCTGGCCAGAGGTTTGTTGAGTTTGTTTATCCTTTCAAAGAACCAGCTCTTGATTTTATTGATTTTTATATTGTTTTTTTAATCTCTATTTTATTTATTTTCTCTCTGATACTTATTATTTCCTTCCTTCTGCTGACTTAAGGCTTTGTTTGTTCTTCTTTTTCTAATTCTTTTAGGTGGTGGGTTAAGTTATTTATTTGAGTTTTTCTTGTTTATTAAGGAAGGCCTGTATCACTAGGAACTTCCTCTAAGGACTGGTATTGCTGCATCCCATAGATTTTGTAAGGTTGTGTTTTCATTGTCATTTGTTTAGAGGTATTTTCTGACTTCCTCTTTGATTTCATCACTGACCCATTGATTTTTTAGTACCTGTTGTTTAGTCCCCATGTGATCATTTTTTGCCCATTTTTCTTTCTAGTTTCATATCATTGTGGTCAGAAAAGATGCTTGAAATAATTTCTATACTCTTAAATTTGTTGAGGCTTGTTTTGTGGTCTATCCTAGAGAATGTTTCATGTGCATTTGAAAAGAATGTCTATTCTGGATTTTTTTGGATGTAGTGTTGTGAAGATATCAAGTGCAACTGGCCTATTTTGTCGCTTAGGATCTCTGTTGCACTATTGATTTTCTGTCCGGAAGATCTGTCCATTGATGTCAGGGGAGTGTTAAAGACTCCTACTATTTTTGTATTCCTGTTAATTTATCCCTCTATGTCTGTTAGTATTTGTTTTATGTACTTAGGTTCTTCTGTATTGGGTGCATATATGTTAATGAGTGTAATATTCTCTTCTTGTATTGATCCATTTATCATTATATAGTATCCTTCTTTGTCTTTCTTTATGGACTTTCTTTTTAAGTTTGTCTGATATGAGTATTGCTACCCCTGCTTTCTTGTCATTTCCATTTGCATGAAACATCTTTTTCTATCCCCTCACTTTCAATTTATGAGTGTCTTTTGCCCAGAAGTGAGTCTCTTGTAGGCAGCATATTGTAGGTTCTTGTTTTTTTCTCCAATCTGCCACTTTATGTCTTTTTATTGGAGCATTTAGTCCATTGATATTTAAGGTAATTATTGATTAGTATGCATTTATTGCATTTTTAAGCCTTGTTTTCTGGTTGATTTTGTAGTTCTTTGTTCACTTCTTCTTTTTTGTTTTTCCTTATGTGGTTTGATGGTTTTTCCATTGTAGTTTGCTTGGGTTCCTTTCTTTTTTTGTGTGAATCTATTGTATGTTTTTTATTTGTGGTTATGATGGAGTTCAAGTATGTTGAGCCATCACTATATCTGCTTGCTTTAAACTGATAGCCATTCAAGTTCAAACACATTCTGAAAGATCTACATTTTTATACTCCCCTCCCCACATTTTGTGATTTTGATGCCCTGTTTTACATCTTCATGCTTACCCTTTTACTGTTGATTGTACTTATAATTGTTTTTATAATTTTTTTGATTTTTTAAAATCTATGTACTGCCTTATTTGAGTGATCTTCCATGCTTCTATATAGTTGCGTTTCCTACTGTGATTTTCTCTTTCCTACAGTTTCTTTCTTCTTTTTTGTTTAGAGAAGACCTTTCAACATTTCGTTTAGGTTGAGTTTAGTATTTCCGTATTCTTTCAGTTTTTGCTTCTTTGAGAAATTCTGGATAGAATATCCTAGGTTGCAGGTTTTTCCCTTTCAGGACTTAGAATATATCATGCCACTCCCTTCTGGCCTGCAAAGTTTCTGTAGAGAAACCAGCTGATAGCCTCATGGGGGTTCGATTGTAACTGACTGTTTTTCTCTTGCTACCTTTACAATCTTATCTTTAACTTTGGATGTTGTAACTATGATATATCTTGGTGTGGGTCTGTTTGCGTTCATCTTGTTTGGAGCCCTCTGTGTTTCCTGTATCTGGATATCTGTTTTCTTCTTTAGGTTTGGGAAATTTTCAGCCATAGATTCTTCAAATACATTTTCAATCCCCTTCTCTCTCTCTCTCTCTCTCTCTCTCCCTCCCTCTCTCTCTCTCTCTCTCTTTTCTTGAACCTCTATGAGTAGGTTGGTACACCTTATATTATTCCATAGATCTTGCATGTTGCTTTCATTTTTTTTCTTTTGTCTTTCTGTCCACTGTTCTGATTGGTTGATTTCCATTATTCTATCTGTCATTCACTTATTCATCTTCTGCATTATTTACTCTGCTCTTGATTGTTTCTAGGTTGGTTTTATCTCAGCAATTGAGTTGTCTAATTTTGATTGGTTTCTCTTTATAGTTTCTAGTTCCTTGTTACACTGATCTGCATTTCTATCAATAATCTTTCTTAATTCTCTTAACATTTTGATTACCTCCTTTTTGAATCTAGTAGACTGGTGAGGTCTTTTCATTATTTTTTTTCAGGGTTTTTCTCTTATTATTTTAATTGGGAGTAGTTCCTCTGTTTTTTTTTTTAATTTTACTTAACTTTCTCTGTCACTGTGAAATTAGTCTACCTCGTGTAGACTGTGCAAGTCCAATATTTTTGCTGCAAAGCTTGTTTTTGTTTGTTATGGGTGCTAGTCACAACTTTCCTCAGAGTGTGCTGGCCATTATCCCTTTGATTGAGGGTGTGATTGGTATTGTGACTGTAGACTGCACTGGATGTTGGGTGGGGCCTCCTCTTTGCTTCATGACAGTCACAGCCCTGTTGGGGGTAGAGGCTGTTCCCCAGTTGTTGGAGTAGAAGCCCTGAGGGTCAGGTTCAATAAGGCTCCATTGCCCTTAAGCATGTGTTTTGTCCTTAACAAGGTTAGCACTGAAGCAAGTGAGGCCCGCAAGTGTGGTCACAGCAAACGTATGCGCTGCGGGTACAGGCATCCATGGTCCTGCCCAGAAGCAGCCCAAGGTCATGTCCCTTTCTTCATTGTGTTCATCCCAGACCTAGTGGTAGGCTGGTATTGGCAGCCAGGGCATTGTGGCTGCAGAAATTGATGTGGTTGTGCTGCTGCTTGGAACCTGGCTGCCTCTGTGGGAGGGCTCTCATAGGACCTGTCTGCCTCAGATCTGACTCCAAGCTGCAGTGTGGGGTGAACAGAACTGGAGCCCTCTGCCAGTAAAGGAAACACTCTGTACTCCTCCCCAGGGGCTATCTGCCAGAGATGTGAGACTCTGTGAAGCCATCTGCCACCTGGTATTGGTGCCAACAAATTTCGCTGCTGCTAGTCCTGCCCCTGGACCTTCCCCCAACATGATAATGGGCTCCAGTGTCATCCCTACCCAGACATGCATGCCCTCACAAAGTCTGCAACTACTGAAGCCAGGACCCCACCATGCACACTCTGATAATGGGCTCCAGTTGTGGACCTGGGCCAAGATGAGCCCATGCTGACAATGGGCTCAGAGGTTCCTCCCAGACCACACCCCAGGCCCTAGGGCTGTCTCTGCACAGCTAGACTGAGTCCACTCCCAGGGCACATCTGCCTGAGTTTCAGCACCTAGCCACTGTGCATATTAGCAGCCCTGCCTGGCTCATGTTTCAGGCTGGGAAGTGCAGCAGGGTGGCAGCCACCAGCACTGGTCTCTCTCTGCCCTGATTGCTAGTAAAGAAGCATGCAGGCATTCCTTGTGAGAAGAGTCCATGCTCCTCCAGCCCTCTATCGGTCCCAGTACACCTCCCAGCCTGCAGGGGTCTTTGCAGGGCAAGAGCCTGCCCATGCAGACCTTCCCTCCTTCACAGGTTCTTCCCAGGGACACAGGTCCCATCCTGATGCCTTTTTTTTTTTTCTCCTACCCAGTCATGTGAGGATCTATCTTGCAGCTTTGGTTATATAAGAGATCCTCTGCAGTTTCCAGTTGGTTTTTTTATGAGAAGTGTTCCACAAGTAGATGTATTCTTGATGTGAGGAGAGGTGAGTTCCACATCCTCCTTCTCCACCATCTTGATCCAATCTTTTTTGCTTTTTTATAGTGACACGTTTTTATTCCCTTATTTCTGATTATGGCTATTCTATGGACATTTTCTGTATTGTAAAATGGAGATTACATATAATACCCTACTTATTACAAACTAATCTGAATTGACTCCAGTAGTGCTTCATCTACCCTCTTTATGTTTTGATGTCAAAAATTACATACTTATAGGGACTTCCCTGTTTGTGCAGTGGTTAAGAATCCGCCTGCCAATGCAGGGGACACAGGTTCAATCCCTGGTCCAGGAAGATCCCACATGCTGTGGAGCAACTAAGCCTGTGTGCCACAACTGCTGAGCCTGCACTCGAGAGCCCATGACCCACAACTACTGAGCCCACATGCTGCAACTACTGAAGTCCACATGCCTAGAGCCTGTGCTCTGCAACAAGAGAAGCCACCACAATGAGAAGACCATGCACCGTAACAAAGAGTAGCCCTCACTTGCCACAACTAGAGAAAGCCTGTGCGCAGCAACAAAGACCTGATGCAGCCAAAAATAAATAAATAAATAAGTTTATTTTAAAAATTACATACTTATAGATTGTGTGCCCAATAACAGAGATTTATAATTATTTTTTATGCTTTTTCTCTTAAATCCTATGTAAAATTAATATTCAAGTTACAAAGCAGGATTGCAATAACACTGGCTATTACTTTTGCCCATGTTACATTTGCTGTGTATTTGCCTAAGTATGACTTGGAGTTAGTGTCTAGTGTCCTCTCATTTTAACCTGAAGTCCTCCCTTTATCATTTCTTAGGGTAGGTCTAGCAATACTGAAGCCCCTCAACTTTTGTTTATATAGAAATGCCTTAATTTCTCCCTTATTTTTGAAGGACAGTTTTGCCATATATAGAATTATTGGGTTTTAGTATTTTTCTTTCAGCACCTTAAATATATCATTTCACTGCCTCTGATCCAAGGTCTCTGACTACATGTGGCTGATGATCTTACAGGGAATCTCTGTACGTGATAAAGCACTTCTCCCTTACTGCTTTCAATATTCTCTCTTTGGCTTTGAACAGTTTAATTACAATGTATGTTGGCGTGGGTCTCTTTGAGTTTATTTTACTTGGAGTTCTCTGAGCTTTTAAGATTTATAGACTCAAGTTTTAGCCATTATTTCTTCAAATAATTTTTTCTGCTCCTTTCTCAGTGTACTCTTTTCTGGGACTCTGAAAATGTGTATGTGGGCCACTTGTTGGTGTCTCATAAATTCCTTAGGTTTTGTTCACTTTTCTTCATTTTCTTTCCTCTGTGTTCTTAAGAGTCAATAATTTCAAATAACCTGTCTTCATGTTCACTGATTCTTTCTTCTGCCTATTCAACTCTGCTGTTGAACTTTTCTAGTGAATTTTCATTTCAATTGTACTTTTCAGCTCTAGAATTTTGTTTGGTTCCTTTTTACTATTTCTATATCTTTCTTGACATTCTCATTTTGTTCATATACTGTTTTCTTTGTTTCTTTTAGTTCTTTGTCTATGTTTTCCCTTATCTCTTATAGATATTTAAGACTGTTGTTTTAAAGTCTTTGTCAAGTAAGCCTGATGTCTGGGCTTTCTCAGGGATGATTTCTTTCAATCTGTTTTATTCCTTTGAATGAGCCGCATTTTCCAGTTTCTATGTATATCTTCTGATTTTTGCCAAAATTGAGCATTTGGTTATTATTATGTAGTAACTCTGGAAATCAGACTTCCGCCTTTCCCCATGGTTAGGGTAAGTAAAAACACCACAAAACTTTCCTACAATTTTGAAGATGGGTTTTTCTTGATTTGGAATTTGCTTGATTGCTGCAAACTCTTGATTGCTTTTCAAAGTATATACAAAGTTGGTTCAGACAGCTTCTGGTTGCTTTTTTTTTAGTATATAACTTTGTCGGGGAGCAAGAGCTCAGAGCTTTCTAGTCTGGTATCACTCATCTGGAATGTGACTTGAAAATCATAAAATGCTCTGATTTTCATTGTCACTAATTCTCTGTTTATGCTGTTTCCTTCTTGGGCTCTGTTTTCCCTCTACATCTTATAAATGTCTTTTGGGGCTCCTCCATCAGCCCTCTTCTATTCTTACTCTGCACACAAAGCCTAGATTATCTCATTCACATAGCTTTATGTACATATTGTTGGTTCCCAAAGCAGTCTCCAGCTCAAATTTCACTCTTTTACGTTTGTCAGCCTACTGGATACTTTTACTAAGATATTCCATGGACAAGTCTATTTCAGTCTCATTTATATCCCTTCCAACTCCCAAATCTACTTCTGGACAGCCTCATAACTCATCTTGTCTCCAGTCTTGCCCCACTCTAATTGCATCCCCATGTGGAACCCAGAGGTTCTTTCCTTGTTGTTTTTAGGACCCAAATACCTTAGCATGAAAATCAAGGCTGTTTTGATCTGACTTAATTCTCTCTTAGCACTCTTCTCCTTCCCTGTAACTCCCATTATTTAGCTTTACCAAACTACATATTCTTCCAACCTTTATCATAATGTATTGCCTCCGTCTGAAATGTCTACTTTTTCTGTGGCTAAGAGTTAGTTCAGCTGTTCATATTGGGAAGCCTTTCCTGATGTGCTCTTATCCCACTGGAATATCATCATTGTTTATTTGCTTTGCTGTCTTACCTACCACTTTGTAGTCTCCTTGATTGGAAGAGCCCTTTCACTTGACACTGCCTGGCAAGAAATAGGAGCAATAAGTGAATGCCTACTGAGTGGATGAAGGATACATGTACTACTTGTGAATTAAAATACCAACCCTTATAGAGCATTTTCTGTGTGGCTGACTGTGGGCTTGGTGCTTTACATCTATTATCTATTTTTTTTTAAGAGATAAGTATTATTAGCTTCCCTTTACAGATGTGGAAACTAAGTCTATAAGAGTTAAAGTAACTTACCTGAGGTCTGTTGCCCAGCAACAAGGGGTGAAGGAGGGACTTGGACTCAACTCAGAATGATCCCAAAGCCTGTGTCCTTTCAGTGTCAGCATTCTTTCTATCAAAGCAAAATTTCAGTGGTTCTTATGTATATATGCATTTTATCAGTCGTTTTTAGATATGTTTGAATATATCACTTGTGTGTGTTGGAGCAGGGAATTAGTATGTATTTGGTAGAATAAAGTAAATCAGAGTCTAAGTACAGTGATTCCTAATTTAGGGGCATTTAGTGCCAAAGTAGGATTATGAGGATGCACTCATTGGTGAGGATATAGTGCAAAAAATGTGCAGGCTCTAACTTGCACAAAATTAGTGACCTCCACAGACCTGTGTAGAAGTGGCACTTCCTGGGGAGGATTTGGGGGTGCAGGGTGGGGAAGGTGGACATTCTTGGATGGGGCCCAGCTTGAATATGTACTTAGATCAGAAAACCATTAGCTGGAAAGTGGACATGGAATGTGCTTTTAATTTTTTAATTTCATTTCCCCAGGGTGTCAGGTTTCTATATGTTTATAGATCCCAGACAGGCATTGACCTACTTAATTATGCTGCCTTCTCAGAGGGGCCTTCCCTGAATACCTTGCATAAAATAGTAGCCAGCTCTCTCCACCCCACCCCATCCCACCCAATTAAACCTTGGAATTCCTCATCTTCTTTACCCCTTTTTGTCTTCTCCATAGTACTCACCACAACCTGAGATGTGTTTATTTGTATATTGCTTATCTCTCCCATTAGAATATCAATTCTATGAGGTTGGGGATTTTGATTATTTTTCTTTACCTCAATATCCCCAGGTCCTGAAACAGTGCCAGGCACTAAATCTTTGTGAAAGGGATACTTTGGTTTTGGTTGAGCCTTGTCTGAGTATTAACCACGTGCTGGGTGCTATGAAGACCTTGAGAGGAAGCTATGACATTCTTGCTCTAAGGAAATTAACTGAAGAATTGGAACTGGTCAGAAACTTAGATTTAATTTTACCATCCTCATAAGATGATATGGGGGGGGTCAAAAATTTCCTTTTAAGAGTGAGATTATAAATATTTTAGGCCTTGTGGGCAACAATAGGTCTCTGTCACATATTCAACGTCCTTTTTAAAAAATAACCTTTAAAATATATTTTTAAAAAATTCTTATATTCAGACTGAACAAAAACAGATCATGCACTGGATTTGGCCCAAGGCCACAGTTTGCTGACCCCTGAGATAGTAAATTAACCTGTTACTATTTCATGGAGGCTGGAAGAAGACATGAGACTCCTGAGTCAGAGACAAGGGGCTTTATTACTCATGGCTCAGCAAGCAGCAAGAGCATCATGTCTGTTCCAGTTGTTTTTGCCCCCCACTCAAGTCCTGTGAGGTCAGTGCAGAGGACCCAAGTGGATATTATGCAAGCAGTGGATTTGTGTCACAGCTGAGGGACACTGAGCTTAGACAATCACTTCCTTTATAGCAAGCCTGCTTTTTGTCCTGGAAGAAGATATTACTTCATCCCTCAAGGTTGCTCACTGAAAACACAACCCTGAGAAATGAGTAGAGATGGAGTTGCATTCTTGGCTTACCCCGTAAGTATGTGTAGGGATACTCAGGGCCCATGGTGGATTGCTTCTCTCGATAGTATTTTCATTCCTTTGTGTGTTCAGTTGGATTGAATAGAATTTAGTACATGCCAGGAAATATAAATGGGGCTAATGATACAAAAAGAAATAAAACATGGTCCCCATTCTCAGGAGGCTCACAGGCTGTTAATAACTGTAATATATGAGGTGTTCACAGTGGAAATGTAAACGTTGCTCTGGAAGTACAAATAGGTGCGTGGTAACCTTTTGGGCATTTGGGGAGCACAGAAGAGAGAACGTAGCTTTTGAATTGGTCATGAGAAGATGCCAGAATGAGGCAGTGTAGGAGTTTTTCCGATAGAGCACCCAGTTCGGTCAAAGGCACAGAAGTGTGTTGAGCAATGCTGACTAGTTGGGTGTAACTGAAGTATAGTATGTACGGGAGAGGTTGATGGGGAGTGAGGTAGGGAGAGAAGGAACGAGGGAGGAAACTACATTTCCCAGGAGTCTGTCACTTAGATACATTAACTCATCTACTCATAGCCTGTCAGATCAGTTATTGAGCCCATACTGTGTGCAGAGCTTTGGGGGCTTTAAACACACTAGCTCATTTATCCCTCTTAACTCCCTGTGCAACCTTTTGGCAGATGAGAAACCTGAGACTTAAGTAACTTGCTCAAGATCACAGCTGGTGGCACATCTGGAATTTGAATCTGGGTTGGCCTGGTGCCACAGCCTGTGCTCTTTCGCACAACCTTTGTTTCCCTCAGAAACCTTGGAAGATTACTTCAAGCAACAGTGCAACATTGTGGAACTAGGATGTGCACCCGTGTTCACCTGCCTGCAAAACTATTCCTGCTTTCCCAGATTTATTTTAACATAATTGAAGGAGCTGACTCACAATAGAAGGCAGTACCTTGAATTGTAAATATGAAAGATGACCAGGAACAGTGACAGACAGGTAAAGGAAATCCCCTAACCCTCTCTTCCATTTGTGTTAGCTGTCCTCAGCTCCTTCCAAGAAAATGTGGATCTTTTTCAAATAGTGAGGAGGCGATACAACATAGCAGTCAAGAACACAGGCTTTATAATATGAGCAGTTTGGTTTGAATCCTAGCTTCACTAAATAGCAGTGCAAAATTCGGCAAATCGCTTACTTTCTCCAACTCTCGTTTTCCTCCTTTGAGAAATGAGTTGTGAAGATTAAATAAGATATTATTTGTAAAACACTAAACACAGAGTTTGACACAATGGACTGCATAGGAGGATATTGAAATTGCCAAGAATTAGGACAAGATTAGCATTGGGGAGGGTTGGCAGTGAGTCAGAAACCAAAATCTTGAAGGGGTGAGGGGGTGTAATCCTCGGGTCAATGTATGGCTACAATAAGCATGGTCATGGGTAGCACAGTCAACATAGATGATATTCAAGGCTAAATGACTTAAGACATTGGGCTTCTGCCTTTGCTGGTGGAAGTTCATAAAGCAAAGAGACTACAGTTGTGTGCAAACTGTCTTTGGAGGCATCCTCTTCTTGCCCAAGGCTTCTGATATTTTGAATGTTACAGAGATTCTGAGGAGGGAGAGGAAAATGTGGCCAGAATCTCTCGACTTGGAGGTGGCCCTCGAGTTTAGGTGAATTGAAGATAAGGACGGATGGTGATGCAGAGTGCAGATGCCAAGGGCTCCCCAGGCTCAGTGTGCTTGATGGGGAAAGTCCAGTTGGGGCACGTGTGCTGGAGGAGAGCCACCTGGGCCCCAAGGGGATGGTTTGAGTCCAAGGCTGAGTGGGCTGAGAAAAGAAAGTCCCCACTTCTCTGGTCTGTCTGGGTGGCTGGTACACAGGCAGAACTCACAAGAGTCAACAGCATCTGGGATGCGGGGGTCGAAAAATGCCCGTATGAGCTGGATATAGAGAACGGCCAGTGGGAAGGAGAGCTCACTGCCCAAGACAGAGAGGAGATCATTTGAGATGAAACAGGCAGAGGTGACTAGTGGCTGGGCCAGGCGTCGGGAAGAGAGAGTCCTCTCTTGATCCTGTGTCCTGCTTCCTTCCCTCAGGCCTGAAGTCCAAAACGCTGGCCCTGCTCCCTGACGCTCCCGACTCTAAGCAAAATGCCAGAAACTAGTGCAGTCAAGGCCATGGTGACTTTCCAAAGGTGCTCTGGGGGAGCACCGGGAGAGCAATTGTCCTGATTTCTCAACCACACCTTGTGGAACAGCTCCTCCTCCATCCCTGTTGCTGGCCAGGCCCCCTGGAATGGAGGTCTTCCATGGGGACTGACATCCTGTCTAGGATTTTTGCTTTTCTTCATTTTTGCTTTGTTTTTATTTCAATTTCTTTGGGGCTTGCTTTGAAAGACTTGGGCTTCCCCTTTCAGCCCAAGGTTTCATTAGCCCCCTGCCCCTCACCCAGACCTCCTGGTGAAGCTCCTCTTATTCCCCCTCCATCTCTGACCCTAAGAGCTGTGCTCCAGGATCACTGAGAAATTGAGATCTTTCAGGAGCAAGCTGATAGAACCTTTGTGCTCACCCCTCAGTTAGAATTGCCTATTGCATATCTGTCTTCCGTATAAGATTTGAGGAAGATTTCAGAATTGAGTTGATCGAATGAGATTTCAGAAATCTTATTCGTCTTTGTATTATCAATGCCTAGAGCCTAAAATGCAGTCAGTAAGTATTTGCTGAACTGAAATGAGGTAGAAACCATGTCATCCTCTCATACAGGGTTTAAGGAGAGGCATATGGGACCTGGGGGAGCTCCCTGTGTTTTCTAAGAAGGCTTCTCCTTTCCTGCTGATACTGAGCACGTTCAGGGCAGTGGGCGCTCCCTGAATGATGAAGGTGCCCTGATGTCTTCAGGGACACCGGAGCTCCCTCTCCATTTCTCTGGAATGCTGGACTAGTGTGGTAGGCAGTCATTATGCCATCAAACAACATTTTTTTCAGGAAAAAAAGTGTAACTCAAGGATATATGGATTTCTCAAGTGCCTCTTTTCCGCCCCTCCACACTGAAAATACCGTATTCTCTTATTTACAGCACTTTTCTAAATTTCCTGCGTGGGTGTTGACTCAGTTGTTCAAACCTGGGTAAACCAGAGTCAACTGCAGAACCCCCTGGCCCTGACCCGGTCACAGAGCTGGTGGCAGGGCCCACCTGTGTCCATGGAGGTGGGGAGCAGGGCAGGAAGAGGCTGTGTGGAATGACTGCAGGTATTTGGGGCTCTCTCTCTGATGGTCTAACAGCAGCGGGCAGGGTTGTTTTCCAAGAGGTCTTAGGAAATCAATCTCCTAGTCATCTGTAGGCAGAGGCTTGGTTCTGTCATGAGCTGTGTGGCCTCGGGGGAATTGCTTAGCCTTCTGAGCCTCAGTCTCCTCATCTGTAAATATGGAATAATAGTGTATATTTCTGGGGTACTTCTGAGAATTAAATGAGCTAATTCATGTAAAGTCCGTAGAATAATGGAGAGCTCACAGTAAGTGCTCAACAAATGTTGACTATTATCATCACCGTCATCATCATTATTTCTCCTCATACTGATATAAAACAATTTTATTTTATGTTGTGAAGGCAAAAAGTGGTATGGGAATTCTGAAAAGAATATAATGGTTTCACCAAGTAATTTAGAAAGGCTTGTTGAAGGAGGCAAGAACATGAAGAAATATAAGTAGTGGCATATGATTAGACAGAAGAGCATTCAGAGAAACTCAATTTAATTTAGTTTAATGGTTAAAGAGTACAGATTCTGAACCAGATGCAATTGTAAGATTATTAATTTTGCCATTTACTAGCTGTATAATATCATGTGTGTTACTCAAATCCACTATGCCTCAGTGTATTCCTTTGTAAAATGGGCATGATTATAATATCTATGTCAGAAGCTGTGATTATGATTAAAAGCACTTGAAAGCACTCAACAGTGTTAGCTGAGATCATTAATAGTGTGCCTACTATGTGGTGTCCGACATGATTTTTGATACTTTGGGGACTGAAAGGCAGGTCACAATATCTGTTCTGAGCCGTTCATTGTGCGTTGGAAAAAGTAAAACATTTAGAGAGAGAGATAACAGGTAACCATAACACACAGCAGTGTCTGAAAGTGCCCCAAGTGGCAGAAGAATTTGAGAAATATTGTTGACGTGGTACTCTTTTTCTTGGACCAGCAGGAAGTGGCTGGGGGGGGGGGCCTTGAACCCTGCAGCTTCCCATAGAACAGCCTCTGATTGCAGGCTGAGGTCTGTTCCCAGGAACTGCCCTAACCAGGAAAAGGCTTGGCCTCTCCAGGCTCCCTTCAGTTTCCTCACCAGTAACATGAGGACAAAATCCACTACCTCACAGCACTCTAGGAGAGAACTCAGTGGGGTGCCGTATTTGAAAGTACATACTTTGAAAAGTTAAATGAAGTGGTTTACAAATTTTCGATACTGTTACTAATCCATTTAACACTCTACCTCTCTCGCCAGCACTGGCATCACTTCCGCTTAATCTGTATCTGGTGTGCCCTTGTTGTGCACCCCATTACAGGCTCATCCCCCCTCACTGGAGCAGCTCTGAGCTTGGGGTGTTTCCTACATTGAGCCTTTGAGGGTGTGCTATCGTGTACCTCTGCATATGGTCTGCTCTGGGGGGCAGGCTTATCCAAGGTTCATGGGAAATTTAGAAAGAATTACATCACCTAGAGTGATAGGAAGCTGAACAGGAAGCAACGGACAAAGGAACTTTATTTTTTCAGCCTGGTATATTCCTTACTACACACACACACACACACACACACATTTTCCTTCTTTTATTGTATAATTTAAGATATCCCAAACCACATAAGACACGTGTACAGTTTCTAAAATATAGTTATGAAGCAGACACCCATGTCATCACCACATCGGCCAAGAAACAGGGCCTTGCCGGCACTCCAGAAGCCCCTGTAAGCTCCTCCCCAGTCTGTTGTGATTGGATGTTTAATTTTATAATTTAAAGCTTCTTTAAAAAAGAAGCTTTTCTATCTGCATCTATTGGTGTGATCATATGATTTTTCTCTTTTAATGTTATGTTACGTTACATTAATTGTTTTTCTCTTAGTCAACCTTGCCTTCTTGGTATTAACCCAACTTGGTCATTATGGATTTTTTTTCTTACTATATTGCTGGATTTGATATGATGACACTTTGTTTTACATTTCTGCATCTTTGTTCATATATGAAATTGGTCAGTAATTTTTCATTCTCATTAATGTTTTTGCAAGATTTTGAGATCAGTAATGTATTAACCTTATAAAATGAATTGACAAGTGTTACCTTTTTAAAAAAGCTTCTGAAATAGACTGTCTAAAATTTTGATTACTTATCCCTTGAATATCTGGTAAAAATTGCTAAGAAAGTTTCCTTTGTGGAAAAAAAAATTAGTATTGATTCAATTCCTTTAATGGTCGTTGAGGTATTCACAATTTCTATTTCTTTTTGAGTCACTTTTGGTAGATTATTTTTTTCTATGTGGATATACAGTGTGTCCAGCATCCTGTGTTGAAAAGGCTATCCTTTTCCCAGTGAGTTAGCTTGGCACCAACAAAATGGTCTATTTGTGGGCCCATATGATTTAATCCTTTGTCTCTATTTGGTTCCATCAATCTAGTATCCTTATACCAATATCACACTGTCTTGATTACTGTAGCTTTAGTCTTGAAATCAGGCCATGTAGTACCCCAATTTTGTTGTATTTCAAGACTTTTTAGCTATTCTAGGAAATTTGCATTTCTGTATAAATTTTAGAATCACATTACAATTTCTACAAAATGCCTACTAGAATTCTGAATTGGATTACACTGGCTACAGATCAATTTGGAGAAAATTGATATCTTAACAATATTGAGTCTAGTTTTATTAAATTATATTTTTCTGAGAATTTTTCCATTTCATCTAACTGTTCAAATTAATTTGCTTTTTTTCATAAAACATTATTAATATCATTAAGGTCTGCAATATGTGTGATGACAGCCTCCTTTTCATTCCTCATATTTGTTATGTGTATCTTCGCTTTTCCTTGACCAAACTTATCAGAGGTTTATGAGTGTATTAGCTAAGGTATTCCTGGTTTCTGAAACAACAACAAGCCAAAATGTGATATTATAGTTTATTTCTCTAAATAGGTGTATGTAGTCGGCAGTGGTTTTCCTCTAAGTAGTGATTCAAGAACCCAGGCCTTTTCCATATTTCTGCCATCTTCATGACATGGTTTCCAGGGTTGCTTTGCTTGCCTCTATCACGCTGGGAAAGAGGATGAAAGACACCCGTGGAGGGTTAATGGGCCAGGGCTGAGAAGGGTGTGTGTCACTTCAACTCACATTCCATTGACCAGAACTCAGTCACAAGGCCATAACCACTCAGGCAGTGCTGGGAAATGCTACTGTACCGTGAACCTGGAAAGAAAAGGAATAGGTTTATACAGCTATCTTACGTATTCTAGAGTGATTTTTAATGGTATTTAAAAAAAACTTATTCCTTTGCTGGACCTCGCTGTTATGTACTGGTTTTCTATTTTATTAGTTGTTGCTCTTAGCTTTGTTATATTCATTCTTATACTTAACTTTGTTTTATGTTTTTATTCATCTTCCAACTTCTTGAAAAAGATACTTCATTTATTAGTGTTCAAGCTTTCTTTTGTAGTATTTAATGCTACAAATGTTCCCCCTAAGTAATGCTTTGGTCACATCCCATGAGTTTTCATCTGTGGTATTTTCTGATTCTTCCAGTTCAAAACATTATCTAATTTCCATTGGTATTCCTTCTCCAATCCTTGAGTTATTATAAATTGTTACTTACTTTTTAAATGTATGGAGATAGGCCTTTATTATTGATTTCTAGGTTAAGTGCATTGGAAGAGAGAAAGTACACTGAATTATTTCAATCTTCTGAATTTTATAATTATTATAATATTTTTCTCTACTCTTTTTGGAAGATACACACCCTGTCTCCATTCTTTAAATATTTGTCCAAGATTTATAATATGCGTATTTAACTTACCAAATTAAGCGATTCAATTTCTTTATCTTCCTCAGGGTTAATACAATGATCATTAATTTTTTACCTTTACTGACTTCTTTGATATTGTTATACTGTATTTTACTGCTATGTTTTCTTTTTTAATGCTCCTAGGTGCTTTTTTGTTTGTTTGTTTGTTTGTTTGCAGTACACGGGCCTCTCACTGTTGCAGTCTCTCCCGTTGTGGAGCACAGGCTCCGGACGCGCAGGCTCAGCGGCCATGGCTCACGGGCCCAGCCACTCCGCGGCATGTGGGATCTTCCCAGACCGGGGCACAAACCCGTGTCCCCTGCATCGGCAGGCGGACTCTCAACCACTGCGCCACCAGGGAAGCCCTAAATGTTATTATTGTTATTTTATATAGTGCATGTGCATTTTTACTTACCCACTTACTTGCTATATTTTTTGCTCTTCATTCTTTCTTTTAACTAGAGTTACTCTCCTATCTGAAATTCATCCTTTAGATTTTCCTTAATGAGAGTCTACCCAGGGTGAATTTTCTCAGATTTATGTTTTCTTAAATTGTACTTTTTTTTCTTTAATTGAGGTTTTGTTGATTTACAATGTTCAGGCAAAGTAATTCAGATCTGTCTCTATATCTATATCTATATTCTTTTTCAGACTCTTTTCCATTGTAGGTATTACAAGACATTTAATATAGGTCCCTGTTCTATACAGTAGGTCCTTGTTAGTTATCTATTTTATATATAGTAGTGTGACTGTGTTAATACCAAATTCCAATTTATCGCCCCACCTTTCCCCTTTGGTAACCATAAATTTGTTTTCTATGTCTGTGAGTCTTTGTACATAAGGTCATTTCTATCATTTCTTTAAATTCCACATATAAGTTATATCATATGATATTCATCTTTCTCTGTCTGACTTACTTCTCTTAGTATGATATACTCTAGGTTCATCCATTACTACAGATGGCCTTATTTCATTCTTTTTTATGGCTGAGTAGTATTCTATTGTGTACATATACAACTTTTTCTTTATCCCTTTGTCTGCCAATGGATATTTAGGTTGCTTCCATGTCCTGGCTGTTGTAAATAGTGCTGCTATGAACATTAGGATGCATGTGTCATTTTGAATTATGATTTTCTCTGGGTAAATGCCCAGTAGTGGGATTGCTGGGTCATATAGTAATTCTATTTTTAGTTTTTTAAGGAACCTCCATACTGTTCTCCATAGTGACTGAACCAATTTACATTCCCACCAACAGTGTAAGAGGGTTTCCTTTTCTCCACACCCTCTCCAGCATTTATTTGTAGACTTTTTTGATGATGGCCATTCTGACCAGTGTGAGGCAACACCTCATTGTACTTTTGATTTACATTGCTCTAATAACTAGCAATGATGAGCATCTTTCATGTGCCTGTTGGCCATCAGTGTGTCTCCTTTGGAGAAATGTCTATTTAGGTCTTCTGCCCATTTGGGGGGATTGTATTTTTTTTTGTTTGTTATTAAGTTGTATGAGCTGCCTGTATATTTTGGAAATTAAGCCCTTGTCGCTCACATCATTTTCAAATGTTTTCTCCCATTCCATAGGTTGTCCTTTCATTTTGTTGAGGGTTTCCTTTGCTGTTTAATTAGGTCCCATTTGTTTATTTTTGCTTTTGTTTCCATTACTCTAGGAGACAGATCCAAAAACATATTTATGGAATTTATGTCAAAGAGTGTTCTGCCTGTTTTCCTCTAGGAATTTTGTAGTATCCAGTCTTACATTTAGGTCTTTAACCCATTTTGAGTTTATTTTTGTATATGGTGTTAGAAAATGTTCTATTGCATTTTTTTACATGTTGCTGTCTCGTTTTCCCAGCACCACTTGTTGAAGAGACTCTCTTTTCTCCATTGTATAGTCTTGCCTCCTTTGTTGTAGATTAATTGACCATAAGTGCATGGGTTCATTTCTGCGTTTCCTATCCTGTTCCATTGATCTATGCATCTGATTTTGTGCCAGTACCATACTGTTTTGATTCATGTAGCTTTGTAGTATAGTCTGATGTCAAGGAGCCTGATTCCTCCAGCTCCGTTCTTCTTTCCCAAGAGTGTTTTGGCTACTCAGGGTCTTTTGTGTTTCCATGTAAATTTTAAAGAGTTTTTTTCCAGTTCTGTGAAAAATGTCATTGGTAATTTGATAGGGATTGCATTGAATCTGTAGATTGCCTTGGGTAGTATGGTTATGTTAACAATATTGATTCTTCCAATCTAAGAACATGGTACATCTTTCCATCTGTTTGTGTGGCCTTCAATATCTTACATCAGCATTCAGGGTACATGATTTTTGCCTCCTTTGGTAGGTTTATTCCTAGGTATTTTATTCTTTTTGATGAGATGGTAAATGGGATTGTTTCCTTAATTTCTCTTTCTGATATTTTGTTGTTAGTGTATCGAAATACAACAGATTTCTGTATGTTAATTTTTTTCTTGCAACTTTGCCAGATTCATTGATGAGCTCTAGTAGCTTTCCGGTGGCATCTTTAGGATTTTCTGTGTATAGTGTCATGTCATCTGCAAACAGTGACAGTTTCACTTCTTTCTTTCCAATTTGGATTCCTTTTTTTTCTTTTTCTTCTCTGACTGCTGTGACTAGGACTTCCAAAACTATGTTGAATAAAAGTGGCAAGAGTGGGCATCCTTGTGTTCTTCCCAATCTTAGATGGAATGCTTATAGCTTTTCAACATTGAGTGTGATTTTAGCTGTGTGTTTTTCATATATGGCCTTTATTTTGTTCCCTCTTTGCCATTTTCTGGAGAGTTTTCATCATAAATGGATGTTGAATTTTACCAAAAGCTTTTCTATATCTGTTGAGATGGTCATATGGTTTTGATTCTTCGATTTGTTAATGTGGTGTACAACGTTGGATGATTTGTGGATATTGAAAAATCCTTGCATCCATGGGATAAATTCCACTTGACCATGGTGTATGATTCCTTTAATGTATTGTTGGAATTGGTCTGCTAGTATTTTGTTGAGGATTTTGGTATCTATGTTCATCAGTGATATTGGCCCATAATTTTCTTTTTTTGTGATGTCTTTGTCTGGTTTTGGTATCAGGGTGATGTGGCTTCATAGAATGAGTTTGGGAGTGTTCCTTTCTCTGCAATTTTTTGGAGTAGTTTCAGAAGGATAAGTGTTAACTCTTCTCTAAATGTTTTATAGAATTCACCTGTGGAGCCATCTGGTCCTGGACTTCTGTTTGTTGAGAGTTTTAAAATTACTGATTCAATTTCAGTACATGTAATTGGTCTGTTCATATTTCCTATTTCTTCCTGGTTCTGTCTTGGGAAATAGTACCTTTCTAACAATTTGTTCATTTCTTCTAGTTTGTCCTTTTTATTGGTGTATTGTTGCTCATAGTAGTGTCTTATGATCCTTTGTATTTCTGTGATGTTGGTCGTAACTTCTCCTTTTGCATTTCTGATTTTATTGTCCTGTCCTTTTTCTTCTTGATGAGTCTAGCTGAAGGTTTATCAATTTTGTTTATCTTTTCAAAAATCAACTTTTAGTTTTCTTGATCTTTTCTATTTTTTTTTAGTCTCTATTTCATTTATTTCTGCTCTGACGTTTATGACTTCTTTCCTTCTACTAACTTTGGGTTTTGTTTATTCTTCTTGCTCTAATTGCTTTAAGTGTAAGGTTAGGTTGTTTATTTGAGATTTTTCTTGTTTCCTGAGATAAGCTTGTTTTGCCATAAACTTTCCTCTAATAACTGCTTTTGCTGTGTCCCATAGGTTTGGGATCATTGTGTTTTCATTTTCATTTGTCTCTAGGTATTTTTTTATTTTCTCTTTGATTTCTTCAGGATTCCATTGGTTGTTTAGTAGCATATTGTTTAGCCTCCGTGTGTCTGTGGTTTTGCCATTTTTATTTTTTTCTTGTAGTTGGTTTCTAGTCTCATAGCATTGTGGTTGGAAAAGATGCTTGAAGTGATTTTGGTTTCCTTAAATTTACCAAGGCTTGTTTTGTGGCCCAGCATGTGATCTATCATGGTGAATGTTCCATGTGCAATTAAATGTGTATTCTGATGCTTTGGGGTGGAATGCTCTATGAATATCAATTAAGTCCATTTGGTCTAAAGTGCCATTTAAGACACTTTTTTCTTATTGATTTTCTGCCTGGATGGTCTGTCCATTGATGTAAATGGGGTGTTAAAGTCCCCCACTATTATTGTGTAACTGTCAGTTTCTCCTCTTATGTCTGTTATTATTTGCCTTATATATTAAGTTGTTCCTATGTTGGGTGTATATATATTTACAATTGTTATATCTTCTTCTTGAATTGATCCCTTGATCATTATGTAGTGTCCTTTTTTGTCTCCTATAACAGTCTATTTTGTCTGATTTAAGTATTACTAGTCTGGCTGATAGTAAGTAGGCCTTTAACAAATGTTATTTCATTGCCCTATCTTTAATTTCCTATAGAATGAGATAAAAAACCTCAGTTTGCAGTTGGTGCAATGTATGTATGTGAGACAACCTGTATCATGCCATTCGTTCATTCATTCATTCATTCAAATGTGTATTGAGCAGCTTCTGTGAGTAAGAGTTCCAAGTGCTGGGTACGCAGATATGATTAAGAGAGACAAAACCTTGACTTCTCCTGGTGTGTGTTGCCAAAATTATAGCACCGTTTTAAGAAAGACCATTAATCTTCTTGATTGTGCCTCTTTCACAAACTTTTACCCATTTGTATTCGTGTCTATTCTTTGGAGGGTGCCTACTATCAATCACCTCACCTTAGTGAATGAATTCTCCTGGTTGCTTCCATCTTCTGTGCAATAGGTACAGACCTTCCAAGTCTAGGAAGTCAGTAAGACCTCTGCAGAGTTAGGGCTTGGAAGGAGAAGTGTTTTTCATTTGGGGCAAAAAGCTACTTGGATAGACCAAGAAGGAAAGTTGGCAAAGTCAGCCTCAATGCTTCTTCTCACCATGAGAGATGGTCCCCTTGTAGCACCCCGCTTCCTGACTTTGGCATTCTGGTAGGTTTCATGCACAACTGCTGGTTTCAATGACAACCTGGGGCCATGCTGGTGTGATGGGAGGGCCTAAGAACTGTCTCATGAGGATGTGATGGCAACTCTTACAGGGGAGGCCTGACCAACCCCGCTACTGGGAAAGCGTTTCTGAGAGAAGAATGGGATGGATGACCTGATGAGCAGCTCCAATGCACTCTGACAGGAGATAGCACAGCCAGTTAACCCCCAGCCATCCAACAAGAATGCACTGGACCCTGCCTTGGTATCTGGCCCCATACTGGTGTAGGAGGAGTGGGTCATTAGGTCACGGGGGTCAATGTCATTGAGATACAGTGGAAAGATCAACAACTTAATGAAGTGCTGCCTTTTCTTCCCAGCTACTGTTAGCTCCATGTTTTTGAGCAAATCACTTTTCCAGGCTTTACCAAGTCTTCTCTCCAAGTATAAAATAAAGGTTATTGAGTATGACCTCTTCTAGACCATTCCTTTCAGGAAAAAAGCAAGGCTTGGTACCTCTAAGCTTTGCCCAATGGCAAACAAGCTCACTGGTGGCAGGCTGAGGACTATAGCCAGGAAGAATCACATTCCAGTCCTAGGTTAGCTCTCCATCGTCCCCACAGGAGCAGTATACAGACATGTACCCTGCCAGGCGCATCTGTGCACAGGTTCCCCTCTGCTGGACTTCTAGCCTCCTCTCTAATGTATGGCCTGTGCAGATTCTGCTTGCATCCACAGCTCACTGCAGAACCACCTCCTTCAGGAAGTCCTCCACAGCCAGTGAACCTGGCCTCTAAGGTCCATGCACAGGCAACACTGTCCCGGCCTTCATTCTCACCTTCTAGTGCTCATTCCCTACATTGCTGCCAGAGTGGATTTTTTTCACTCACGAATATGTTGGTTGACTTTGCTATTTAAACTCAATGGCTTGCAGGTGAAGGCCAGAGCCCTGAGCAGGGCATGCACGACCCTTTGCAGCCGGGTTCCTGCCTAACTGGTGAGCCTTATTATCACATTTTTTTTCTAGTGATTTATAACCTTTTATTAGTGAGGGTGTCCTTAAGTACAGTTGGGGTGCATATAAAACAGCGTGATATTCCTGCTCTTAGCTGTTTGAGCAGCGTCTCCTTTTTAATTCACGTGACTACAGAAGGCACTTGGTCTCGGTGAACTGTGTGCATCTGGTGTGCGGGAAGCAGAGGGAAGAGGAATTCTCAAACCAGGGACCCACCAGGACGATGGAAGGGTCCACGGGGCAGGAAGAGCTGGGGTGGGGGCAGTGGCAGCCATCACAGTGAGGTGACTTTCTCCCCACTTCATGTAAACTAAGTTGCCAGTGATTAGTTACCGTGGATATATTTTTCTAAAACTTCAAAATCTCTGCTAAATTACTCATAGCTTCACACTATATGTTCTCTTGCAAGTACATTTAAAAATTTTTTTAGTTTATACTGGAGCATAGTTGATTAACAATGTTGTGTTAGTTTAAATGATACAACTGAACTTATTTACAAAACAGAAACAGACTCATAGGCTTAGAGAATGAATTTTTTTTTTTTTTTTTGCGGTACACGGGCCTCTCACTGTTGTAGCCTCTTCCGTTGTGGAGCACAGGCTCCGGACGTGCAGGCTCAGCAGCCATGGCTCACGGGCCCAGCCGCTCCGCGGCATGTGGGATCTTCCTGGACCAGGGCACGAACCCGTGTCCCCTGCATCGGCAGGCGGACTCTCAACCACTGCACCACCAGGGAAGCCCGAGAATGAATTTATGGTTACTGGGGGGAAGGGTACAGGGGAGTTTGGGACTGACATGCAAATCCATCTTTAACACCAAATATCCCCTCTGTCGTGCCTTTCTCTTTCTACCTGGCGGGACTTCCACGTATCTTCCTCCAGGAAGCCTTTCCTGCCTGCCCTGGGCTTACCTGGAAGGTCCCACCAAATTTGTATGTTCAGCTGTGCTCATCCTCATTCCATGACCTTGTAATTTTCCGCTTTCTTATCTGCTTCATCTTCTGTGCTGACCTCCCTGAGCCCCAGCACAGAGCTTCTTTATATCTGGATTCCCCAGTGTAGAACCTGGCACACAGTAGGTGCCCAACAAATAAATGTTTGAATACATTATTGAATTCTGGAGAATGAATAAGTCCCACTTGACTGTAAACTGTTTGGCAGTGTTTTCTAATTATTCACGCTGTGCCAGCCTTGACTCTCTCTGGCTTTGTTCTGGCTGCGGCACAGGAAACAAGCATGACCTCAGGAATTATGAGGTTGAACTGGGCTGAGCTGCTCAGTCCACCCGTCAGCCAGTGTAGCCTAGGCAGGGTGGGGAGACAAAGCTTCACTCAGTCCCACGGAGCAGGAGGGTAGAGCTGAGAGAGGAAAGCCTGTGCTTCAGGGGTCGTGACCCCACCTGGTGAATCAGCCCAACTGCAACAGGCCTAGGGAAGCATGTGCTGGTATTGCAAACACCCAGAGGCTCTTTCTAGCCTCCTTGGGGCCTCCCTCCCTCCCCAGTCCAGGCATGTTCCCCAGTTTTCTAGAGGAGGCCACACCTCACTTTACTTGTGCTCCAGGACAGCTGTACCTAGCAGGTGAGAAGGGCCCCAAGCATTTCTAAGAGGGGAGGCTACTCTTGTGTCTGGGAAGGGACTTTCTGATGAGATCTGGATGGGAAGGTAGGTTTAGAAAGTTTAGGCGGTCCTGTTACTGTTCTCAGGACCCAGTAGCCGACCCTGCCCGGCCCTGCCCTGCCTGGCTGTGAGGGAGATATTCCAAGCACAGTTCCCTGGGGCTGTGGCAGGGCAGGACAGACCCTCTAAGGACAATCTGATCGGTGGATATAGTGTCAGAATTTGAACCTGGGCCTGTGTGTTACAAACTGTGGACATACCTGTCAATTTGCTATGGATGTGATTACTTTCTGTAAAAGCGGTTTATTGAGCTAAACTAAACTTTAACCACAGAGACACAGAAATTGTAGTAATGATGTTTACCCACATTTATTCAGGCTCTTTGTCTCATCAATTGCCCACCCGGAACTGTCGCTTGAGTTGTACAACCACAGCAGTCAGGGAGGCCGTCTTCACTCTAAATATCTAAAAATCTCAAACCTAATGTCCCTGGAGAACATTAAGTTTGAGATTTTATGAAGAAGACAAAGGACTATTGAATGAACTCTGAAGCCCTGGGCTGCAGACTCAGTCCTGTAGTTACTTTCATCCCTTTTCAGTGAAGGACCACTGAGACAACTGGAAAGGAAACAGCGGACAGGGCAGGTGAGGGGTGTGGCCCTGCCCACAGAGGTCACCCTTGGGAGGGGGACTGGGGAAGGGCGGGGAAGGAGAGGAGATTTTCCTACCATTTCAGGTCCTTCTGCATTCTTGGCTCTGTTTGCATAATGAAGCATCTATTGCCTTTCTAATTTTAAGAAAAAAACAGCTTTTTTCTGGAGGTGGGGAGAGCTGGTGAGAATCCCTAACAATTTCATGTAATCCAGGTTTGCCCCATCCCCCATGCCCTGCTCTGCGGCTCCCTGGGTGGCCTTCCCGCCCCCTCCCCGCCCCCGTCCCTACACTTGCAGTCGTTCAAGGTACCCTTCCCCCCCACCCCCCATTAGCTGCTTCTGTGATTCTTTTCCTGGAGATTTTTCCTAGAGATTACAACTTTTTTTTTAATTAGCTTTATTGAGGTATAATTTACATACAGTAGAATTCACCACTTTTAAGTGTACAGTTCGATGACTTTTGAGAAATGTGTACACTTGCATAACTATCACTACAATCATCGTATAGATGATCGCACCTACTCCCCCTGACCCTGCCTAGTAAACCCCCATCCCACGTCCTGTCACTCTAGGTCTCCTCTTATTCTAGAGTTTCACATAAATGAAATGGTGGTGTGTGGAGCCTCTCGTGTCTGACTTCTTCCACTTAGTAAGACTGCTTCTGAGATTCAGCCATGCGTGTGAGTGTGAAAAGCCTGTTCCTTTGTCGCCACTGAGTTGTGTCCCATGGGGTGTCACTGTTGTTTGCCATGCACCAGTCCGTGGACGTTCGAACTGTTGCCAGTTTGTCTGTTATGAACACGTCTGTTATGAACATTTGCTTACAGATAACTTTGTGTGGACATGTGTCGTCCCCCCCCACCCCGACCCCCCGCCTTTTTTCTTTTTTTAAACCTAGGAGGATAATTGCTGGGTCGCACAGTAAGGGTTGCTTAACTTTGTAAGAAACTGCCAAACTGTCTTCCAACGGCTGTGCCATTTTATATTCCCACCAGCAGCGTGTGAGAGCTCCAGACTCTCACCTCGCTTGGTATTATCAATGTTTTGGATTTTAGCCATTCCAGTGGGTGTAAAGTGGTATCTCATTGTGGTTTTAATTTATAGTTCCCTGATGATTAATGATGCTGCAGCATTTCATGTGCTCATTTGCCATCTGTATAATCTTCTTGATGAAGTATCTGTTCAGACTTTTTGCCCATGTTTTTATTGGGTTGTTTGTCTTATTACTGAACTGTAAGAGGTCTTTGTATAGTCTGGCTACAATTCCTTGTCAGATGTATGCTTTTCAAATATTGTCTTCCAGTCTGTGGCTTACATTTCATTTCTTTAACTGTGACTTTTAAACAACAAAAGTTTGAAATTTGAATTAAGTCCAGTTTTCACTTTTGTGTGTGTGTGTTTCAAGTGTTTTGCATCCTATCTGCTTAATCCAAGATCATAGAGATCTTCTTATATTTATTTCCAAGAGTTTTATGGTTTAGGTCCAACACTTAGGTGTGTGATCTACTTTGAGTTAACTTTGTATGTGGTATGAGGTAGGGGTTTTGTGTATATTTTGCATTTGGCCTATGGTTATAGTTCCAGTACCATTTATTTAAAGGCTTCTACTCTTTTCACATTGAATTACAGGATTTGGTTTTTATATAGTCTTTTCAATTATTTTTAATCTAAGGCACTATAAAAATGTGGTACTTCATATAAATGTTAGTAAATGACCTTTTGTTCTTTCTCTTTTACTGGAATACTTGCAATGGCATGAACTTAGCATCACTTGTGTTTTACGGAGCCGTCCAAGCTGATGAGTGGGAGAGTTTTTACGTAGAGTATACCCTATTCGTTGGGGTCCAAGCAGAAACTATTCTCCTGGTAGTGATGGTTCATGACCATTACAATATTTAATTGTGAAGTACCCACAACACGTGGACTGTGTGTGTATATGGGAAGGAAACTGCTGTTCAGTGAGCACATACTATCTTCCAGATACCTAATTTAATCCTCATAACAGCAGCCTGAGATGAGAATCTCATTTTGCAGATGACAAATAGGAGGCTCACAGAGAATTATTAACTGACCTGTAGCAAATACAAATCTGAGCTTGGATATAAACGCTTTTTTCTTTCTGTTGCACTGCCTCTACCCTACTGGCAAGCTTCACATTTTTTACCATATTAATTGTATTAGCCAGTGTTCTCCAGAGAAACAGAGCCAGTAGGCTCTATGAAGATATATATGGGAGGAGATTTATTATAGGAATTGGCTCATGTGGGTATGGAGGCTTGAGAAGTCCCACAGACTGCTGCCTGCAATTGGAGAACCAGTAAGGCTGGTGGTTTAATTCAACCCGAGTGCAAAGCCCCAAGAATTAGGAGGCTGAGAGTGTAAATCCCAGTCTGGGTCCAAATACCCGAGAACCAGGAGCACAAATATCCGAGGGCAGGAGAAGGTGGTTGTCTCAGCTCAAGCAGAGAGAGTGAATCAGCCCTTCCTGGACTTTTTGTTCTGTTCAGGCCCTCAACAAGTTGGATGCTCCCGGTCCACACTGGTGAGGACAATCTTCTTTCCTCAGCCTACCTATTCAAATGCTCATCTCTTCCAGAGCTACCCTCACAGACGCATCCAGAAATGATGTTTCACCGGCTATCTGGGCATCCCTTAGCCCTGTCAAGTTGACACATAAAATTAACCACCATACTAATGATATTTTAGAACCAAGTATCACTTACCAAATGAGGGCACATTTGGCAAACAAAGAAAACCCAGGCCTCGTGATAGAAGGGCTCAGGTGTGGGCCTCGGAGACTGTGAAGAGTGTCTGCATCTAGGATTGTCCACAGCCAACAGAGTCCTCACCTCCTGTGGGTCCACACTGCAGATGCCCACACCAAGGCCTGTCTGCTGGTTCAGTAGAATTTAAGTCTGTGTGGGAATAGTGACAACCATCTTCCAGGGTGGTGCGTAAAATGCCTGGCATGTAGTAGGTGCTAAATTATTGTTACTCTGTTGGTCCCGATCACCAGGCTAGAGAAGGAAAGAGGGATATACTGTTGACTCTGAACAATGCAGGTGTTAGGGGCGCCGACCCTCCAAGCAATTGAAGATTGACTCTAACTTCACAATTGGCCATCCATCCGAGGTTCCGTGTCCACGGATTCAACCAACTTTAGTACGTATTTAGTGGAAAAGAATCCACATATAAGTGGACGCATGCAGTTCAAACTCATGTTGTTCAAGGGTCAGCTGTAGTTCCCGTGGGATTTCAGTGAAAGGAGGAATGTAAGGCACAAGGCACCCACAGTAAACCCCATAAATGCCAGTTCCCATCCCCTAATGCCACCAGGAGACAAAAATCCCTGTGGCAGTATACTGCCTGTCTGTCCTTGAGAATTGCTTTGTTTTTTAACCAACAGCACACTCAGTAAAACATGTGTGCCCTTTGCCTCCTGTGAAACAAAGGACCAGCAGTGTTTGGATAAGTGAATGCAGCAGCTTAGGTGGGCTGGCTGCAGTTTGGGAGCGCAGGGCCTCCTGACACCCAAGGGCTTGCTTTCCCGTGTGGGTGTGCGGGGATGGAAGGAGTCGGTCTTACAGCATGAGCAGCATGCAGAGCAGCATGAAGATCACTGAGCTTGGAGGCAGGAGATGAGGATTGGAGTTCTGGCCACCCTGGCAACTTGCTAACTTTTCCCCAGCTTCAGTTGTGTTAGTTTTTAAATAAGAGGGAAAGATCCAATATTACTGAATGTCTACTATTTGCTGCGCATTTTACACCTACTATTTCATTTGCTGCCCAAACGTACATACATGGTCGAGCGTGTTTTCCTTCTGTCTACAGAAAAGGAAACTGAGGTTCAGGCAAGTCAAATGCCTTCCCCTTCTGACTACAGAGTCTTTTAATTTTTTTGAAACACCATGCTGCTACTAATTCAAAATAGAGGGTAGTAATAATACACAGAATAATTGTGAAGATCAAGTGAGATCATGAATACACAGGTTGCAAACTGTCAGGTACAACAGACCTGTTTTAGCTGTGCTTGTTTTTTTAGGTTTAAAAAACTAAATGAAACACTCTATTAACTGTATGGTGAATGTGCCAGTAGAAATATACAAGTCCAGGCAGAATAGAGGATTTTGCATGTGCATCCGAAGATTAATATTTAAATATCCAAGTAGGGAAAAAATGCATTTTCTTTTATTCCTAGGGTAGTTGTTTCATTCTATGCACACTTTTACCCTGTGTCATAGACTTAAAAATGTTATTATTATGCCCCCAGGTTAGAGCTGTAGCTAGGCCAGGAACATGGATAGATTTCCTGAATATTGTCCTGGGTTGAAGGTAAGATGTAGACGTAGCCAAGCCCTGGGAAGCAGGGCTGATGGGGCCAGAGCACATCCAAGCACAGGGCACTGTCCTGCACGTTTACACACACTATTTCAGTCCTTACCGGAGGCCTGGGAAGGGGCCATCCACAGGTATGGGCCAGGATGAAGGAAGTTAAATACTTTCCCGGGTCAGGGAGCCAACAGGGGAGGTGCGTGCGAACCCTGTATTTGTCTGCACATCCCTAGGTCCCTAGTGCTGAGCTCAGAGCCCAGCATGGAGCAGAGACTCAACTCTCGATGGTGAATGAATAAATCGGAAAAGGAAGGAAGGAAGCATGACTGTGGATTTGGGTCTGGAAGAGCTTCACGAAGCGGCAGCACTGATTAGGCTGATGAGTTGATGGTGGGAGAGGGGGCTGGATTCTCAGGCACTGTGGGGTGCTGAGAGGACAGGCCCTTCAAGGCCAGGACACAGCCCTGAGGGGAGGGTGGCAGGTGTGAGAGACAGGAGAATGACAGGCAGATGAGAAGCCGCAGGCTGAATCCGCTCCTTTCTCTGGACAAAACCAGAGTTAAGAGCAGGGGAGCATCCTGCAGCTCACACAATCCACTCCTGGTGGAGCCGAGTAGAGGCAACAGGACTCACGGACGTGGGGTTTGCTTGCAGCGTGCCGTGGCCTTCGTGGTGTGAGGGTGCCCCAGGGCAGTCTCCCCCCACTCTCAACATATGCGTGTAGGAATTCTCCTCATACCCACAGTGTCTCTGAATTTATAGAATTCTCTACACAGCTTCATTGCTCACATGTAGCCCCTCCAGCTCAGAGCCAGCAAGGGAGTAGCAGAGCTTTGTCACACTTGGAACCTCTCTGACCTCTACCTCAAGTCACCGCCTTCCTCTTCTGCTTTTAACCATATGCTTACCTTGAGCCTGTCCAGATAATCTCTGTATCTAATGTCAACTGATTAGTCATCTTAATTATGTCTGCAAAATCCTTTGTGTCCTGTAACATAACATATTCATGAGCATGATCCCGGGGCAAAAGCCTGGGGTCCCGAATTCTGCCTACCACACTGCTCTCGCCTTCAGCTCTAATGGGGGACTCAACAGGCAGTGTGATGCAGTCCAGGGAATGCTACAAGAAGAGTAACACACAGTGCCGTGCAGCACACAGGAGGTCTCTCTAAGGGAAGCAGGGGCAGCTTCCTGGAGGAAGACTATCTAAGTTGAGCCTGGTATGACAAGTGGAATTTAACAAGGGGGGGAAGGTCCCAGGCAGAAAGAATAGCATGTGTGTCTACAGTGCAGGGGTTCATTACTGCTGACCTGTAGAATTCACTTCAGGGAGTCAGAGAGACAAGAGGCCTTGGAAAGACGGATGAGAGCCCACAAAGGTTCTTAGCAGGGAGCTGGAATGCTCAGGTCTTCATTTAGAAAGATTGTCTTCTGGCACTATGGGAATGGAGAAGCACACCCATCAATCAGGAGGCTGTTCTGGTAACTCAAGTAAGCTGACGATGGCTTGAAAAGTGGAAATGCCAGTTGGAGGGAGAGAAGTGAATGTGAGATGGCTAAGGATTGAGTGTGAGAGGGTTAATGAGTTATGAGTGAGTCCCAGGCTCCTGGCTATATGACTAAATGCAGAATGGTACCATTCACGAAGACTGGAGGAGGAACAGGGTGATGGGAGACACGGGTTCCATTTTAGAGATGTCTAATAATTTGAGGTGGCTGTGAGACACCGAGTGGCCATTCCTGTACACAGACCTAGGATAGTGATCACAGTTTGGGAGTCATCAGTGAATGACTGAGATCACCTTCTAGAACCAAAGTGTGGGAAGACCAGAGGACCTGAAAAACAACTTTTAGGTGGTGGGAGGGAGGAAGAACAGCCAGCAAAGGGGGGAGAAACAGCAGGGGTGGAAGAAAGAAATCCAGGTGGTGTGGTGGCTCAGAGTCAAAGGAAAAGAGTGTCAAGAGAGAAGTTGAAGTCAAGTGCTTTTGAGAGGTCAGGTGAGATGAAGACCAAAAATGTCCACTGGATTTAGCACCAGTGAGGTCACTGGTGGCCTGTTAAGAGTAATTCCTGTGGATGGTGGGTGGGGTCAGGTGGCAGTGCATTAAAGACTAACATGCGAGGTAAGCATCACAGCTGGATGGAATCACGGTCAAGAAAGCTGGGAAGAGGGGTTTATTTTATTTTATTTTCTCTTTGCACATGGCACTTTAGTTTATTTTTCTTGGGTTTTATTTTAAATGAAAGAACAAAGATTATGTTGAAGTGCTATTGGGAAGAAGCCAGTGGAAAGGTGAACATACAGAGGAGACAGGATAATCAGTGGGGTTAGGAGGGCCTGGGTGGGCAGGAGATGTGTGATCTGGACCACAGACAGGAAGAAGGGAACAGGACTAAATTTGTACCAGGAAGGAGAAGGGGGTGAGTGAAGCTTCAGGAAAACGTAAAGGATTGGAGACAAGAGTTTGAAGGTATTCCTGAGTGACCTGTTTCTAGCCTCTGTGGAGGAGGAGGTGAGTGTGTCGTCTGGAAGAGATGAGGAGAAGTAGTAGAGCAGGAGAACTGGGCAAAGAGAAGGTCTGAGGAGCCTGTGGAGGACGGGGGGAGAGTGCTTGTTGGGGAAACAGAGAATCACAGAGCAGCTGTGAGCACCCAGGCCTGTGGAGCCCCAACATTCCTGTTCTTCCCAGTATATGAGAAAACTTTTTAATGCAATAGAAACAGATTTTCAAGGAAGTTTCAATATAAACCACATAAGCAATATATTTCCCCCTTGCTGCATATTTTAATTAGAGTAAGGGCTGGGGTGAGGGATAGATAATATCTTCCTCTCTCAGCCCAGCAGACCTTGCTAGGTGAGCATGGCACTCATTTCTTCTAGAGGCCTTAAATCCTTCCCCTCGATGTATTTCTGGCAGCCATGACCAGTCAATGAGAGCTGAAATGTGTTATGAAATCAAATTTGCTCTCCTTAAGCCACTAAGTATCTGGTAGGTGCATTTATTTATTAACCAAGCAAGCATTTCCTAGGCATAGATCATTTTAAGCAATAATATATATTTTATTTGAAATTTGAGAAAGTATAATAATCGGTCCCTTCATGAAGTTTGTTTTTAGTACCTTCTATTTGCCAGTCACAGTGTATTCAGGATTAAAACAATGAACTAGAAATAGACCCTTTTAGCAAAGAGTTTATGGGGACAGAATATATATAATAAATGAAATAACCATTAAAGGTCATTAGGAATATAACCAAAAACAGATGCCCTACAATGATATATAATTTAGGCTATAAAGTGGTATAATTTTTATATATGTTCAAAGGACGAGGAGATCAGGTGAGTCTCCTGGTATTTATATAAACTGGTCTGGCCTTTGTAAAGATAGAATTTTTAAAGAAAATTCATAAAAAATGGTGAATTTTATAGATACCAAAACCAAGAATAATCTCCCAGTAGGAGGATCAGACATTGCTGAAGCATCACTCATTCTGATTTAGCTCAATTGTTTCTTCCACATCTTTGGTGATATTCTGGAATCCTGCCATTCACAGGGTGGGGAGATGGCTCATAGCATTACTAAGTCACCACATTAAAAGCCATGAATCAGTGCTTTTGGCCAAAGTGTTAAAAATTCATAAACACAGAGTATTTCTCCATTTATATGTCTTCTCTAGTGTCCTTATTTCCTCTTCGTTCTTGAAAGATATTTTCACTGGATGTAGAATTCTCAGTTGACAGGTTTTTTTCTTTCAGCACTTGAAAAATACCCACTTCCTTCTCACCTCCATAGTTTTAGATGAGAAATCCACTGTCATTCCATTTGTGTGGCCAGCTGTAAAAAGTGTCATTTGTCTCTGGCTATTTTCGGGATTTTTTTCTTTGTCTTTAGTTTCTATAAGTTCAATTATGCTGTGAGTTGGCATGGAATTCTTTCTGTTTATCCTACTTGGAGTTTTCTCTGCTTCCCAAATCTGTAGGTTTATGTCTTTTGCCAGATTTGAGAAATCATCAGCCATTATTTCTTGGAATAATTTTTCAGTCCCATGCTCTGTCTTCTCTCCATGTGAGACTCTGATGATACCCTTTTACTAGGATCCCACAGCTCCCCAAGACTGTTAACACTCTTGCAACCTATTTTCTCTCTATTGCTCAGATCGGGAAAATTCTGTTGATCTGTCCTCAAGTTTATTGATTTTACACTGTGTCATCTCCACTCTATACTGAGCCTATCCAGCAGATTTTTCCTTTCTGTTATTGTATTTTTTAGTTCAGTAATTTCCACTTTGGTTCTTTTTTATTTAAAAAAATTTTTTTTCTATTGCCAAGGTTTTCTATTTTACATTAGTGTCAAGAAAATTCATAATTGCTTATTGAAGCATTGTTATGATGACTGCTTTAAAATCCTTGTCAAATAATTCTGACATCTGATTCATCTTGGTGTTGGTATCTGTTGATTGCCTTTTCTCATTCTTGCAGTGATTTTCTCATTCTTGGTATGACCAGTGATATGCAGTTGTATCCAGGACATTTTAGGTATTACAAGATTCTGGATCTGATTTAGTCTTCTTTTTTTGGCAGCCATTCCCCAGTTGAGGTGTTCTGTTAGGGCAGGGTGGATGTATATGTCAACTTCCCACTGGGCCTTGACAACAGCACCCCCGTGAAAACAGAGGACTGACTGACATTGCCTCCTTGCCTGGAAGGGAGGGGCAAGCAGAGGGCTGACTCATACTCTGCTTTGTTGCTGCAGGGAGGGGTGGAAGCTCATCTGCCAGCTGGGCCATGATGACACTAAGGGAGAGATGTGGGGAGGGGCAAGCAGAGTGCCCCCAAGCTGGCCTTTCAGCACCCCTTCCACCTCACTGATGCTGGGGCAGGGTGGAGGCTTGACTGTGGGTGGGAGGGAGGTGGTGGTGAAGCATGGTGGTGATTACCTCTTCCTCACACTGCCTTGTTAGGTCTGATTGCTGCTGGCCTGGGGTCGAAGTTCAGCTCCATGCTATACCCTGCTGGCACTCCACTGGCAGAGCCATCAGAGCTCTACCTGCTCCCACTGAGCAGGAAGTCTGCTTCCCACTGGGGCCACTGACACTGCTCACAAGGGGGATCCCCCAGGTGAGGGTATCTGCTTCCTGGGCACCCGGCCCTGCTGAAACCCTGAGGTGGGGGAACGTGGTTTTGGTTGCTGTTTGGCAGTAGCAGAGCAGGTATTGCCAAAAAGGTGTCCTGATGTGAGGCTGCCCTTTCCCTGGACCTTTGACTGAGAGGAACAGGCTTTTCTTAGGGCCTATTGTTGGTTCAGGGCTGGAGGATCTCTGATATGTGGGAGGAAGTAAGGAAACCAATGGATTCACATCCTTCCTCAAGTACAGAGGCTCCTAAGTAGCCATCTTCTTCTTCCCACTTTTCAGAGACTTCCTGTGCTTGTTTGTTGTGTCTATGGTTTTTTGGTTGTAAGAGAGGGGATGTGGGAGGAATGGGTCTGCTCTGTCTTGGACAGAACCAGAAGTCGTTTAATGTCTTTCAGTAAAATTTTAAATTGAAATTGAGGGACTTCCCTGGTGGTCCAGCAGTTAACACTCCACTCTCCCAGTGCAGGGGGCCCCTGTTCCATCCCTGGTCAGGGAACTAAAGCCGCATGCCACAACTACAAAAATAAAATAAAATAAAGATCCCACGTGATGCAACTAAAAAAGAAAAAGACCCCACGTGCCACAACAAGATCCCATGTGCTGCAACTAAGACCCAGTGCCACCAGATAAATAAATAAATATTTAAATTTCACATTTAAATTTCACATTTAAAGTTTAAAACTTTTTTCCATGAAGATCTTGGACATATTTTTACATATATTCTTAGGTACTGAGGTATGTTTTTTATTGCTTTTATTAAAAAGTATCTTTTAAAATTGCACTTTCTACCCATTCTTTGATAGATTGTAGAAATATAGTAGATATTATTAATGCTTATAAGTTTGCCTAAAGATTCTTTTGGAATTTCTATTAGAATGTATGTAAATGACAATAAGTTCATTTCTTCCTTTGCAAGTCTTATGTATTTTATTGCATCTTTCTTTCTTTTGTGCAGGATAGGATCTTTAGTACAGTGTTGAAAGTGTCATAGCAACCATCCTTGTCTTGTTTCTAATTTGAAAAGGTGTTTTCAGAGGTTAATTGAGTGTGATATTTTCTGTAGGCTTTTTAGAATACCCTCTGTCAGATCTCAAAGTTTCTTTCTCTTTCTATTTTGATATGAGGAGTGGATGGTGAATATTTTCATATACTTTTTCTCAATCTATTGAGATGACCATGTGTTTTCTTTCCCCTTTAATCTATTTTTGTGGTAAACTTAATCTATTTATGTGGGAATAATTTCAACAATTGGTCATGAAATGCTATTTTTTTTTTACATCATTAGACTCATTTTGCTAACATTTTGTTTAGAAATTTTGCATCTATATTTGTGGGTGAGATTAATGTGTCTTGCGCTGCCCCTGTTGAGATTCTGTGTCAGCATTATACCATCTTCATTCAAGGAGCTGAGGAACAATCCCACTTTTTCACTTCTTTGGTGAGACTGGAATCATGTGTTCCTTGAATGTTTGGTAGGATGTTCCTTTTTTTTTTTTTTAATTTTTAAAGTCTTTTTTCTCTCTTTCATTTTGGATAGCTTCTATCATTACATCTTCAATTTCACTAATCTCTTCTTTCAGAATGTCTAATCTGCCATTAATCTTATCCAGTGTACTTTTTAAAAATATTTATTTACTTAGTCTGCGCTGGGTCCTAGTTGCAGTGTGAGATCTTCATTGCGGCATGTGGACTCTTAGTTGCGGCAGGCATGTGGGATCTAGTTACCCAACCAAGGATCAAACCCAGGCACCCTGCATTGGGAGCCCGGAGTTCTACCCACTGGACCATCAGGGAAGTCCCAGTACATTCCTTTAAAACTTTAAAACTTTAAAACTATCTGTGTGTGATACTTTCTTTATAAGACTTTTTTCCTTTTATGAAAAGAATTTAACATGTTACTGAGTGCCTTCTAGTTCTCAGGAACGGTACTAGATTCTTATACAAGAGCTTGTTAAAGCTGCACATCAGCCCTGTAAGTAATCACCCCTGTCATTGGAGATGAAGAAAGTGAGGTGAAAAGTGTATGCCATTTCTCAGGGTCCCTCAGCCAGAAAGTAATGGACCAGGAATTTGAATCAAATTCCAGATGTCCAAAAAATGTTATTCATTCTTTTCACACATTGCCAGACAGAATTTATAAGAGACAAAGACAACTTGCAGTGTCATCATATCCTCACAGCCTGGGCTCAGGGTCTGAAAAAGTACTGCTACATGCTAGTAGATAGAGCCATCTCTATTTGCACATCTTTAGTTGATGGTAAGGCTGTGCATTTCACAACATATACTTTATTTTTGTTTTGAGTGTTCATTAATTATGCTTTTTAAGGTAATTTAAGTGTAAGTTTATAGAATTTAAATGTGTAGATTCATATGCAGTTGTAATAAATAATAAGAGAGATCCCACAGAAACTTTGCACAGTTTCCCTCAATAATCATATAATTTTTAAAACATCTTTATTGAAGTATAGTTGCTTTACAATGTTGTGTTTGTTTCTGCTGTATAATAAACAGAATCAGTTATATGTATACATATATCCCCATATCCCCTCACTCTTACGTCTCCCTCCCACCCTCCCTATCCCACTCCTCTAGGTGGTCACAAAGCACCAAGCAGATGATCTCCCTGTGCTATGCAGCTGCTTCCCACTAGCTATCTATTTTACATTTGGTAGTGTATATATGTCCATGCCACTCTCTCACTTCGTCCCAGCTTACCCTTCCCCTCCCTGTGTCCTCAAGTCCATTCTCTATGTCTGCGTCTTTATTCCTGTCCTGCCCCTAGGTTCTTCAGAACCATTTTTTTTTTAGACTCCATATATATGTGTTAGCATTCGGTATTTGTTTTTCTCTTTCTGACTTACTTCACCCTGTATGACAGATTCGAGGTCCATCCACCTCACTACAAATAACTCAATTTCGTTTCTTTTTATGGTTGAGGTGTCCAGCACTGGATTTTTCAGGCAGTTGGGTGGAGCCAGGTGTTACTGCCGAGATGAGGACCCCTGGGAGAGCTCACACCACTAACATTCCCTGGGGCCTGCAGTTCTCTGTTAGTCCAGTGGCTTGGACTCATTGCTCCAACCACAGGAGCTCAGGCCCAACCCCTGGCCTGGGAAGCAAGACCCCACAAGCCACGCAGCACGGCAAAAAAAAAAAAAAAAAAAAAAAAGAAAGCAACAAACAGAAAAGAGCAGAACCATAACAAAGAATAAAATGTGAAGGAAAATTGGAAAATTTTTAAAAATATATTAGAAAACATAACAATAAAAATGAAACAATGGCAAAACAAAACAGAACCACAACAGCAATAATAATAATAATAATATGAATATAAATAAATAAAAACACAATCGAATAAAAGATAAAATTAAAAGGTAAGAATAAAAACCTTTTTAAACATTAAAAAGTTCCCTGTGCCTCCTCTATCAGTGTCCTTGTCCCCACAGTGAGCCACAGCCAACCCCCACCTCCCCAGTAGGGCTCCAAGACCTCTAGGTAGGTCTCTGGACCTGCTGTGTCAGCCCCACCTCTGCGTGTGCTCCTCTCACCAGCATCTGTTCCTGAAGCCGGCCCGGAGCACATGTGCCCATGCAGGCCAGCTGGGGCGCAGGCCTCCATAGGCGTGCCCACAGAGGCCAGCACAGCTGAAAGAGGCCTTGGAGAGGGAGCTGCATTCATTCCGCCTGGACCTGCATGGCCAGAGGCGGCTTTGCTCGGGGGCGGTGCTCAGGCCCACCAAAACCCGCTTGGCCCACGGAGGCCTTGTGGGTGGCAGTACTCAGGTCCTCCAGGACCCATGCGGCCGGAAGAGTCCATGGCAGGGGCAGGACTTAGGCCCAGGCCTCACATGGCTAGAAGAGGCTTTGGCAGTGGCGGGGTTCAGGTGGGACCCATGTGGCTGGAGGGGGGTCAGAGGGGCCTCAGGCCTGGGACCTGTGTGGCCAGAAGAGGCCTTGGCAGCGGGGTTCAGGCCCGAGACCCACACAGCTGGAAGAGGCCTTGGTTGGGGGGCTTAGGCCTGGGAACCATGAGGCCTGTGGGGGCCCCAGGGTGGGGTTCAGGCCCAGGACTCCAGCAGGCTTGCCAGGGCCCAAGTGGGCAGGGGTGACACTGGCCTTATTCCCCTCCAATCCCCCAGTCCCCCAAAGGTCCCTGTCCATGCCCGCTGATCCCCTCGCCGTGAGTGGGCCCCTCTGAGCGTAGGAGCCTTTCCTCTCCCCCAGCCCCCACTCAGGGGTGCTGGTCCCATCCCACCTCCACTTTCCTTCCCTTGCTCCTTCCCTCCTATGTCCTACCTGGTCACACAGGGATTACTCCCATCCCCTTAGGTGTCCGAGGTCCCCCATCAGCACCTAGCAGGTGCCCTACTTGTGAGGAGACATGAACTCCACATCCTCCTATGCCACCATCTTCAGGAAGAGCCTCATGTTAAGAGACTCTTGACCCTATTTAAATCTCTTTTAGCAACCATTTGCCCTATTTAGTTTTTTAAAATTAATTTATTAAATAATAATAATTATTATTATTTTTTTGGCTGTGTTGGGTCTTCGTTGCTCTGCACAGGCTTTCTCTAGTTGCGGCGAGCGGGGGCTACTCTTCCTTGTGGTGCATGGGCTTCTCATTGCGGTGGCTTCTCTTGTTGCGGAACACAGGCTCTAGGCAACAGGCTTCAGTAGTTGCAGCACGTGGGCTCAGTAGTTGTGGCTTGTGGGCTCTAGAGCACAGGCTCAGCAGTTGTGGCACATGGGCTTAGTTGCTACATGGCATATGGGATCTTCCTGGACCAGAGCTTGAACCCGTGTCCCCTGCATTGGCAGGTGGGTTCTTAACCACTGCACCACTAGGGAAGCCCCCTGCCCTGTTTAGATTTAGTATGTAGGTCTGGCCTGTTTTATTGGCTGCAGTTCCAATGACAGTTTAGTCTTCTGAGCTTTTGCAATGCTATTTTGATTTGCTTCATTCTTCTGCTTGAGCTCGCCCTTGATCCCTATCAGTGCTGCCTGCAGGGTCCAGAAATGGCTTCCCTGGGCTTCCTGGCATTGCTAGGTGAGTGTGGGAATCCCAACCCACAGAACAGAGAGCACTTCCCCTGGCTGTTCTCCAGCTACCCAGTGCCAGTGGGCTTCTCACTCTATCTCTGCCATTGCCATTGGTAGAAAGAAGTGCCTACCTGGGACATCTTCTGCCCCTGGGAAGGGCTGAAGCCATGGGGTCTGGGAGGTTCTCTGCTGTTGGGTGGGGGATTGGGAGATACCAGTGCTGCGTTGCTTTCTGGTGCTGGGTAGAGGACCAGAAGACACCAGGACTGTTGACACCCCTGCATCGGCAGGCGGACTCTCAACCACTGCGCCACCAGGGGAGCCCTAGGAGACTGTTTATTCGTTTACTTGCCAGGCAGCCAAGCGTGAAGACTGCAGACCAAATCTCAAATCCGCCTCCCGAAAGAGGGCCTCGGGGTATTTAGGGGCTAAAGAGTACAGCCTGGGGAAAGGTGATTGGAAAAAGGTGTGATAATCGCAGTTCTGTGCAGCCATAACTAAGCTGCCCGCCTCTGCAGATTCAAAAGGTCACTGAGCAGACACTGGAGCAGGCCCCGTTGAAGGGTGGGGGTCCCACACAGTCTTAACCAGCTCAGCTTCAACTAGACAGCTGACTCTGCAAAACAACCAGGCAAACATCTTACTATTTAGGCTTATTGCCACTGGGAGGAAATGCAAGTCTTTTGTAGCAACAATTAAAATGACTTTGATTAATGAAGGCAGATCACAAGTGACATGGATTTAACTAATGATTACCCGTGGTTTCAACAGGAGCTTGTACTGTGCCATAAAGCCAGTTTCAACTAATCTCAAAGAATCATACAGACCACACTCTCTGATTACAATGTAATTCAATAGAAATCAGAAACAAGGGCTTCCATGGTGGCGCAGTGGTTGAGAATCTGCCTGCTAATGCAGGGGACACAGGTTCGAGCCCTGGTCTGGGAAGAGCAACTGGGCCCAGGAGCCACAGCTACTGAGCCTGCGCGGCTGGAGCCTGTGCTCCGCAACGAGAGAGGCCGCGATAGTGAGAGGCCCGCGCACCGCGATGAAGAGTGGCCCCCGCTTGCCACAACTAGAGAAAGCCCTCGCACAGAAACGAAGACCCAACACAGCAAAAGTTAATTAATTAATTAATTAAAAAAAAAAAGAAATCAGAAACAAAAAGATAACGAAAACCTACTTCTAAATAAATTATGGGTCAGAGAGCAAATCATAATGGAAATTAGAAAAACAATAAAACTGCAAGATAATGCACATACCACCTATTAAAACTAACGGCTTGCAACTGAATTTGTATTTGGAAGGGATATGTCTTGTCATCAAATACTAATGTTTTTTTAAAGACTGAATGGGAGATGAGGAAGTGTGAGATAAAATGTAAATTGTATTACTGAGGAGTTTGAAAAGGGAAGAAGGTGGGGTGCTCTGGGGGATGCGGGCAGGAATTCTGATGGAGAGAGGTTTGTTGCCGGTGACTGCAGGTGAGGGGAGAAGTGAAAGTCAGGAGGGTTGGGGTCAGGGTGCTGGAGCCCATTTGTCAACACCATTCTCAACTCCCTAATGTATTCTGTCACCACTTCATCCCTCTGTGCAAACACCCACTGCGTGCAGCTCTCTGTTTCTTACAGGAGAAAGTCCAAACACCTTGCCCTAGTGTTTGAAGCCTCACAAAGTTATAGAGATAAGACAGGAAGTGCCAGACCTGTGACAAAATAAAGAGAGCTTTTCTGCTTAAAAATATTCAAATCTGATCCACCCCTAACCCCCAGAAATAACTCTGAGCTTCAGCAAAAAGAACACTTTTGCCTGTAGATTCAACCCCCAGACCATCCCTTAGGGATAACCTTGAAATTATATGGATTTGTGCTGAGGAATTACGTATTTGAGAATTACTCCTGAAACAACTCAGGGGGAAAAGAAAAAACTTTCTTCATAAAATTTAGAATCTAATAGTCAACCAAATCAAATGCTTTTTTTAAAAATGTACTCTTCATATTCGGCATTTAAACACTTTAAGGAATATTAAAGCTGGATTTCCAGTGCTTTTGCACAGACTATACCAATATTGTAATCTGAGAGAGTTTAGAGGGGTCCCCCCCACCCCGTCCCCAACAAAGGCTTTTTATTTTCGTTGAAACAGAGTGAGACCTCTTGTCAGCATACCTGGAAGTCAAAGAAAGGCTTGACTCTCATCAAGACCCAGGCAGGGAATACAGTTCCTTTAACTGGCAGTGTCCTGGGTCACGATGCTGAGCAGGGGGTGGGGTCAGGAGTGAGACCTCTGACATCTTGGCGTAGTCAATGTCCAGATCATTGGTCCTTTGGAATTTGGCACTTGGGAATTCTCTGGGCCTGAAACGTGAATATTGATGCCCATATGAGTCTGTGAGGTGACATCAAGCTATGACAGAGCTGAGGAAACGCTCTATGGTCAAGGGGTCCCTTCCCAGTTTAATAACAGGTCGGCGAGGTGAGGGAACGGAAGTGCTCTTGACGGCAGGAGTTACTGAGCAGAAGCCTGTAGGCCGGAGACTGTTGCTCCTGCCCCAGTGAGGGGCCTGCCACCTGGGAGTTGGGCCACGGGAGCACGTGCCTGCAGTGGACTTGGGGGAGACCAGGCCTTCCGTAATTCCTCCCTCCTCTTGGACACCACGTGGCCACCACACAGCCCTGCTTTCCAAACGGTTTGACTTTTTTTTTTTTTTTTTGCGGTACGCGGGCCTCTCACTGTCGTGGCCTCTCCCGTTGCGGAGCACAGGCTCCGGACATGCAGGCTCAGCGGCCATGGCTCACGGGCCCAGCCGCTCCGCGGCATGTGGGATCCTCCCGGACCGGGGCACGAACCTGCGTCCCCTGCATCGGCAGGCATACTCTCAACCACTGCGCCACCAGGGAAGCCCTGAGTTTGACTTTTAATGTTTCCTTTCCTATTCCCAACTCCTTTCTGCTTTGCGACATATTCGAAACTATAGTATCATATTATTTCTGATGTTCTGAATCTACCCTGTAGCTTAAATACCTCACACATCACATGCTTTGGTGTTTGTCTGCTTTTCTCCTCTTAGGTAAAGAGGATTAAAAGCAATTTTATTTTGAGAAACCTCTAATGACAAGACCTCAGAATCTGTGCTTGGGAAGGGCTGGTTGAGTGAACAGCTTCTGTACCAAGTTTGTGCGAAGGAGCCTTAGCAATAGACACGGGGCCAAGTGATTGTCCTACTCCGGGTCTGGGGAATCTTTGGAGTGTCTGAGAACTGAATGCTGGGTACAGCATTATCACAAAGTTCAAGGTGTTGTTGTAGGTATAATACATGCTACAACCAAGATACATGGATGAATCTCTAGAGTATTATGCTGAGAGAAAGAAGCCAGCCCCCAACGAGTACATACTGCATATTCTGGTCACCTAAAACTAGAAAAGGCAAATCTAGATTGTGTGGCAGAAACAGGGCACAAGGAGGAAGAGGGTCTCGGGTGGCCTCGGCCTGCAGAGGCTTGAAGCAGGCTTTCTGTTCCCGGCCAGAGTTTGAGGTCAGGCCACAGCTGTGAGAGCGCTGAATCCTAGCCACTAGACCACCAGGGACCAGTGGCCAGTGACAAGGCCCTGGCCCATCAGCTGTGTAGAAATGAATTTCCACATAGAGACGGAAAGTAGTGAAGCAAGTGAAGTGTTTATTAGGAGGAAAAAGGGTACATGTGGATAGACACACAGGCGGGCTCAGAGAGAAAGTCACGCCCTTGTGGTAGTTTGAATCACTTTTATGGGGCATTTTTTCCAGGTTTCCTTTGGCCAGTCATCTTGCTTTGCCTCGTTCTGAGTCTGTATTTGGTATATCTCAGGGTCCTCCCCTGTGTGCGTGCGCATCTCTTAGCCAAGGTGGATTCTAGCAAAGAGGGCTGTGGGAAGGTTGACATCACCTACTATGGGGTGGCGCCCACTCCCTTTTTGACCCCTAAGGAGCCTTTCTGCACATATGTAGTCAGGAAGGTCTCTTTCTTTAACTTTGAGAACGAGGAATATGTGGGGTTTTTTTTTATCTCTTATCTGGGCGGGGCCCAGCCTCCTCTCTCACTCCTGCTGTTATGGAGTCTCTGTCCACAGGGAAGAAACTTCAGCTGTTCAGCCTGGGGCCCATCTATCTCCTGCCTCAAGACGAGGAGTGACTGGGGAGGGTCAGGGACTTCTTTGGGAAAAGGAAATAGGATTTTTATCATGGTGGTAGTTACATGGGTGTATACATTTGTCAAAACGCTCAGAATTGTACACTTTTTTTTGGGGGGGTGCTGCATCGGGTCTTAGTTGCAGCACGCGGGACCTCTGTTGAGGCATGTGGGATCTTTTTCGTTGCGGTGCATGGGCTCTTAGTTACAGCACACGGGCTTCTCTCTAGTTGTGGCCTGCGGGTTTTCTCTCCTCTTGTTGTGGCACGCGGGCTCCAGAGCATGTGGGCACGCAGGCTCTTGAGTTGAGGTCCGCAAGCTCAGTAGTTGTGGCACGTGGGCTTAGTTGCCCTGCGGCATGTGGGATCTTAGTTCCCTGGCCAGGAATAGAACCCATGTCCCCTGCATTGTAAGGCAGATTCTTTACCACTGGACCACCAGGGAAGTCCCCAGATCTATACACTTTAAATGGATGCATATAAATGATATTATAACAAGTTGATTGAAAAATGTGTAATGAGAGAATGAAACTCTGCAAATACTTGCACAAGTTCTCCACTTTTCCTCCTGTTCTCAAAGCTGTCTTGGGCATTTATAACATCCCAAAATATGATTGCAATTTCAATAATTCTTGTGTGTGGGGTTTTTTTTCTTTCTTTTGCCTGCAGCAAACCTAACTCAGAAAACACTTCTAAGTGTAAGAGCCTTGACTTTAATTGGTTACATAACAACAAACAGAACACAAAGCAAACATATATTCATTTGCTCTTTCTTGCTGAACACATTAGGCACAGACATGCTTCTCACCATGACTCAGACAACAGTTCATACTTAAACTGCACACGCTCATTCCGCCTATTCTGATTTTTAATAGGGCTGCTTTAACTATGTGCTACACTTTCTCCCTACTGTTTGGGTTTGGTTCCATCTCTTCTTTTCTGTGCTAAGAAAAGGTAGCTCTTGGGCTTCCCTGGTGGCACAGTGGTTGAGAGTCCGCCTGCCGATGCAGGGGACACGGGTTCGTGCCCCGGTCCGGGAGGATTCCACATGCCGCGGAGCATCTGGGCCCGTGAGCCATGGCCGCTGAGCCTGCGCGTCTGGAGCCTGTGCTCCGCAACGGGAGAGGCCACAACAGTGAGAGGCCCGCGTACCGCAAAAAAAAAAAGGTAGCTTTTCATATTTACCACTCTCTTCCTACAGGTGGTGACTGTACAAGACCTCAGGGGGTCCTCTGGTTTTTCTCTTCACATGGGGGACAAATGAAACATTTCTGAACCTTCTTCCTTCTGACAAAGGCAGGTGCAGTGTACATGTGTGCAGATGTCCTCAGGCCTTGTCTGTGACTCCTCTCTTCTTGCCCTTCCAGACTCCAGAGCCAAGTGTACACCTGCCAGGTGAAGGTGAGATTGAAGACAAGGGGCTCCCCCCTTCTCCCGCAGAACCAGAGGAACAGGGACGGAGCTGGGAAACAGACCACGACGCTTTTGAGACACTGTCCCACCAGAGTGAAAGTCAATCAGACACAAAAATTGACCCCTTTGAAAGTGCTTCCGACACAGAGTCCCTGCCTGGTGACCTCCTAGGGGGAATCTGCCTCACTCCAGATGGTACCTCTGAGGACAGAGAAGCACGCAGGGGATGCCGTGACACCCCAGCATCCAGAACCCTTCAGGAGCAGCATTCAACTGATGTCCCTGGGCTTGACCCCAAAGAGGAACTAGATCTGTACCTTGACTTCAAGGAAGAGTCCTGCAAAAGTGGGGTACGAGCCTTTGCTGCAGTTGCTGGAGAGGTGAGGGCCGTGCACCTTCGGGAGGACGTGGCCGGCCCGGAGCGAGAGTTGCCACTGGCAGGGACTGCTGACCGCACACAGGGCTGTGCACAGGGGCCCACGGGCAGCTGCGGCCTCCCGCCAGCGAAGGAGGTGACTGTACAAGACCTCAGGGTGTCCTCTGATGTTTCTCTTCAGAAATCCAGGTCTGAGAGTTATCTGGGCGTCCCAGTGGTCTGGCCCTTTCTTCTCTGGTGCTATGAACAGGGCCGGAGCTGGCCGAATATCCACAACAGGGACAGGGGAACTCAGCTGCCTCTCACAGCCCCTCCGGGAGCCAGGACAGGGAAGGGAAGTACTCCGGGCCCCGCACTGAACACAGGCTTGCTCCGCTCCCAGCCCGGCTTTGATGCCACCTGCCAGCTTCCTTTAGGGACATCACGCCTCCTACATGCCAAGCTTTGCCCTAGCGCCCCAGAAAACACCGGTGACAAGGGCAAGGCATTCCCAAGGCACTGCTGTCAGCACACGACGACGCTGAACAGGGCCCATTCCATAGCAGAGTTTCCCTTAAGACACTCTGAGGGTCCTCTAGGGCAGAACTCTGTGAAGTTTGGGAGCCACGTGAAGGAAGAGACACGAGCGGAACGGGCTCCGAGAACACAGCACCCTCTTCACCCGGTCCCCACCCAGCTGTTTCATTTGCTTCCTGCTTCCCAGAGGAAGGCTCCTGGTTTGGAGGATCAGTATGAACCCAGCGCTCTTAGCTGGAAAAGGGCCTCTCAGGACACGCCCTCTGAACGTCTCTGGCTGGAAAACCAGTCAGGACAGGATTCTGGGTCCTGCCCCGTCTCTGCACGCCTTACTGCGGCGTTGGTGAGCTGCGACGCAGAGGAAGTGCTGGTACCAGCCGAGGGCACGTTGGGACACGGCCCAGAAAGCAGAACAGAGGAACCCCTAAGCGCTGGCCTGGCACCAGATGCTGAGGACCTGAGTGATAAACAGAGGCGCCTTCAGGACATTTCTGTTGAGGCAGGAAACCAAACCAGTAATTACACATCAAGGGATATCCTCCGTGAGAAAAGAAAGCCACCTGCTAGGGCCAAGTTCCCACATCATCCCAGCAATAGCATCAGGTCGCAGGTGTGGAGCAAAGACTCGGGGGTTTGCTCTGGAGTAAGCAATCACTCAGACGCTCCAGAGACCACCCTGAAAGCAAACACGACAGACACTTCCAAGGAAGCAGAAGACGTGATGGTTCCAGACCCCAACTTCACGAAAAATGCCTTGCAGGGTTCTTCAGGAGTCGCAGCAGTCACCGTGTCTCACTGCCCCTGCAGGGGTGAGGAGTGTGACCAGGGGCACGAGGGTGGTGCCACAGCCTTGGCAGAGGGCCTCCAGCTAGAGCCCAGAGCAGACACGTCTTCTAAGGGCACGCTCATCATTGTAGCTGTTGAGCGGAAAGGGCTGCAGGCCACCAGGAGGAAAGTGGGTCCTCTTCCAGAAACACATTCCAGTGAGTTTCTGGAGGAAAGACCAGGGTCTCCCTGCAGTGCTGGAGCGACCCCACGTGTGGTTTCCCGGCCTGAGAAACCACAAACTTACGGCAGTGAGTGTGAGCTGCCGGCAGCCCTCGGACTGCGAGGTGAAGACCAGGCTCTTGGGCAGGTGGCCCCAGCCGCAGAGCTTGGGATAGTTCTGATCCCCCAGGCGGCTTCGGAAGAGAGGCCCCTGGGCGGGGAAGAGACGGCTTCCCAAGGGCGCGCCGCAGGGGGCCTGCTGAGCACAGGGGCGCCTGCGGAAGAGAACCCGCCCGGAACCAGACAGAGCTCCGGGACCCCGGTGGCCAGGGAGGAAGCTGCTGGGTCGCCCGGGGCCCAGGGCCCCGAGGACACGCTAGGGGTGCGCGCAGCGGAGGGCGGTGCGGACAAGCGGCCCGGCGCCCAAGCCCCTGCCCGCACCCGTGCGCTCCGGCTGCCCGGACCGCCCCGCCGGCTCCGCCAGGCTTCGCGGGAGCCCGGGAGGCGGCTGGCGTTTCCCAAGGTGACCTCCTTACGGAAAGGCAAGGCCTCGGCCGCAGAGAGCCCGGGAGGGGGCCGCCCTGGAGGTTCTAACGGCCTCGAGGAGCTGTGCACGGACAGTCTGCCCCCGGGGGCCAGCGGGCAGAGCGCGTCGGGCCGGGTCAGGACTCCTCCACGCGGCGCGCACGCCAGCGCCTCTCCCGAGATGGGCTTCCAGGGCGCAGGCCGAGGGCTTGCAGGGCTGACGGAAGGGGGCCATGTGGAGACGCGTGGGGACCTCGGTAGCAGAAGACAGTCGTCAGAAAGCTGCGACGCCAAGAGACTCAAAACCCCAGAGAAAAGGCTCAGCGCGAGGTTGGCCTCAGCTCATAAGACCTTTGCAAATTTTTTTGAGTCAAGAGTTTTAGAAAAAGAGAACACTGGTGACTGTTTTCCAGGTTCTTTCAAGGACCAGAAGAAAAAGAGCAGGCTGCACCAGACCTCCTGGCGCACCGTTCTGAAAAGCAAAGATGCCGAAGGCCCCAAAAGGCCCTCCTTAGTGAGTCTGGCTCCAGGACCGGAGATCTTGAATCCCCCCAGACCTTCCCCACTAGGCACCAGTAGCCACCGCGAGGACCAGGCAGAGGACAAGGAGAGCTGCTACGTTTTTAGAGATCACTGGACACTCCCACATTCCCCCACACCTTTGTCATCCAGCGATTTGGTCTCTTCAGATAACAGGAGAAAAAGTGAACCAACTGTCAAATGTACAAGCGCTCAGGAAAGTGGTAAATACCTACCTTCAGGTAACTTTCCTGAAAAGTCTTGGCCTTTGTCACCCACCAGTCCTGGGAGGCAGCATGCTGGGATCAGCCACACCCTTCCCTCCAGCTCCATCTGTTGCCTGGTGTATGGAAGCCAAGGTGTGCCCTGTAAGCCCCTGAGCCCCAAGCCCCAGAGCCCCAGGCCCGGTGCCCAGCGGGTGGATTTCCATTACTCTGGCAGGGGCAGGGCCATCTCAGCGGTTTCTCTTGGAAGCTCCAGCCATGTGGATAGCAGCTCAGAGGCCCCTGGAAGCCCCAAGACCTCCAAGGCCTGGACAAGCCTCCTGCTTTCTCTGCAGGCACTAGACCAGTGTGAGAGGGAAGAGAGCAGGAAAAGAGGCCAGCATCCCTGTGGCCTGAGCACAGCACCCTCGCTTAAGGACCTTCTTGGGAGTGAGGTGAGTTATCTGTGACTCACACCAAACTGTTTATTTACCTTCTAAGGCGCGAGAAGGAGGGGACCACACATGACATTTCCCTAAGTGAGGGGAGAGGAGGAAAAGGAAGGCCAGTCTGCCTTCCATGGAGACCGTCCCACGTACACACATGAGTGCCCCACCTGAATCAACCCAGCCAGACCAGTTTCTTGGAATTTGCCAAACTAACAAGTGGGAATTGTCATTTCATTGTAATTTTGTGTGGTCTCCTTTTTCCCTGTATAATTCAAGCTATCTGAATTCCCGTGTGTATCAACTGCCTGCTCATAGTCTTTGGCCATTTTGTATCAGGTGATTGAGGCAGGCTTTCGTATGTCAGCCTTCATCCTTCCCCGCTGTGAAATTTAAAAAAGAAATTTCCTCACGTTGTTTTCTAGTATATTTATGGTTTTTTCTTTTTCTTTTTTTTTTTTTTTTTTTTGCGTTACGTGGGCCTCTCACTGCTGTGGCCTCTCCCGCCACGGAGCACAGGCTCCGGACGCACAGGCCCAGCCGCTCCGCGGCACGCGGGATCTTCCCCGACCGGGGCACGAACCCGCGTCCCCTGCATCGGCAGGCGGACTCCCAACCACTGCGCCACCAGGGAAGCCCTATGGGTTTATTTTTAAAATCTAAACCTGATCCAGTTGACTTTGTTTCAGTAGAAGGAGAGAGATTATTGGTGCTTCTGAAATTCCTGGTAAAAGAAAATGGTCTTTCCCCCAAAGCAAAGACATCCACCGACGACAGGGAACAGGGTGGTGGGTCAGGGACAAGAAAGGGTATATACCAACTTGGGATTTCTCACGAGTCAGGCTGCCCTCGGAAGGAGGTAGCTTTGGGGAAATTCCGGAAGAGTAGTCTTGGGACTGTGGAAGCAAACCTCCCTTTTCCCTGTCCACTCCTGCAACCATGTGCCCTCGCCCCTTTGCTTCTTTAGACAAATAGGTGTAGTGTCTCCCACGTGCCCAGCACTGTGCTGGTGTGGAAGAGCCTCAGGTTCAGCGTTAGCCTCCGAGCAGGGCCAAGTGCAGGCGCCCTGCGCGCTGCCTCCCGGGTCCTGGCGAGGCCCCGCCTTTGGCGAGCCGGCCACGCTCTGCCTGCGGCAGGTGTCAGCCACCCAGCTGCGCCGAGGGTCTCCCTCTCCCCTGCGCTCAGGCTCTCTAGCCTTCCTACGGGTTCTGACGCGCACGCATACGAGGTTCTCGTAAGATTCGAAAGAGAAAGAGGAATAGGAACAAACGTTTATCCAGCGCCTGCTTCGTGCCTGGCCCTTGCCTGGCCCCTTTCCAATCAGCTCACTGCTTGCTAAACACAGCAGGCTGTCCGGGTGTTTGCAGAAGCCCCCGCCCCTGCTCCTCCCATAGACGACACCTCCTGAGCACAGGGACAACCTGGAGGGCCCTGTGGACCGTAACCAACAGGCGTGGGGCACTCACTCCGGCCTCCAGGCCCTGTGTGGGCTGCTTAGGAGGAACCGAGCTGGGAGAGGTGGGATTTCACAGGGTGTGTTCCCAACACACTGGAATTAGGCGTTAGACATTCAAAAGTGATCACGACCGGCTGAAATTATGTCACTTTATTCGACATATGGCCTCATCGGTAAAGAGTTAGACATTAACTTTCAAGCATTTTTTCCTTGTTGTGTTACTTTTTTTTTTTAATTATTAGTAGTAAAGTTAAAAACAAAGTCAATACAGATGTAGAAGAGAAAAGGTAATAATTTCCCTTTAAAACCTCCCAATCCCATTCCACAGAAGGAAATAACGTCAGCAGTCTATGTGTGTGACCCGCATTATCACCACACATACACAGGATTGTAAGGGGGAGATTTGGGAAGAGAGGGTTACACGGTGGCATCATACCCGCATATTACTCTGTAACTATCTTGTTTACTTTAATAATACGGCAAATACAGTCCTCCAGGGGTTTTACGTACATTGTTCCCTAGTTGAAAGTCACATGCTATTTCATAGTGTGGCTATATAGTATTTTAGTTAACTATTTTTCTATTGATTAACATTGAGGTAACTTCTAGTTCGGGGCCATCGTAAGTAATGCTGCAAAAGCATCCTTGATCAGATGTCCAGAGGTATTGATGCTTTTATTTCTGCAGGATATAAAAGAGGGATTGCACAATAAAAGGGTACATGTGTTTTTTGTTTTTTTAATTAATTAATTAATGTATGGCTACCTTGGGTCTTTGTTGCTACACGCAGAGTGCAGGCTACTCTTCGTTGTGGTGCTTGGGCTTCTCATTGCAGTGGCTTCTCTTGTTGCGGCGCACAGGCTTCACTAGTTGTGGCACACGGGCTCTAGAGCACAGGCTCAGTAGTTGTGGTGCATGGGCTTAGTTGCTCTGCAGCATGTGAGATCTTCCTGGACGAGGGATCGAACCTGTGTCCCCTGGATTGGCAGGCGGATTCTTAACCACTGCGCCACCAGGGAAGTCCCAAAGAGTACATGTGTTTTTAATTTGAATAGATTTCAGGTTACTTTTTGAAATGATTGTGACCATTAACACATAGCAGGATATAAGAGTGCCCACTTCCTGACATTTCTCCAAGTTAGCTGCTCATTGCTCCTTTTAATTTTTGATTATCTGAAATACATAGAGAACTTAATTGAAAAATAAAGACATTATAGTGTTAGTTAACTCAGAGTAAAATCAAGTAGTAGAAAAAGATTATTAGGACCTAAACAATATAATCATAAAACTGACTTAACAATGCTATACATACAAATGTATATGTGTACACAGTGGAAAACAACATTCCCTTGAGATTGTGCCTGTGCTCAGGAGGTGTTGTCTACGGTGCGGAGGGTCTCAGCCAACACCTGGACGGCCTGCTGTGTTTAGCAAACAGTGAGGTGATTGTAAACTGCCCAGGAAAGGGTCAGGCATGAAGCAGGTACTGGATCAATGTTCATTCCTATTCCTCTTTCTATTTCAAATCTCACAGGAGGAGTGAGAAGGCCTCTTATGCTTGTGCATCAGAACATGTACAAAGGAAAGAGAGAGGCAGATACATGAACACAGGAAGGGAAGGTGGGGAAAGCTCTGAAAAGTTTGCTCTAGCTGAAGCCCTGGGCCGTCATGGACAGAAACTGAACTTAGAGCTAGGGCTGAGGCTCCATCTAGTGGCTGCTCCTGGGAGAGCAGGCTGTGATTGCAGGAGCAATTTGCAAGGAATTCAGTGGTGTTCCCATTGCTTTCTTCCACAATGCTCTTGAGAAGCAAGAGTTCTTTTATTCCAAAACAACCATTTGTAACATTTTGTTAAATTTACTTCCAGATTTCACTCTATAAACAAATTTTATGTACTTAACATGGTTATGACCATGCCATCTATAGAGGCTTTAATTTTCCAAGATCTCACATTCTGCACTTTTTTTTTTTTTTTTTTTTTTTGCGGTATGCGGACCTCTCACTGCTGTGGCCTCTCCCGTTGCGGAGCACAGGCTCCGGACATGCAGGCCCAGTGGTCATGGCTCTCGGGCCTATCTGCTCTGAGGCATGTGGGATCTTCCCAGACCGGGGCACGAACCCACGTCCCCTGCATTGGCAGGCAGACTCTCAACCACTGCGCCACCAGGGAAGCCCCCTTTAGTCATTTTTTAAAGGTATATCTGATGGCAACAAATTCTCTCAGTTTCCTTCATCTGAGAGTGTCTTGATTTTTTTCCTTCATTTCTGAAGAACATTTTCACTGGATATAGGATTCTGCATTAACAATTGTTTTCTTGATGAGCGACTCTTGAAAAATGTTGGGTCACTTCTTTCTGGTCTTCATGGTTTCTGATGATGTCATTTAAATTGCTTTTCCCTTACAGGAAATGTGTCTTTTCTATCTCACTGCTGTCAACATTTGTCTTTTTTGTCCTTAGATTTCAGAAGTTTGATTATGAAGTTTCTTCATGTAGATTTCTTTGAGTTCGTCTAATTTCAGATCTGTAGTTTCATGTCTTTTGCCAAATTCTGGAAATTTTTAACTATTATTTCTTGGACTCCATTTTCACCCCCACTTACTTTCTTCTCTCTTTTTTGGATTCCAGTACCCTACTGTTTGATCTTTCTTTATCTTTCACGGGTCCTTGAGCCTTTTTTTTTTCAGTCTGTTTTCTCTTTTTTGTTGATATTGTGTCATTTCTATTGTTTTATCTTCAAGTTCAGTGATCTTCTGTCCTCTCCATTCTCCCATGAGCCCATTCATTGAAGTTTTAAATTTCAGTTATTGCATTTTTGTTTTATAATTTCTAGTTGGTTATTCTTTATATCTTCTATTTTATTGTTAAGATTTTCTATTTTCTGAGATCTTCTATTTTTCCATTTGTCTTAAGAGTATTTGTATTTCTTGTTGAAACATTTTTTGATGGCTACTTTAAAATCTTTGTCAGATTATTCCAGCATCTTCTCAGTGTTGGCATCTGTTGACTGTTTTTTCTTATTCAAGTTGAGATTTTCTCCAATCCTGGTATGACTAGTGAATTTCTGTTTTATTCTGGATATTTGGGGTAGTATGTTTTGAGTCACTATATCTTATTTAAATCTTCTGTTTTGAAGACCACTTCTAACACCACCCCAGTGGGGAAAAGTGGGCACTGCCTCATGACTGCCAGGTGTAGGTGAAATCCCAAGTTCTTTTTTTGGCCTCTATTGACAATCTGTTGCAGGAAGGGGTGTCTCATTACTGATGGGTCGGTGGGAACAGGAGTTGAGGTTCTCTACTATAACTCCACTGACACCTCCATGGTTCAGAGGGAGACTTGTTAATGTTCCCCATGGGGTAGGAAGGCTTTGTTAATGCTAGGTGGTGGTGAAAGTCCTGGCTTTCTACTAGGTCTCCTCCTACATCACCCCAGTGGGGCAGGGGAGGGATGCCTCACTGCCCTGGATGGAAGACACCATGGGAGACAGCCCCATTACCACTGGAAGGGGATGAACATCCCAGCTACCCTCTAGGCCTCTTGACAGCATTTGGCTGGGAGAGAATTGTGCCTCATTATAGTTAGATGAGGTCAGAAGTTCCCACTCGTGCTTAGGTCAGGAAGGCAGGAAATGAGGGGATGTTGCATGCTAGAGTAGGGCAGTTCTTACCTAAAAGTTTTCCGTCTTGCTAGTCTGCTCCTCTGGGTAGAGAAAGCAGGCTTTTGTTGGGACTTTATGCCTGTGCCTAGTGGTATTTCCAGGTTGCAAGATTCTCCAGGACCTATATATGAGGTATATATAAGTGGAATATGTGACGCAGAGAAAACTTAGGGAACTCACTGGTGTGTTGTTCCTTGCATTCTAGGATCCCTAGCTGGTGTACTTTCTTCTCTCTACCATTCAGAGTCTTCATATTTTTGTTTCATATATAATGTCTCAAGATTTTAGCTGTACTTAGTGGGACAAATAGGGAGAAGTATGTCAGCCAGTCTGCTACCCCAGAATCTGGATCCTCTTGTTCAATTATTTGAAACTATAAGTGTCTGGTGTTTTAAGTTGGCTGGCAATTTGAGGAGGAGAGAGGGAAAATGAAAAAGAGAGTATGCATAGTAACTAGGCTGAACCTGCTAGGGGTGGTTACCTGAGGGCCACACTTTCACACACAGATTTTAAACCAAAACCTTTGTATGTTTCCCTAGGACTTGCCCCTGTCCTGCATAGTCTCTGATAACTCCTTTCCTTTAGATAGCGTCCTGTGCTGGGCTAAATCATTTGCCCTTTCTGCATCCACTTACCCTGTGCTATACAGTAGGTCCTTGTCGGTTATCTGTTTTATGTATACGATAGTAGTGTGTACCTGTTAATCCGAAATCCCTAGTTTATCCCCTGCCCCTTTCCCATTTGGTAACCATGTTTGTTTTCTATGTCTGTGAGTCTATTTCTGTTTTGTAAATAAGTTCATTTGTACCATTTTTTAGATTCCACATATGAGTGATATAATATGGTATTTGTCTTTCTCTGTCTGACTTACTTCACTTAGTATGATCATCTCTAGGACCATCCATATACTGTCTACTTTTAATATATGTAAAGAAAGCTTATGCATTTATATGTCTTTATCACCTGGAGAGCTGGGACTCTGTTTTGTACATCTTCGAGTTCCCATTGCTTAAAAAATTCCATGGCAGCGAGCTTCATTCTGTTCTCTGCTGAATCTCTAGCATTTGCAGAGCTGTCTGGCATATACCATGTGCTCAAGAAAGGCTTGAGAAAGTCAGGAAGTTGACTACCTATTGGAACTCTTCTTTATTCTGAAACTTCTCATTTCATAAGACAATGTATACATACCTTGCACTATGTGGTAATGGAGTTTGATCTGCCTTGCCTGTGATGGCTGATGGAATGACATTAAACACATTAGGAGAGCACCTTGTTCGTTTGTGGGTAACAAGGTTACTTTACTGGGATGCAAGCTGAATAAACTGAATCTGTGTTGCCCAACACTACAAAGAGAATTTGTAGAATTTTTCCCCAATAAAAATGAAAAAAATCTCCCCAAAATAATGAAAAATCATAGAATGAGTTGAATGCTAAGTAGTATTTTTGTAGTGACATTCTCAGGTGGGATCTGAAAACAAATCATTCCGGAGAGATAGGACTCCATCACCACCTCAGCCATCTCAGCCCTGTCTACTTATTAACAAAAACAATAATATTGGCTACTATATATTGATGTATTGAATGTGACAGGCATTATACTATGTGTTTTATGTGCACTATCTCATTTAATTCTCATAACACTTCTGAGAGTATTAGTATTCCCATTTTACAGATGAAGAAACAAAAGGGGATTAAGGAAACTTACTTGCCCAAAGTCACACTGCTGGTAAGATCCAGAGCCAGGATTCAAACTCAGCTTACCTAAACCCAAAGTCTGCTCCCTGACCCTCCACCCTAGGACACACGGGAGCACCAGAACAGCCTGATCGCCTTGCTTCTCTCTTATTTGCCTGTCTCTCTAGCACACTGATTCTCAATTGGAGAATTCCACCTTGCATCGGAATCCCCTAAGTGGCCATTTCCCACCCCCTGAATTTCTAATCTGCAAGTCTTGATGGGGTTTAGAAGTCTGCAGCTCTAGCAAGTCCCCAGGAGTAGGAGTTACCTGTTGCTGTAGAACCAGCTGAGTAAGCTTGGGCTCATGGTCTCTCACAAGGCTGTAGTCACTGTGTTGGCAGGGGCTGAGCTCAGCTCAAGGTCGGACTGCAGGATGTCTTGCTTCCACACTCGCTCAGGTAGCTGTTGACAGGCCTCAGATCCCCGCTGGCTGTTGGCTAGAGACATCAGTTCCTTGCCACGTGAGCCTTTCCATGGCACTGTTCACAGTGTCATCTGGCTTTTCCCAGAGCAAGGAGTCCATGAGATGCACCCCCAAATGGAAGCCACAACCTTTTTATGACCTAATCTTGGAAGTGACATCCCGTCACTTCTTCCAAAGTCTATTCATTAGAAGTGAATCACTACGTCCAGCTCACACTCAAGGGGAGGAGCTCATAAAAGGGCCTCCATCAAGGTGGTGAAGTCTTTTGATGGCCATCTTAGAGGCTGCCCACCATACTGGGTGCTGCTGGTGGTTTTACAAATACTGCTCTAATTAATGGCCTTAGAACAAAGACCTTTTTTCCTGAGAAAATCAAAGTTCCTTGGTGAGTAAATAGATATATGGCCCTAGTAGCACCCCCAAGGTGGAGAAATTGGAAGGGAGGAGAGCTCTTTTCCATCAGAAAGGCAAAAAATAAAGGACACTTAGGACACCATTCACCAGCCAGAATTCTCTCTAAAGGCCCCTAACCAAGCTATGAAAATGATAATGTTCTAAAATTCTGATAAAGAAAAAGTTGAGGATAAAACTATCACTGATGGCATCCAGAGGTCCCAGCCAACAACTACGGTACAGGCTGGCAGAAACCTAGGGGATGGTGCATTGAAAAAGTTCAAGTTTTCTTTTGTTTGAAAATAAGTGAGCTCGTCTCTAGTGGCAGTAAGCGCGTTCCTGTGGAAGCGCCAGCTTGAGGGTGGCTTGGCTTCCTTCCAGGCAGCTCTATGTCATTTACTCACTGAAAGCCTTAGGAGGACAGCTTCTTTATGTACTAATGCACCAGAGTCTCGCATAAAGATGTGCTCATTAACATCCATTCCCTCTGCGGGGACTTTGAGAGTTATAAATGAGTCTCAGGTGTGGTCCTTGCTTAGTTATGGAGTTGTTATTTCCACCTATGAGATGACAGGAAGTTTTACAATGTAGAAGCGTGAAAAGGACATGGGATTTAGAATCAGAAGAATACAGCTGACCCTTAACAATGCGGGGCTGAGGAGCGCCTACCCTCTGTGCCGTGGAACATCTAAATATACAGTAACTTAACCGTCAGCCCTCTGTATCCACAGTTCCACATCCAGAGATTCAACCATCCATGGATCCTATTTGCTATTGAAAAAAATCTGCAAGTGGACCCATGCAGTTCAAACTCATGTTGTTCAAGGGTCAACTGTGTGATGACACACAGAGCTGTGTGAACTCAGGCAATCACTTAAGCTCTCAGAGTTTCTAGTACCTTATTTATAGGATATGGATAATATGCCAGCTGTTTCTAGCTCACAGTGGACTTGAGGGGAGGGAACTAAATAAAAGCACTTTTTAAACTTAGAGCAATATTTGGGTGCTAAAAAAAATACACAGTGGGGCTTCCCTGGTGGCGCAGTGGTTGAGAGTCTGCCTGCCGATGCAGGGGACGCGGGTTCATGCCCCGGTCCAGGAGGATCCCGCATGCCGCAGAGCGGCTGGGCCCGGGGGCCATGGCTGCTGAGCCTGCACGTCTGGAGCCTGTGCTCCGCAACGGGAGAGGCCACAACAGTGAGAGGCCCGCGTACCGCCAAAAAAAAAAAATATTTCCCAGTGATTCTCGACTTTGGATGCATATTAGAATCACCTGGCAAGCTTTGAAAAGTCCCAGTTCCCAGGCTGTACGCCAAACCATTATGTACTAATTATGTCTCCCCTTCCTCTGCCTCCTTCTCTTTCTCCATATACGTGTGTGTCTGTGTGTCTGTGTGTATGTACGTAGCCTCTTGAAATAGTCAAGAGAAATTTCACTTGTGTTTCCCCCAAATCGTATACACAAAGTGCTTGGGGATGACATTCCAAAGAGGTGCTGTGAAGGAGGTGTCCACTGGGGTGGGACTGGAGATGGAGGGTCATTAGACTCAAACAACACATGGGAAGACAGGTTTCCTCTCCCATGGTGATGGATTGATTTCAAAGGACAGAGAGATGGATGGTTGTGCAACACGAAGACAAAGTATTCTGTTAGCGTGGACAAATTTTACTTTGAAATTCAGTTAGCTTGCCTGAGTGGATAACTGCAACCCGGGACAAAGTGAAGGCAGCACAGGCGCCTAAGGAAGGTGCAGCGTGAGTACATCTCGTTAATGTCCGTGCCAAGACAGAAGGAGTAACAAGTGCCTGAGTGTGTTTCTGTTCAAATTCTGTTCTCAGGCAGTACTGTTTAGGCAAGAGCTTTTTGCCCCAGCCACTGACCCTTAAAAAGTGTTTCTAATGAGCATGCCAAGCTCAGTAATTACTTTCAAGACCTAATTCTTTGATCAAGGTAGAAGACTTGATTTTTTGGAAATAGTCTTGAAAGTAGAAAGTTTAACAGAAACAAGGTTTGGTTTGTTTCTAATCTTCACATTTTCCAAAATTACTGTGAACAAAGTACTTCACTGGCATCTGTATTTTAGGGATTAACCAAAACATGGGTTTATACCCAAAAGAAACTAAACAGAGAAAGGACACTGTGCTCACTTGCTATGTTCTCCTCTCTGTTCTCTAGAATCACATGCCGTGGGAAGAACACCCAGGCAAGAAGCCCAGTTGCTCCCGCGGTCTGAAAGCTTTTCACACTGAGCCAGCTCAGGGGCCGTTCTCTACTGCTGGGACGGGGACATGGACCCTCCCCTTCGTCTCTGCAGAGGACGTCCCCAGGGAGACTCCTTCACAACCCAGGCGCATCTCTCAGCACTCACACATCAGTTTAGATGACCTGTGGCTGGAGAAGATGCGGAGGAGGAAGTTGAAGAAGTTGGCCCAGCTTGAAAGGAAGATGCACGCATGTAAAGATGGAATCCAAGTAAGCTGCTCACATGCCATCGTCATCAGACTTGGCCTGGTACCCCCACTTCCAATGCAGCTGCTTGCCTTTCCTGCCCCCTGCCCACCTCTGCCCTACACAGCCTGCAGGAGAGACACTGCATAGTGATGTGTCTGAGAGCCACAGAGGCTGTGGCTCCCTCTTGCCTCTCTGCAGTCTGGCCCTGTGCAAGGCAATGGGGCAGAACTGAAGAAGGCGGGGCCTGTCCTCAAGCCCTTTCCATAGTAATTACCATTCAGTGAGGACCCACTCTGTGTCGAACACTGTGTTAGACACTGGACAGCATTAGCTCTAATACTCATAAAGGTGCATGACATTCTGCTATAACAATCTTAAATTAATCAAACAAAATTATATAAAGAGAACTAGATTTTGTCTCTAGGGACATTTTGACACCATGATTTTTACATGAAACTGTCACCTGTTTAAAAATGACTCAGTAGTTTATAAAAGCATACCTTTTACCCAATCCCTAACTCTGTTTCTTGTTCTTTCCCTTTATAAAAGAGCAATATTTTTTATTATCAAGTATTTGTGAAATACACATCCCTGAGTCTCACCTCATCCCTGATACCCACCTTTATTTATTTTTTTCTGTTTCAAGTACTGTTTTTTTTTTTTAACATCTTATTGGAGTATAATTGCTCTACACTGGTGTGTTAGTTTCTGCTTTATAACAAAGTGAATCAGTTATACATATACATATGTTCCCATATCTCCTTCCTCTTGTGTCTCCCTCCCACCCTCCCTATCCCACCCTTCTAGGTGGTCACAAAGCACCGAGCTGGTCTCCCTGTGCTATGTGGCTGCTTCCCCCGAGCTATCTATTTTACATTTGGTAGTATTTATAAGTCCATGCCACTCTCTCCCAGCTTCATCCCAGCTTACCCTTCCCCCTCCTCATGTCCTCAAGTCCATTCTCTACCTCTGCGTCTTTATTCCTGTCCTGCCCCTAGGTTCTTCAGAACCTTTTTTTTTTTTTTAGACTCCATATATATGTGTTAGCATTCGGTATTTGTTTTTCTCTTTCTGACTTACTTCACTCTGTATGACAGACTCTAGGTCCATCCACCTCACTACAAATAACTCAATTTCATTTCTTTTTATGGCTGAGTAATATTCCATTGTATATATGTGCTACATCTTCTCTATCCATTCATCTGTCGATGGACACAGGTTGCTTCCATGTCCTGGCTATTGTAAACAGAGTTGCAATGAACATTGTGGTACATGACTCTTTTTGGATTATGGTTTTCTCAGGGTATATGCCCAGTAGTGGGATTGCTGGGTCGTAGTTCTATTTTTAGTTTATTAAGACACCTCCATACTGTTCTCCATGCCACTTTTTTTTTAATCGAGGTGAAACTCACATAACATAAAATGAACCAAGGGCTTCCCTGGTGGCGCAGTGGTTGAGAGTCCGCCTGCCAATGCAGGGGACATGGGTTCGTGCCCTGGCCCGGGAAGATCCCACATGCCGCGGAGAGGCTGGGCCCGTGAGCCATGGCCACTGAGCCTGCACGTCCGGAGCCTGTGCTCCGCAACGGGAGAGGCCACGACAGTGAGAGGCCCGTGTGCCGCAAAAAAAAAAAAAAGAACCATGTTAAAGTGTACAATTCAGTGGCATTTAGTAGATTCACAAGACTTTGCAGGTCTTATCTCTACCTAGTTCCAAGCCATTCTTATCATCTCAAAAGGAAACTTCACAACTATTAAGCAGTCACAACCCATTTCCCTGTCCCAGACCCTGGCAAGCACTAATCTGCTTTCCGTCTCTATGGATTTACCTACTTACCTATGGATATTTCATATAAATGGAATTACAGTGTGTGACCTTTTGTGCCTGACTTCTTTCACTTAGCATTGTGTTTTTAAGGTTCTTCTCTGTTGTAGCATACAGCAGCACTTTGTTCCTTTTTATGACTGAATAATGTTCCATTGTGTGGCTATGTTTGGTTTTGTTATCTGTTCCTCCACTGACAGACATAGGGTTGTCTCCACCTCTTGGCTATTCTAACTAGTGCTGTCAGGAACACTTGTGTATAAGCTTTCATTTGTATACATGTTTTCTATTCTTTTGGGTCTATACATAGGAGTGGAATTGTCAGGACACATGGTAATTCTATGACTGACTGTCTGAGGAGCTGCCAAACTGTGGTCTACACCATCTTACATTTCTACCAACAATGTACGAAGGTTGCCAGTTCTCCACATCCTCCCCGACACCTGTTGTTTTGTGTTGTTTCATTTAAACTGTACCATACTACTGGGTCTGAATGGTACCTCATTGTGGTTTGATTTGCATTTTCCTAGTGACTAATGTTGAACATATTTTCATACACTTGTTGGCCATTTGTATATCTTTTTTGGAGAAATGTCTATTCGAGGCTTTTGCCCATTTTTAAATTGGGTTATTTATCTTTTTGTGCTTCACTTGTAGGGGTTCTTATGTATGGAGATACTAGACCCCTATCAAATAAGTGATTTACAAGTATTTTCTCCCATCCGTAGGTTGCCTTTCACTTTCTTGATAGTGTCTACTGCTGCACAAAAGTATTTAATTTTGATGTAATCTAATTTATCTATTTCTTTTCTTTTGTTGCTTATGAATTTATTGTAATGCCCAGGAATCCACTGTCAAATCCAAGGTCATGAAAATTTACTTTTATGCCTTCTTCTCAGAGTTTTTATACCTTTTGCTCTTATCTTTAGGTTTTGTATTCATTTCGAATTCATTTTTGTGTTTTGTGTGAGGTAGAGTTCCAACTTCAAGCTTTCCACGTGGATATTTTGTTACTCAGCACCACTTGTTGAAGAGACTATTCTTTCCCTCATTGAATGATTTTGACACCCTTGTAAGAAACCAAATGACCTTAGATGTATAGGTTTATTTCCGGACTCTCAATTCTATTCCACTGGTCTATACATCTGTGCTTTTGCCAGTATCATACTGCTTTAATTACTGTAGCTTTCTATTAAGTTTTGAAGTTGGGGTGTGTGAGTCCTCTGTGTTATTTTTCAAGATTATTTTGGCTATTTGCTGTCCCTTGTAGTTCCAAATGAATCTTAGGATCAGTTGTTTCATTTCTTGGAAAAGAAAAAGGCCATTGTGATTTTGATAAGATTACATTGAATCTGTAGATCATTCTGGAGAGTATTGCCTTCTTAACAATATTAAATCTTTAAATCCATGAACACAGGGTGTTGTCTGATTTTTTAGCTGTTCTTTAACTGCTTTTCACAATGTTTTGTAATTTTCACTGTACAAGTCTTGCACATCCTTGGTTAAATATTTCTTAATTATTTTATTCTTTCTGATGGTATTGCAAATGGAATTGTTTTCTTAATTTCATTTTTGGGCTTGTTCATTGCTAGTGTATAGAAGTACAATGGATATTTGTATATTGATCTTGTACCCTGCAAATTTGCTGAATTTATTATCTCTAAGAATATTTTTGTGTATTATTTAGAAATTTCTATATATAAGATGCAGACCCTATACATTTTAAAAATTTATATCTTTGCATTTAATTTTCTTAGGGATTATTATAAATGGCATTGTGTTCTTAATTTTATTTTCCACCAGTTGATTCTTAGTATATTGAAATATTATTGATTTTTATGTGTTGATATTGTAGCCTGTGACCTTGCTGAATTCATTTATCAGTTCCAGGAATATATTTTAAAGACTCCTTGGGATTTTCTATGTAGACAGTCATATCATCTACAGGTAGGGACAGTTTCATTTTCCCCTCTCTAATCTGTATGCTTTTTTTCCCTTGCCTTATTGCAGTGGCTAGGAATTCTAATACTGTGTTGACTAAGAGTGGGAAAAGTGTATATTCTTGCCTTATTCCTTATCTTAATAGGATAAATTTCAATATTTCACGATTAAGTATGATGTTAGCTGTAGAGTTTTTATAGTATCTCTTACTCAAGTTGAGGAATTTCCTCTCTACTCCTAGTTCGCTGAGATTTTTTTTTTAAATCATAAATGTGTGTTGGACTTTTTTCAAAAGCTTTTTCTGTGTCAATTGATGTGATCATTTTGTTTTCTTCCTTAGCCCCTTGATATGGTAGATTATATTAATTGATTTTTTGGTATGTTGAATCAGCCTTCTCCACTTGGAATAAATCCCACTTGGTCATGCAGTATATATGGAATGTATAATTTTTATACATTCCTATATTAATTTGCTAATATTTTGTCCAGATCTTCTGCATCTAAACTCATGAGAGATATTGAGCTGGGGCTTTTGCTTTTGTACTATCTTTCCATAGTTTTGGTATCAGGGTAATATGGACCTCATAAAATGAGTTGGAAAGTAGTCTCTCCTTTTCTGTATTCTTAAAAAGACTGTGTAAAATTGGTTCCCTTTGCTCTGAAGTCTACTTTGATATCAATATAACCACTTCTTTTTTTTTTTTTTTTTTTTTTTTTTTTTTTCCGGTACGCAGGCCTCTAACTGTCGTGGCCTCTCCTGTCGTTGCGGAGCACAGGCTCTGGATGCGCAGGCTCAACAGCCATGGCTCACGGGCCTAGCTGCTCCATGGCATGTGGGATCTTCCCAGACTGGGGCACGAACCCGTGTCCCCTGCATCGGCAGGCAGACTCCCAACCACTGCGCCACCAGGGAAGCTCACCACTTCTTTTTTGATTAATGTTTACATGTACCTTTTTTCATCTTTTTACTTTCAACCTGTCATTGATTTGAAGTGAATTTCTTATGGCAGCGTCGTTGGATCTTTTTATTTTATCCACTCTGATTGTCTTTTAATTGGTATATTTTGACAGTTAACATTTGAAATAATTATTACGTTAGGGCTTAAATATGCCATTTTATTATTTGTTTTCTGATTGTTTCTTCTGTTTCCCAATACTCTTTTCTGTCAGTTACATGAACAATTTTTAGGATTCCATCATAATTTATTTGTGGCATTTTTGAATATACTGTTCTGTTTGGTTCTCATAGTGGTTGCTAAAAGTATTATATATATACATAACTTATCACAGTCTACTGTTATCAACATTTTACCACTTCCAATGAACTGTAGTAATCTTAGTTCCACCAAGGTTCATTTACCATCTCTATTATTAAAATACAATTGTCTTGTGATTTCTTTACATACATTTTTTTGAAGTATGGTTGATTTACTTCCAATATTATGTTAGTTTCAGGTATACAACATAGTGATTCAATATTTTTATAGACTACACTGCATTTAGTTATAAAATAATGGCTATACTTCTCTGTGCTGTACAATATATCTTTGTTGCTTATTATTTTATATATAGTTTGTACCTCTTAATCCCCTTTCTCCTACCTTGCCTCTCCATCCACCCTTTCCCCACTGTTAACCACTGGTTTGTTCTCTGTATCTTTGGGTTTCTTTCTGTTTTTTGTTATATTCATTCACTTCATTTTTTAGATTCCACATATAACTGAAAATATACAGTACCTTTCTTTCTCTGACTTATTTCTCTAAGCATAATACCCTCAAGGCCCATCCATATCATTGTTGCAAATGGCAAGATTTCATTCTTTTTTATGGCTGAGTAATATTCCAATGTATGTATGTGCGACATCTTCTTTATCTATTCATCTGTTGATGGACACTCAGGTTGCTTCCATACCTTACCAGTTTTGGACAATACTGCAATGAACACTGGGGTGCATATATCTTTTTCAATTGTTGTTTTTGTTTCCTTTGGATATATACCCAGGAGTGGAGTTGCTGGATCATATGGTAGTTTTATTTTTAGTTTTTTAAGGAACGTCTATATTGTTTTCCATAGTGGTTGCACCAATTTACATGCCCACCAACAGTGCACTAGGGTTCCCTTTTCTCCACACCCTCTCCAACATTTGTTATTTGTTGTCTTTTTGACAACAGCCATTCTGACAGGTCTGAGGGGATATCTCATTGTATGTTTTTTAATTAAATTCTTTATTGGAGTATAGTTGATTTACAATGTTGTGTTCGTTTCTGCTGTACAGCAATATGAGTCAGTTATACATACACATATATCCACTTTTTAAGATTCTTTTCCCATACTGTTCATTACAGAGTATTGAATAGAGTTCCCTGTGCTATTCAGTAGGTTCTTATTAGTTATCTATTCTATATATCGTAGTGTGTACGTGTCAATCCCAATCTCCCAATTTATCCCTCTCCCACTATTCCCCCCTGGTAACCACAAGTTTGTTTTCTACATCTGTGACTCAACTTCTGTTTTGTTTGTTCATTTGCACCATTTCTTTAGATTCCACATATAAGTGATATCATATGATATTTGTCTTTCTCTGTCTGACTTACTTCAATCAGTATGACAATCCCTAGGTCCATCCATATTGCTTCAAATGGCATTATTTCGTTCTTTTTTATGTCTGAGTAATATTCCATTGTAGATATGTACCACATCTTCTTTATCCATTCCTCCTTTGATGGACATTTAGGTTGCTTCCATGTCCTGGATATTGTAAATAGTGCTGTATTGAACATTGGGGTGCATGTACCCTTTTGAATTATGGTTTTCTCTGAATATATGCCCAGGAGTGGGACTGCTGGATCATATGGTAGATCTATTTTTAGTTTTCTAAGGAACCTCCATACTGTTCTCCATAGTGGCTGCACCAATTTACATTCCCACGAACAGTGTAGGAGGTCATTGTGGTTTTGAATTACATTCCCTGACAATTAGTTGATGTACTTTCATGTGCCTGCTGGCCATCTGTATGTCGTCTTTGGGAAAATGCCTATTCAGGTCCTCTGCCCTTTTTTAAATTGGGTTGTTTAGGATTTTTTGGTATAGAGTTGTATGAGCTGTTTATATATTTTGGATATTAACTGCTTTTCAGACATTATTTGCAAATATCTTTTCCCATTCAGTAGGTTGCCTTTTCATTTTATTGATGGTTTCCTTCACTGTGCAAAAGCTTTTAAATTTGATTAGGTCCCATTTGTTTATTTTTGCTTTTGTTTCCCTTGCCTAAGGAGACAAATCCAAAAAAATATTGCTAAGGCCTATGTCAAATATTATACTGCCTGTGTTTTCTTCTAGGAGTTTTATACTTTCTGATCTTACATTTAGGTCTTTAATACATTCTGAGGGGTCTTTTTTATAGTGTGAAGAAATATTCTAATCTCATTCTTTTACACGTAGTTGTCCAGTTTTCCCAGCACTACTTATTGAAGAGACTATTTCCCCATTGTATATTCTTAACTCCTTTGTCATAGATTAATTGACCATATTGCATGGGTTTATTTCTGGGCTATGATGTTCCATTGAGCCATGTATCTGTTTTTGTGCCAATACCATGCTGCTTTGATTACTGTATCTTTGTAGTGTAGTATGAAGTCAGAGAGCATGACACCTCCAGCTTTGTTCTTTTTTCTCAAGATTGCTTTGGCTATTTGGGATCTTCTGTGGTTCCATACAAATTTTAGGATTATATATTTGTTCTTGTTCTGTGAAAAATGTCATGGGTATTTTGATAGGCATTGCATTAAATCTGTAGACTGCTTTGGGTAGTACAGATATTTTAACAATATTACTTCTTTTAATTCATGAATATAGGATGCCTTTCCATTTATTTGTATCATCTCCAGTTTCTTTTATCAATGTCTTACAGTTTTCAAAGTATATGTCTTTCTCCTCCTTGGTTAAATTTATTCTTACGCATTTTATTCTTTTTGATGCGATTGTAAATGGGATTGTTTTCTTGCTTCTCTTTTTCATAGTTAATTATTAGTGAATAGAAAAGCAACATATTTCTGTATATTAATCTTATATCCTGCAACTTTATTGAATTCATTTATTCTAAAAGTTTTTTGGTGAAGACTTTAAGGTTTTCTATATATAGTATCATGTCATCTGCAAATATGATAGTTTTACTTCTTCCCATCCAATTTGGATGCCTTTTTTTTTCTTGACTGACTGCTATGGCTAGGACTTCCAACACTGTGTTGAATAGAAATGGTGAGAGTGGGCATCCTTGTCTTCTTCGTGATCTAGGAAGAAAAGCTTTCTAGTTTTCCCCATTGAGTATGATGTTAGGTGGGTTTGTTATACATGGCCTTTATTATCTTGAGAAATTTCCCTCTATACCAACTTTGATAAGAGTTTTTATTGTGAATGGATACTGAATTTTGTCAAATGCTTTTCCTGCATCTATTGAGAGATCATGTGACTTTTATCCTTCATTTTGTTCATTCGTATAGCCTTGGTTGTACAGGAGTCTTTCTGCCAATTTCCAGTTCGTTTTCAGTGGTAATTGTTCTACATGTAGATGTATTTTTGATGTGTTCATGGGGGGTAGATGAGTTCCATGTCCTCCTACTCTGCCATCTTGATCAATCGCCTTATCCTTCATTTTGTTAATGTGGTGTATCACATAGATTTATTTGCAGATGTTGGACCATCCTTGCCCCCCTGGGATAAAAACCCACTTGATCATGATTTATGATCCTTTTTAATGTATTTTTGAATTCGGTTTGCTAATATTTTGTTAAGGATTTTTGCATCTATATTCATCAGAGAAACTGGCCTGCAATTTCCATTTTTTGTAGTGTCTTTGTCTGGTTTTGGTATCAAGGTAATGCTGGCCTCATAGAACGAGTTTGGGAGTGTTTTCTCCTCTTCAATTTTTTGGAATAGTTTAAGGATAGGCATTCTGTCTTCCTTAAATGTTTGGTAGAATTCCCCTGTGAAGCCATCTGGTTTTGGACTTCTGTTTGTTGGGAGTTTTTTGATTACCAATTCCATTTCAATACTAGTAACCAGTCTGTTCAGATTATCTGTTTCTCCCTGATTCAGTCTTAGAAGATTATATCCATTTCTTCTAGGTTGCCCAGTTTGTTGGTATGTAATTGTTCACAGTATTCTCTCATGATTGCTTGTATTTCTGTGATACCGGTTGTAAATTGTCCTCTTTCATTTCTAATTTTGTTTACTTGGGTCCTCTCTCTTTTTTTCCTAATAAGCCTGGCTAAAGGCTTATCAATTTTCTTTATCTTTTAAAAATACAGCTCTTGGTTTCATTGGTCTTTTCTGTTGTGGGTTTATTTTTTGGGGGGGTCTCTATTTTGTTTATATCTACTCTGATCTTTATTATTTCTGTTCTTCTGCTGACTTTGGGTTTTGTTTGTTCTTATTTTTCTAATTCCTTTAGATGGTGGATTAGGTTGTTTATTTGAGATTTTTCTTATAATTTGAGGTAGGCCTGTATCACTATAAACTTCCCTCTTAGAGCTGTTTTTGCTGCATCCCATAGATTTTGGAAAGTTGTGTTTTTATTTTTCATTTGTCTCAGGGTATTTTCTTTTTCTTTTTCTTTCTTTTTTTTTTCTTGATGTGGACCAGTTCTAAAGTCTTTATTGTTTCTTACACTATTGCTTATGCTTTATGTTTTGGTTTTTATGGCTGCAAGTCATGTGGGATCTTAGCTCCCTGGCCAGGGATAGAACCAGCACCCCTGCGTTGGAGGGCAAAGTCTTAACCACCGGACTACCAGGGAAGGCCCTGTCTCAGGGTATTTTCCGGTCTCCTCTTTGATTTCTTGGTTGACTCATTGGGTTTTTAATAGCATGTTGTTTAGTCTCTACGTGTTTGTGTTTATTTCCATTTTTCTTCCCGTAATAGATTTCTAGTTTCATACCATTGTGATCTGAAAAGATACTTGGTATATTTTCTATCCTCTTAAATGTGTTGAGACTTGTTTGGTGGATGAGCATATGATCTATTCTAGAGAACATTCCATGTGCATGTGAAAAGAATATGTATTCTGTTTTTGGATGGAATGTCCTGTAGGTACCTATTAAGTCCAGCTGGTCTAATGTGTCATTTAATGTCACTGTTTCCTTATTGGTTTTCTGTTTGATAATCTGTCCATGGATGTAAGTGGGGTGTTAACGTCCCCTAATATTATTGTTTTATTGTCAATTCCTCCCTTTATTTCTGTTATGCAATGCAGTGTTATTAACTATAGTTGCCCTGCTGCACCTTACATCCCCGTGACTTATGTTATAACTGGAACTTTGTGTCTTTTGGCTGCCTTCACCCATTTTACCTACCCCCTACTCCCTGCCTTTGGCAAGTACCAATCTGTTCTCTGTCTCTATTAGCTTGGCTTTTCTTTTTTAAGATTTCACATACAAGTGAGATCATACAGTCTTTCTCTTTCTTGTCTGACTTATTTCACTTAGCATAATGCCCTCAAAAGCCATCCATGTAAATTTTCAATTGTAGCTATATTTTTCAGTTCTAATGTTTCCATTCTATTCTATTTTGTATCTATTTACCTGCTGTTATTTTCCATTCATTTCAAGAGTGTTCACACTTACTTTTTAGAGCACAATTTTATGAGCTTCTTTAAAATCTTTTATAATTCCAGCACTGTATCATCTTGGTGCTGGGATCTGTTGTCTTTCCCTTATAAGTTATGGAGATTTTCATAGTTCTCTGTATATCAAATAATTTTGGGTTATATCTTAGACATTTTGAATATTATGTTATGAGCCTTATTTAGTTTTTATGGAGAATAATAGTTAAGTTTTTCAGGCAGCTGACAGTTTAGGGTACAAGTTCTTACTGGCCTTCAGGGGCTATGTTTCTTATGTCAGTTCATGTTTTCAAGGTGTTTTCAGTGCTACTTGGATAATGTGGATCACCCAGTGGCCAGTCTGAGACCTGTAAAATGGTCTACTCCATAATTTGGTTCTCAAAGACTTTAGTATCCTGTTTAGGGTCAGATCCACCCAGGCACAGTTTGGGGGTAAGTCCAGGGGTCATAGACAACGTTATGGTGTCATTTTCTTGATCTCCTTCCTTTCTGCATTATTCCAGATACTTCTTGGCTTCCAGGAGTCCCCCTCTTCCTGGACTTTTTGCTAGAAAGCTAGGCTTTCGTTTTCCCACTCTGGCATATACATCCTGCAACTATGTCTGCCTCTGGAGCCAAGGGGCAGGAGGACAGAGACAGGAAAAAAAAATAGGGATTCTCCCCCTCCCTCAGAGTTTTAGGTGCCTGCCTGGCCATCACTGTCATATTATAATGGGATTTCCTGGGGGTCTAGGGTGGAACTAAATGACAACATAGAGGATTTCCCCAATTTGCTCATACCCTTGGGGTCCCTTTCCCTTCTCTTCAGACCAGAGAAGGCTTTTTGGAGTACTTTGGTCCACACCCAGTTTTAAGCTGCTATTGAGTTCAGGCCAGAGGATACTGTAGGGACCACAAGAAAGGTAACTCACCATAGGATTGGTGTAACTTCAAATACTGGCTTCCTTCTCCAACCCATCTGCTACCATTTATTTCAGAGCCCTTAGGTAACTGATTTATACATCTGCCCAAGGTTTTTAGCTGCATTCAAATGGAAGAGATGGAGTGGGGTATCATACTCCCATCTTAATCCTTGTTTGTATATTTACATTTCCATTAATCACTAAAAGAATTTTCTAAGCACTGTTTACTTAATTTGTGTGGAATACAAAAGAAAATGGAACATTTATTTGAATACATACCAAAAATTTTAAGTAAATTTCATAACTTTATAAAGTAGACAAAATCTGGAGGGGCCAAGTTTATTTCTGGATAATGGAATGATAAAGAAAGGGACAATATCCTTGCCCTCCCAAGACCTCATGCAACACTGGTCCTTACTCTCTGAAGGGTAAAGTCTGTCTTATGATTATGAGGTGTCAGGGACTTCATGGGTTGCATTTTAATTAAGCACCCCTGCAAGAATATAGCTAAAACAAAGCCTTCCTTTTGGAGAAATGTCAGGCTGTGTGGCTGACCAGCTGGTGTAATTTGGGGGTTTGGAGACTTACTGTCAGTCCTCATTTCACATTTTGAATGACAACCTATCCTGCCATGGTTGCCACATATGACCATACAGGTTTCAGACTACTGACAAGAGAAACTTCTCTTTTTTCCACGGGTTTTGAAATGAATGGCACCTCCCAGAGTTGTGTGCATTTTGGCTGCATGCTCTGCTCATGGCAACGTCCTGGGCAATTAGAAAAATTATAATGTGGCAATGACAACATGTTATCTCTTTTCTTCATTTACTCTCTGCCTCTTTCCTCCTCTCCCAGTGCTGGAGGAAGATGACCATTACCTCTTCAGAGTCTTTGAATCTCCCTAGAAGAAGCCATCCATTCTCCCAGAGTGCCCCGACAGGACTGAACCACATGGGCTGGCCAGAGCCCATACCTGCCATTGGTGAGTTACATGCCTCTCTCTTCTCCTTCACATTCTGGTGTCCTGGCAAAAAGGAAAAGACGTGAGATCATGTTGTTGACAGCTGTGTTTACTTGTCTGGCAGAAGTAGTTGAATGTGAGAAATAAACCATTGTCTTTAACTCCTTCAATTAGGAAGAGGTCCCTAGCACTCTGATAAGGGGAATTCTTGGCTTGAGGAAGATTCCATTACTGAATCCCTAAACCTGGCTCCATTCATTTATTTTGAGCAGAACTACTGACCATCCCTTGAAACTTGTAATAGGGTATAACTTACAGAGAGAGAGTTGTCTAATCTAGTGATGAAACCTGGGTGTTTTCCCTTCTGGGGGACAAGCCTCTTCCTTGAGTTTTATGGCAGCCTGTCTGAGTCCCTTTCCCAAAACTATGGTAAGCAGCATCACATCACATATTTGACCATAAAAGGGCTGACTTTTGTGCCAGAAGGAAACTGGGACCCAGTGAGGGCCAGGATGGGGCATCCTCATGCACAGCTACCACCCTTCCTGGACTTAACCCAGGAAGGGCTGGACACAGTGAAAATGCTCAAGGCTCCTGGTGCAAGGACAGATGCTGGGTCTCAGGTCTTGAGCAGGTGCAGATTATGTTAGATGGCAACCTTATGGTTTAAAGGCATCCAGCTGCCTGAAGGAAAAGGCCAAATCTGGTGTTTAAAAAGGATAAAGAAGAGTAAAAGCCTTAGACAGGGTTGAAAAAACAAAATAGCTACACCTGCCAAACATGTACTTTTCCAGACTTGGGGAGTAGGGACAGGGCTGGCATTCAAGGATATCTGTAGTTTGATCCTATTGGAGCTAAAGACCTGTAGAAAGCAGGTGAGGTTAGCAAAAGATGATATGGGAGAATAGGGGCTGGGCCCTGATCGTTAGAGTGTGGCATATGCTGTTCTGAGGAGTCAGCTCTGATACAGACATGAGTCCTGACCTCTGAATCTGACTCAGTGCATACTGGGTGCTGGTCCTGGGGGAGTTGGCTACTCAGATTAGCCAGTGGCCATGATTGTTTTCCATTAGCAAATGTCTGTGCTTATGCTGCATCATGCAGTGGATTTTAATCTTCCCCAGATATGGTTGTAATCTTAAATTCACAATAAGCAAAGCCATGAAATGGTGTTTGACATCTGCTGAAAGAATCCTTTCATGGGAAAAGAGAGTTCTAACATAAACTCTTCATTAAGTCATGGAATAGTTTAGAGGCTCATGGAAGTGACAGTAATGGGTGAGAGTAGCATTTTTCCTGGAATCATCTTCAAGGCTGATTTTGGCTCTTGAAGTTAGAAACTTCTTACAAATTCAAGCTTGATAATCATATGTTCCTATTATTTCAGAGCCTCATTTGAATTAATTAGCAGATATATTTATTGTAGAATAAGAGATTTTTAAAACCTCAATGTCACATGTCCCTCAGCATGCCTGCATGCTGAGGACACTGCTCTGGAAGTCAAAGGTCAGGGCTCTGGCTTCAGCTGCTCTTCATGTGGGGATGAGAAGTTGGGCACTTCCCTCCATTTCTCTATCTCATACTTCTTTTTATTTAAAAAAAAAGAGAATAATTCCTGTATTCATCAGATTAATATGAGGGGCTAGCTTGGGTCTCTGTATTTAGCTTAGAAAAGCTTTCTTTTCTTCAATTATTGCTTCCACTCCAACTGCTCTATTCCAAACTTCTGGGGTTTCTTTCTACGGATTGTATTCCCAGGATCTATCCCCAGAATCTCTCATTATTTTCTGCTTTTCCTCTCTGTTCTGGGAGAATATCTCAGTTTTATCTTCTGCTTTGCTTTTCTGGTTTTACCTCATCTGCTGTTCATTGCCTTCATTAATATTTGTGATTCATTGATCATGTTTTTAATTTCCATACATTATTTCCAATGTCCTCTAGAAGTTCATTAAAAACAGAAAGTTGGGAGTTTTGTAAAATTTTCTCCTGTTCATGTTTTATAAATTCATTTCCAAATTCATATGCTCTTCTTTTAACTGGTAATTTTTTTATAGGTGAAATTTCTCTATTTGCTTATCTTTACAGACATCAGTTCTTCACCAGCAATGGCTTGTTGTCAGGTAGCACTTGAGACAACATCCTTTCAGAAGTTGTTACAGGTTCCTCTTAAAATCCTTCAAGCATAGCTGAAGCAGGAAAAGTTAAGCTTTCCTATAATGTGTATCATGGGTTCAGTCACCTTGGTGCAGGAGCTTTAAGCAGTCCCAGCGAGAGGTTTGCCTCTTTCCAGCACTTCTTCTCTACGTCTGGTGGAGTAGTCAAGAATTAGCCTGATGTGGGAGCATGCCACCCTCTGCTCCACAAGTCGGTGTCCAGGATAAACTCTACCACACCCACTCTTCTCTGAGTGGAGCCAGCAGGGCCAGATATGACTCTGTGAGCCCGTAGCATGATGGCTGCACACAGCATTACGTAAAGCCCTCTGCAGCTCCAGAACATTTGTTGAAAAGACTGTTTTTCCCTTTGAATGGTCTTGACCCCCCTGTCGAAAGTAAGCTGATCACAGATGTATGGATTTATTCCTGGACTGTCAACTGTATTCCACTGATACATGTCTATTCTTGTACTAGTACCACACTGTCTTGTTTACCATTACTTTGTAGTAAGGTTTGAAATCAGAAAGTGGAGTCTTCCTACTTTCCCCTTCTTTTTCAGGAATGTCTTAGCTCTTCTGAGTCCCTTGCAATTCCATATGACTTTTAGAATCGGGTTATCAATTTCTACAAAGATATCAGTTGAGATTCTGATAAGGATCTTATTGAATCTGTACATGAGTTTGGAGAGCACTGTCATCTTAACAATGTTGAGTTTTCTGATCTATGAACATAGGACTTTTTCCCCATTTATTTAGATCTTCTTTTGTTTCTTTCAACAACATTTTGTCATTTTCAGAATACAAGTTTTTACTTCCTTTGAAAAATTCATTCCTAATTACTTTATATAATTTTTGATGCATTGTGAATGAAATTGTCTCCGGAATTCCATTTTCAGACTGGTCATTAAAAGTGCATAGAGGGGCTTCCCTGGTGGCACAGTGGTTGAGAGTCCGCCTGCCAATGAAGGGGACACGGGTTCATGCCCAGGTCCAGGAAGATCCCATCATGCCGTGGAGCGGCTGGGTCCGTGAGCCATGGCCTCTGAGCCTGCGCATCCAGAGCCTGTGCTCCGCAACGGGAGAGGCCACAACAGTGAGAGGCCCGCGTACCGCAAAAAAAAAAAAAAAAAGTGCATAGAAATACAATTGACTTTTGTATATTGATCTCGTATCCTGCAACCTTGCTGAACTCATTTATTAGTTCTAGTTTTTTAATGGATTCCTTAGGATTTTCTACACACCAGATCATGTTGTCTATAAGCAGAGACAGTTTTACTTCTTCCTTTCCCATCTGGCTGTCTTTTTTTTCTTGCCTAAGTGCCCTGATTAGAGCCTCCAGTACTGTACATTTGAATAAAAATGGCAAGAATGGACTTCGTTGCTTTTTTTCCTGATTTTAGGGGGAAAGCATCCCATCTTCACCATTAGGTATGATGTTAGCTGCGGGTTTTTCACAGATGCCCTTTATCGGGTAAATAAAGTTCCTATATTCCTAGTTTGTCAAGTTTTTTTTGTCACAAGAGAGTGTTGGATTTTTGTCAAATCCTTGTCCTGTCTATTGAGATAATCATGCAACTTTTGTTCTTTATTCTGTTGATGTGGTGTATTACATTGATTTTCAGATGTTAAACAACCCTTGCATTTCTGAGATAAATCTCACTTGGTCAAGACGTGTAATTCTCATTTATTTTGCTGAATTTGGTTTGCTAGTATTTTGTTGAAGATTTTTGCATCCATATCCATAAGAGATATTGGTCTGTAATTTTCTTTTCTTTTAATGTCTTTGTCTGGTTTTGGCCTCATAAAATAATTTGGGAAATCTTCCCTCATCTTCTATTTTCTTCAATAGTTTGTGAATAATTGGTATTAATTCTTTTTTCAATGTTTGGTAGAATTCAGGGGTGAAGCCAATTGGGTGTGGGCTTTTCTTTGTAGGCAGTCTTGTTATTACTGATTCAATCTCTTTACTTGTTATAGAGCTATTCAGATTGTCTATTTCTCTTGAGTAGGTTTTGATAGTTTGCATCTTTCTAGGAATTTGTCCATTTTATTGAAGTCATCTAACCGTTGGTGTACAGTTGTTCAGTCTTCTCTTATAATCCTTTTTATTTCTGCAAAGTCAGAAGTAATGCCCCTTCTTTCATTTCTGATTCTGGTAATGAGTCCTCTTCTTTCACTTGGTCAAACCAGCTAAAGGTCTCTCAATTCTGTTGCTTTTCCCTAAGAACCAGCATTTGGTTTCTTTTATTTTCTGTTTTTTCTCTAGTCTCTATTTCTGTTTCTCAATATTTCTGTTCTCCATTGTGCCTCTACTAACTCCTACTCTAACCTGTATTGTTTCCTTCCTTGTGCTTGTTTTAGGTTTAGTTTTGCTCTTTTTTTCCCTGTGTCATTAGGTGCAGATCCAGTTGGTGATTTGAGACTTTTCTTCTTTCTTAATACAGGTATTTGCAGCTATAAATTTCCCTCTGAGCACTGCTTTACCTGTCTTCATAACTTTTGACATATTTTGTCTTCATTTTCATTTATATCAAGGTATTTTCTGATTTTTCTTTTGATTTCCTCTTGGACCCATTAGTTATTTAGGAGTTTGTTATTTAATTTCCACATATTTGTGAGTTTCTCATATTTCCCTTATTATTGATTTCTAATTTCATTCCATTGTGGTCAAAGTATACATTTTGTATTACTTCCATACTTTTAAATTTGTGGAAGTTTGTTTTATGGACTAACACATGGTCTAGCCTGGAGAATGTTCCATATACACTTGAGAAGAAAGTATACTCTGTTATTGTTGGAAAGTATACTCTGTTCTATATATGACTATTATGCCTAAATGGTTTATGGTGTAGGTCAAATATTCTACTTCCTTGATCTTCTGTATAGTTGCTCTATCCATTATTGAAAGTTGGGCATAAACCTCCAACTGTTATTGCTGAATTATCTATTTCTCCCTTCATTTCTGTCAGTTTTTGCTTTATGTACTTTAGTGCTCTGTTATTAGGTAGGTGGATATATATCTGTACTTATATCTTCCTGATGGATTAACCCTTTTATTGTTATAAAATGCCCTTCTTTGTCTCTAGTGTCTTTTGTTTTTTGGTTTTTAAATTTTTTTTAACTGGAGTATAACTGCTTTACAATGCTGTGTTCATTTCTGCTATACGATGAAGTGAATCAGCTATATGTATACATATATCCTCTCCCTCTTAAACCTCTCTCCCACCACCCCCCATCCCACCATCTATGTCATCACAGAGCACCAAGCTGAGTTTCCTGTGATTTATAGCAGGTTCCCACTAGCTATCTATTTTACGCATGGTAGTGTATTTATGTCAAATCTAATCTTCTAGTTCATTCCACCCTCCCCTTCCCCCACTGTGTCCACATGTCTGATCTCTACATCTGCGTCTCTATTCCTGCACTGGAACTAGGTTCATCTCTACCATTTTTCTGGATTCCACATATATGCATTAGTATACAATATTTGTTTTTCTCTTCCTGGCTTACTTCACTCTGTATGAGACTGTAGGTCCATCCACATCTCTACAAATGACCCAATTTTGTTCCTTTTTAGGGCTGAGTAATATTCCATTGTATATAGGTACCACATCTTCTTTATCCATTCAATAGTCATTGAACATTTAGGTTGTTTCCATTTCCTGGCTATTGCAAATAGTGCTTAAATGAACATTGTGGTACATGTGTCCTTTTGAATTACAGTTTTCTCAGGATATATGCCCAGTAATGGGATTGCTGGGTCATATGGTAGTTCTCTTTTTAATTTTTTATGGAACCTACATACTGTTCTCTACAGTGGCTGTATCAATTTACATTCCCACCAACAGTTCAAGAAGGTTCACTTTTCTCCACACCCTCTCCAGCATTTATTGTTTGTTTATTTTTTGATGATGGCCATTCTGACCAATGTGAGGTGATACCTCATTGTAGTTTAGATTTGCATTTCTCTAATAATTAGTGATGTTGAGCATCTTTTCATGTATTTGTTGGCCATCTGTAAGCCTTCTTTGGAGAAATGTCTATTTAGATCTTCCACCCATTTTTTGATTTGCTTGTTTGTTTTTTTGGTGTTGAGCTGTATGAGCTGTTTGTATATTTTGGAGATTAATCCTTTGTCAGTTTCTTCATTTGCAAATATTTTCTCCCATTCTGAAGGTTGTCTTTTTGTCTTGTTTATGGTTTCCTTGGTTGTGCAAGAGCTTTTAAGTTTCATTAGGTCCCATTTGTTTGTTGTTGTTTTTTCCATTACTCTAGGAGGTGGGTCAAAAAAGGTCCTGCTGCAATTTATGTCAAAGAGTGTTCTGCCTATGTTTTCCTCTAAGAGTTTTATGGTGTCTAGCTTTACATTTAGGTCATTAATCCATTTTGAGTTTATTCTTGTGTATGGTGTTAGGGAGTGTTCTAATTTCATACTTTAACATGTAGCTGTCCAGTTTTCCCAGCACCATTTATTGAAGAGGCTCTCTTTTCTCTGTTTTATATTCTTGCCTCCTTTGTCATAGATTAGGTGTCTGTAGGTGTGTGGGTTTATCTCTGGGCTTTCTATCCTGTTCCATCGATCCATATTTTTGTTTTTGTGCCAGTACCATGCTGTCTTGATCACTGTACCCTTGTAGCATCGTCTGAAGTCAGGGAGCCTGATTCCTCCAGCTCTGTTCTTCTTTCTCAAGATTGCTTTGGCTATTCAGGGTCTTTTGTGTTTCCATACAAATTGTAAGATTTTTTCTCCTAATTCTGCAAAGAATGCCACTGGTAATTTGATAGGGATTGCACTGAATCTGTAGATTGCTTTGGGTAGTATAGTCATTTTCACAATGTTGATTCTTCCAATCCAAGAACATGGTATATCTCTCCATCTGTCTGTGTCACCTTTGATTTCTTTCATCAGTGTTTTATAGTTTTCTGAGTACAGGTCTCTTGCCTCCTTAGGTAGATTTATACCTAGGTATTTTATTCTTTTTGTTGCAATGGTAAGTCGGATTGTTTGCTTAATTTCTCTTTCTGATCTTTCATTGTTAGTGTATAGGAATGCAGGAGATTCCTGTGCATTAATTTTGTATCCTGTAACTTTACCAAATTGATTGATTAACTCTAGTAGTTTCCTGGTGGCATCTTTAGGATTTTCTATGTATAGTATCATGTCATCTGCAAACAGTGATGGTTGTATTTCTTCTTTTCCAATTTCTATTCCTTTTACTTCTTTTTCTTCTCTGATTGCCATGGCTAGGACTTCCAAAACTATGTTGAATAATAGTGGTGAGAGTGGACATCCTTGTCTTGTTCCTGATCTTAGTGGAAATGCTCAGTTTTTCACCATTGAGAATGATGTTTGCTGTGGGTTTGTCATATATGGCCTTTATTATGTTGAGGTAGATTCCCTCTATGCCCACTTTCTGGAGAGTTTTTATCATAAATGGGTGTTGAATTTTGTCAAAAGCTTTTTCTGCATCTATTGAGATGATCATATGGTTTTTATTCTTTAACTTGTTAATATGGTGTATCACATTGATTGATTTGCATATATTGAAGAATCCTTGCATTCCTGGGATAAATCCCACTTGATCATTGTGTATGATCCTTTTAATGTGTTGTTGGATTCTGTTTGCTAGTGTTCTGTTGAGGATTTTTACATCTATGTGATATTGGCCTGTAATTTTTGTGTCTGTGTGTGACATCTTTGTCTGGTTTTGGTATCAGGGTGATGGTGGCCTTGTAGAATGAGTTTGGGAGTGTTCCTCCCTCTGCTATATTTTGGAAGAGTTTGAGAAAGATAGGTATTAGCTCTTCTCTAAATGTTTCATAGAATTCACCTGTGAAGCCATCTGGTCCTGGACTTTTGTTTGTTGGAAGATTTTTAATTACAGTTTCAATTTCATTACTTGTGGTTGGTCTGTTTATATTTTCTAATGCTTCCTGGTTCAGTCTGGAAAGTTGTACCTTTCCAAGAATTTGGCTATTTCTTCCACGTTGTCCATTTTATTGGCATATAGTTGCTTGCAGTAGTCCTTATGATCCTTTGCATTTCTGCAGTGTCAGTTGTAATTTCTTCCTTTTCATTTCTAATTTTATTGATTTGTGTCCTCTTCCTTTTTTCTTTTTTTTTTAAATTTATTTATTTATTTATTTATTTTTTGCTGGGTTGAGTCTTTGTTGCTGTGCACAGGCTTTCTCTAGTTGCAGCAAGCAGGGGCCACTCTTCGCTGCAGTGCACGGGCTTCCCATTGCAGTGGTTTCTCTTGTTGCAGAGCATGGGCTCCAGGTATGTGAAGCCCTGGCGTGTTGGGCTCAGTAGTTGTGGTGCATCAGGCTCAGTAGTTGTGGCACGTGGGCTTAGTAGTTGTGGCGCATGGGCTTAGTTGCTCCACAGCTTGTGGGATCTTCCCAGGCCAGGGCTCAAAACTGTGTGCCCTGCATTGGCAGGCAGACTCTTAACCACTGCATCACCAGGGAAGCCCCTCCCTTTTTTCTTGATGACGCTGGCTAAAGGTTTATCAATTTTGTTTATATTCTCAAAGAACAAACTTTTAGTTTTATTCATCTTTGCTATTGTTTTCTTCATTTCGATTTGACTTATTTCTGCTCTGATCTTTATGATTTCTCTCCTTCTACTGATTTTAGGTTTTGTTTGTTCTTTCTCTATTTGCTTAGGTGTAAGGTTAGATTGTTTATTTGAGATTTTTCTTGTTTCTTGAGGTGAGATTGAATTGCCATAAGCTTCCCTCTGAAAAATGCTTTTTGCTGCATCCAATAGGTTTTGGGTCACCATGTTTTTGTTGGCATTTGTTTCTATGTATTTTTTTAATATCCTCTTTCCTCTTCGATTTCTTCAGTGATCTCTTGGTTATTTAGCAGTGCACTGTTTAGCCTCCATGTGTTTGTGGTTTTTACAGTTTTATTTCCTATAATTGATTTCTAATCTCATAGCATGTGGTCAGAAAAGATGCTTGATACAATTTCAATTTTCTTAAATTTTCCAAGGCTTGCTTTGTGACCCAAGGTGATATCTATCCTGGCGAATGTTCCATGTGCACTTGAGAAGAAAGTGTGTTTGGCCACTTTTGGGTGGAATGTCCTATAAATATCAATTAAACCTATCTGGTCTATTTAAAGCTTGTGTTTCCTTATTTATTTTCTGTATGGATGATCTGTCCATTGGTGTAAGTGGGGTGTTAAAGTCCCCCACTATTATTGTGTTACTGTTGATTTCTCCTTTTATGGCTATTAGCATTTGCCTTATCTACTGAGGTGCTCCTATGTTGGGTGCATAAATATTTATAATTGTTATATCTTCTTCTTGGATTGATCCCTTGATCGTTATGTAGTGTCATTCCTTATCTCTTGTAACAGTCTTTATTTTAAAGTCTATTTTATCTGATATGAGTATTGCTACTTTATTGCAGCTTTCTTTTAATTTCCATTTGCATGGAATATATTCTTCCATCCCCTCACTTTCAGTCTGTATGTGTCCCTAGGTCTGAAGTGGGTCTCTTGTAGACAGCATATATACAGGTCTTATTTTTGTATCCTTTCAGCCACACTGTGTCTTTTGGTTGGAGCATTTAATCCATTTACATTTAAGGTAATTATCAATATGTATGTTCCTATTATCATTTTCTTAATTGTTTTGGGTTTGTTTTTGTGGGTCTTTTTCTTCTCTTGTGTTTCCCACCTACTGAAGTTCCTTTAGCATTTGTTTTAAAGCTGGTTTGGTGGTGCTGAATTCTCTTGGCTTTTGCTTGTCTGTAAAGCTTTTGGTTTCTCTGTCGAATCTGAATGAAATCCCTGAGTAATCTTTGTTATAGATTTTTCCCTTTCATCACTTTAAATATATTCTGCCACTCCCTTCTGGCCTGAAGAGTTTCTACTGAAAAATCAGCTGATAACGTTATGGGGATTCCCTTGTGTGTTATTTTTTGCTTTTCCCTTGCTGCTTTTAATATTTTTTCTTTGAATTTAATTTTTGTTAGTTTGATTAATATGTGTCTCGGTGGTTTCTTCTAGGGTTTATCATGTATGGGACTCTCTGCACTTCCTGGATTTGGGTGGCTCTTTCCTTTCCCATGTTAGGGAAGTTTATGGCTGTAATCTTTTAAAATATCTTCTCAGACCCTTTCTTTTTCTTGTCTTCTTCTTCTGGGACCCCTGTAATTCGAATATTGGTGCATTTAGTGTTGTCCCAGAGGTCTCTGAGACTGTCTTCAATTCTTTCTTCTTCTGCTCTTCAGCAGTTATTTCCACCATTCTATCTTCCATCTCACTTATTCGTTCTTCTGCCTCTGTTATTCTGCTATTGATTCCTTCTAGTGTATTTTTCATTTCTGTTATTGTGTTGTTCATCTCTGTTTGTTTGTTCTTTAGTTCTTCTAGGTCCTTGTTAAAGATTTCTTGTATTTTCTCGATCCATGCCTCCATTCTATTTCTGAGATTTTAGATCATCTTTACTATCATTACTCTGAATTCTTTTTCAGGTAGGTTGCCTATTTCCTCTTCATTTATTTGGTCTTGTAGGTTTTTACCTTGCTCCTTCATCTGTAGCATATTATTTTGTCATCTCATTTTTTTTGATGGGTGGGACTGTGTTCCTTTCTTACTGGGTGTTTGTCCTGAGGCATCCAGCACTGGAGTTTGCAGGCAGTTGGGTAGAGCCAGGTCTTGGTGCTGGGATGAGGACCTCTGGGAGAGCTCACACTGATTAATATTCCCTGGGGTCTGAGGTTCTCTGTTAGTCCAGTGGTTTGGACTCGGTGCTCACACCACAGGAGCTCAGGCCCAACCCCTGGCCCGTGAACCAAGATCCTGCAAGCCACGTGGCATGGCAAAAAAAAAAAAAAAAAAAAATTGGAACAGAACAATAACAAGGAATAAAAAAATTAAATAAAATTAGAAAACTAACAGATATATTAGAAAAAATAAAAATATAAATCAGAGAACAACTGGAAGGTAAAACAGAACCACAATAGCAAAAAAAAAGTCCAGAAAAGGCCTTGGCTGTAGGGGGCAGGCCTTAGGCAGGAGGGTTTTAGGCAGGGGCAGCGTCGAGGATCAGGACCAACGTGGCCAGATAAGGCACTGGGGGATATGGGGGCAGGGCTTAGGCGGCCTTGGAGCACAGAGGATCAGGCCTGGGACCCCAGCAGGCTCCCCAGGGCCCAAGTGGGCAGGGGAAACTAGCTGTGTTCCTCTCCAATCCTCTCAACCCCCGAGGGTCTCTCCCCATCCCCGTTGATACCCGCGTGGTCAGTGGGCCTCTCCAGGTGTGGGAACCTCTCCTCTCCCCCAGCCAGCCCTCAGGGGTGCCAGTCCCATCCCACCTCCACTTCTCCTACCCCCTCGCTCACCCCCACATCCTACCCGGTTGCTTGGGGATTCCTCCCATCCTCTTGGTGTCAAGGTCCCCCACCAGAGTCTGGTAGGTGCCCTAGCTGTGATGCAAGCTCCATGTCCTCTTACTCTACCCCCTAGTGTGTTTTGTTTTAAAGTCTATTTTATCTGATATCAACAGAGCCACTCCAGCTTTCTTGTGGTTGCTGTTTACATGATATATCTTTTTTCCATCTTTTTACTTTCAAGTTATTTGTGTCTGAATCTAAAATGTGTCTCCTATAAACAACATATAGGTGAATTGTGCTTTTTATCCAACACTCTGTCTTTTGATTGGATCATTTAATTCATTTACATTTAGTGTTGTTATTGATATAGTTATATTTACATCTGCCATTTTACTTTTTATTTTCTATATTTTTGAGTACTTTTTAGTGGTTGCTCTAGGGTTTAACATACACATCTTTTAAATTTTATTTTATTGAAGTTAGTTGATTTACAACGTTGTGTTAATTTCTACTGTACAGCAAAGTGGTTCAGTTATACATATGTATACACACAGTTATACATATGTATACACAGTTATACATATGTATACATCATATATATATATATTGAATATAGTTCCCTATATAGTAAGGACTTGTTGTTTATTGTGTACATCTTAACTTATTAGAATCAACTTCAACTGTATATTAGCTTAATTCTAGCAACATATAGAAATATTATTCCTATATAGCTCTATTCCCTTTCTCCCCTTTGTGGTATTACTGTTATATATATATTACATCTATTAATGTTACAAACCCAACAATGCATTGTTAAAATTATTACTCTACCATCTGTCATTTTCCTAGCTATTATAGCTTTGCTCCCACCCACCTCCTTTGTGCTAGTATTAGCAGACGCAGTCTAGATATATTACATTTCTATATGTTGTAGGCCAAACAATACATTAGATACATATTATTTTATACAATTGGTTTTTAAATCAGTTAAGAGAAAAAAGGAAAAAAATCGGTATTTATCTTTTATAATTACATAATTACCTTTGCTAGTGCTCTATTTTTGTTCATGTGTATTTGAATTACCATCTGGGGTCACTTGCTTTCAATCTGAAGAACTTAGGTCTTTCTTGTAAGTTGGGTCTGCTAGCAACAAATTCAGAGTTTATCCAAGAAAGTCTATTCTGCCTTTGTTTTTGAAAGATAGCTTTGCTGGATATAGGACTCTTGGTTGAGAGGCTTTTTATTTTTTTCTTTCAGTACTTTTAATATTATCCCACCACCTCTGGCCTCCACAGCTTCTGCAGGGAAGTCAGCTGTTCATCTTTCTGGGGTTCCCTTGTAAGTTATATATAATTTTTCTCTTGCTGCTTTCAAGATTTTCTCCTTGTCTTTTGCTTTCAGCATATTTAAGATGATGTGTCTGTTTGTGGGTCTCTTTTCATTTATCCTACTTAGAATTTGTTGTGCTTCCTAGATATGTAAATTTTTATTTCTCAGTAAGTTTTGGAAGTTTTCCACTATTATTTCTTTGAAGTTTTTTTTTCTTCTTTCTCTCTCTTCTCTTTCTGCTACTCCCATTATACCTATGTTGGTGCAGTTAATGGTGCTCCTCCATTTGCTCCTGGCTGGGAAAGGAGGTCTCTGCCTGGTACCCGCCTCCAGGAAATCCTTCCACCTAATGATAATGGTGCTGGGGGACTGTTCCTTATTACTCTGAGGCTGTGTTCATTTTTTTTTCATTCTTTTTTTCATTGTGTTCTTCAGTTTGCATAATCTCTATCAATCTCTTCAAGTATGCTGGTTCTTTTTTCCTGCCAATTCAAACCTACTGTTGAGACCCTCTAGTGAATTTTTTATTTTAGTTATTGTACTCTTCAACTCTAGAACTTCCATTTTCAAAAAATAATTACTATCTATCTACTGATGTTCTCTATTTGCTGCAACTTGTGTTAAAAGACAAAATTCAACTGAGTGAAACTGAAGATCTATTTGCCTTTATTCAATAATTCATGGATCGGACAGCATCCCACATAGCAAGCAGAAATGTGCTTTGAGAAGCTGCACAAATTGGAAAGTTTTTATAGGTAGAAAGAGGGTATGACAAAGAAGTAAAAGAATAGATTGTTTCAGGCAAGGTTAAATTCCCTTAGGGAAAGGCAGGGATCTTAGGGAGTTTACCTCACTAATATTAACCAGGAAATTCCAGACTGATTGGTTTAAAATCCACTCCTGGGAGAGGCTGAAACTGCAGTTAGGTCAGGTATTACGTCTTACTGGGGCTTAACACAAGTGTCTCCATTTGGGGCTTTAAAATTTTTTTTAACAATTCTCCTTTGATCTCTCCCTGAGATATGTAATCAAAATTTAAGGCAGTAGCACCACTCTCAATTATACCACTCTATGGTTCTCACAACTTTCGTTGATCCTTGATTTTTGCTTTATGGGGTTTTTGTTTTGTTTTGTTTTCTGAACATCTGTGGCATTCACAGGTCACGACTTCAGGTTCACATTTTTTAAGTAGGTCACTTCCTCCATATCTTTTTCAGTGTTCCAGTCTGAGGGAGATCATTTGCTTGGTGGCTAGTGACCACAAACATGCATTTAAAGCTTTTGAGAGGACACAACACACCAGAGAGGTTATTATGACTATTATAAGTAGGATAATTCTCAATGTTCATAAAGCATTTGGAGCTATGGTCCCCATGACCCAAACCAATCAAAATCAAATAAGTCAAAAAAAGACCCCATTGAAGGGTCTTTTTAAGCCAAATGGCTTGTTCAGTGATTTATGTGACTGAGCTTCAGCTTCCCCAGAAGTGTCAATCCAGGTGCAGCAGGTGATGTAGGCCACAGCACAGACATCTCCTTGCTCAGCTTAAAGATAATCCAACTTTGGTTAGAGAGTGTAAGGATCTTTGCCAGGAAGCCAGTATCTTTGCAACTGAATCTGCAGTGTCTCCAAGAATTAAGGAATGGTTTCTGATCATACTCTCATTTGTGTTTACTTCCATGTAAGGGGTTAGTCAGGTTTTTAGCACAAATGGGAAGAGAATCTTCTAGTCTGAAATAAAAAGTTGTTCTAAATTCCAGAGGTTACTCCCTTTAGCAGTGGTCTGGGAGGTATGGGTGATGGCATTATCTTTCCAGGCCAATGCCAGAGTAAAGGAAAGAAAGGGAAGAAGAGAAGTATTAAGTCTTGATTCAGCACCTTGGGTGGAAGCAGATTTCATTGATGCTGACATATTTCACAATAGAGATAACCTGAATTTGACTAGTAAGCCCAGGTAGAATAAAAGTTTTTTATCTGCATTATAGTCAATGTTGATAACTCTAAAAACATGTCTGTTTTAATTAAGCCAATGAACTTAAACTAGCTTTAATACTGAATATTTTCTCGGATCACATGAACCTGAAAAGCATTTGGGTTAGTTTATATTTCTGAGAGTTTTTAGAAAAACCAACCCTTAATTTATATAAGTTCTTGTTTGTTTGTTTTTTTTTTGGTTTTTTTTTTTTTGCTGTACGCGGGCCTCTCACTGTTGTGGCCTCTCCCGTTGCGGAGCACAGGCTCCGGACGCACAGGCCCAGCGGCCATGGCTCACGGGCCCAGCCGCTCCGCGGCATATGGGATCCTCCCAGACCGGGGCACGAACCCGCATCCCCTGCATCGGCAGGCGGACTCTCAACCACTGCGCCACCAGGGAGGCCCTCTTGTTTGTTTTTAAAGCAACTGAATACAGCTCTTTTACAAATTAATTTTAGTAATATCATCCAGAGGTAGGAAATAACACACATCAACCACACATGTATATAGAAACAGGAACATATTAGACAAATGCAAACAACCTCATAGCTTCGTTTTAAAATTTTAGTTACAAGACAGGTATGATGATGTGAAAATCACTATTTACAAAATAACAGTTGGAATAAGTTAAGTTCTTCTGTTCAGATAGCTAAAGCTTTTTCTGCTAATATTTATGGAGAGGACACATGATTTTTCATTTGTCTAAATTCAAATGACCTTTCCCCCTTTCATTCTCCTGATTAGAATTACCTCTCTGAAGATTGTGCTTTAAAGAAGTGGCCTAGATAAGAGTTAATATTTACAGCTCAAAGGCACAGGAAAAGAATGCAGGTTCCTCCAAGGACTTTGGTTTCCTAAGGTCAATATTGAAAAGCTTTTTGAGATGAATAAGGGAGGTTTGAGGATTGGTTAGCAAGGATTGGTGGTTTCTGGAAGCACACCTCTGATCCTGGGAAGACTAGACTTGTAAAACAAGGACAGCTGTTTTTAATTTCTCATAGAATTGTATTGCTGCCTAAATGATATCAAAGGACTGTCAGACCCATCCACCTATGTTGGAATATTTTTCTTCCTCTCTCGGTACAATTAGCTTAGGGGAGAAGGCCTTAAGAAAAGTCCTAACAGTCTGGGAACATCGGCTTCCAATCTGGCCAAATTTCTGATCATAGAGTTATTAAATCCTTTCAAATATCTTTTCAGATTTCAGCTGGACCAAAGAGTAAATATTTCTGGCCATACTGAATTGGATTTAGGAGGTGTTCTTAAAGAGGGTGCAGAAGATATTATCCTCACAAGATCTTAGAGCCACTCCCAAAGATAGCCAAAAGGAAGACTTAGATAATGACAAACAGTTGTCCCGGGGAGAGAAAGAATCAATAACCAGTGTGTCTGGATTTGGACAGGAGGGGACATGAAATTTTACTTTCCTCTCTCAACTGGTCACTATAGACAGGGATTACCAGGATGAGCACTCAAATAAAAGAGGATAGAGGGGAGCAATAGAAATTACATCAGTCTTGGAAATTCCCTGGGGGTCCAGTGGTTAGGACTCTGTTCTCTCACTGCTGAGGGCCTGGGTTCGCTCCCTGGTCAGGGAACTAAGATCCCACAAGCTTTGCAATGTGGCCCGAAAGAAAAAAAAAAAAAAAGACAGACAGAAAGAAATTATATCAGTCTTACTGTTTTTATCTTGTTTTGTTTTTAGGTACCTCTTGTGTCTTTAATTTTTAATTAGCATTTTCCAATAAATATTTTAATGAAGCTATTTCGTAATTTTGAAGGCTTTTGGAGGCTTCTGCAAACCAATTAAAATAGGTTATCCTGTTCTCTTTGTTTGATATGGGAACCCTTACTTTTTTTATAGGCCATTAGGATTATATTTTATGATTTTTTAACAGATATTAATGTGAGAGATATTGACAACTAGAATCCATGGCTAAAAGGGAAGTATATAAAGTATTAGAATAATAGTCACATGGAAATCATATAGTATACTTTCTTAAATTGAAAAAAAGAAGTGAAAGACAAATCAAAGATGCAAGAGTTAAATTATATAATTGATATAAAATAATCTGTTGTATTTTCTATCCTACACTTGATTATTTTTGTATGACTTTTAAAGATGCAGTCCTTCTAATAGTTTATAGTTGACTCTCACAGAATTTCTATGGGATGGAACTAATCATATTCCTTGCTACCTTCTCACTCCTTCCTTTGCAACCTATATTTAATAGTCCATGGATATACAATTATATATTTTTTTATTTTTTATTTTTCCATTATGGTTTATTACAGGATATTGAATACCCTGTGCTGTACAGTAGAACCTTGTTGTTTATCTCTTTTATATATAGTAGTTTGTATCTCCTAATCCCAAACTCCTAATTTATCCCTCCCCCACCCCCTTTACCCTTTGGTAACTGTAAGTCTGTTTTCTATCTGTCTGTGAGTCTGTTTCTGTTTTATAAATAAGTTCATTTGTGTCATATTTTAGATTCCACATATAAGTGATATACAGTATGTGTCTTTTTCTTTCTGACTTACTTCATTTAGTGTGATAATCTCTAGATCCATCCATGTTGCTGCAAATGGCATTATTGCATTCTTTTTCATGGCTGAGTAGTAGTCCACATACACAATGGAATACTTCCCATGGTGCGGGGGCCGGGGGGGGGTGGCTAAATCTCACTGTACCAAATTGTGTCCCAAGACTCCCTGAACTTCGGGTAGTAAGGGTTCATTTCAGCTGCCATCAGCACTGTGGTCTTAAGAAATATGGATCCCTTTTGCATACCAGAACTCAGTGAAGACACTCTACTCTTCCCTGCAGTACAGCTGAAACCAGGATAGCTGGTTCAAATAAGACTCTACTGAAAACTTAAAAGAGAAATGGACTCAGAAGAAGCATGGCGCATGGCTGGCTGACACAGGCTAGATCTGCCCAGGCTGCTGCTAGCTAGAGGCACTCACCACTTGGGATCACACAACACCTTCTCCAAGTCCTGACCCCAGAGAGCAGGAGTGCCCCCTTCTGCCTAGCTGGCCTCCTGCCCAGTTTCAGGTCACTACTCATTCTTCCACAGGCACTCCCCGGGCACCTAGCCTGCAGCAGATGCTCTGCACACACTGGGGATACCGTGGTGGTACAGAGCCACTGCCCTCACAGTGCATGGTCTATGGGAGGCAGCCAACAGATAACCAAGCCACTGACAGATGGCAGTAAGTGCTGGAAAGGAATAACTGAAGTCTCACTGAGGAGGCAACACTTACTGAGATCTGAAGTTTGGGGAGCCAATACCTTGAAAAACAAAGAGAACATTCCAGGTAAAAAGAAGAGTAAGTGCAAAGGCCCTGAGACAGGAAGGAGAGACAGCAAGACAGCCACCGTGGCTGGAGTGGAAAGACAAAGGGAAAGGGAGCGCTGACAGGAGGTGGAGAATAGGGCGGCCAACACACAGGGTCTCGCGGGTCTTGCTAACTGCGAGAGAAGCTTCTGAAGGGTTTGAATCAGTAGCAGGACATGGTATGATTTATATTTTAGTTTAGAGCTCCCTCTCTGGCTGCTCTGTGGAACAAGTCAAGAGACTGAAGCTGTCTTCCAAACACAGTATGGTAGTGGTGCAGTAAAGTGAAAGAAATGGACACCGTGGACACTTACTTTGGAGGGAGAACCCACAGACTTGCTGATGGATTGGGAGGGTGTCTCCTGATCTGTGACTCATCCTCCAACAGCAGTTCTTCCTACCTCCAAGGGCTAGGTTCACAGGCCTCAACAGGACAACCGGACAAGAACATAGACGGTGACTCTCCTTGCTGAAAGCCTGCAGTCAGGAGTGAGGGGGTGTCGGGGGACAGCTGTTCTTCCCAAGGACAGCGAAGAATGGAGGCATGGGTGGGAAGTGTGCATACCAGGCATGGAATGGTCAGGAAGGATCCCCAGAGGAGTAAGCTGAGGAGATGGCCTTCAAGGTGCAGATTTGGCTGAGTCACCCTGCAATGCCCATCAACTGAAGCTCCAACACACTAGTATTGCCTTATGCTTGGACAGAGCTTTGTACTTTGTACATAAACGCTGGCATGCCATTGTCGCCGCCCCCTGCGTTGTTATGAGGAGATAGCGCAGGGCCTGCAAGGAGAGGAGATGATATCGAGGCAGGGTGCCTTATGACGCAGAGCTAGGAGCACACATGGCTTAGGGAAGGAGACGGGCTACAGGAACTGGACCCCAAATGGAGGGAAGAGGAGAGAAGGACCACTGTTCCAGCATCCATCCTACACCAGCTGGTGTGCTGGGGCGTGGCAGGGACCTCTCATTGCATCCTCACCGCCGTTAATACGTCTGCTACTTCACAGCCAGCTCCCTAGGGCTTGGAGGAGTGGTGACGCTGGGGGTGGGGGCGATCAGCAGCCCTGCTTAGCCCTTGTCAGTCCTTACTGGGACTTCCTCTCACACTGCTCACTGATTATCGCGCTTGTTTGGAGCAGTGGCGGTACCTCACCCTCCCTCTAGGCACACTCCAAGAACCTACAGAAGGCTCACGGGTGTCTGGGAGCGTCGGAGGAAAAGGCAACTCTCTTCCCTAATCCCTGCCCCCCTCCCCTGCATCGACAACAAAATTTGAAAAACCCTAGAATCCTTGGAGCTACGTCAAGGCTCCCATTTTCGATCGTGCCTGTCACTGGACTTTCCCAGACACTTCCTAAAATCATTTGGCGTGGACCGTGCCTCTACTTTTGATGGCTTCTTAATCACTGCAGAGGACCGCCGGTATACTCCTGCTGGCCGGCTGTCCCGAGGGTCGCGGGGCCCCCGAGGCAGGCCCGGGGAGGAGGGGCGCGTCCCGACCAAGCGCGCTCCCCGACCCGGTTCGCAGGGCTGAGCGTGACCTCCCGCCTACACTCCTGCCCCAGACGGGCAAGGACGCGCAGTCTGAGCTGGGTCCTAGAGGGAAAAAGCGAGCGCCCGCCGGTTCTACTCACCGCCGTGGCTGCGGGGTGCCGGCCGCCTCCCTCCGAGGATGCGCCCGTCCTAACATACGCGCGCCAAGGCCGGCGGCAGGGCGCGGCCCTGCGGGCACCGAGAGCTGCCCGGGGCCCCGCGCGCCGCGCCTGCCGCCACCGCCCCAGGTCTGCGTGCGCGCGTGCGTGAGCGCGTGCCGACCGGGCCCGCGACCCACACCGGGGTCGGCGCAGCGGCACAGCGCCCGCGGGGCTGCCGGGAGCCGGCGGCGAGCGGAGGCGCCGCGCCCTGCCCGGTGGGCGCCTGGCCTTGCCCGAGCCCCGCGCGCCCAGCGCCCGCTGAGGGTCCCCGCCGCCGCAGCCGCAGAGCCCGAGCAGTTGGCGGCGGCCGGGAGCCTCCTTAGCGGAGCCCCATGATGTCAGCTGGCCCGGAGCGGCGGCCGTGCGGCGGCGGGGATGGGGCCGAGGACGCCGCGCGGCCGTCTGCACGCCCCTCGCCCGGTCCGGGCCCCGGCTCGCTGGCCCCGTCGCCCGGCAGCCCCGCCGCCGCCGCGGCCCAGCCGCCCGCGAACCTGTGGCTGGAGCTCGGGCCCGCCTGCTCGAGGGCGCAGCAATGCCCGAGCGAGTCGAGCGGGCAGACGAGCGGGGACCTCGGCACCAGCAGCAGCAGCGGCGGCGGCAGTAGCGCCGGGCTGTCCCCGGGCTCCGACTCGGACAGCAGCGGCGTGGTGTGCGGCGGCCGCGGCGGCAGCGGGGGCATGCGCGGCGCCCTGTCCCGCTCCTGGAGCCTGGAGAGCCTGCGCTCGGCCACCGCCGGTAAGGGCGCCGCCGCCGCTCCCTGCGTCTGTCCGTCTGGAGCGCCTTCTCTCCATCCCTCTCGAGATGGTCTCTCCTCCTGTCCTTTCCTCCTGCACTTTTTCTGTTGCTTGTTTCCATCTTTTGGTTCCTGGCTTCCTATTGCTTTGCTCTTCCGATTCCTTCTCTCTTTCCGGGTTTTCTTCTGATTTCCCACCACACCCCTCCCGTTTTCACCCACTTCTACCTGTTACAGCCGAGCCCTAGTCGGCCCCCTCCCCCCTCGTAGCCGGGCGCGTCGTCAACTGTGAAACTGAGTGTTTACGGTGAGAACTGAATGTGGTCCCTTGATGCGCCGTTTCCCTTCCCCAGCCTGTTCTTGACCGATGCCACAGGTCTGGCTTTCCGAACTGCAGCTCCTTGAGTTCTGTAAGTCAGAGGAGAAAGGAGAGGGCTCACTAGCCAAGGGTGGACCGGATTCAGTGTGTTTGGTCCTGACTCTAGGACTGAGGCTCCCTGCCAGAGGAGGGGCTCTAGAGGTCCCTTCAGAGGGACCCTCTGAAACAGTGCGGTTTCCCTGAGATGGGATTGCTCTGATGTCCCCTGGCACTGTGTGCCCCCCTTAGTGCTCCCTTTCTGCCCCAGGGACCGAATTCTGGGTGCAGATTGATAGGAAGACTTTGACCCTAAATATTAATTAAGCAAGGAAGCCCAGAGTGGTGACCCTTGATTAGTTGCTAAACTGCAATCTTTATATTTTACTTCTTGGAAACCTTCAAGTTATTTTTGAGCCCCTGTAGTGAGAGCTGTAAAGGAAGACAGGTGCTGCCTGGGAATCAGGGAGGTAGTTCACCCATTATGCTTCTGGTTGGGGGTGGGGATGCAGCCTGTGAAAGCCGTAGAGCCCCAGGTAGGCAGTGGAGGTGAGGGTCTGCATGTGCCCGGGTCAGAGCAGCAAAGCCAGAGAGGAGCAGGGGGGCCATGCAGGCAGCAGGGTTGTCTTGTCACATTCCGTCCGCTGTAGTTGTCCTGTCTGCGCCCTCACCTCTCCAGGATGGAGCACAGGCCAGGATGAGGAGGACCAGAGGTCGGCTCTGTGGGTGTAAGAGTACCAGGAATGGCAGATAAAAGGCCTGGACTCCGCTCTAAAGTCCGTGGGTTTGGAAAAGGAAAGTGAAGGCTGCCCAGACCCCTGCACTGAGCACTCCACGACCCTCATTTGTCCTGTCTCAAAACAAACGCATGAAACTCAGAAAAGTTGAGTCACCCAGCTGTTGGCGTATCCTCCAACTACAAGTTTTTCAGAATTCTGCCGCTCTGACTCCCTCCCATCCCAGTTCCCTTGAAACTTGCCTTTCCCTCTTCTCTGGGGTACTTAAGTAGCCCCTAATTCGAGAAAAACAAACTAGATAATAGCGAAGGGGGACTTCAAGCAAACTGGCAAAGGAACCTTCCTTCTCTTTGCCTAAATGACTTGCCTTGCACTTCTAGAGTCGGAGGGCATACCTGCTGCACGTCAGCACTGGCAAACCGGTCCGGAGAGGCCGCGGGACGTGGCTCTGGTGCCTCCCTGGACTCCCTTGCCACTTCTTCCTTCTGCCCGGGGGCAGGGGTAAGGCAGATGAATATGGCAGAGGCCTGGGTTTATTAGACACCCCTGCGATGCAGGGACTCTCCAGACCAGACTGGGGGGACTGAGGCAGCGTGGATGAGTTTGAGACATAGCAGCTGTATGTGCATGAACGTGTGGGGCGGGTGTGTATGTGGGTGGGGTGGGGGTGAGGGCAGGCAAGGTGAAAGCTAAGGCCCAGAAGGCTTCTCCTTGAGGGGCTCAGAGCTGCCCTTGCAGTGGCAGGGCAGGGTTTAAAGCAACATGATGTTGGAAGAGTTGACATGAGAACCCTCAGACCTCGACTTTCTGCCTTTTTCTGGGAGGCTCTCCATGGGTAGTATGGTATGAGGGTATGAAGGTATGAGCCCTGTACCCTTGAGGTATGGAAGGGTACATGAACCCTGTACCCTTGAGGTAGGAAAGGGTACATGAACCCTGTACAGCTGTGTGAGTGCATGGAGCCATCTCTCAACTGAATTCCTGGAGAGAATTAAGTCCTGATGTCCTGAGGCCCCCATTATATGCAATGAGTGAATTCTCTTCTCTTCTTCTGGAATGGTACTAGCTATTTGCCATCCTTGGGATGAGAACTGAGAAAATAAGCATTCAAATAATTTTCTTTGGATTTGTGGTTCAGTTGAGGAAGTCTTGTTGGAAAGGCTGCCGTAAAGGAGGACTTGATAGGAAGGAGAAAGGGAAGGTACATTTGTCGGGCATCTTCTATTTATGCCAGGTGTGAGGCTCCATGTTACTTCATTAACCACATAAAAATCCACTGCTGTACTACAATCCAGATATGAAAACAGGCTCAGAGAGATGCAGTAACTTACCCAAGGTTGCCCAGCTAGGTCATGTCTGACTAGAGCTTCAGGCCTGAATTGGTGTGACTTAAAGGGGGGTCTCTTTGCTGGGTTTGGAGTGGAAGCTGGGCCAGGCCCAGCAGGGAAAGGCAGCGTACTGGGGGGGTTCACACATTGAAGTAATGTCTTAGCTACTTACATGGTCACTGTTGTCTTTATTCAACAGACAGAGCTTTTTTTTTCTGGGTCCCAGGTACCCCATTTTCAAAATGAGGACATTGAAATCTAAGGTCTGACCTCTATTCTAATCAACTCTAGAATTCCATGATCCTAGTCAGGGCTGTTGAATTAAGGTGGGTTCCCACTAGTGAGGTGGCATTTATTTCATATTGTATTTCCGTTTGACTGGTCTGTGGCTCTAAGACAAAACATATGTGTGTTGAATTGAGCTGTGTTTGCCTCTTAAGGAAGATTAAGAATTACCAGTAAAAGATCCTTAGCAAAACTTAATTATTGTTGTTGTGATTTTTGTGATGAAGTGTACTGCTAAACATTTTAAAAGCTGTCAGCAAGAGCCAGAATGGTTAGTGCTTGAGGCTGGAATTACAGCTAACCTGCCGGGCAGAACGTTAGGCAGGAAATCCAGCAGAGAACTGTAAGTAGACCCTCCTTGTTTCCAAAGACTTTTTGTTTGTTTGTTTGTTTGTTTTATTTTTGGTTGCTTTGGGTCTTCGTTGCTGCATGCGGGCTTTCTCTAGTTGCGGCGAGCGGCGGCTACTCTTCGTTGCGGTGCACAGGCTTCTCATTGCGGTGGCTTCTCTTGTCGCGGAGCACGGGCTCTAGGCTCACGGGCTTCAGTAGTTGTGGCTCGCGGGCTCTAGAGCACAGGCTCAGTAGTTGTGGCGCACGGGCTTAGTTGCTCCGCAGCATGTGGGATCTTCCCAGACAAGGGATCGAACCCGTGTCCCCTGCATTGGCAGGCAGATTCTTAACCACTGAGCCACCAGGGAAGTCCCCCCCCCCACACCAAAGACCTTTTGAATTTTAAATATCCAGTCTTGGCATTTTCCACTGAAATGTCACTTACCCTGGTTTGGAGAAGGCTTTCCTTAAAGGCAGATTCTGAAAATAAAATGTAGTTGACAGAGTGGAATTTCCATAGCCCTCTCTTCTGCCCAGTGTTCTCTTCTCCCCCTAAGCGCCTGTAGCCTCCGTAGCCCTCAGCTGTGCTATCACACTGCTGTTACTTAGCTAAGGCTTTTTAAATTCCTATTCTGGATGTGTTGTCTCACAGGCTTAATTCTCAATTCACGCTTCTGGGGTTGACGGTTCTCACTACCCGTGCTGACAGTTGTCACTACCTGACAGTTCTCACTACCTGGTCAGTGTCATATGATTTCTTGGGCGAGAACCCATGCTACATCTGCATTCCTCTGCAAGCCCTGGAGGTGTTTTTCTGGCTCAGAAGGGAATCAGACTCATGAGAAGGCTGTGCCTCTCTTGCAGTCAGACATTTATTTAACACATCAGGTTCCAGGCACAACACTAGGCAGTAAAGATGGCAGACAAATTGTACAAGGTTATTGCCCTTAAAGGAACCACAGCACAGAGAGAGACAGGCAGCATCAGTTCATTATGGTAAGTGCTGTGATAGAAGTAAACCCAATGGGGTGATGTTCCAGAACCACTCTCAGTAGATAATTCTCTAGAAGGATTCACAGAGCTCAGAAAAGTGGTCACACTTGTAGTTCCAATATATTACAGTGAAAGGATCCAAATTAAAATCTAGGCAAAAGGTGCATAGGACAGAGTCCAGGGAAAAGCAGGCACAAGCTTCCAGGTGTCCCCTTTCATGGAATCCCATGGACCATGCTCAATTCTCCCAGCAACATGGCGAGAACATGTATTGCCAACCAGGGGAGTTCACCCAAGCCTTGAGGTCCAGGGTTTTTATTGGCGGTCAGTTACTTAGGCATGCAGCATCCACAACTGACCTTAGTTACTTAGTCTCCAGTCTCTACAGAGGCCACTAATATAGTGTAGCTCAAGGGGCCCAGCATAAATCATATTGTTAGCATAAACTATCTGTCATGTCCCAAGACCCCAGGTATGCAAAGACACTGTTAGTGGGCAGGATATTTTAAGGACTTAAAGTCTATCTCCCAGGAGCCAGTCCTTTCTTCCGAATATGCAAGGCTTGAACATCTTTGTCTTTACTGCACAGATAAGGAAGCTCAGAAGAGGGGTGCCAGGCCCAACCTATCATGGGGAGCAGGGACAGGAGGAAGTGGTTCAGAGGAACACATCAGGAGGAGGTGTTGCCTGAGCCTTAATGCCTACAAGTTTGTTGTAACGAGGTGTAGAAAGAGCTTTGGGGAGAGAGGGCTAACATAAATGCTGAAAACTGTATGAAGAAAGGGAACCTGTGCTGACTGAGCATCTGTGCTAGGTACCATGCCGGGTGCTTTAAATATGCAGGAATTGCATATAGTATGGAATGAGAAGCATAGCAAGAGATGTCTGCAGACAGGAAGACCAGACTGTGGCTGCATGCTAGAAAATGTGGACTGACAATTTTTGGAGCCATGGAAAGGTTTCAGGCAGAAGGTTGATGTGGCCAAATCGCTTACATACTTTTTTCCTTCTTCCTTTATTTTTCTTAAAGTTATACACAGTAAAGATGACTCTCTTTGGTGTATAGTTCTAAGAGTTTTGACAAATTTAAACAGCCGTGTAACCACCACCATAATCAAAATATAGAAGTTTCATCACTCCAAAAAATTAAAGCTGCCCCCTTGTAGTCAACCCTTTCCCCTACCTCCAGTCCCTGACTAGTCTATTCTCCATCCAAATGGATTTGCCTGTTCCAGAATGTCATATAAATGGAATTATATCATGTTGTCTTTTTTAGTCTGGCTTCTTTCACCTTACATAAATGCATTTGAGGTTCATCTATGTTTTTGCATATATCAATAGTTGGTTTTCTCCTTTTAATTGCTGAATAGTATTCCAGTGGATAGATGTTCCACAGTTTGCTTATTAGTTCACTAACTGACATTTGAGTTGTTTCCAGTTTTTGTCTATTACAAACAAAACTTCTGTGAACATTAGTGTATGAGTCTTTGTATGGACATGAGTTTTGTTTCTCTTGGGTAAGTACCTAGGAGTGAATTGTTGGGTCATTTGGTAAATGAACGTTTACCTTTATAAGAAACTACCAAACTTTGCTCCAAAGTAGCTGCATTCTCACCATCAAAGTATGCTGGTTGCCATTGCTCTGTATCCATGTCTGTGCTTAGTACTGCCAATTTTTAAAGCCATTCTATTAGGTGTATAATACCTCCTTCAGTTTTAATTTGTAGTTCCCTAATGACTATTGATGTTGAACATCTTTCATATACTTATTTGCCGTATTTATATCTTCTTTGGTGAAGTGCCTGAATTTTTTGCCCAGTTTTTATTGGGTTATTTTCTTATTATTGGGTTTTGAGAGTTCTTTATACTATATTCTGAGTAGAAGTACTTTGTCAGATATATGATTTGCAAACATTGTTTCCAGTCTCTGGATTGTATTTTAATTCTCTAATAGTGTCTTTTGCAGAGCAAAAATTTGTAATTTCACTGGAATCTAATTTACAGTTTTTCTTTTACGGATCATACTTTTAGTGTTATAGTCAAAAAATCTTTACTGAACCTGAGGACACAAAGAGTTTCTCCTGTGTTTTCTTTAGGAGGGTTTTTATAGTTTTACATGTTATACTTAGATCTTTGATCCATTTTGAGTTAATTTTTATAAGGTTTGAGATGAGGGTGAAAGTTCTTTTTTTGCATTTGCATTTTCAAATGTTGTAGCACCATTTAGTTAAAAGACTTCTTTCTCCACTGAATTGCCTTTGTACCTTTGCCCAAACCAGCTGTCTGTGTTTGTTTCTGGACTCCCTGTTTTTTTCCACTGATCTAAGGGTCTGTCCTTTTACGCATACCACATGGTCTTGATTATTGTAGCTTTATAGTATGCCTTAAAATCAGGTATGTGTATCATCTAATTCTGTTCTACTTTTTCAATATTGCTTTAGTTATTCTAATTTTTTTTGCCTTTCCTTGTACATTTTAGAATCAGATTGTCAATATCTACAAAATATCCTCCTGCAGTTTTGATTTGGATTGTGTTGAATCTATAGATCAATTTGGGGAGAATTGAAATCTTGACAATATGGAGTCTTCCAGTTTATGAATGTTGTACATCTGTGGCTAGGAAGCCAAGCCAAAAATTCCCCACTAGATCTCACCTGCAGCACCTATAGATTTGGGTGAATTCCTGCCTTCTAAATATTTCCAAAATATTGTAAAGCTCCTGAGCCTGCCAGAAAGTGACTTTCCTTACTGACCTGTAAGGCTGGGAACCCAATTAGCCTGACATCAGGCCACTTTTTCCAACAGGGCTTTGTGAACATTGGCTCCAGGAAGTCAACCTTAGCTCCTTACAAGTGTCTGGTTATATTTGACTAAACTAGTATCATTCCCAAATATGACATTCCAGGCAAGGGTTTGGTTGCGTAGCCAATGTTCCAAGTATTCCTCTTCTTAACAAGGACAGATTCTCATTGAACCTACCCAAATAATTATACTGCTTTGAAAATAAGAATACTTAGTAAGAGTTTTTTAAATTCTGGAGGGGTCAGATAGGGAGAAAAAGAGATCATTTACAGATGTTTCATTTAACTTTACAAAGTGTAGTCTACTAAATGGCAATTTATGAGTTAAAGGTAATGTAAGAACAAAAGGGGGTTCTTGTATATCCAAGAAATAGAACATTAAAATGAAAGATCTGATGAGAATTCATAATAAGGATAATGTAATGGACGAGGAAATTTGGTTGTTTCTGCAGTATACAAAGCAAGATAATGAAGGCAATCAAAAAAAATGTAGACATCATAGTTATAAACATAATGATTAACCCTGTTCTCAAAGAAGGCCATTCATGTTACATCTAACTTGTTAAAATGGATGAACATTTGCAGGGGAATCACTACGGAGGATGCATCTTTACAGAGGAAAACATCTTCAGATATAACATATAATAATTCTGACAAAGTTATATTATGAATATGCCAAGTATACAGTTAGAATACACCAAAAATATAGAGAGAGTCAATAAGTCTGGAGCAGGTCTGTCTATTAACATCTGTAGATTAATAAACATCTGTAGATTAATAAAATCCCATAAGTAAGTGATATGAATCCCTTACAAGACGCTAGATTTAAAGGAGTACAGTTGCAACCCAGTTAACATTTTAAAAATACAGTTGACCTTTGAACAATGTCAGGGTTAATCCACATACAGTTTATAGTCAGCCCGCTGTATCCGTGGTTCCTCTGCCTCTGAAGATTCAACCATCCATGGACCATGTAGTAGGTAGGACCATGTAGTCCTGTAGTATTTACTACTGAAAAAAATCCATGTATAAGTGGACCTGCACATTCAATCCGTATTGTTCAACTGTAAATGAAATTATGACTGATAACACTATACTGTTGTTGTATGATATCAGGAAAAGTGGCACCAGGATTCCAATGAATAGAAACACATCATGGACAGCAAGGACATTGGCAATTCTCTAGGGACTTTCCATACAGTATACAGTATCTGAAATATTTATATTATTAGTATTTTACCCATTCAAAAAAAATCTTTAATACTTATTTTATTTATTTATTTGGTTGCACCAGGTCTTAGTTGTGGCTAGCCGGCTCCTTAGTTGTGGCATGCAAACTCTTAGTTGTGGCATGTATGTGGGATCTAGTTCCCTGGCCAGGGATCGAATCCAGACCCCCTGCATTGGGAGCTGCGCCACCAGGGAAGTCCCTACCCATTCAGATTTAACCTAGGGAAAGCTATGCAACTCTTCTGACTTGACAGCTCTTCCCATTTGACTCACCAGTATCAAATATACCTAAATATATCTAGCACTTGTCTTTCTTATAAGGTGAGAGAACACATGCTTTATGATTTTCCAAGGGCCCTCTGGGAAATCACAGAGACAGTTATAGGTACAAAAAGTCATCGTTTAGGATTTAATTTTGGAAAGACAAAAGATCAAAAATTGTCAGAAGATTTGAACACTGATTAAGATAGGATTGTGGGTTACTGAGAACAATACTTGGCTAACTATTTAATAAAATATTTCTAAAGTAAACATGATTGTAAAGAACCTTAGCTCTTTCCTAACTAAGAAACCTTTGTTTTCTTAAATAATCGAGTGCATAACGAAGTCAGCAAAGCACAAGGAATGATTTTGATAATACACAGAATCTCTACTATGTAAGCAGATTACACAGAAAGCAATGAATAACCTTTTACAACCTCTTATTAAGAGCAAACCAGGGCTTCCCTGGTGGCTCAGTGGTTAAGAATCCGCCTGCCAATGCAGGGGACACAGATTCGAGCCCTGGTCCAGGAAGATCCCACATGCTGTGAAGCAACGAAGCCCATGCCCCACAACTACTGAGCCTGAGCTCTAGAGCTCTCAAACCACAACTACTGAGCCCACGCGCCACAACTACTGTGGCACCTACAGCCTGTGCTCCACAATGGGAGAAGCCACCACAATGAGAGGCCCACGCACAACAATGAAGAGTAGCCCCCACTCACCGCAATTAGAGAAAGCCCACACGCAGCAACGAAGACCCAACGCAGCCAAAAATAAATTAAAAAAAAAAAATAGCAGACTGATAGGAAATTCCCTGTCAGTCCAGTGGTTAGGAGTCCGTGCTTCCACTGTGGGGGCCCTGGGTTCGATCCCTGGTCAGAGAACCAAGATCCTGCAGGCCAAAAAAACAAAAAAGAGCAGACCAATAATCTAAGAAAATTTTGTCATTTTAACAGACAGAAAATCAAATTTTTTTTATTGGTATAGTATTTGATACTAAAGTTCCTTTTGAAAATCTTATTTAAAAACCCATCACGTCTGCCTGCTAATGCAGGGGACACGGGTTCAAGCCCTGGTCTGGGAGGATCCCGCATGCCGCGGAGCGGCTGGGCCCGTGAGCCACAACTACTGAGCCTGCGCGTCTGGAGCCTGTGCTCCGCAACGAGAGAGGCCGTGATGGTCAGAGGCCCGCGCACTGCGATGAAGAGTGGCCCCCACTTGCCACAACTGGAGAAAGCCCTTGCACAGAGGCGAAGATCCAATACAGCAAAAATAAATAAATTAAAAAAAAAAAAAAAAAAAAACAAAAAACCATCACCTCTTAGCTTTGACCATGACGTAGAATTCCCTTACAACTTTCTGTATCTGTATACATCCCTTATAGCACAGCTTCTTGAAGTGAAAAATACTGATTAACAGACCCAACTATATACAGTCTGTCTGTAGCATATAAAGTAAAAAGCAAAAGTACATAAACTTAAGTTAGATTTAGTAATCAATGATACAGTATTGTATTCTATTGAAATGATCTAGATATCTATTGAATATCTATCAGTTAAGTTACTTAAAGCTCTTAGAAATTATCTTCAAGCTGACATACTTCCTATTGAAACTTTGTAGGGATAATTATTCAGTTTGGTTAAATACAAATGTACATTTTTTTATAATCTTAAGCATTTAGTATAAGTAATGCTACCTTATACAATCAGTAAGCCCATGTAAGTTTAGGAAGAACATACCCAAGCAAAATTAAAATTGACACATATATTATTTAACACTGATAATTATTTAATACAAAGAAGACATAGCTCTATTTATTAAACCAAATATTAAGCTAGTCGTATTTGTGAAAGATTTACCTAAATTATGTGAACTTGAATACTTGAAATGTTTCTGAGTTAGTTTCTATGAGAATAATTCTGTTTTTTCACATTGAAAATATTTGAGATTCAGTTTTCTTAACTTCTGGTAATTTTAGGAATATTCAATTTATATAAATGTTTATTTCTAAGCCAATCAGAGTAGAGCTTCTTTAAGAGATTTTTATAATCTAATTTGGTAATACTATCTAGATTTAGGAAAATATTACACATGCACACAGTGAGAGGGAAAGGCCTTTCTGAATTATAAACATGTAAGTATACAGACATACAGAGAGAAAAACGTATAGCTTCAATTATAAAATGTCAGCCATGAGTCAGACATGACCACAGAAATACAAAACTCACCAGTCCAGATACCCACTTCTGGCTGGGCATGGAATTCTTGATTTGAACTTAAGATAGACAAACAGAAGACTAACAAACCAGATTCTCTGCCATCTTCCACTCAACAGAAACAAGGTCTCTATAAACTATTCATCGGTTGACAGATCACCAAATGGTCAGACCATGAAGTCCAAAGAATCCAGCACCCGAAATCAAGTGAGTACTCAAAGGGAATCAGAATCAAATCCTTATCATGCTACTGATGGACACAAGTCCAGAGCACAGGACCAGGAATGAGACATACCATTGGTCCCCAGTCACCAACCAGGAGGGAGAGACTTATCACCTGTGTGGAGTAAGCAGGGATCCAGGGCAAGGTCTGGCCCTATGCCAGTCACAGCACCAAAACCGCCAGAGACAGGATGCACTAGGCGACTGAAGAGATGGTTTTACTCAGGAGATTGCAATAGGGATAATGCCCTTTAATGAGGAAAGTCTCAAAGAAGGGGGAGGACTTCTCTGGTGGCACAGTGGTTAAGAATCCGCCTGCCAGTTCAGGGGCCACCAGTTCGATCCCTGATCCAGGAAGATCCCATATGCCACAGAGTAACTAAGCCCGTGCGCCACAACTACTGAGCCTGTGCTCTCGCGCCTGCAAGCCACAACTACTGAGCCTGCACGCCACAACTACTGAAGCGTGTGCGCCTAGAGCCTGTGCTCTGCAACAAGAGAAGCCACCGCGATGAGAAGCCCCTGCGCTGCAACTAGAGAAGCCCGTGCACAGCAAAGAAGACCCAATGCAGCCAAGAAAAAAAAAAAAGAGGGAGAAAACTTGGGATTTTATAAAACAAGGGAGTCACTAAAGAAGGGTGTAAGTGGTCTTATCTCAGAATATGGGAGAATAGGACGGTCCTTGGTGGCTAGCCCTTTCAGAACACAAAAAGATCACCAAAGGAGGGGGATTTCTCTGTTTTCTGGGAGCACAGGCATCAGCTAGAGTTAACATTGTCATAACTGTTCCCTCCTCGTTTATTTTCAGAAAGAGATTTTTGTTTTTTAATGTTTGGTAGAATTCAAAGCGAAGCTATCTGTGTCTGGAGGACTTTGCTCTTGTTGTTAGAAGTTTTTTTTTTTTTTTTTTTTTACTATGATCTCAGTTCCTTTCATAGATGCAGGTTTATTCAGGGTATGGACCTTTGATAGTTTAATATCTTTCAAGGAATTGGTCCATTTCAACTAAGTTGTTGAATGTATGGGTATAAAGTATTCATAGTATTCCCTATTATGTTTTTTTTATTTTATTTTATTTTATTTTATTTTTTTGCTTTATAACAAATTTAATCAGTTATACATATACATATGTTTCCATATCCCCTCCCTTTTGCGTCTCCCTCCCACCCTCCCTATCCCACCCCTCCAGGCGGTCACAAAGTACCGAGCTGATCTCCCTGTGCTATGCGGCTGCTTCCCACTAGCTATCTACCTCACGTTTGGTAGTGTATATATGTCCATGCCGCTCTTTCACTTTGTCACAGCTTACCCTTCCCCCTCCCCATATCCTCAAGTCCATTCTCTAGTAGGTCTGTGTCTTTATTCCTGTCTTACCCCTATGTTCTTCATGACATTTTTTTTTTCTTAAATTCCATATATATGTGTTAGCATACAGTATTTGTCTTTCTCTTTCTGACTTACTTCACTCTGTATGACAGACTCTAGGTCTATCCACCTCATTACAAATAGCTCAATTTCATTTCTTTTTATGGCTGAGTAATATTCCATTGTATATATGTGCCACATCTTCTTTATCCATTCATCCGATGATGGACACTTAGGTTGTTTCCATCTCCGGGCTATTGTAAATAGGGCTGCTATGAACATTTTGGTACATGTCTCTTTTTGAATTATGGTTTTCTCAGGGTATATGCCCAGTAGTGGGATTGCTGGGTCATATGGTAGTTCTATTTGTAGTTTTTTAAGGAACCTCCATACCGTTCTCCATAGCGGCTGTACCAATTCACATTCCCACCAGCAGTGCAAGAGTGTTCCCTTTTTTCCACACCCTCTCCAGCATTTATTGTTTCTAGATTTTTTGATGATGGCCATTCTGACTGGTGTGAGATGATATCTCATTGTAGTTTTGATTTGCATTTCTCTAATGAGTAAAGATGTTGAGCATCCTTTCATGTGTTTGTTGGCAGTCTGTATATCTTCTGTGGAGAAATGTCTATTTAGGTCTTCTGCCCATTTTTGGATTGGGTTGTTTGTTTTTTTGCTATTGAGCTGCATGAGCTGCTTATAAATTTTGGAGATTAATCCTTTGTCAGTTGCTTCATTTGCAAATATTTTCTCCCATTCTGAGGGTTGTCTTTTGGTCTTGTTTATAGTTTCCTTTGCTGTGCAAAAGCTTTTAAGTTTCATTAGGTCCCATGTGTTTATTTTTGTCTTTATTTCCATTTCTCTAGGAGGTGGGTCAAAAAGGATCTTGCTGTGATTTATGTCATAGAGTGTTCTGCCTATGTTTTCCTCTAAGAGTTTGATAGTGTCTGGCCTTACATTTAGGTCTTTAATCCATTTTGAGCTTATTTTTGTGTATGGTGTTAGGGAGTGATCTAATCTCATACTTTTACATGTCCCTATCCAGTTTTCCCAGCACCACTTATTGAAGAGACTGTCCTTTCTCCACTGTACATTCCTGCCTCCTTTATCAAAGATAAGGTGACCATATGTCCGTGGGTTTAACTCTGGGCTTTCTATCCTGTTCCATTGATCTATCTTTCTGTTTTTGTGCCAGTACCATACTGTCTTGATTACTGTAGCTTTGTAGTATAGTCTGAAGTCAGGGAGCCTGATTCCTCCAGCTCCATTTTTCGTTCTCAAGATTGCTTTGGCTATTCGGGGTCTTTTGTGTTTCCATACAAATTGTGAAATTTTTTGTTCTAGTTCTGTGAAAAATGCCAGTGGTAGTTTGATAGGGATTGCATTGAACCTGTAGATTGCTTTGGGTAGTAGAGTCATTTTCACAATGTTGATTCTTCCAATCCAAGAACATGGTACATCTCTCCATCTATTTGTATCATCTTTAATTTCTTTCATCAGTGTCTTATAATTTTCTGCATACAGGTCTTTTGTCTCCTTAGGTAGGTTTATTCCTAGATATTTTATTCTTTTTGTTGCAATGGTAAATGGGAGTGTTTCCTTGATTTCACTTTCAGATTTTTCATCATCAGTATATAGGAATGCCAGAGATTTCTGTGCATTAATTTTGTATCCTGCAACTTTACCAAATTCATTGATTAACTCTAGTAGTTTTCTGGTAGCATCTTTAGGATTCTCTATGTATAGTATCATGTCATCTGCAAACAGTGACAGCTTTACTTCTTCTTTTCCAATTTGGATTCCTTTTATTTCCTTTTCTTCTCTGATTGCTGTGGCTAAAACTTCCAAAACTAGGTTGAATAAGAGTGGTGAAAGTGGGCAACCTTGTCTAGTTCCTGCTCTTAGTGGAAATGGTTTCAGTTTTTCACCATTGAGGACGATGCTGGCTGTGGGTTTGTCATATATGGCCTTTATTATGTTGAGGAAAGTTCCCTCTATGCCTACTTTCTGCAGGGTTTTTATCATAAATGGGTGTTGAATTTTGTCGAAAGCTTTCTCTGCATCTATTGAGATGATCATATGGTTTTTCTCCTTCAATTTGTTAATATGGTGTATCACGTTGATTGATTTGCGTATATTGAAGAATCCTTGCATTCCTGGAATAAACCCCACTTGATCATGGTGTATGATCCTTTTAATGTGCTGTTGGATTCTGTTTGCTAGTATTTTGTTGAGGATTTTTGCATCTATGTTCATCAGTGATATTGGCCTGTAGTTTTCTTTCTTTGTGACATCCTTGCCTGGTTTTGGTATCAAGGTGATGGTGGCCTCGTAGAATGAGTTTGGGAGTGTTCCTCCCTCTGCTATATTTTGGAAGAGTTTGAGAAGGATAGGTGTTAGCTCTTCTCTAAATGCTTGATAGAATTCGCCTGTGAAGCCATCTGGTCCTGGGCTTTTGTTTGTTGGAAGATTTTTAATCACAGTTTCAATTTCAGTGCTTGTGATTGGTCTGTTCATATTTTCTATTTCTTCCTGATTCAGTCTTGGCAGGTTGTGCATTTCTAAGAATTTGTCCATTTCTTCCAGGTTGTCCATTTTATTGGCATAGAGTTGCTTATAGTAATCTCTCATGATCTTTTGTATTTCTGCAGTGTCAGTTGTTACTTCTCCTTTTTCATTTCTAATTCTATTGATTTGAGTCTTCTCCCTTTTTTTCTTGATGAGTCTGGCTAATGGTTTATCAATTTTGTTTATCTTCTCAAAGAACCAGCTTTTAGTTTTATTGATCTTTGCTATCGTTTCCTTCATTTCTTTTTCATTTATTTCTGATCTGATTTTTATGATTTCTTTCCTTCTGCTAACTTTGGGATGTTTTTGTTCTTCTTTCTCTAGTTGCTTTAGGTGCAAGGTTAGGTTGTTTATTCGAGATGTTTCCTGTTTCTTAAGGTGGGATTGTATTGCTATAAACTTCCCTCTTAGAACTGCTTTTGCTGCATCCCATAGGTTTTGGGTCGTCGTGTCTCCATTGTCATTTGTTTCTAGGTATTTTTTAATTTCCTCTTTGATTTCTTCAGTGATCACTTCGTTATTAAGTAGTGTATTGTTTAGCCTCCATGTGTTTGTATTTTTTACAGCTCTTTTCCTGTAATTGATATCTAGTCTCATAGCATTGTGGTCGGAAAAGATACTTGATACAATTTCAATTTTCTTAAATTTACCAAGGCTTGATTTGTGACCCAAGATATGATCTATCCTGGAGAATGTTCCATGAGCACTTGAGAAAAATGTGTATTCTGTTGTTTTTGGATGGAATGTCCTATAAATATCAATTAAGTCCATCTTGTTTAATGTATCATTTAAAGCTTGTGTTTCCTTATTTATTTTCATTTTGGATGATCTGTCCATTGGTGAAAGTGGGGTGTTAAAGTCCCCTACTATGAGTGTGTTACTGTCGATTTCTCCTTTTATGGCTGTTAGTATTTGCCTTATGTATTGAGGTGCTCCTATGTTTGGTGCATAAATATTTACAATTGTTATATCTTCTTCTTGGATCGATCCCTTGATCATTATGTAGTGTCCTTCTTTGTCTCTTCTAGTAGTCCTTATTTTAAAGTCTATTTTGTCTGATATGAGAATTGCTACTCCAGCTTTCTTTTGGTTTCCATTTGCATGGAATATCTTTTTCCATCCCCTTACTTTCAGTCTGTATGTGTCTCTAGGTCTGAAGTGGGTCTCTTGTAGACAGCATATAGATGGGTCTTGTTTTTGTATCCATTCAGCCACTCTGTGTCTTTTGGTGGGAGCATTTAGTCCATTTACATTTAAGGTAATTATCGATATGTATGTTCCTATTCCCATTTTCTTAATTGTTTTGGGTTCATTATTGTAGGTCTTTTACTTCTGTTGTGTTTCTTGCCTAGAGAAGTTCCTTTAGCATTTGTTGTAAAGCTGGTTTGGTGGTGCTGAACTCTCTCAGCTTTTGCTTGTCTGTAAACGTTTTAATTTCTCCATCAAATCTGAATGAGATCCTTGCTGGGTAGAGTAATCTTGGTTGCAGGTTTTTCTCCTTCATCACTTTAAGTATGTCCTGCCACTCCCTTCTGGCTTGTAGAGTTTCTGCTGAGAGATCAGCTGTTATCCTGATGGGGATTCCCTTGTGTGTTATTTGTTGTTTTTGCCTTGCTGCTTTTAATATGATTTCTTTGTGTTTAATTTTTGACAGTTTGATTAATATGTGTCTTGGCGTATTTCTCCTTGGATTTATTCTGTATGGGACTCTCTGTGCCTCCTGGACTTGATTAACTATTTCCTTTCCCATATTAGGGAAGTTTTCAACTATAATCTCTTCAAATATTTTCTCAGTCCCTTTCTTTTTCTCTTCTTCTTCTGGAACCCCTATAATTCGAATGTTGGTGTGTTTAATGTTGTCCCAGAGGTCTCTGAGACTGTCCTCTGTTCTTTTCATCCTTTTTTCTTTATTTTGTTCTGCAGCAGTTATTTCCACTATTTTATCTTCCACCTCACTTATCCGTTCTTCTGCCTCAGTTATTCTGCTATTGATCCCATCTAGAGTATTTTTTATTTCATGTATTGTGTTTTTAATCGATGCTTGATTCATCTTTAGTTCTTCTAGGTCCTTGTTAACTGTTTCTTGCATTTTGTCTATTCTATTTCCAAGATTTTGGATCTGGGAAATAGAATCTTGGATCATCTTTACCATCATTATTCTGAATTCTTTTTCAGGTAGACTGCCTATTACCTCTTCATTTGTTAGGTCTGGTGGGTTTTTATCTTGCTCCTTCTCCTGCTGTGTGTTTTTCTGTCTTCTCATTTTGCTTATGTTACTGTGTTTGGGGTCTCCTTTTTGCAGGCTGCAGGTTTGTAGTTCCTGTTGTTTTTGGTGTCTGTCCCCAGTGGCTAAGGTTGGTTTAGTGGGTTGTGTAGGCTTCCTGGTGGAGGGGACTAGTGCCTGTGTTCTGGTGGATGAGGCTGGATCTTGTCTTTCTGGTGGGCAGGTCCACGTCTGGTGGTGTGTTTTGGGGTGTCTGTGGACTTTTTATGATTTTAGGCCACCTCTCTGCTAATGGGTGGCGTTGTGTTCCTGTCTTGCTAGTTGTTTGGCTCAGGGTGTCCAGCACTGTAGCCTGCTGGTCGTTGAGTGAAGCTGGGTGCTGGTGTTGAGATGGAGATCTCTGGAAGATTTTCGCCGTTTGATATTATGTGGAGCTGGGAGGTCTCTTGTGGACCAGTGTCCTGAAGTTGGCTCTCCCACCTCAGAGGCACAGCACTGACTCCGGGCTCCTCAATTTGGGATGATGTGTTGTCTATTCATGTATTCCGCAGATGCAGGGTACATCAAGTTGATTGTGGAGCTTTAATCCGCTGCTTCTGAGGCTGCTGGGAGAGGTTTCCCTTTCTCTTCTTTGTTCTCACAGCTCCTGGGTCTCAGCTTTGGATTTGGCCCCGCCTCTGCGTGTAGGTCGCCGGAGGGCGTCTGTTCTTCGCTCAGATAGGACAGGGTTAAAGGAGCAGCCTCTTCGGGGACTCTGGCTCACTCAGGCCGGGCGGGAGGGAGGGGCACGGAGTGCGGGGCGAGCCTGCAGCGGCAGAGGTCGGCGTGACGTTGCACCAGCCCGAGGCGCGCCGTGCGTTCTCCCAGGGAAGCCGCCCCTGGATCCCGGGACCCCGGCAGTGGCGGGCTGCACAGGCTCCCGGAAGGGCGGTGTGGGCAGTGACCTGCGCTCGCACACAGGCTTCTTGGCGGCGGCAGCAGCAGCCCCAGCGTCCCACGCCTGTCACTGGGCTCCGCGCTTTCAGTCTTGACTCGCGCCCGTCCGTGGAGCCCCTTTAAGCAGCGCTCTTAATCCCCTCTCCTCGCGCACCAGGAAACCAAGAGGGAAGAAAAAGTCTCTTGCCTCTTCGGCAGCTCCAGAGTTTTCCCGGACTCCCTCCCGGCTAGCTGTGGCACATTAGCCCCCTTCAGGCTGAGTTCTCGCCGCCAGCCCCAGTCCTCTCCCTGCGCTCTGACCGAAGCCCGAGCCTCAGCTTCCAGCGCTGCGCGCCCCGGCGGGCGAGCAGACAAGCCTCTCGGGCTGGTGAGTGCCGCTCGGCACCGATCCTCTGTGTGCGGATCTCTCCGCTTTGCCCTACCCAGGTATGTGGGGAGTTTCTTGCCTTTTGGGAGGTCTGGGGTCTTCTGCCAGCGTTCAGTAGGTGTTCTGTAGGAGTTGTTCCACGTGTAGCTGTATTTCTGGTGTATCCGTGGGGAGCCCTATTATGTTTTTAATGTATTTAGAGTCTGTTCTCTTTTATTTATGTTATTGGTAATTTGTATGTTCTTTCTTTTTTATTTTTCAATCCGTCTGACTAGAGGTTTATCAGTTGTATTGACTTTGCAAATAACTAACTTTTGTTTCATTGATTTTTCTCTATTGTTTTTCAGTTTTTAATTTCATTGATTTCTTCTTTTATCTTTATTATTTCCTACCTCTTCTTCCTTTGGGTTTATTCTGCTGTTTTTCTAGTTTCCTAAGGTATAAGTATAGACGATTTTTAATTTCCAAATTCGGGGGGATTTTCCCAAATATCTTTTATTGATTTCCAGTTTAATTCAGTTTGGTCAGAGAGCATATTTGGTATGATTTAGTTCCTTTAAAAAATTTCAAGCTTCATTTTATGGCTCAAAGTATGGTCTATGTTGGTAAATGTTGGGTGCAAATTTTGCTTTGAAAGGTCATTTTTGTTCAGAGAACAAGTAGAGTCCATCAAGAAGAGAGCTGAGCTGGAGAGTGCTGTGCTGCCAGGTGTTGGCAAAATTGATTACACACAAAATGAGAGTGTCTCACAGCCAAGCCTTTAATCACTCACTGCAGTAGTGTAATCACGTGTCAGAATGGCTATTATCTAAAAGGCAACAAATAACAATGTTGGTGCAAATGTAGAGAAAAATGGACCCTCATTGATGGGAGTGTAAATTGGTGCAGCTGCTATGGAAAACTGTATGGAGGTTCCTCAAAAAATGAAAAATAGAACTTCCATATGATCCAGCAATTTCACTTCTGGGAAGCAACCCAAGTGTCTGTCCAGAGATGAATGGATAAAAACGATATGGTATCTATATACACAATGGAATATTAGCCATCAAAAGATGAAGTATTTCCATTTGTCATAGCATGAATGGATCAAGAGGGTACTATGCTAAGTGAAATAAGTCAGACAGAGAAAGACAAATGCCATATGATCTCTCTTATATGTGGAATCTAAAAAACAAAACAAACAAAACAAACTGACAGCAGACTCAAACAGTTGGTTGCCAGAGGAGAGGGAGGGGTGACTATAGCTAAAGGAGATTAAGAGGTACAAATCTCTAGTTATAAAAGTTTAAAAGTCATGGGGATGCAATATATAGCATAAGGAATATGATCAATAATATTGTAATAACTTTGTATGGGGACAGAAGGTTACTAGACTTATCATGGTGATCATTTCATAATGTACACAAATGTCAATAAAGTGCATTTTGGCCTAAAAAAAAAAAAAGAGGAGAAAGCTCTGGCTCCCACAACGTTCCCTTTTCCCGCGTATTTGCGCAGATGGGGAGAATGTCTCACTGCAGAGAGAGCCCAGAACAAGAGGCTCCTGCCATTTTATGGATGGGGCACCAGGGGTAGGTAGCAGGGAAAGGTTAAGGAGTACTGGGTGAGAGTGGAGAAGAGTGTCTTCAAGGTTTCCCCCCACCTCCGTAAGGCATCTCAACAGAAGCACCTGAGTAAGGTCTTGGCGGAAGGCTCCAGATAAAGAGGTCTCCGAATAGAGGCACCTGGGCTAGGGATGCAGCTATGTGTAGGAGCATGGCCAGCCGGGGGGCCGGAGTCCTGACTGTAACCACCATCCCCCTCAGAGACTGCAGTGTGCTGTCTGTGAACCAGGTCTGCTCTGGAGAGGGTAACTTTCCCTGGTGAATGTCTTTGTAATTGCCTTTGGTCAGACCTGAAAGATCACCATAGGTCTTTAGCCAGGAGCTGGACTCTTTTGTGGTTATCTAAGCAAGATATGATGGTGGCCATGAACTAAAACAGTAATAGTGGGGCAAGACTTGAAAGTAAACTTCAAAAGGTGTCGCGTAGGAGGTGTTGCCCAAACTCGGTAGTAGATTGGTGTCATAGGTTGGGTTTCCTGGGAAACAGCCTCAGACAGAATTTAGAGCACAGGATGTTTTTTAAAGAGTGTCTTTGGGGGGCTTCCTGGTGGCGCAGTGGTTGAGAGTCCGCCTGCCGATGCAGGGGACACGGGTTCGTGCCCCGGTCCGGGAGGATCCCACATGCGGCGGAGCGGCTGGGCCCGTGAGCCATGGCCGCCGAGCCTGCGCATCTGGAGCCTGTGCTCCGCAACGGGAGAGGCCACAGTAGTGAGAGGCCCGCGTACCGCCAAAAAAAAAAAAAAAGAGTGTCTTTGGGGATCAACATCCAGGAAAGGAGAGGAAGGAGGCAGTCGTGGGCAAAGGGAGAGATCCAGCTATATGATGCAGATCCAGTAACAGCCATGGCCCACTTCCCAGTCACTCGGGAGCTAGAATGGCCCTTCACGGTTGTGTCAACTTGGGCTGAGATGGCTAGGCCTTTATCCTTCCACATCAATTGGGGACCACTCCAGGAAGGGGCAGGGCCTTGGGGATGATGGCTCTCTGACGTTGCAACAGTCTCTCAGGGCACTGTCACTGAAGGCTACTTGTCATCAGTTTCCAGCATTGGGGCAGCTGCTCATAGAGAGCAAAAGAGAGGTACCTGTAACTCCCAGGCATTTGACTTGGGTTCCCGGGGCGGGTGGAGATGGTCTCACTGAGGTAAGCAGTCCAGGACCAATAGGTTGTAGGAAGATGCTGAGTTAAGTTCTGGACATGTTGACAACTTGGGAATCAAGAAACAGGATCAGGTCCCATTTTTCTGAGTGTACAAAGAACTAAGTGTGTCCATCATGTTTTCATTTTCTGTATGACCTAATGCTTTTATATTTGGGGGCCTCGCTAACACTAAAGAGAATGCCCCTCCCAGGGCTAGCTAATTCCTAGAGCCCATGCTCTTCAAATGCAAGCTAGCCAATCCAGCGCCCACACCTCCACCTCCTTTATCGGGCTGTCACCCTCAGTGCTACTATGCCCTGTCCTAATCTCTCCAGGGTCAGGGGCCAGACAACTTGGCCAGCCGCTACACCCCGGAACCCCAGAAGTGATTCAGACTGGCCAGTCCTGCCTGCTTACCCCGCCTTGCCTTGCCTTTCCCACTGAAACCACAGTGAAGGCTCTGGCCCGTCTTTCCCCACTCCCTGCACCTCCTGACTAACCCGGGTACTTCCCCATTGGCCCTGCGTGACGTGCCAAGCTTCATATTTCTGGGGAACCATGAGTATAAACTTCTTCCTTCATGACAGTCATTTCTGTGTCTGCATGTCTTACTGTACCTGATTAAAACAAATTCTGGGTACATGTTAAAACACTAATTTAGGTGATCTAGGCTTCCAGACCTGTCATCTAGGCATCTCTCTACCCACCCTCTGCTGTCAGTAGTTGAAAGAACACTGCTGAGAGGATGCAGATGAGGAAGAGAAAGAAGAAGTGCCATTTTCATTAAGAATTGTTCTATTTAATTCTCAGAACAGTTCTATTTTATAAATAAGATACATGGGAGTTCACAGAGTTTACTAAGTGGTGATCACATCACAGAGCTGATTGATTAGGTAGCTTAGAATTGACCTCTGGTCTCTCAGGTTACCATGTTTCCTCCATTCCATCTGCATCTGACCTGAGATGCTTATTTGGTCTCTGTTGAACAGTGAGGAAATTGCTGCATGGGGAGGTTGTCCAAGGCAATTACTATGAAAGCGAAACTAGAAACACACATCCCAGAGTGTGGCCTAGATCAGGGGTCCCCAGCCCCCGAGCCATGGACCAGTACCGGTCCGTGGCCTGTTAGGAACCGGGCCGCACAGCAGGAGGTGAGCAGCAGGTGAGTGAGTGAAGCTTCATCTGCCACTCCCCGTCGCTCCCCGTCACTCTCATTACTGCCTGAACCATCCCACCTCCCATCCGTGGAAAAATTGTCTTCCACGAAACTGGTTGCTGGTGCCAAAAAGGTTGGAGACTGCTAGCCTAGAACACTAGTCGTGAGCGATGTTTAGTGGAAAAGGGGATCCACGACCATATGAGTTTGGAGGAGGCAGGTTAAACATCCCAGAGCCTATAATTTTCTTCTCTGCATTGTAGTTCATTTGACTCTAGAATTTGTGTGTGTGTGTGTGTGCACATATACACCTGAGGGGCACACTTGGGAGATGTTGACCTCCTGCTTCCGTTTCCTACTCGCCTCTGCACCGTGGGATGCCACAAGACCCCCCTGGGCTCCAAGTTCAGTGCCAGGGATGGTTAGATAGTCAGGTTGATTTCGGACACACGCAGCAGTGAGCAGTAGCTTACAGTAAGCAGTGACTGGAAGCAAGACCTTAGTTCCCTGACTGGGGATCGAACCCAGGTTGCCTGAATGGAAACCAGGATCTTAACCACTAGACCACGTGGCCAGAGGATAGAAGCTAAGTCCCCAGTCCTTTGTCTACCTTGAGAGGAAGAATCTGACAAGGAGATGAGAGGTATAGAAGAAAGTAAAAGTGTTTGTTAGAAAAGCAGACTACATGCAGAAAGACGCACGGGCGAACTCAGCAAGAGAGTCACAAGAGGCGCACCTTTGGGAAGTTTAAATCCTTTATAAGGGGGCAGTCTTCTGGGTCTTTGTCTTCTTCTTGGACAATTGTATTGTTTTGACCCCACAGTTCATTTGTCTCATGACCCTCCCCTGGGTGCGCACGCACCCCTCAGCCAAGATGGATTTCATCACGAAGGCATGGGAGAGGAAGACAGCAAGACTTACTATGGTCTGGCTTCCCCTGCCTTTTTGACCCTGGGAAGCCTTTTGTGCATGTGTAGTGTCTCCCTTGCCACGAGGATGGGAAATGTATGACCTCTTGATCTTTTAACAGGGTTTAGCCCCTCTCTGTCCCTGCCATAGAAGTGTCCAGTGTCCAATTATCTACCCTATTCCCGTTGTTTCTTCTTATATTGAAGTGCAGATCTCAAAATGCAGACAGGAGTCTGGTCATAAATATGTAGCACATGTTTGTCTCTTGCCTCAGGAAATGTAAACAGAGAGCTGGTAGTGAATGTCTGGGCTGGAGCCCATCTTTTTCTCACCCCAGGAAGTGTGAACGGGAGGCCAGTTGTAAATGTCTAGCCTGGAGCCCATCTATCTCCTGCCTCAAAGTTAGAAGTTATATAGGAACCTTCTGAATTATACTCACTAAAATCAGCCAGTAATAGTGCCAGCAAATAATTCATTTTGAGGGGAGGAAGCAGATGAAGGCAGATGTGGAAACACTCCAGAAAGTTCCAGGAAATAATCTAGACGAACTCTCTGAATCCAGTCGTCTTAACTGAGAACCTGAGTTGTGTAAGATACACTGAAGAAAAAAAAGGTGGGACCTGTAGACTGGAGGCAGGTGCTGTAAATTGAGAGATACAAGCTTAAGCAAAAGAAGAGACATGAGGTAAGAAGGCCAAGATGCAGCCTGGCCCAGGGAGAGCCTGGGGATCAGGCAGCAGTGGGGTCTGGGAGGGGGCTCATCACTGCTCTCCTCTGTGCCAGCTTCCCTCTCTGTCTGCTGTGGACAGCCGTGTCTTCGTGGGAAGCCAGAACAATCATAATTGCCTCTGTGAGCTGGGCAGACAGGCGTTCCAAAAGGTATCTACTGCAAGGGAGTTTCTAGTCTTGTTAAAAAGATGCTATTTATACACAGGAAGCGGTGAAGACACTGATTGCTAGAAAGCACAGCTCAGACACGACTGCCAAGATGGTCGAAGTGGGAAAGGCCCCTTGAAGGTTGGCGAGGTTGGCTCTGAGGGGTCTGAGCTGCAATGGTGTGAAAGTGCAGCTGTTCTGTGCTCAGGCGTCAGAAGGGCTGGCATGAACTGCAGGACAAAGCTCGGGACCGCCGCCCCCCCACCAGCAATAGGGCGAGACTCGTTTGGCGCCCGGCAAGACAAACAGAGTCCTTAGGGACGTGCTCCATTTCACCAGTGCCTCTGCTTCGTGTTCCGGCTGCAGCCATCTCCCCAAGAAAACAGATCGTAAAGGGGCCAGATGGGAGACACAGGTGAAATTGGGGAAGAATCATCGGCAGGAGGTGCTTAATAAGTGCTTGTGCGCACCTGTTCTCTCAGTACCTCTCCCGCTTCGGGCAGTTCAGTGGGCCCTGAGCAGGCTCCTTTGCTCCCCTCCCCCAGCACCACCAGCTTGGATGGAGCAGGGGAGGCTGGGAAGGGCGCTTCCCAGCCCTGAACAAGCAGCAGGGAGAAGGAGACTCTTTCAGCGTGTTGTCACCCGTCTCAGCCACCCCGCCAGCAGACCTTTCTGTACTTCCTGCATGTCTTCCATCTGATGTGTCTGCCAGGGTTCCAGCAGCCCCACGACCTGTGACAAGAGCACGGCCCTCCCTGCCTGGCCGGGCGGCAAAGGGCTGGGCCGTCCCGGGCACTAAGCCTGCCTTGGGCTGCTGGTGCTCGCCCGTGCCCGGCCCTGCCGCAGCCCAGAGGAGAGTCTGTGAGCTGTGCTGCACCGTCCTGGCTCCAGACTCACCTGGCCGGGAGCACAGGGAGACGGCTCTGGGAAGTCGGAAGTCAGAAGGTCCCAGAAGGGGCCCCTCAGAGCACCCAGGCGAAGGTAGGTCTCCTTCCAGTGTGGAGTGACCTCCACGTTTTGACACTGCTTCTCGCTGGGGTCCTGGTCAGAGCCTGCAGACCCTCAGCAGTGGGTATTGTGAGCTGTGTCAAGGCCACGTTGGCTGTGGCAGCTTGTGATTATAGTGAAAGATGTGGATTAATGTTCGAAGCATCAAGTCTGATCTTCTAATTTACTTTGAAAGCAGTCGCCTGAGGGAAGCACTAGAGAGCTGTGAAGGACACTGGGCTTGGGAGTTTGGGTCCCAGCTGTGCCTCTTACTGTGACAAGCTGACAGGTGACCTGATTCTCTACCCTCAGGCTTCTTATCTGTAAAATCAGAACCATAACATGATTCCACGGGTTTTCATGAGGATTAAAGGAAGTAATGTGTGCAAATGTCCTAATTTACTGCCTAACACAGACGGAGTAAATGCTCAATAAATTTATGGAATAAATGGCTGAATTTTTGGTAGAAAAACAAGTTAAATAAGTCCTCTGTGGACGAGTAGGTCAATCTGTGCCCCAGTGAGTTCCCAGGCAGGCTGGCCGGCCACTGGCAACAGACTCAACCAGGAGAGGAGGCTTCTCCCACTCCAAGCCCTGAAGGCCATCCCAGGGGCCCCGAAGGAGCCTGCCTCAGGCTGGAGACTTCCTGTTGGCCTTGGAGGCCGGAACTTCCAGTTCAGGCTACATCCAAGTGGGCAGTGTTCCATCCCTGGAAGCATCTCAGGCAGGAAATTAGGATCACCTATGAAATTGTGATACGTGGGCACAGAAAATTGAAATTGGACCTGGGGTTTAGGAGATTTTAAGAATTAACTTTTATTGATTTTTATTATTACAAAAGTGATGTATGATCATTATAGAAATTTTAGAAAAAAGTCACGTGAAATCTCCCAACTCAGAAACCACTGCTATTAACATTAGGGTATATATTTGGCCGATCTTTATTCTGTGTATAATTGTCATTAATGAAATGGAGCTCATAGTGTATGTTTTGTTTCATGATCTGTTTCCCCCCTACACACACACACTTAATAATATGTTGTGGGCTTCTCCAGAAGTCATTAAATATTCCTCAACAGTATTATTTTCATGGCTACATTTTATGGACATGTCATGGTATTTTAGTTAATTTACTATTGTTGAACATTTAGGTGGTTGTTTACAATTTTTTAGTATTTTAAACAACACTCTACTGGGTATCTTTATATTCTTTCATCATTATTTTCTTAAGATAAACTTCTAGAAATGGATTTGTTGAGTCAAAACGTATGTAAAATTTGAAGGTTTCTTATAAGTTTGAATTAGATTTTGATTGTGGTTTTACTCACCATTTGGTGCAGATCCCTAGAACAGGACTATCCTCTGTAATTTCAATAATATATTAGACCTGGTATGTTTGTGTTAGGAAAATATGCTGTATCATAAATAGCAGTGAGCATCACTGTGATTAAAAAAAAAACTGAGAAGAATAAGTATAAAGGAATAGGACAAAATTGCCCATAATCTCTCTTGCCAATTAGATCAATTCTTAACATTTTTAGTATTTTTCCTTCCAGGTTTTTTTTTTTTTTTTAACATCTTTATTGGGGTATAATTGCTTTACAATGGTGTGTTAGTTTCTGCTTTATAACAAAGTGAATCAGCTATGCATATCCTTCCAGGGTTTTTTTGTGTGCATTTAAACACAGCTGATATAATTTCTGTAGCCTTCATCTGATACTTGTGCTGGTGTGGTTTGTAGGTGGGGAAATGTGCTAGACTGGTCTCCATCAGCGTTTTGATGCCAGAACTCATGTTCTCTCCTCCTTGTCTCCTGACACCACGTAGCACTGTCATGAGCACCAAGCATCTGCTGAGAGAAATGCTCTAAATAGCCAAGGAGTCAACAGTAACCCCTTTTTGCTTTAACATTTTTGCGTTTTCAGCCTCAACTCTTTGAATCCATTTCTCCTCCTTATTTAGTTGAATCTAGAGATGCTGATTTAATTTTTTTTCTTTGCTTATTAAATATCAGCAGATACTGAAGAAGGTTTTCTAATGGAGTAAACTTAGCATGGGCTTCAAAGTCAGACCCGTTTGAGATCAAGTCCTGGCTCCAGCCCTTGTGAACTGTTTGGCTTAGGCCCAGTATCTAATCTGGAGCCTGAATTTTCTTATCTCTAAAATGAGACTAATGACACTTCATTAATTGAAATACTGACTCTAAAGTTCCCAACAGTATTGGGCACATAGTAGATGCTTAGTCAGTGTTTAGCTTTCCTTTTGCTTTCCCTAAGGACCATCATCAATGGTTATGATCTAAGACTGAGGTCATCATCCCAGATATCACTGTGACCTAGAGCTGTGGGTAGGAAAAAGCATACGAAATTAATCCACATAAATCATTATCCCTGGATATTAACTGGTTATGTTTTTGAACAAATTCTTAATAGCAGTTAGTTTTATTATCATTTTTTTTTCTAATGAAAATTGACTATATCTGAAATTTAGGCTTCTTTTTGCTTAGCTCAATTCTGCTTCTTTTTTCTTTAATCTCTGTGGCTCGGAGGAGAGTATGTTTTATAAACAGTTTAAAGAGATGTGTAAAACATCTGTGGGTAGAACTGTTTTGGGTGTTGGTTAAAAAAAATTGGAAAAAATCACCAATCTGACGTTTTACGGAGCAAGATTCCATGATTTCTTTGTTAAAATAAAGATTTAATTTCTCATTAGTTTCTGGATGAGTTTACAGCTTTAGGAGCTACAATTCAGCTGGCAATTTGTAGATTGGTAAAGATAAAATTACAACTTCCAATTCTGCAAGATGATGAGCTAACTCGAGAAACTTCTGCTATAAACCCTTCAATATGCTGGATAAAATACAACAAAAATTAACTGCACAGCTCAACTGATAGGAATGAAAGAGAAGTCCCAGGTGTCAGCAGTAGGAGGCTCTGAAGACAAGAGCTGATAGTCACATCCCCTGACACTGCAGCTAATGGGGAGAAGCGGCGCGTTTAATGGGAAAACATAGCAGCTAGAGTTTCTATTCGTCCACTTGGCAACAGAAGATCAGGCCTTGGGCTGATGTGAGGCTGGGAGAAAAAAAAAAAAAAACCATGCAAAACTGAGACGCTCTAAGAGGTGTACGTCAGTGGGAGAGTGGGGTTTTTATTCTATTCAACTCTTGTTGTCTCTGTTTAGGTTCTGGGTCAGGAAAAAATCCTCTCCTTGAGAATTTGAAATCTTAGGCCTGTACCTTACATGGATATAGAGTCCAAATTTACCTCAATTCATGCAGCCTGAGACCCTACAAATTGGGAAATCACCTAAAAATTAGTCCCCGTTTAGTGATAACCCAGGGCATTTGAGAAACATTCACATATTTACTAGGTGTCCA